>NC_133583.1:45305874-45905874 GCF_964106895.1 Numenius arquata
AGCAGCAGAGGGAACCACTGGGCAAGTCCTCCGTCCCAGTGCTGAGTGTGCCTGCTCTTACTGGGCAGGACACCGAGGAGCCACCATGTACGGGTGAGTTACACTGCCCTTCCTCCGATGCTTCTTCCCACCCCCTCCCCACCAGCTAAGCTGTGCTGGAGGCGTGAGGGTCTGTGATGTTTATAGCAGGGGATGTTTGTGGCACAAAGGACATGCCAGTGACATCTCTGCTTTTCTGAGGTTATTCTCTAGCTGATTTAATTTCCACTTTGCCGAAGTGGCGAGTTCTTGTGAAGCTCTGGATCGACGTGGCTGAAGGTAGTTTGACCCACTTCTGCTGAACTGGAACTGATTCAGTAAAAACAGGTCAGGCCACTACGAGCTGCCCCAAGCCCCGCGTGAGTGCCAGCTCCCAGCCACGTTAGCATTTCAGCTGAATCCGTTTGAACACGAGTCCTTGGAGCAGACTGACACACGAGCAAGGCTGGGCTGGGCGTTGGGCGTTGGGATGAAGGAGAGCGGAAGAGAAAATTAATGTTTAGAAAAATCATAATTTTGGGGAGGTGGTTGAAACTGACACTAAACAAGAAATTAAAAAATTAACCTGGAAGGTACGCTTTCTACTCACTGGCCTTGAGCTGTAGCTCAGGAATAGTCTTTGGAAAGAGCTATGAATCCAAGAAAGCAGATGTAGAGCCAGCCTGGTTTGTGCTTTAAGCCACCTCATAGAGATGTGGAGCGGTTCAGGCTGTGGCTAAGCATATTCAGAGAAGGCTTTTGCTAGCCCAAAGTAATGTGCAGTGAAATTGGGCAGGTGGGAGTAAAATATGCCCTTGCCAAACATTTGCCTTGAAGACTGGCAGAATAATAGGTACATTGGTTCATTGGGTTTTTTTCATATTATTATAAACATCTTAGAAAGCAAAAATTATATAAAAGTGTTGGCAAAAAAAAGCTTGGCTCTCAACTCTCATACTCACAAAGTATGTCTTTCCCCTTCTCCACAGCTCCTCCAGCAATCAGTGGAACTATTAATTAACCTGAGGGCAGTCCCTGGCCTGCTGCGAGCACAGTAGGATCCACACAAGGGGCAGGGGACGAGCTGGTTGGAGGCTGATGAAGATTTGGACTTGCATTCCAGAAAAGATGTCCACGAAGGGACACTCTTTCACCTAAGGAACTATCAGGTCACGCTGACACTGCTGTCTTACAACACGGATGTTTTTCAGCCTGTATCAGTCACCTACATGACAGGGCTCTTTTCATACCATCTTCTCAACACAGGGCTGAGGTTTGTATGGAAATATCGTCCGTCTGTCAGGGTGCTCATTCTTATGTGAACTACAGACCACTGATCAAACGTCCTCCCATACCACTGGTGAGCAATCACAGCACACCAGTTTGGACAACCATGTGTCCTCACTGAGCCCTGTTGTACTGTGCAGTAATTAAAAAGTCATGAGTCCTATTTAAATATAGGGCATTCTGTCCTAAACCTCCGAGTGCCTGTGGGTGTGAGTAAGCTCCCTCTCCGAGGATGTTCCCTGGTCTGTGTACATGCATCAGCTTCATCAAAAGGATGTAGGAAATGCCAGATCCAGATATACGAATTGCACTTGGTTTTTTTTTTTTTTTTTTTAAATACGTCACTGATCAGTCCAGGGATGGCAAAAATTAATACTAATGAGCTAATTACTATACCAGCTGCCTACAAAGAGGGGTCCTGTAGGCAGACTCCTTCTGCCCATTTGCCTGCTGGTTAAACCACCACTGTAGAAATTATAAAACCAAACTTTTTTCCCCTTTATAAACATCTATCAGCGTCACCTTTATATGGCCCACAGCACCAACACTGCCTAGCTTTTAAGTTCTCAAAATCCAGCCAGAATCTCCCCTAGCACATTATAACACATTTTACTAGCTTGAGCGGGGTAAAACACAGCCGTCTCCTCAAATGGATGGCTGCTGAGCTCCAGCAACCTCTGCACGAGGACGGGCACACCATCTGCGTGCCTCCCGACGTCCGAAGCCTGTTCACAACTGCCAGCCCTTTGAAAAGCCAGCCTGTTTCTCTGATTGATTCACTTTTTAATGAACTGGGAAAGCCTGCGAACTTAAACTCTGACACCTCCACCTCCCTCCCTTCCTAACCATCCCTGCAGCAATGTACTGATTATATTTCAAGTTATTATGGGATTAATACAGCTGCCCCCAGTGCCTCTTTCCCCTGAACTTCATCAATAAAAGTTGTGTACTACTCTTACTCCAGCTAGTTCAGTTTCTCCCTGAATCTCTCCTTGTTACCTGTGATGTGTTGGCAAAGCTGTATCATATCAGCCCTTCAAAGCTGCCAACGCTGCTAGCATTTAAACCCTACTTGTGTCACGGCCCTGCATAAGCTTTGCGTATTTAAGAGGACATCTTGAGCTTTGCTATGCACTGCATCAGCTCTCTAAGTGGGTAGTACATACTTAACACTACTGAAATAATGAATAAGATAATCCACAAAAAAAAAAAAATTAAATAGATTGTGCCGGAGTCATCTTTCTTTGAATTCACAGTAGAGCTATTAAAAAATACACAGGCAAGTTCAGTAGAAGGAAAAAAAAAAGAAGGTGGGGGAGCAAAAGACATGGTCCCAGCACAATCCGGTTTTTCACACAGTTTTTCACACATGACATTTCTTTATACAGCACAAGCTTCAGGTTTACTTTTTTTGTTGGTGTTATGGGGGCGGGAGGGTCCCCACATGAATCCTATTTTCTAAAAACTTCATTAAAAATGTAATTAACTGGCTTATTCTTTGGAAAGTCTGCAATTGTTTACAAAAGAATTGCCACACAAGCTGCCACCTTTTGACTGTTAAAGCAGGAAGTTATGCTCCCGTTTACAACCGTGCATCAATTCCACAATATATTTAGTTTTGGTACAAGTTACATATAAAATTCTTACTGAGCTTAATGTTGCAGCAAATAACACATATAGTAAGCGAGTAGGATTTATCACTGGCTGTAATGTCATAGTACATATTCTAAATATATACAGTGAATGATATATACACACGCACATGCAAACAAAATGGAAATATATTTAGTTTAAGAAGTGATGAATTGTGTTTGCTTTCATTATTCTCATTTTGTATGTAGGAGAATGGAGATCAAGCACATGCACGAAAGAGGTGGCTGGTTGAGATCACATCCGTGAAGCAACACGCTCACCGACGAGCAGGTTAGAGAAGAAACAGCACTTTGCTACCCATGGCACGGGGGGCATGTGGGGTGGAGGGGGGGGATACCTCAGGAGTGAGGGACCCACTGTGGTTGGTGGGGTACAAACAAGTCCCATGGAATCCCAAGATGCTCTCAGAAAGCATTGAACATCCTGCTAAAATGTCTCCCCCAAGATGTTTTATTCAAACTTCTTTCTTGAAGAAGGAGGTGGCAATTTTCCCCTTTAAATTCCTTTTTTTTTTTTTTTTTGTTCCTTTTTGGTCTCTCTCGTAAATGCAGAGGCCAGAAGGCTATGCTTAAATAATTCATCTACAAATTTGCAATATCTTTTTGAACTATAGCAATTAAACGGAAAATAGAAAAATCAGCTCAGCATCCTGTTTGGATGTAATTAAAGGTATAATCTGTTCCATTTGAATACTTCAGTGCTTACCCTTCTTAAAACAACAAATAAGAATAGTAGCTCATTTGCAATATGTTTTTTTTTTTCCCAAGCCAGCTAAAAAGACTAACTGATGAAGCAAGAATAATAATTTTTAAATGTGGCATAAGCACAAAAATACCAACTACAGCTTTCAAATGATTGCTGCAGATCCCAAGTCTGATGAGAGTTCAATAACAAGGGGTATAAGCTTTATGGCAAAACGCTGAAGTCTTCCACTATTTGGTATCAGCATCTTGATATGGCTGATATAATTACCTATCAAATACATCAGTGGAATGAATATCAGAGGATATCCAAAAATATGTAAGTGGGATGCATATCAGCTCAGTCTTTTAGGGGCTGTTTGATCTTAAGGTTTTTTTCCTCAGAATAAAAGACAAATACTGCATTCATTGCCCCTTTGTTTTCTATAAGCAGCTGATGATTTTACAGCACAATAAAATTAGCCTATTAATGTCTGGCTTATGAGTTTTAGCTGGATTTTTTTTCCTCCTACTGGACATTTCTCCACTGCTCAAAGAAATTGAAGTCAGGTGTAAAGTTAATATCTGCCTTGTTCATTTATTCTTCTGTAAGCAATCAAGATTTCCCCAAATCACAGGGCAATCTTTTGCCTTTCGAGAATGAATATAGGCCCTGTTCTCTCAATTTAGTTTAACAAAACAACTGGCATAAGTTCAATGGAACCGATGATTATTCTGAGAGGTTATGGCGAACCACAGAAGTTGTTAGCGAAAAGCTTGCTTGTAAGATCCCCTAAGAGGAAAAGTATATGGATATTTCAAAATGTAATTAACAGCATAGTCCAACAATGTGAGAAAGAAACATCGGCTGGTTTAGCTGCAGAGGAGCCTGGCTGCACAGGGAGAGCTTCAGTTTGCCCAGTGGCTACTTAAGAGTAAAGAACATGATGAGCACCAGAGGGGCCGACTTGCAGTTCACTGCTATGGAGAAAGGCACCGGGGCTGGCTCTGTCGGTGGGGGCTCCTCTCATGCTGCCAACCTCACTGAGCTGGGCAGCAGTGCTCCCTCCCTCGGGGGCACGTTCACTGGGCCAAGGACACGACCAGAAGGAACCGGCTCCACTAGAGCTGTCGCTCAGAAAAAAATTCCTTTGGGACAAGAATGTCTGAAGCTTAGTTTTGGGCTTAATGCTATGGTTTGCAGGCCTGTTTCAACAAAATTGTTGAGGTTTCTTTTTTTGTTTTGGTTTGTTTTGTTAAAAATTAAATATATAGCAGTGAATTAAAAAAAATCCTAGAAAGCAAAAATTTTTTTAAAACATTTTTAATCATTAAAAAAAAAATAATCAATTTTCAGGCCTAGCATTTGTAAGCTGAGATGAACATCTAGTGTAGCAGGGAACAGATTTAAACAGATTAAATTATAGCAAAAATGTTAGAGTGATATTACACATGGGAACAAAAAGGCACGATGGTCTATGAGGCCTGTTTTAGAATGGTGAATGTGACCAACGTTTAAGCTCAAAGTTTTCAAAAGTTACTCAGCACCTTTTCAAATTTCCAGCTTCCCTGGGTGTGCGTGCTTTGCTGTTTGAAAGCCCAGGCCCTTTCCAGGACCAGGCCTCCAGAGGCTTGAGCCCCCACGTAGCGCTCCTCAAGCATCTCCCTATTACAGGGACAGTGCTTGTTTCAGTCACTGGACCTTACATATTCTGTGGCCTGGCCAAACTCATCATGGTATGGCCTGCGCGTGCCTTTCCAGTCACTAAAATTCTGCAATTTATTACTTTTAATACAGTAGCACTGAGAGGCATCATTGAAAAAAAGTAAAAAACTCCAGCCCTTGTGGTGCCAGGCCCTTGGTTGCCCTTCAATGGACAAGCTAGAGGTGAGCAGGGGCAAAAAAAGCAACAGGAGCCACCAGACAGGGCTAATGCTTCCAGCCCCAGCCCCAGCCCCGTCTCAGAGCCTGTTGCCTCCCCTTTGAACTGTGTAGCCGCCTGCACGCCAAAAACATTTCTGTGATCTGAACGCTAGAACTACCATTAAATGAAATACAACAACAGAACCCGACTTGTTAAAAAATACCCACAGAGGAGGGGAAAAAAAAAAAATATATTAAATCCTCAACACAGTCGCGTCTGTCTCCAGTAAACAGGACTTTTTTCAGGCCTTGGGCTCAGGCGTCTGACCAATCTACTGCGGGTGAATGAATTACAGACTGTCAGCTGGGCCACTTTCACTCAGGTTTAAGCACAGGCATTTTACTTGCCATTTGCCAGGGCTAAGAGCCTGCACACGCTGGGCACGTACCGCCGCTCAGCCGGCACACGGGCGCTTGTGTTACCCATTTGCCACCTGACACAGCAGTTTGCTCAGTGGCGCTCATCGACCCCGACGGGCCACACTTCAGGACCAGGACCCATTCCGCCCCCAAGGACCATCTCTGAGAGACGCGAACCTGTTTTTAAAAGAAGCAACGCTTATCTCATGCATGCCACAGGTGTGATGTCACCCCCTCTGGCAAAGGAACGAGGATGTCTACAGCCTCCACTGTGCAAAAATGCAGGAACTAAAGTTAACATGTCTCAGACTTTGTTAAAATACGGTGATAATTAAGAAGTATAATTACCACTACAAAGTTAATTCCTCTTTGAGCTCTTACAAACAAGTTTTTAATTTGCACCAAAAATTTACATTTCAGATTTCAAGTCGACCATGAATGGCTAGGAGCTTGGCAGGGGACTCGAGGCGGTGGCTGGCGGGCTCTGCCGGGCTTGGGGGTGGGAGCACTGTGGCTTCCCAGGAATGTCAGAGGTGACCAGTCGCCAGCAAACCCCGGGCGCGCACAGGTAAGCCGATCGGATTGCTTTAAACGGTCTCATCTGTTGTACAAGTGTGAAAATAATAGCCATGTCAGATAAACTTCTGCTTTTTATTAAAAAACCCCAACAACTTATAAGGTAATTGATTGCTTTCTTCTAGCCTTTTATTAGTTGTGATTAAGGAGATATAGTAGCCCTGTTTACACAACTCTAACAAGTCAGGACCTGCAGCACATTATTGGCTTGCGGCCCACAACTTGCAGTCCATTCTCAACAGAATCAATCTGAAGTTGAAAACATCCCCTGTAGGAAGCGTACACGTCCCTGCTTACACAGGAACAGCAAAACAGTAATAACTTCAGGTCCTGTAAGTCGCAAGTTCAACTCGGAGAGCTCAGCCCTGACTTGTCATTGCTCTCAGCATGTTGGTGATGAGATCAGAGCGCTTCAGGAGGGACTCATACCTTCAACCTGACAAGGGACACAGGTGAGCACGTTCCACTTCACTGTTACGCGCAGCTCAGGCTCTGCAGAAATAAATTGAGAGCGCCTCGCTGTTTAACATGCAGTCAAAGCACTGCCAATCTAAAATGGCTGATCAGTAATACTTTAATTGCAGTTTCATAGAAACAAATTGCTGTTTAATTGCAATAAGCTCTTCTGTGGCTTAGCTGGACTGACAACAGGCATACACCTGGTATAAAAGTAACAAGCAGCAGCAATGGTTATCTGGTACTTCACGTACAGGAGGCTCAGGCAGTGAAATCAGACCTGGAACACATAATTTCACACTGAAGAAATACAATACTTAAATATATATATATACACATAAATGTTCTGATCTCAATTTTATTTGCTATTTTAATAGAGCTGTTCAGAATGTAGATCCTTGCAAAAAGCTTCACATTTGACATATAACTACCAAAGAATTTGATAAAAAATTTAAATTAAAATGATCTTTTGAAATGCCTGACAGTACTTGATAGCAAGTCATACTATGCCAGTATGTGGTTTTTGGGTGGTGCTTTTGTGTTTGGTGGTGTGTTTTTTTTGTATTTGCCCTAAAATTAGATGATGCAAATTTTATCAGTGTTAACTAATGGGGAAAAAGGGAGACAAACTCAGTGTGGTTAATATTCTAAAGATGTGACTTAATTTCATAGGCTTCATTTTGGTAAGACATTCTCATTTTATATTTCATAAGATACTGCACAACCTGTTAAAATATTTAAACATAAATCATGTAGGACGGAAAAGACCATATCTTGTTGCAAACAGAATTTGGTTTGGAAAGGCTTAATGTCCCACTGCCTGCCAGGATGCGTAAATCTCATAACTAGACAGCTGGATAGGTAAAAACATTAAACCCATTTAGAGGGCAATCTTTTTACAAAATTGTTTCATTAATAAGAGTGACAATTTATATGATTGAGACGTTTAGATGCAGTATAGACAGAGCATTTTATCCAGGTTCATGAGGATGATTTCAGATTAGTAATATTTCCTTTGATTTTTTTTTAACAGCATTCATTTTTGAAAGTGAGGGAAGCTCTTACTGAATGATTGTTTGTACGACTCTTCAGCAGCACTAAATGCAGAGGGTGCATTTCAGCCTGCGTAGCAAATGCGTGTGATAAAAGGTGAACAAGTACATGTTTGTCCTTACAGCTCTCCTAAAAAAGTGATTTTTCACGTAAGGACAAATCTAAGTGGTTCCAGTAGCCTTCTATCCACACCTACTGTCCCCATTAGAGCCTGTTTTATTGTCTGAAATGCCTCTGGTTTCAAGAAAGTGTTTTACCTAAAGCAAGAATACTACTTAAATATGTTCTATTGTATATTCATAGCTCCATTAGTCCTCCTCCAATTTAGCACATCAAAGCAAAGGCTTCATCACTTGCATGTGGATTATGCTAACATGAGTGACATTTGTAATCTTATAGGTCTGCAACTTAAGAAATGCTTTTAAAGTAAGCTATTAAATAGGTAGCTGTGCTTTACAAACGAGTCATATAATAGTTTATTTAAAGCTGTTAATGAACTTCAACCTCTACATCACTAAATGCTATACTACATTACTTACCAGAAGTTATTAGCTATCTTCTTAGCACTTCTAGGTTATATTCGACAACCAAAAATCTGTACGTGTTAGATTTAAACACTGTACCTTGAGTGCTTATACTGAAAGAATATAAAAAGATGTCTACAGTCTCACTAATACTTGAATACTATATTCATATGACTTCAAGCGTCTTTTCAAAGATATTGCAGCAGCACAATTTGCAGGACTTTACCTAAAGACTTTAATGCCAGAACAAAAAGCTTAGAAACTTATTTAAAAAATATGTAAGTGCATTTAATTAAAAGTCATACATAGCTTCAGTCATTTTATTTCTTTATATGTTATGCAAGTATTCTTTTGTCTTTACCGTCTGATACGTTACATTATGACATTTTCTTTTCTCTGCAACAGTCCTATTTTTCCCCAAGCACTGAAGTGTTAACAGAAGAAATTCAGCAGACCTCCAATATACTAGAGGTCAAGAAGTAGCCTCTGAAAAAAAAATACCTGCTGTTTGTTGGTTGTTTAGCCAGACAAATCTATAAATCAGCATTTCGTGTATCGGCATCACAACCAAAATAAAGCAAGCTCACTCCGTATCCAAGCACGCTGAGCAGTGAACACCTTCTCAAAAATAGAATTTAAAAAGAAAATACAATCATGATATATTTCAACTGTATTAGTCTCCTATAAAAGTACAGTAGTTGTTAATATTGATTTGTTATTAATTGTGGCAGAGGCACATTCTATGTGCCTGCAGTTTCCTGACTGAAGGCATACAATGCACAGCCAGAGAGTCACCTTAGTATTTTTCCTATAAACCTGAAAAATCAGAATTTTTTCTCAAAATTATTCTGCACAGCTCTACCCCCGAGCAGCAGATGGGAAAAACCCACTAAATGAAGCTGCTCCCTTTTTAAGCTTAGAGGAGGCTGTGTTGCTTTGGGGGGGCTGTGGGGAGGGTGGGGTGGTTTTTGTTTGTTTGCTTTCAGAGAAGAGATCATATTTGAGCTCAGTTAGTTCTTGGAAATAGCCCAGAAAACGTGTTTTTCTTTCCTTAAGATTATCAGTGTTGAAAAGTTAAGTCTCTTACCGCAGGAAACACAACTTTGTGTTGTTCAGATCAGAATAGCCATTGTATTCCTTTTTACGAACGCTCAATTCTAGTGCTCAGCGTAAGGTACAGACCTTTTCGTTGGTTTTTCATTTTATTATTCTTTGACCTCCTACGGTACATACACTCTCATGCTTGCACACTCACAGACACATGCACACCCTTAACACAGATGATTCTGTGGAAAGGAACTGGATAGAAAGAGACCACAATACCTATATGCATATCATAATTCATTACAATATGGATTATAATATACTTGCTATTACCAGAATTAAGAACCCCAATGAAAAATAAAGGTAATTTTGAAGTAGTGCTCTGTATCCTTACCAAAAGTAACACCGTTAAGTAGTTTAACGGATTCTTTACTGGCATAAGACAAAAAACCTGTCCAAACCAAAAAGCTACTTTTAAAGATAACTGACAATTAAGGTAATGACTACATAAGATATACTTTCAGAATAATGCAGTTTTGGGGAAAAAAAAAAAAAAAGCAAAGCTTCTAAAACCCATACTCAATTCAGTGTTGTTTTACTTTTTTATTATTTAAATACACCATACTAGAGCAAATGTCTCTGAAAATATCACAAATAAAAGATTTTTCTTCATTCAGCAAATTAGAAGTAGGTGAAAATTTCTACACAGTAGCTGCTATGAGCCTGACTTTTTTTTTCTTTTTTTTTCTTTTTTTTTTTTTTGCCATGGGAAGTAGCAACATTAGGACAAAAACACTTACATGCATACATACATTGTATTTTACAGAGATACAATAAAAGTGTTTGTGATAGAATATCACAAAAGCCACATCTTTATCTCATGTTCAGTTTGATTGAAACACATTTCCTTACAACACTTAAATATACAAAGAGCAAATAGAATGTTGTTAAGGTAAAACACAGGGTACAAACTGGCCAGTGCCCTGCTAATTGTTAATGAGGGTAGAAAGCAGATTTCAATGCTTCTTTTAATTAGCTTCATTAGTCATCTTCCCCACCCACCCGCCCCCCCCAAGATGTCCTCTGGTGGATCTTTTTTCATTTTCTCTAGTCTCCCATTAGCCCAGGTTCATGGAGTCCTTAATGCTCATATTCAGTCATTTTAATACACCAATAAATGTGGGAAGGGCAATCAAGAATAAAGAAGGTGCAATGGTATGGAGCTGGCATTGATGCTAGCTACAAAGGTGACTTGTCTACTTGGAGACATGGGATCCATCTGTGATGAACAAAATTTGAGATGAAGGCACGCATTCTGCATTACTCTGACCTTTTAGCAGACCTGTAAGAAATAAAAATGGGTATCTTAGCTAGAATACTAAATTTGAGATAGGAAACTACAACATGACTGCTTTTGTCTTTTCCTTATTCACTAATCTCTTTTTTATTAGATTACTTTCCAACTGTGACTTGATTAAGGCTTTCTACACTATCCATTCATACTGCTAATGTTTCAACTTCAAATAGCAAAAAGCAAACATTTCACTACTAAAGAGAGCACACGGTAAAAAAAAAAAGAGAGACGACAACAATAAATAAGTGTACTTTCTGGTACCAAATCGTACAGTGAATAAGGTGGTTTTTCTGGGCCCCTTTTAAAAGGGAAGAAACATTATGCCATGCCTTTGAAGAAGCTAGTAATATGATCTTATAATTGGAAGAAATAGTGTGTAAAGCAAATAAGAAGTACAGCCAATATCCTCCCAAGGCAACTTTGGTTAATATGCTGCATTGCACAAGAGCTAAATATAGATATTTCAGGATTTTTCCCCCCCATTTAAAATTCCTCATCTGGTGTGTTAGTTAATGTTACATAAACATTTTAATATATGAAGTCAAACATGTGCTTTCACACTGGTGTTAATGAATTGTGATAATTAAAAGTGTCTAACTCAATAAAAATCTAAACTTTCATGGATAAAACAGAAATGATCATCCATAGTCTTCAAATACAATCTGTTTGCAATTACCAAAATGAAATAATATATATTAGATTTTTATGGTTTTTAAATGACATTTTGCACTTCCCAGGAAGTTCTTTTTTCACCCTTTCTCTAAGTTACTAAAAGCCTGAGGTCTATTAGTAACTGCAACCCCCCACTTTCAAGCTAATTAAAGCAGTAGAGGCTTGGAGGTTTAATTCCCCAGAGCTGAAGCTCAGTGTGAGAAAGGTAATTTGTCTGTCCAGAACAAAGATTAGGGAGCAGCCAGCAAGCATATTTAATAAATGAGCATCAAATATCTTCTACTATGGACACAGACAACACCAATTATGTAACTACAAGGGAATTGTTGAGTGATATGTAAACTAGAAGATTTTTAAGATCTTCTCCGAGAGATGTAATCTAACTCATACTTTATTTAAAAGTATAGAAGCTGAAGACAAGTGTTTGCTATGAACATTGCCAACCGGTGGAAAATTTATACTTTTAGTAGGTGGTAATACCGTTGCAAACAAGAAATACTACAGGAATACTACCACTACCAAAAAAAAAAAAAGCATAGAGAATTCTTGACAATACAGCCCCTTCAAAGGAAACGGCACACAGGACATCACAAACTAAGCATTTGCATTCTACAGGCAAGCAGTACTGAGTTTAGAGAAAACAGGGTTGGTTTTTTTCTTTTTTTTTTTCCCAAACTAGGTAGCAAGTGATGGGAAGTTACAATTTACACGCGTGAACTGCCTCAGGGAGGCAAAAGGCGGGAATAGCCAACATCACTGCTTTTGCCTCCTTAAAAAGGAAAGGAAGTTTTTAAGCAAAGTTAGGTCATGCAACTCTTTCTGCCTGCACCAATCGCCAACAGCTATTAACCTGTAAACTATATTAAGACAACAGCGAGTTCATAACTGTCACCTTAACAAACGCAACAAAAATGGGTTTTAATGCTGGAAGCACATCTCAATCTCTTCATTTTAACAAAAAACCCTGTGAATATTCTGCTATGTCTATAATCTCTAGTGGTAGAATAACCTGGAGACTGATTGATCTTTAATGTTTAATAAAGAGTATCTGTTACAGCCAAATCTGTCATAGTGGAAGAACATTTTTAATTAGTGGCCCTAAAACACACAGCTTTCTGGAAAACATCTCTGATGTAAACATCTTTAGACTATTAAAATGCCAACAGACAAAACACGACTCTTTTGGCACCTGCCCCCGTAGCTTCCAAAACTCCAGAAACCTGATAAATCTATGAATTATCAGCTTGTCTCCTCAGCTGTATTTCAGTTTTCTGGAGTTCTCCTTTGAGAACTGGTAGGAGAACTTAGACCATTTTCTAAAGAGATTATATTATAACGAAAAAAAATCTCCAAACTATAATCTCTCCCGTCAGTCTTCTCACTAATACCTCTTCATCTGCCTCATCTTTGACTATAGCAATGCAGTTAATAGTTGGTGACCGGCACTAATGAAAACCTGTTCTCACTATTTTCTCTGTATTTATCTCCTACCAGGTGTCTACAGTCGAGAGCTCTGCAGGCCCAGGCCGATTTTACTTCTCTTTTCCATGTTCTATGTTCCTCATCATGTCTCCTGCTTTTATTGCAACTAAATCATTTTTACGTTTTGCTACGGCATAGTAAGAAACTGTTAAAACTAAATGACAATTTAGACACCTATTTGAAGTTACATTAAACTTTACATTCCTAGAAGACAAGTGGATAAACCACTCTCTCAGAATGGTAAACCTTTTACTGCAGCGTATAAAGATGAATGGTTTTACCTATATTTTGAAATGGGATACCTACAAATATTCATTTAACAGATTCACTGCTAGCCAGTCTATATTACAGATTTGTTTCATTAAAATTCACAACAGTATAAATCTATGAATCTTTAACTGTATTTGTACTTCCTTGAGAAGAGGCTGCACATTCTCCTCCAATCTTAATTATCTTTGTTCTGCCTAACTATATAGGACTCTTGTACTCAACTATCATCACCCCGATTGACAAATTAAGTAAATAAAAGAGGTCTATGTTTTATTTTGATGTAATTACATTCACTATATAAGACTTGAAAGAATACTTAAAATTAATCAGTAAATTTATGCATGGAAAACAAAAGTAAACAGATATTGAAAAGTAGCAACACAACAAAAAAAATCATGGAAATTAAAAACCAGTTTGTGTTTTCTTGGCCGTATTTCTCCACTAAGTAAAAGCACTAAAATTTTTTCTGTACATTACAGAATAGATCAGCCTAGCATTTGTCCCGGATTTTTTTTAATCTTCCAAATTCCTATTTGCAGATAAATGTTATTTTTTGTGATCCTTACAGACATTAATGAAGTTCCTATTGTAAATCTATAAAGAATTACCAACTGAAGTGTGCACTTTTTGTTTCATTGCAATAACTCAGTGCTGTGTGATTGCCTGGGTTAATGATGAAAAAGTCAAATATACTATCAGAGCTGATGGAAAAATCTATCACCAATCTGAAATTAAAATTCATCTGTGGTCAATAAGATTTAATATCCATGCAAGTGGCGCTGTAAAGAGTAAATGAATCAATGTCATCAATACATAATCAGTATGAAATATGATGTGAATAAAATTATGTGCAAGAGTCATACATTCACTCTTTTCTGGACCAGGGTGGAATGAACAGTCTCTTAACTCAAGGTTGACAGTAATTGTTACAAATTAGGCACAGCAGTTATCAAAATGCACTCACTTGCATAGCTTTAGGACTTATTAAGGAGATTAAAATAGATCTAAAACTATCTAGTTTCAGAGTTACAGGACAACTGTTGATCAGAATTTTTTTTCTCTTCTTCTTCTTCTCTATATGATTTGAACAGTCATTATTTACTCATTTAGCTAGAAACCAAGAGCTATCAACCACAGAGATATACAATCTCTAGTTGAGCTATTAGTGTTACGGAGCGATAAGAAAATAGCACTTTGGTTTTTAAATCTGAGTTCTGACATACAAAACAGACAAGAAAATACTTCTGAAAGAGTACCCCAGCATGCTTCCTCAACTAAAACCTTAATATTAAAGTGAAATACATTGCTTTAGTTCAGGAACCTTCTCTTCACAAGACATTTATTTCCATATTAAAGGACCTAATTTTCCTCCCACAGAAACCTGCTCTCGATTGCAGCCCTTAATTTCAAGATTATAAAATAAAATACTTCTCTTTGTTCAGAGTTTATATTAATGTATGCTCTCCATTTTGCTTTGTACATAAGGAGTTCGACAGCTGTACAGATGCACATGCCCAAACCAAAATAAACTGACTCACCCTACATGTCATATTTAAAACATTAGTATTTTCTCTCCATACCCCATGCCTAAGTTATTTAAGGTAAGTTCAGTTACTTAAAGGTGTCCTTGCAGGGGTGGGGAACGTCCGCTATTAGAATGAAAAGAAATTGATCTTCATTTAGCTCTAACAAAGCTTATTAGTAATTGTTGAGTATTCACCTTCTGGTCTGGCAGTAGTGGATTACTCTGAAGTGAATTCAAATGGCCATTGATGAGAGCTGTAGGTCTATCATGTTCACAAAATAAACTGCCATTGATGTAGTGAAACCGATCTCCAGGGACCAGACGATTCCGGCAGGTAGAGCATGTAAAACACTGAAAAAGGAAAGAGACAGCAAGTGAAACTACAGCACAAATTAAGTATGCTGCAGGTTTGAAAATTACACTTCAGAGACTGTGAGTAGAGTTGAGATATGGAGCTGCTTGGTTTCTAGTATCTCCAAATATGGCATTAGTCTTACCTGTTGGGACTATGCAGTACATAACTCAAGTATAGTTTTACCGATTACGAGGGAACAAAGCTACACACTAAGGGAAGCATTATAACATATAGTCATATTTCTAGTTATTGTTTTGCATTTCCTCCATAAGCAGATGCAGATTTTTATACTAAAGAAGCAGGGCAGTACTAATCAGCTACTAAAAAAAAAAAGTACATAGAAAAACCCCCTCACCTTAAGATGATAGACGTTGCCCTGCGCCCTCATGACCAGCTCGCTAGCAGGAATGGACTGTCCACAGGCACTGCAAGCACCACTATTTCCAAATAACCTGAAACAGAGGTGATGATCATGAATAATTTAATGCACAGGAGGCTCTAAGCATTTTTGCGCATCATCGCAATGGTTTATTACACAACTATTTTAGACTTCTGACCCCTGTCTTCCAACTCGCTTACGTGTCTTAAAATGAAAAAGTATATTTTTGTGTACCAACTGGTAGCTTCACCCTACCTTGGATGCGGTTACACAGGATTTAATCAGAAATATTGACTTACACCTCTAGAAACACAAACAATTCTGTACTACACACATTTTATCAGATTACTGGGTTCATCATAAAAAAAAAGATACAATTCATGACTGGAGTTTAAATGCATTGTGTCCTTGAAATTATATGAAGAACTCTTTTGTACTTTAATCATATCTTGAGATATGAGTCATCAAAAGGGTTAAGAGGATTTGATTGTATATCTAAGAAGACATCATGCTCAGTGTATTGAAACTCCAGTAAACCTCCATCAGTGCAGAGTTTCCATTAGAAACTCTCTGCTATCCAGGTTGATATATAATGTGTATGGGTTAACCTTTTCAATCATGGTGTCAACACTTTAGATTTGCCTCTGCTCATCTCTTTCATCCTAACCTTCTCTCTCTCTTGATAATGAAATGCTTGCTCCAACTTCCCTCTATCTGCTCCTGAGTCCACAATTTAGATTACTTCATCTCTGCTAGCAACAAACTGAATGAAATTTCGATTTGAGCAGAAAGTAATTTACCGGGATCTGGACCCATTTGTCATCATATCTCTCTGGGTGTTTGCTGTATCACTGCAGTTTTCCTATGCAATCAAATGAGACCACAACATCTGCCATTGGGGGGGGGGGCACACGCAGTGGGGGGAGGGGGGAAATAGGCAGAAGAGTGGTGAAGAAAAATATATACATAATTCTTCAAATCCATTTAAAGGCACAACGCATCGATTCAAAATATAATACAATAATGATTATTGAGTTCTACTTTTACAGACTGCGTTAGCTAGAATTAGAAAGCCTTTATTTGCTTTTGCGTGGGTCTCTAATATACACAAATATTTATAAAGACTACCACAATCATTTCACAGTAAAACAGGAAACCGAACTAGCTGGCAGGGTCACAGACCCACTTTTCTGCACGATGTAAAACATAGTAATAGGATTTACAAATTAGCGTATTGGTGTCATAATAAATATTAATATTTGCATCTCCTTCCTGTCCAAATAAAGCCATAAAATTCTGTTTGTGTCAACCTAGGAGACGCATTACAACAGAATACCCGTAATCTGAATGATTGCAGTGTGCCTCTGTATAAAAATAATTGCTTTGAATTTTCAGAATCCGAGCTTGCAGAGGAGGCTTGTCATGTTCAAACTACTAATTTGCTGTCGCCACTTTATTGAAAATAGCCTGTAAGTTGTTATTAAATGTATCGACTGAACGACAGAGAGAGTAGTAAAACTGCCCCTTAAGATGGCTTTTAATAGGAAGCTGAGAAACAAATTTTGCAGCAGCATCGATTTGAAGAGTTCAATCAAAACTCCATTTCAAAACTAATTAGTCTGAGATCCACGACACATTGACACGTTCTTGCAGAATCACAGTGGTTACAAAGGGAAAGCTGAACTAATACATTGTCAGGACCTCCAGCCAAAGGGACTAAACTGTCAGGAAACTAAGGGGCCATTATTAGGGCATCTTCTAAATCAGGACCAGTTCCGAGTAGTTACATGATGCATTGAGATTACTTCCAAAGCTTTATGATATGCATTTTTGTTCCTCCTTTGTTACTAGCAATGAAGTTGGCAAGTAGAAAAGGTGCAGGGGAAGCACTGCGAGAGGAGGCAGCAAGGCACTCTTACGTTTCTAGAGCACAGACCCAAAAATCTGGGGTAAGGGGGTGGCACTGCTGGGTGGGGTGGAGGCAGAAAGGCAGAGTCCTGCAGATGAACAGGCAAGTTACTTGTCCGGGAGAATCTGAAGCCGGTGAGCGGCTCTTTCAACCCCCCGGTCCAATTGCACCACCCAAACGAAAGTGTTTTCGGAATAAGGATCTCATTGCACTACTTCTCTTCATTAAGCATTCATTTGTTATACAATTCTCTCTGACTAGAAGTGGTTGTATACCTTGAATGTCTGAATTCTAATAAATGGAGTCAAACTAATCCAGAGGCTTTCCACACATCTTAGGTTTTCCCTAAGCGTGTTCCCAGAACAGGTCTGTTTTGGGAAGTCACTTCAGCTGAATTGTCTGCTAAAATTAAAAAAAAAAAAAAAATCAGAACACCTTTCTGCTTCTTTGTATTATTTACCAGGAAAATTAACCTTATTTTTCCTTCTCTACTGTGATGAATGGTTTTGTTCTGTAATACCATTAACAGGAAAAAGGTTTTATCTTTTAAAAAAATGTTATTCCTCCTTACCAGTAAAGGAAGTCTTCCACAGTAACTATTCTTTACTGAAAAAGTTGTTTCACATGGTTTCTGAGAGGCTGGAGAGCTAATTATCTAACCAGGGGGACTGTCCAGGACAGTATTTGATTTAAAAGGCTTGAGGCTTTAGGTGCTCAATTAAGTAGCTATCGGTCTCAGACTGGACTTTAATGGGCTCTTTTCTCTTTAACTGCAGCAATGGGTAGAGATACCCCAGGTCAGGCTAATTAAAGCCAGGGGACTCTTTAATTGTGATGACAGAATTGGTTTCAGTTTCCTCTTTGGGTCCTCAGTCCAAGAAGGTCATTAATATTTCAACATTTGGGCAATGCAATCAATCACAAACATCAAGAGGTTCCCTGTATGGACAAGGCAGCTCTTCTACACTTAGCAGCATTTTACTGAGCCACCTTAAATTAACTACTTTGTGGTTCCAACACAGCGTTCCCCACTCCCCCAAACACTCAAATGCTCCTGGGGTGGGTTTTTTTTTGTTTCGGTTTTTTGTTGTTTTTTTTTTTTTTTTTCCCCCAGAAACTTTCACAAGAGTGGGAATGTGAAAGCAATAAGAAATCTTTTCAGCCCAGTTTCCCCTCTTGCTGCTCAAAATTCAGTATCAGCAGAAACCCATCTCTAGCAACTTACACTAATAAAATCAGGTTCCAGTTGTTTCCAAAATCGTGGAGACAGATTTAAGCGCTCTCATTCTTGCACAACACGGCACACAATTGCGGCCACAAATATATATCCGAGCCCTAGCAAAGAGAAATGCACATCCACACCTACTGATCCAGAAGCGATTGGTGTTTCTGTACATTCCGTATATTTAATCTAAATTCCGCACCAGCTATATTAAATGTAACAAAGAAAGGCAACACAGAAATTACGCCTGGAGCCAAGTCCATTAAAGGTACTTCAGAATAACTAGAGACCAAGCACCTTAAAAGCACCAGAAGCTATTGATACTTAAAAGGGGGGCTATGCATAATGGCAAGTGCTGCATTAGAGAAGGGGAAGGAAAAAAAAAAAAAAAACCAGCCAAATTACGCTTGGTTAATTCAGAGTAACAGATCTGCCCCCAAGTGAATTGGAGGCCTTGAATTAATTCTGTTATGACAAATCAAGATAAACGTTCCCCCTAAATTGCATGCGATTTAATTAATTTTTGAGATCCTGGTGTTTTTTTTTTCCTAGCTAATAGTTCACATGCTCCTGTGCTGTCATTGTGCTTGAGTGGGCAGACTTCAAAGTGATATTAAATAACCAACTATTAGATTTACCTAGCACGTCCTATTGGAAAAGTGCCATTTAATTACCTAGCCTGTTCAATTAAAGGGACAGCATTCCCTGAATATAGCAGCTTGCCGCTGATTACCAGGGAAATGAACTCGCTGCCTGCCGGCCCCCTCCCCTCCCCGGCGCACACTGCGGCTGCGGGCGGGCGGGCGGGCGAGGCGCCCCGCGGCCGGGTCCGGCGCGGCCCCACGCACAGCCGCGGAAGGGGCCGGTCGGGCTGCGCCCACGCCGCGCGGCGAGGATCGGGCGCCCGGGGAGGGGAAAGGAGAGGAGGGGCCGCGGGCGCTGCCCCTTTAAGAGGCGCCCGGGCAGCCTGCCCCCCCCCTTCCCCACCACTCCCTGCTCTCTCTTAGAGGCCAATTTTGTTAATTAAATGTTTTGTTTGCGACGCGGCTCTCATTCATTTCGGACACGTCATTCCGAGCAGATCTAAGCCAGGGACCAGATCTCATTAGATAAAACCTATCAGAACTAAGAGAAAATGGAGGAGACACTAATTAAAGCTTTTAATTGTGCGGATTCGCTGCCACGCTGCTGCTTTATCTGGCATCTTAAGGTTGGGAGGGCTGCGCTGCGCTCCCCTCCCCGCCAGCGCGCTGCTCGCCCTGGGGAGGGAAGGGAAGGGACGGGGGTTTTCGCCCCCCTCCCTTTTCCCAGGAACCTCGTCTTTCAATGAGAGCTCTGCTGTAGCTCTAAGGCTAATTTGTTGTCGGGTTTGGGGGGGAGGGAGGGAAAGGGGAGTGTTGTGTTGTTTAAACAACAACAAAAAAACACACGCAACCTCAGACGGTTAAAAAAAGCTCATTAATAAACGGCCCCGTGGTCTTGGCCCGGAGGAGTCGAGTCCCTTTCACCTGGCGCCTGCCGGGCTGATCAATCTTCTCTCATTTTGCTAGTCGGGTCTAGCGTGTCCCCGCTAAAGTCTCCCATTAAGAACTGCGCCCGTGGCTCTTGCCTGGGGAAGGGAATGTGCCACCGCAAAAGCCCCACAGAAAATTAAGAGGGGCAAGTGGCGGAGGGGAACCGGAGAGACTTGCTGCCAAACGGGTGGCATCACCTCCACAACCAAATGAGGCCACTTCAAGCAAGGAAAGAGCGAGGGCCTCGCTCATACCAGTGTGACCCAAGCCCGCGAAGTTCACTTCCAGCGGAAAAGCTCCAAGTTAAGTCAGCCCTGGCAGGGCCAGGCCGTCCTACCCCACCTTGAGTGTACAGTGTCCAGTTCAAGTTTCAGCAAGCATCTGTCAGAGTTATTTTTGCAAGTCAAATTACACAGATCTAAAGAGAAGTCAGGCGATAGAACAAGGAGATCAATTCAAACCCCTCATCTGATAAAGCATCCTATTCATAATCGCCTACATTAAAATAAACGAGTATTAATTTTTGGCAACACAAAACCGGAGGACTGTGATAAGCTTGCCTGAACTTGCCTCTGGGATACAGTGGACGCATCTTCTCTTTTTAATTAGTAGTAATCAGACGTGAGGGTTTGTTTGATGGTGTTGGTCGAGTGATGAATCTGTACTATTCGGTGCATCTTAACAGTAGGGTCAATTTTTCCACTTCAAACAAGACTCTTTCCCTAACACCATTCTGCTCTATTTAATTACAATTCTGCTAGGCTTAGGCTTGTTGTTTAGGATGATGACTGAAAAGCACCATCAGAACCCCCTCATGTGCCGATTTTCTAGCATTTCTCTGTAAAAATACCCTCAAAACTTGTGAAGCTAAGGCTCCAAATTCCTCAAAGATACTGAGGGCTGTGTTTCATCTACCTAACTGACCGAAGATGCAGCTCTGTATCAGGACAGAAGCTCCGCTATCAGAGCAACCGAGTCTTAACTCTGACCTTTTAGACTAAGGAGGGCTCCATGCATACGCACACATTCAGCACAGTCCCGGTCTTCTCAAATAAAACTCAGGTTTTACAACATAAGCAAACTTGTAACATTTTGTGGCTGATTTTTTTTTTTTCAGAAAGAAAGAAAAAGTGGTACTTTTTGGCCACTGGGAAGAAGAAAAACCCGAGTTAACTCTTGACATTTACTGTAAATGAGAAGCCAGAAGCGTTTAAACAAAACACAATTTGTTTTAACTAAGCATTTCTGTTATGCCAGGAAGGTATGGGGCTTTTTTGTTGTTTTTTTAATTACTGAATGTTGAAATAGAACACCTCCTTGAAGCATTCATGTGCATCAGTCTATCAAACCATTTACTCAAATTAAATGTGTAATCCTTCAAAATGCCTCCTTTTAAATTAATGAGTTTAAGTAGCTTGAGTTCACCTGAAAAGATCGTACAGGCACCTGACCTCATGAATTCTATTAATTATATTGGAAACTCGTTGGAAGGGATACTCTGCGTAATCTTACTGTACCCCAACAGATGCAAGATTAATAAGGCTTAGTTCCCCCTACCCAAATCTGTGGCATTTAGAGCGAACGTTTCAAAAAAAAAAAAAAAATAAACAAAAAAGAGAAGAAATAAAGGGCAAGAGCATATCCCTCCTCTCCTGTCCCCTGCATTTTCTGTACTGGAAGTTAAGAAAAACGTCGGTTCAAAGCTTCTTCCAAAGATGCGAAGACAAACGTTATACCGCTGTTTTGGGCTATAAGTAGAATCGGTGGCTCTCCAACTGACGGTTAATCAGCTCTTTCACAAGGAGAACAGAGAATGAGTCATTCTGTTTCCACTCAAAGGAGTTTAAAGGTGCTTATGTAAATATCATAATTAATCAGATACTAAAGGCAGGCATTTCATTATTTAGCACCTCTGCCACAGCCTTATTTAAGCCCTACGATTTTAACATTTACCGTTCAGATATGCACACTTCTCCTTCAACACTACAACAAAGCAGATTAATTTAGCCTCTCTGATTGCTGTTTATTTTTAGTTAGGACTTGTTTTGTGCTGACAAACCACTTTAAAGTTACAGTCGTCGTTCCGCCCCCCCCGCCCCCCCAACTCTTCCCTCCACTTGGCAGCCGCAACTGCGCCCTGGGCTAGGCGCTAACATCCGTCTCCGCACCCGCATGTCTCTCCGCTCCTAATGAAGGAGCGATCCTGAGCCAGCCCACCCCTCGGCCCCGCGGGCACCCACTGACAGAAAGAAAGGGGGGGGGGAAGGGAAAAAAAGAAAAAAAAAAAAAAAAGGCAGGAAGGAAGAGGGAAAGCAGCCCCCGCCAGCCCGGCCGCCGCCTCACCTGATGTAGTCGTTTCTGCAGAGGATCATGCCGCTCTTGGTGTAGCAGGAGGTGCCGATGTCCCCCAGCTGGGCCTGGCAGCAGGAGCACTTGAGGCAGCGGCTGTGCCAGTAGCTGTCCATGGCGTAGAGAAGGAAGCGGTCGGCGATCTTCCCCCCGCAGCCGGCGCACCTCTTCCACGAGAGGGAGCCCGCCGTCACCGGGGGCGGCTGCGAGCTGCCGCCGGGGTTCACCATGGCCTGCGCGGAGAGAGGGGCGGGGGCGGCTCAGCGGCGGGACGGCACGGCACGGCGCACCCCGCCCGCCTCACGGGCACCGCCGGGCCGGGGGATGGCACCCGGGGCCGCGGGGCAGGGCCGGGGCCGCGCAGCCGGAGGAGGAACAACGCGGGGTGGAGGGTGTGGGGGGGGAAGGGGCGGTGGAGGGGAAGGGGGCAGAGACAGCGCGCCCCGCCGCCCCCCCTCCCGCTCTGGGGTTGTGCAGCTGCAGCTCACACACAAGTCAGGAACAGTCCCAGGGTTTGTTTTGCTTATGAAAAAAAAAAAAAAAAGTGTGTGAAGAGTGAAAAAAAAAAATAAATAAAAGTTGTGAAACTGGTTTTTCAGTCTAGGAGAGACTCCGCAGGCTCGGGGCGGTAACGAGGGGCTCGGGACCGGCCGTCCAGACCTCGGGATTTTTTTTATATTTTTTTTGGTTTTATTTTGGAGACACAAAAACAGCCAGCGAAAACACTCCAGACTGAGGACACTGGCCCGAATAACAGATCATTGAACTTTAGGACGCCTGTTAACTTCCTACACAAACATACTCAACTTTTGTCTCGCTAATCTGCCCTTGATCAGCAGTTTAAATGCTAAAGCTTTGTTACTCAAAAAAAAAAAAAAAAAGTTTACCGACCATAGGAAAGCAGCAGAATAATGAAGTGCCCCGCTCCGGCTGGACTTACTCTGGCCGCCTCCAAAACTACTACTAAGGGCATTTTTCACTTTCTAATAAATGCTTTATGCAAGCAGGATAACGGAGAGATAATATAGGAATCAATTCATAAAGCTTACTCTAAACCGATTAATTTGTTGCCTTCAATCCAGAGTCCAATAAACTCCCGGTGTTCCTCTAGTCACTTATACTATAAAAAGATCAAGTTATTTACTGCCAATTAAGCAGCATGTTTTGTCTTTGTCCTTTGTAAGCCGTATGTGCTCACGCCGAGGCATCTGGCTATCTGCTAAGGACCTTCAGACCGATACCTCCAGAGCAGCCAGGACGAACTTTTCCTGCCACTGGCCCAACTCGGCTGCAGGAGGAGAACTGAGGCCGATTTTAAACACACGTTTCCTCAGAAAGAGTACCTGGAGGTATGTCCAGTGACCGCACAATAAACCAGAAGAACTGCGCCAATTAAGCTGTAACAAAAACCCCGAGACTTTGGAAAGAAAACCACTCTAAAAGCCATTAGCATTGCATTTATCCGAACGCATCATATACCTTTATGTAAATTGATTTCTGATGCATTTGTTCAAGGAATTGCCTTTTGTCACAGTTTCCAGCTACAGCCTAAATGAATCTGCATTTCCTGCTCCGAGTCTTTAAACCGTTTCCCTACGCTTTAAATCACTTTGGATTTCTTAAAAGAAAGAAAAAGACTCCATGCCACCACCTTAGCCCATCTTTGTCGAAGGCAAAGATATATATAAATATAAAATGGGAAACGTTACACTGAGAAAACCATCCAGTAACTCCATTAAGCTAAAGCTCTTAGGGACAAGCAATACCTTAATGCTGATTAAATCTAAAAAGATGAATCAAGAGGACTGACCAGAAAGTGACTCCCTTGATAACTAAGGACGGGCCCTCATCAAGTTTCATTTAGAGTTGGGGGGGAAAAAGCTTTTAACTTAAATAGGCTTACTCTAGTAATTACACAGCCAAGCAATTTAGGTCCTGGGATAGGAGTCAGTGAAATAGAAAGCAGAGCTGCAAGCTAGAGGCAAAATACCCACCCACCCACCACCCCCCCTTTTAACAGCGTCTCTGGTGTTTTTTTAATGGAGACCAAGGGAGGGACAAGCGGAGAGCTGGCAATTTGTAGTACAAAAATGGATGCTTAATTCATGTCTTGGTTTTAATTAGGTGATTCACCGGATTTCTCCTGGATTGAAACAAAAGACCGTGTGGGGGGCAGGAAGGGAATTGGAGAGAAGAGAAACAGAGAGCTCACTTTGATCTTTTCTGCCACTGTTTCAGAACAGTGTTTACTACGGGGGAAGCGGGTGCCCCAGCCCCCCCCGTCTCCGTCCCCTCTATTCACAGCCCGGCCAGGCAGAGCCCTTTCCCGGCGGCAGCTGAAAAGCGGGGGGAAAGGAAAGCCGCCCCGACCGGCGGCCGCCGCCGCCAGGCTTTATACGCGGGGGCCGCGACAATGCCCGGGCCCCGCCGCCCTCCCCAACCCGGGCGCCCCGCTCCGCGCCCCTCCGCCGCGGCGGGCAGGCGGGACGGCGGCGGGCCCGGGGGCGCGGGCACGCAACCGCGCACACGTTAGGCTGGAAAATAAGGGGTAATTACCGGCACTTCTTACCTGCTTCCCCTCTATATTGCAAAAGGCCGGGGAGCAACGTCGCTCGGGGTTGCCTGAGGAGGTCTCCTTGCAAAGAAACAAACACCGCGCTCGCCCTCTCTCTGGCTTTCGGGAGCGCTGGAGGGAGCCCCCCGCCCGGCAAGGGGCAGCCCAGGCTGGAAAAATATAGCTATTTCTATGAGAGGCGTCTGCCCGGGTCCTTCCTCCAGCTCCCGCTTCCCTGGAGGGGAGCTGCAGAGCTCAGTCCCTGCCGCTGAGCTGCACACGCAGGGCGCCGCCGCCGCTCGCTGCTGCAATCGCCGGGTAAGTTTGGCAATGTGGCTTCACTTTGTACCGCTTCCCCCCCCCCCCCCCGCCCCCCCTCACCACCACCTCCGCCCCCTTCTCTGGGCTGTGGCGGCTCCCAAGCCTCCCGCGGCGCGGAGCCGGCCGGCCGCGGCCCGCCGAGGCGCCTCAGAGAAAAGAGAGAGGGTGAGAGCCGGCGAGTTTGTGAGGGGCCGGGCGCGGAGCTGCTGCTGCCGGGGATCCTGCGGCGGGAGGCGGCCCCTCAGCCTGCCTGAGGGAGCGGAGCGCCGTGTGTCCCCTGCGCGTGTGTGCGTGTGTGTGTCCAGGCGCCCCTGCGCTCCCCGCTGCCCCTCACACATGTGTTACTGACAGAGCAGAATCCCAACTACACTCCGGCTCGGCCCCGCCGTCAGCTCCCGCCGCAGCCAATCCGGCCCCGGCTTGTTCAGGCGGAATAATAAAACCTGCCAATCCCCGAGAAGACAAAGGAATGAGTGAAAGGGGAGGGAAAAAAAAAAAAGGCGGAAAAAAAAAAAAAAGGCGAGAAAGGGAGGGGGCGAGGAGGAGGAGGAGGAGGAGGGGAATGGAGAGGAAGGAGGGAGTCAGGTGGGCAGCGGCGGCCGCGCCGGGCGCTGAGGGGAGAAGCGCGCGCGTGGCCGTTAGGGGCCGTTGGGGCGCCGCCCGCCCCGCTCCGGTCCCGGCCACCAGTTGAGAAACTTGGCGGCAAGGGGGACCCGTCCCGGCCCTCCCCGGGGACGGGCCCGCTCCGCCCGGGTGGCAGCGTCCCTCAGAGCCCTTCACGGGTGCTGGGCGCTGCCGCGGGCCCGCCGGGCCAGCGCGGAGGCGCTGAGGGGAGGTGCGGCCCCCCACAACCCCCCCCGGCGGCCCCGCGGCAGCGCGGTCCTCGCCGCTCCCCTCCGGTGCCTGCAGCCTCGTCCTGCCCCTGGGGCCGCCGACTTTTTAAACGTTTCACCCGGTGAAACCGTTGGAGGAACCCGACGTCCGGATCCGGCCCCCGGTTCTTAGCACCCTGTGAAAGGTTTAAAAGGGTTAAAGTGCCGCAGTTGGCTGGCAGTTAGCAGCACGGCTTGTCATTTCAGAAGACAACTGCATTTCAGAGGAAGGAGCCCGAGGATGATTGCAAATCAGAAGAAGTAATGTTCAGTAGGGACACTTAAAATTGGGAAAAAAATCCCTAACGCTTATGCATTAACTGCACATTTTTGTGGCCTAAGCGCAGAATTCCAGATAAGTACAGCACCATATAGATGAAGCACGACCCTTGAAATAATAAAAGTATCTATAAACGTGCCATAATTAGTGGGTGTTATCCCTGTGAACAGTTATTCCTGCGGGTGGCAGGGATGTGCCCAGCTGCTGGAACAGGCTCTTGCCTGGCACTGCCTTGCACAGGGGACACACGGGCAGAACGCGCTTTACCACACGAACCTCCACTAAAGATTCGGATCAACTATACACTTCCAGGTTCTGTGAAAGAACAGAAAAAAAACTTCACAATCCGAGTTTCTCGATTCCTGACTGCTGACGTAAGTAGCAGCCAATGCAGTGAGGACAGTGGGGCTGGCTGCAACTGCAGCAAGGCCGGGGCCGGCATGCAGGCTGACACTGACCTGTGCCGCAGGAGAGGGCAGGACAGGTCCTGGTATTGCTCAGGGGGGTACAGTTAATTGTTGTTGTCCAATAAATGTTTAGTGATGATGGTGTGACTGAATTACAAGCTTACGTGTGTCCGCTGTCTCTCCCTTGTCCCAGGCAACAAAGTTATTTTAAACCTGTTCCTGCTGGCAGCTGATGTAGAAGGGATGTACCCGCACAGGTATACAAAACTTTAGCTGGGAGTACTTATTTACAAATAAGGGCACTGGTATAAAAACGCAGAGCGACCTCCCTCTGACAGGCCGACTGGTACGACTGGTCTCGGGAATCACAGCCCAGGTGTACTTTAACCACATCGCCACCTGTGGGCCTCCTTCATTTCTGCATCCCTGGGCTTAGCTGGACCATGGAGACATGAGCCCGGTAACAAGTTAAAATTTAAGGAAAAAAATGTCTAGCTATGAAAAGTGTACTTGGGAAAACATAGAATATAGTCCGTATGTTTTGTTTTTAATTATATAGCAAATAAAATACTGAAATTTGAATGGCACCAGAGGTATGATATAAATGCAGGAGAAAAGTCCATTTCTGTCTTTCTCCATAGACTGGGATATGTTCAGAATCTGTGCATAAAGCGGGCTGGGAGCTCATGGAAAGCTTCACAGGGAAAGGGGGGAGAGGACCGGTGTTGTGGTTAAAAGTAATGTATTTTTTAGCATAGGTCTATGAAATATATCATCTGGATGTAATCTCCATGTACATATTACATTTAAACATACTCAGCAGTTTCAGATTTGTTATTTAGGATCTGGTACAATTTAAAATATATAAAGTAACAAGGCATGCTACAGATAATCAACAGTCACTGTTATTCTAGCTCTCTGATAGCTAAGAGCACAAGAACAGAGCAACAGAACAAGCACAATGCCAAGCTAAAATAAAATCTACGATGTCTAATTATCTAAGCCTGTAATGGCTGGAAGCTACCAAATTCAGACTGTGGAAGAGCCATCAGGACCTCTCCTTATTGGAAAAGATATTCTACCAAGAAACTCTGCCATAGGCACTAAAATGTTTACTAGTCTTAAAACTGATAGCGATATGAAAAATGGGAATTACCTTCTCAAGGAGCAGAGTTTTAAATGGTTTAATGACGTCTTCCAAATACCATTACAATGTTCATATCTTTTTCTGAAATCTGATCTTCACTAATTTTCGTGATTAATTTTAACAGAGGAAACCTTAACTGAGAGCATTTTGCAGAGCAATATTTTTCTAATTTTTCTTTTGTGCAGCATCTGCTGTTGCTGTGCTGTCATCTTCGTTATGTTTTTCGTTGTCTATGTGCCATAATGTAATTAGTTAGTTCAACATCATCTGTGCTATTAGATGAGATGTTTCTATGGTAAGTTAACATAGTTCTGTGTAATTGGTAGATTTCAGCAGTAGGCATGAATGTATCCATCAACTTTAGGTCGATTTGAGTCCGCAAGATTTAAATTCACTTGGCATACGTTATCTTCGAAGACTGTTAATTTTGGCTGAATGGATAAAAAACACAATGCAGAAGAAAATCTGGCTGCTTATATCGCAGTACTGTTGGAGTCAGGGAAAGGAAAGCATAAAATTGCTGGCTTAGTAGTTGCAATCTGAATGTCTGGAAAATGTTACAGTCTGTGATCCAAATCATTCTTAAACCTAGACGTGCCCCTCAGATAGCAGGTAGTCCAGAATTCATCAGGGTTATCTCTCCATTCATGAAAGGAGTCTTGGTTCTCTCCCTAAATACCGCATTCCTATGGGACCTCAACTGTCTTTTCCTTTTCTCATTAGAGAGAAATGTTGGGGCTGCTGCTTTGTCTTGAGACCTTCCATGCTGCACTTTGCTAGTCCTTGTGTCTTGCGAGCTACACCTTTTGAACAAACAAACCCTCTGACCTCAGTCTCTTTGGAAACCGTGATGAAAAATCAACAGCCATTTGTTACTTTAAAGTAATGCATCCTTTTACTTGCACAGCGTCTTCTGGTGTTGGGCCTCAGACAATTTAAAAATGTGACTGGATTAAGTATTCAAGTTGGATATCCAATGATACAGGGCAGAAGCTGGGAAGAACCCTGGATGGCTTTCCTCTCAGCGTTCTTTTCCAAGCAGAAAAGACTGTACTGTTTGCCCCAAAGAGCAAGATAATTCACTTTTAGAAATATGTATATAGATTTTGACTTGCTTATAAATACATGAGTAACTTTATTTACAGGAACCCAGAACCATGGAAGGTAATTAGTAAGCATGGTTTGCTTAGGTAAGGGCTTGCAAGACCCTTTTATCATTGCTGTATCCATAACTTAGGACAGGAGCCAAATAATATAAATGTCAGCAATTATAGCTATATATTTATATTAACAATGAAGTCCACTTTAGGAAGAGCTAAGGCTATATTTGTAATGACCTCATATGGCTAAAATTACGTTCACTAATTTGTCCTGTGCATATTCCTGTTGGGAGAATTGATATATTACCACGAGCCATCAGTAGCAGAAAGTCCTGGAAGTGAGTTCTGTGACTAAAGTCAAAGACATTAGAGTTTGAAATTATATGTAATTTATGTTTTAAATTAAAAGTCTCTAGAGGCCACTAGAATATGCATATGTAGAAATAAGTTCACTACATAAAACAATCTTACAACTGGAAATGCTATACGAATTTTGAAAGAGGGCTTTGCATTCCACAGTCTAATAAAACAAGGTACTTTTTAAGCAAATCAGTCAAAATTATTTTGATATTCTTAAACATGGACTGACTACTTTTGTGATGACATATCTGTAGAGTGATATTTTGTCACAAATATAAACATGAATAGAGTATTTTCATGATTCAGATGTCACTATCTTTAACAAGAAAAAAAACCCCTTTGACAAATACTTAAAAATATAAACTCATATGGAACTTACCCTTTAAAGTAAAAGAAAAAAAAAAGTTTTCTCCACAGATACTTTTATAGAACTTGTATTAAGATGTTGCCTCTATTTGCTAGTCACTGTAACAGATGGTCAGATTAGAGGATGGGACAGCACAATTTGGTGGTGTTTGAAGGCCCAAATTATAGATAAAAGTAGCCACTGAGTTACTTTAAATTTACAGGACAAAAAAGATCAACTGGAAAGGAATTAAAAAAACCTAAATCTGACTAATTCAGTTGACCAAAATGCTTTTACCTAATGCAGGGGTACATGTTTAGAACACCATCATTTATGCTTCTGAACATACATATTTTATAACAGTATGTTTTTCTTAAATCACTGCCACTTCTTTTCAGTCAGAATTCACTTCAAAAAATTTCAGCAGAGAAAGTAAACTTGCCTTCATTTCCCTCTGAGATAAGAAATCATCGAAACATATTAAATGTTTTCTACTCAGAGCTATTTTTTTTCTTGTAGCCATTTTTAAAATTTCCTTTGTCAAAGGAACATTTTTTGAAGAATGTAGCTGCACTTTGGTATGATTTCTGAAAACAGTCCTGTGCAGAATTTAGTTAAAACAATGTTCTGGAATGATGTGTTACAATGAAAAACGAAAACTTAACTCTAGCCTGCATTATTTAATTAATTAGCCAAGTAAGCTAAAAATATGCAGAAGAAATTGGTGTTATGCCTGAGTGAATAAACAGCATCTCTAATATTTTTTGTTGGTGTTGTCCACACATAATACCTTTATAATTGCATTGAAATTATTTTCAAAGGTGTGTGTCCAGAAGCAAATCCTATGTCATTAGAATATCTGCCTGTTATGAGTGTATCCAGGAAATGAGTTATTTACTGTTACTCATTGCTGTGGAGGAGTACATCTGTTACCCTTGTGAAGTTCCCATAACCTCTGAACGATGCCGTGATTTACAGAAAGGTCCGTGATTGATCTTTTCCACTCATTTTGCACCTATCCACAGAGAAGACCCTTGTCATACCCGGCTTGGGCTATAGTAAACCAATGGAGGAATATTTGCTCGAGCTGTTCTCTCTGTAGGTCTTCAGGGGAAATCCACAACCTAGAGTTTCAGAGGATTTTGTTGTATGGTACACCGTTGATGGGAAGGCATAGTTTTAGCTAATACATCTAGATGTGTGTTATGACTGTGTCTGATGGAAATAGGACATTAGCCATTGTTTCAAAGAGCTGAGAGAAAGCAAGGTATGGACTGAAAACTGAAACATACGCATAACAGGTATCTCCTGTTGAAGTTGTCTTTTTAATTTGCCCCATCCCTGGAAGTGTTTAAGGCCAGGCTGGATGGGGCTTTGAGCAACCTGCTCTAGTGGAGGTGTCCCTGCCCATGGCAGGGGGGTTGGAACTTGATGATCTTTAAGGTCCCTTCCAACTCTAACCATTCTATGATTCTATGGTTCTATGAATTTAAGGGCTAGCAGCACAGTATGAGAAAATGGAGGGTTACAAAAATAAAGACGAAGAGCAGCCTGGTGACTTGTGGCTGGCAGAAAAGCCTCTATCGTATTTGATTTGAAATTTACATAGATGCCAGTAGTTATGACACAACTTGTCACTCTAAGTTCACTTAACTGGACACGAAACAATAATGACAAACAATCAGAATGACAGTTCTCCTTCTATTCTGCAGTGAGGTTCTTCATGTCTCAATTCTGCAACATTCCTTCTGTTCACTCCGCCAGACAAATCTGCTTCTGTTGTTATGATTTCTCTGTTTGATTCGGCACAGCCTTGCTTTCAGGAAGAGTTTCTAAGCTTTCTATTCAGTTTTTCGGTCATACCATTTATCAAAGCAAGAGTTTCTTAGTAACAATTTTTAACATTAACTCTTTAATAGTTACTTTGCTGATGTAATCCATTATTTAAAAACATTTTCTTGTGTAAGAATATTACATTATTTTTCATATTAAAAATATAGCCCTCTACTTTTCCTAAGTTGTTTTTCAGAACTGGAGCGACTACTATACTCCATGACCATAACTCTTTTTATCATTCTACTATGATTCAGTAGCTTTTGCTGTCTTATAAACAATCTTACAATTAAGAGCTAATGTTAATGGAATAGATTGTTGTCATAGGATAATGGTTTCCTGCTGCTAGATAAATGCTGTGGCAATGCTAGGGCATTTATTGAAAGTAATAGTGAAGACAAAGCGAAGAGATTTATTTTTAAAGCAGGTGCCGCGGATCCAGTGACACCATTCTGTTACAATTGTTTTATTTCTATTTCACTAAAAGACTGATGAAGATGGAAGCATTTTGCCTGATGTATGCAAGTACAGCAAAGTGACAGTGGCTCATTTCACTTACTGAATAAGCTGCATTGCACTTGGCTCAGGAAGAGATTTATTGTGCAGCTCATCCAATCAGAAAACAGTTTATCCATTAACTACAGCTTTAAAATATGTTGTATTTCTATGAACAAGATGGGGCTTGATGCTTTCTTTCACAGAAGCAGTTAGGCGTAGTTCACAGTAAAGGAGAAAAGCGAGGCCCTACAGCGCTTGTTCCGCCGATCCATCCAGAAGCCCCCCTTTCCTCAGTGCCACTGGGACGGCAGGCTGGGGGGGGTGAGCATGTCCATAGCGTGTTCCCCTCCTCTCGAATCAATGGTTCCTTGTCTCCCTTCTTCTGCAGCAGAGGGTGGTGCCTCAGCATTAGCAGAGCAGAAATGGCAGCATCGTTCTTACCAGCACTGCTGTGCAGGGGGTGGACAGGAAAGTTTTTGACTAATTTAGTGTTTCCTCTGTCTTTGAGCTCACAGGATCTTGAAGTTTTGGAAAATATGCCTTCTTTCTTTTCCATGACTTTTAAAATTGCTCACCCCTGAACCCCCCAACAGAGAACTGTGAAAAGCAGAGCTTGTAAAGCTTCCTTGGCTCTCTCTCTGCTCTTGTGGTAAAACACCTTGATTATCGCAGGTATCCAGACCTTACAAAATTGGAGCTGATTGTATGGAAGTGTATGTGATCCATTCAATTCAACAAGCTTTCTCTGGACCGCTATGTCCCAGTTGCCTGACGTAGGCCTCAACAGACCTTTTGCCTTTTCTTTTGAACTATAGAGCAGGTATTCCAAGTGGCAGCGTTGTAGCTATGACAGCTGAAGGATATTCCACAAATAATAAAAAATATGATCCTTTCCCACAAACTCTGATCATTCCAAAGCATCTTTAATGTAATGTTGTAAAACAGCATAATGACTTTATATGACTGTAAAATCCCTGCTAGGATTTCCTTAAGAAAAAAACCTAATTTTATTATTAAGGCCCAAGGACCTTCATAGCAAACCAGCAATTCACTGTTCCAAGGACTTACTCTCTGTAGCTGCTCACAGCACAGCTCTGAATTAACTTCTAAGACCAGAGCTTGAAGGCAGTAAACAACTTTAACCTTTTATTGACCCCAAACACATCTCACAAATAGGAGTTCAGTAAATGCATGAATTTCACTTTAACCCATGCGCGGACATTCTATGAACTAATTCAGTCTTCATTTTTTTAGTTTTAAGAAATTTTTATACTAATAAACAGGCAAGTGTTAACAGCACTTGTGCCAAAGAGCCATCAGATAAGGATGGTCCTCTGCTGAGCCTAGCTGTTCATGAAAGGCGAGCACCAGAGAGAACATCATGGAGAAAAGCAAAAATGGGAGACCTGTAACCGCAACAGAACGAATCCTGGTAGCTGTGAGGTCCATCAGGTCATCTGAAGAGCACACAGGCTACAGAGCTCCAGAAAACGCATACTCTTCCAACTAGATCTCCATAGTAGCAGTGTATCAGACTTGATCTTCTAATGCTTGTGCCTTGCAGCATCAGTCTCCTATCTGAATTTAGGATTCACAGGAAAGTCCTAGGAGATGGAAAATTTCCACATCTTTAAAACAATGGAGTCACTTACATAAGTGTCTTTAAGGATGTGGCTGTAAGTATTGTAAAGCCCTATGATTTTATCAAAATATTTGGTGTATCTGTTTAAAGTCCCAACTCTGGAATCATGGTCTTTATACAAATCTGCTTTCAACTTTTTTTTTAATAGGAATTTTGAGTCTTCCTGGTTAGGTAAAAACATTGACTCTTAAAGATCAACCAGAAACAAATAACAAATAATTTATTCCCATTTAGTATTTTATATAAAAATTGGTTCTTTGTTTAATCTAACAAACAGTGAGGAGTCGTGATCTCTGAATTTTTGGGATTGCCAGTACGGTAACCAAATGTCCTCTCACAGCATATTGAATCTGGTCAAGGAATCCTCCTCAAGTCAAGGAATTATTAAACCTATGTTCTTGATAGGCTTCTTCATATCGCACAGGACTGCACACAGTCAAGCAATATTTAACTTCCATACTACATATTGCTCCCACAGAGGGCCAGAATTCCCCATGTCAGTTATCCTATCTTAAAGTGAATCCCCAGCCACTTGCAGCTCTTTTGACTAAGGCGGCTATGTATATCCTGCCTGGATCCAGCCCAGATGCTTTATTTCTATTGCATGAGATGATTAATTATGTGGTTTCTTTCTGTTTGTCTGATAGATGCTGAGGTAAGAGACTGATGGTTGCTTAGTGCACTATTATTAAAAAGCTGCTTTTGATAGCCCTGAACAGGCTTGAGTTGTGTGCTACAACTAATCATAAAGCTGCTTACTTGGAAATGTAATGCTTGTTAATACTATACTGTACTTTTATAAGTAAACTCATTTTTGATTGGCTAGAGTTTAACTGTAATCAGTAATTAAGGGTCAGCCATCCAGTAAACTCATTAGTTTACACCAATTACATTTGGTATAGTAACTAATGATTTCAAGGATCAAGCCATTTATTTCTAAGCTTTCAAAGTATAATTATTGTGTAAATCAGATAGAGTGTAAATCTTTTCCATACGTTTTGGTTGGTAATTGAGAAATAAAATGGTTTCCAAATGTATTCTCTGTCCAGTTTTTGTTCTGCAGTAGATGTCTCTGGGGACTCTTTAAAGTATATGGAAAAGGTGATGTCAACAGAAGTGTACGCTGGGCAAACTGAGACAGGATTAATTAATAGAGATGAAAGAGAAAAGCCAGCCCCTTGCAAATCATGGCCCAGCCCTCAACTTGGACATCACACCTTAAATGACAGTTTACAATCCTAAGCATGAGTCATGCAGATTGACAAGTATTCAAAATAGAAGAGAATTAAAAATCCTTTATGTTTAATGTATAAAGGCCTTTCCAATATGCAGTCTTTAAGATGGTGTAATCTCTGGAGCATTTCACTTTGAAGTTTAATATGTAGTTCTTCACATCCACATAACATTTTCAACACATTAAACAAATTAGTCTCTGGTTACAGAAGTTTTTAGACATTTACAAGTTGCCGTTTAACTGCATTTTAATATGTGCCAGCGAAGTTGCTCATGCACTTGTTCATTTAGAAAAACGCACTTTTGGAATGATTAATAAATAAACCAGGCTTTCCTATCCCTTTAAGTTTGGTGTTTATTTGAAAGCAATCTACTTTAAAAAGACATTAATATCCCTAGAATTATTATTAGAATAATTGCTTTTACTCTTCTTGGAACACACATTTTTTCTCATTTCCCTTCAGCACAGACAGCTTTCGACTCAGATATAAACTTCCTATTATTATTCCCCACTCCCCACCCCAAAAATGAAGAATAGGAATTATACACTTTTCACTAAGGAATAATTAATTTGTCTCAAGCATTGGAACAGAGAATTGTAGAATGACTTTGAATGGTAGTCTCTAAGGAGTAGCATTGTTTGTTCTCTTCGGTCTTTAATGAGCTTTAGTAAATGGCCAGGAAAAATTACCTTCTTTCTGTAATATGAGAGAAGCGAAGAATGAAGGAAGCTATAGAATCCCTAGGAGAAAAGGGAGCAGCCACACACACGCACACACACACACATATGCACACACCGCTTGCTGTACCGCATCGCTTCCAATGGTTAGTGTTCACCTTTGGAACTGAGCGCTAGAGCTCCAGTTTTTCCATTACAGTTAAAACATATAATGTCCTTAATATTTTTGTAGGAGAGAAAATTCCTGGATGTCTCCCACATACTGACAGTGTCTGGCTTATGTTGGGGGACAACTGCCTATAGCTGAGCTCTGGAAGTCATTCTGGCTTCCTCTGCTTTGGCATTGATTTTGTCTTTTAAGATTCTTTAGTCTATTTTTGTTGTATTTCCACCTTTAAAAGCAATTTCCCTTATAGTGCCCCCACCTGCTGCCCTGTCTTTTAACAGACTTCTTTTCCCTCTGCCACAGATTCATTGTCACTCCTGTCCAGAATGGTAACTGAGGCAGCAGTGCCAGGTGCTTGTTTCAGCTAAGGATACAGACCTGTCGCTATGGATAACAGATTATGTTCAGGAGCACCTTTTCCTTCCCTTCTCTCCAGCCTCTACATAAGTCCTCACTACCTACCTACCGTTACGTGTCAGTGGTGCTGAGGCAGCTGCCGTTGGGGCTCTGGGGTATGAAGGGAGCTGACCCACAGCAGCCAAAGGAGAACAGCACAGGCTCAAAGGGTCTTGTGGAACAAGGGCTCTCTCCAATACGTCCTGTTGGAGCTGTTCCAGTTTGTATGGGATAATTAAATATTCACTGGATTGCCATGTATGCTTTCTCTCAAAGCATTACAGAGAGCAAGAAACCTGGGTTCTGTTACCCCCTTCCAGGGAATACTTCCATACTTTGTATTAAGTATTTATCGGGGCAGGCCCTGGCAGATGTGGCTTCCCCACCCAGGTGTCTCCACTACAAGGCTGACAAGTCAAGCGCAAGCTTTCCCACTTGAAGAAAGGACTCAGGTCACACTCCTTACAGAACACTTGATAATCTCTTGGGTAGGGTGCTAATTCAGGGGGCAAGAGATTCAAGTTCAAATTGCCCCAGGCAGAGGCTGAATACTAGCCTCCCCTATCTTGGCTAAATTGCACCAGCCAGGAGCCTGAACCACAAAAGCTTGTGGGAGGAAGAAGGGCAGAGGAGCAAGGAGGAGAGACGTGCAGAAGGCAGCAGTGCTATGTGTCATTATTCTGTGAGAAAAACTTGGTGCGGGTGTCCAGTTCCTAGAAAGCAGCAGAGCAAGCATGTTAAGTAGGTAAAGTAGCACACGGTGTTACAACACCTTAGCCTGATCATGGCTCTGGATCATAGGGAGGCGCTCTCATGGCAGACATCAGATTGCTGACGAGAGTTCAGGGTCACGAGGGATGTGAAGAGAGATGATGAAAGTGGGGAGAGCTGCCTGGACCCATCCCAGACATTTAGGGAAAAGATAAAAGTAAAAAGCTGCTGCCAAAGTAAAAATCATTTCTCTCTATTGTGGGCCCTCTTCAGTGCAATTGTGAGAGAAGAATAAATGGAGAAAGATGGTTGAAAGACAGACAGGAGACAGTGAGAACAGGACTAGTAAGTGAGGCGGAAATGTTGGAAAGAAGACAAAGAGGAAGAAACGTAAGATAGCAACAGGAGGATTGGACAAAGAAAAAGGAAAAGGAAAAACCATGACCGACCAGGACACTTCACCTCTCATTGCCTCAATCTTCTGGCAATAAAATAATATCAGCAAGAAAATCACAGACCATTTCAGTGACTTTGAAATCTATAAATATTTAGAAGACATTTAAGTGTCCTGTTGATCAGGATTGTGTTAAAAAGAAAGCGGGAAAACATAAGAGAGTGGTCTGACAAGCCTGAAGCACTGCTATCAGGAGGAAAAAGGAGAAACAGGACTTACATGCTTGATTTCATATGTGTAACTGAGAATTAAAATCCACACCTAAGCACACTTATGCTCTTTAATAGTAGAAAAGATCGGGCCTGTTTCAGACCCATACAAACACATGGTTTAAGGCATGCAGCCGCTCTTCCTTCAGTAACAACCTACTGGGACTCCTGTAATTTATTCCTCCCAGGATTCATTTGAACATCTGCAGTATCATTATTTGAGTTTGTTATACTATTAGCTTTAAAATTTTATAAGCTATACAGTAGGATAGGTGACAAGTTGAAAAGTTAAGGAGGGTTAATTTAGAAGTTTTAAAGCAAAGCTATTTTTGAGTTATACAAGTTCAAAAAAGCATCTGAATCCAAACCTCCATGGTTACATTTAAATAACTCAGAAACTGCTGAAAGGATTTTCTTCAAACTTCGCTCAAGATAAATCCCTCTGGGCTAAGACCAAGCATGAGAGTTTAACTCAAAAGGTGATTGTTGTCTGAAGGGAGTTTTCTCCCCCCCCTTTTGCTTGTTTTGTTTTCAATGTTCTGAAATAAATAAATAGCACTGAAAAATAAGGGTCTGGAACGTAACTGTTTCATATCCATTTTATCATTATAGTAAGAAAAATGCTGTTTGTAAACTGCCTTTTTATTAAAACCAGACCCCCTGCTTTGCCTTTAGCCATTACCAGCAGTCTTAGTACCCACCTCTGGCAGGCATTTGATAACACTGTGACTGGGTGGCTCAACGAAGTACGGAACTGTACTCCCAGCCCCATCTGCAGCTTCTTTGCATGCCTCAGCAGCTCGGTGCAGCTATAATACTACCCTAAATGGACAACTGAGGATTCCCCTTAACAGGAAGTCTTTGGAGAGCAGACAACCAGCAGCTCTGCAGTGCTCTTTCCTTCGTTTTCCATCCCCAGTTCGTGGGAGGTGAAGCATACTCTATACCTGTCGGCTGACCTAAACTGTGTTTTGATTTCTCACTGGTCCAGGATTCAGAAGGCAGAAAGGTAGCTGGTACTCACACTTTTCTCAGCTCACTGACTCTTAACTCGGTGCATCTGGCAACCTCATTCATTCTTCCCCTTTACAGCTGAGACCAAGGGACTCACCTCCTAGTCCTGTAGCTGTAGAAACCTCTGTAAAGGAAGAACCTGAACAACGAAGGTGGAAATTTCTGTTTCCTGAAAGTCTTCAAGGACTTTCTTTCTCAAAGTCCTTGAAGTCAGTCCTCTTTAATAGCAGCATCACGGGTCCTGGTAGCCTGATTATCTGGATTTTAAAAAAAAAAAAAAACGAATTAAATAAAATAAAGGAGACAGTGGATTATTTTTTTTCCCTGGTCATTTCAACTCTCTCCCACATTTTGTTTTCTACAAATTGTCCCAGGGCAGACAAAAGCCTTCCCTCCCCCTTCTGTCCAGGCTCGTTTCTGATTCTCTTGGCGGCACCTCCCACAGTTACTCACTCATTTGTTTGTTTGTTTTTCCATTTGCAACTTTTGCCCCCTCCAAAGAGCTGGCTTGCCCAGGGAAATTACAGTAATTTATTTAATTTCAAATGCATTCAGAAAGGCATTTGAATTGTTCCTTTTCATTTGGAGCAGCATCCAAATTTGGAACTTGTGAAAAACTGAAGGGGAAGGTTTGGAATATATTTGCTGAAATAATTCACTACGTTTAACCCAGGCAACTCAGATATATGCGGAAACAGCTTCCCTTGCCTATCTTCCATATACATGACCTGGAATAAGAGCTGCTTTGGGCAAGGGCCAACTCATTGTTTGTGGCCCTAACACAATGTGGCTTGCAAGCTGTGGCAATACTATAATACCTAGGGATTTGTTTCAGGAGACCCTGATTTTAAAAACAAAATACATGTTTCCTGATGACTGCTAACACCGAACAGTGGGAAGCGTAGCTGAAATGGGCATAGAGAGGAGCATCGGGAATCCAAAGTCTTAGGTTTAGTTCTTATTTGTTTTAATTTTGAGGAAGTCTACTGTGGCAAAAAAGAGAAATACCTTAAAGTCGGTATCAAGATGTGGTAGCTTACAGAAGGATAAGCAACTCCCAGAAGCTTCCTGCTGTACCACCCTACAGGAGCAGGCAAATTCTGCCAAATTGTGAAAAAATTGACAAAATTTTAAAAAATACGTCACAATATTTAAATAATCAGAAAGCTTCTCCATTCATAAATGTCCCGTCTGCTCTCCACCACCAAACTTCTGGGGTATCATTTTTCAGTCAGCACTTGGCACTCAGCACTTGAAGCTGTCTGCTACTATCTCATTCATACAGCTTTTTCATTGCAGGTCAATATTATCTGACTAGGTTCAGATTAAATCTTAATACACCGTTCACCTGGAAAACCCCAACTCCAAGCACACTGAAAAATTGCAAACATAAACAGTGCCGTTTCCACGGATGATGACATATTAAAATGTATCTCAAAGGGAAAAGTATCATGAAAAAGAGAAACGTGAAGTTATAATCACAGAAGAGAATGCCCTTCTTTTTCAACTTTATGTAAGAGTGAGAAGGTATGGGGCAAAGAGAAGAAAGGTCTGTCTCCTCACTGCTGGTTCTGTAGCAAAAAAGATTTTCACATCAGCCATGGTAAAATTAGGCAGAGAAATAGCAGATCTGAATATTGTACGGGCAGATGTGAAATGAGGAAGAGTTCACTGCAGTTCAAGGATGGCAAAGTATAACGAAGGCAAATGGAAAGTAAGAGCTGGAACTAGAAGAGATGAGCTGCAGGAACCTAATATGAAGACAGAAGTTTAATTAATAAAGACAGCCAGAGCAAGCTGAACAGAGAAGACTAATTTAAAATGTCAAAATATATCTTTACTTGTGGCCACTAAGGTAAAAATAAAGGCAAAGTATGGAGAAAAAGCATGAAAGTTGAGGGGTGCAAGACTGGGTTCAAGAATGGGAGTGCTGAGAAAACCTAAAGGTGCAGAGAAGCTCTTCTGGGAGATGACAGCACTGTCTTTAATGCTTGTTGTGCCACCCAAGTACCCAACATACTGCGCCATTAGTGAAAGGGGTCACAGATTGCCTCCTAATCTGTTTAAACTAAATCAGCCAGATTCATTTCACCTGGTGATGAACACGGATATGAGCTAACCAGGCTGGCTTTACTTGTCGTGCATGAGGGAATGCTTGCTTGGCCTCCTCTGATGGCAGAGCGATGGGGAGGGACCAGGGGCAAGCAGCAAAAGGTGGTGCAGTTCTCAGCTAGTAAATGGTGGCTAGGCGCTGGAGAGGAAATTTCTTTGGTCTAAGAGAACACATGACCATGTAACACTGGAACCAATCCAGCCGTGTGCAAGGATGCAAATTTCTTAAGGTTGAATAAGACTCAAGGAAAAAGTTATCACCAGCAATACAGAGTGCAAGGAAAGTTTATCTCTCTACATCTCACTGATATGAGTAAGGAACACAATATCTTTGCCACTGGTGCAAGGATAATCTCTGCAGAGGTGTATCTATGTGCTTGGGAGAAACAACAGTTACTGGTTGGTTAGTAACTAACAGGAACCATAACAGAAGAGATTTTACTGTCTCTGGTCCGATAGAAAACTGTGATCTATGCTTAAGCTTCATATACTCAGTGTTTGCAAATGCCAAGTAATCAAAATTTTTACGAACGTAAAAGCAAGCAAAGTTGAAGAGCAACTGCAAGTAAGGGATCACTAGGACAATATACAGTGGCTTTCACTTCAGGGTAATACCTTAATACCTGTGTTCCTTTAGGGACTTGCATCAAGTGAATTGGTACTGTTAGGAAGCACATCAAAAACCAAGCTTGCATACCGTTAATTTACTTCTATTACCCAAAGTGGTTCTGTTCTCCAAGGTAGGTAGATCATGGGAAGTTTGTTTTGCTTCAGTTATTGCTATAACAATTCAAAGAGAGGGAACAAGAATTTTGATTCTAAAAGTGGATACATTTTAGAAACATTAAAATAATGTCTTAAACTGTAACACGGAAATAATCTTGGTAGCTCCCTCAGTGGTGCTCCGTGTAATTATAGCTGAGAATAATCACAAGTCAACTTTTTGTTAGAGAGAGGCCACCCCTTCTGTGTTTTTACAGGGACTGCAGCTCTAAAACCTTTGCAATTACTTTTATATCTATCTTCTGTTACCATTTAGATTGAGGCTTTTAATATCTGTCTCAGTCGGCCTTATGTTGTTTAGTTCTCCACCATTTATATTCCTATTTTTGGTGCCTGTCATTCACATTTCTGCAAAGTTTAGCTGAAACCAATAGTGCCCTGTTCATGTTACTGGTACTTTGCATTGCAAATATTAAGAAGTAGAATTGGCAATCCAAGTCATTCACAGAACATTCTTATACAGCACATAATTTGCCAACAGCTAAATTAATCTCACTTCACAACGTGAGGCTGTGTACATGTGGTTTCTGATACAAAAGGTTCCAGTGAAATCAATGGTATAGGCATCATATTAACTCAGACCCAGCTTTTTCAGGTCCACGAAGCTTAGTCATGTGCCTGCTAATTTAGAACTCAAATGTAAGCAAGAATCTCAGCTCTCCTTTTTAAACAGTGTGAAGTTTCAATCCAATTTACCTTGCATAGATGAAAACATAAATCAGTAGCTGGTCTCCACTGCACATACTAATTTAATGAGCTGGGGATTTGACCACATGTGTATATACACTCTGGGAACCTGAAGACCTTTCCCTCTATACTGCATTAGGTTTGGATGCATGCCAAAGAACTATCTACAAGCTAAAGGGTGGAGGGAAAGGCCGTCTGGCCCATCAGTTAGCACCAGGGTCTGGAACAAGGGTGTGAGCCACAGGTCAGGGATTAAGCACCATCCATACCGTCCAACTGATGACTGGTCAAAGAAATGCATGTGCTGCTGCCAGTGGAACCACAGCCCAGACAGCAGCCCCAAAACACGTCCTAGGACAATGTTTGGGGTCATTACTGCTCGGCCGGAATCAGTTTTCTGCCCCTTCCCTCAGTTAGGAGGGAATCCGGTATAACACAGATGATCTCCTGGAAGAAAGCTCTGAAAAGTGTGTGACAAAAAAGCTTCCTCAGACCTACATTTTGGCTCATTGCCTGGTGTACTACAAAACAAAAGACATTTGGGGGCTTTGTCTAGTAGGTTTCAAAGAAGGTGTGTAATGACAAGTCTGTCAGAATGAAAAATGAAGTTGATAATTAAAAGACAGAGGATAAATAATCATGCACAACCATCAAGTGTGCTTTGGCACCATTCACATTGCATGACTTCTGTTGACCGAACAGGACTATGACCTGAAATACAGACTGCAAAACAGCAGTGTTTCCTCAGCTTCTGTCTCCTACTTGTCTTGTCCCAAAGACCATTGACCCAGAGGGATGAAGCCTTGCACTTATCATTCTCAGACCTCCATGGGTCTGAGTCCATTCATAAACAGCTCCTTTCCACTGAACTAGTCTAAACCAATTCTCTTCATACATTTGTCCAGGCAACAGCACAGCAAATCCCAAGCTGTTTTTTGAGTTGTGCGAAATAGTGAAAACGGACTTCTTTGGGCAGATGTTCTTGAGCAGGGAATCTCAAAACCAGGACTACCAATGCCAGGTGTCTTTGGCTTCACAGAGGAGGTTTAGGTAAATCTGGGAAAAAGCAGAATAAAGCTAATGAATAGGGGTGGAGTATAGAAAAAGAAAATGCTGCAACATTAATTCGTCATTCACTACAAAAGCGGAGATTGCAAGACACATTCAGATAGCACTACTGCTGGTCACCTCTGGTTAGACTCCTCCCTCTCGACTACCACAAGAATTAAATCTAGGCCAGATTTTGCTTAGATGCCAAAGGAAAAAGGAAACTATATTAACCCTCTCTGAATCTGAACAACAGAATTAGTAATGATATTTACACTTGAAATTTAAAGTGTGTTTAGCTTAGGTTACCAGATCAAGCTTATTAACAAATCAAAAATCAGAAGTCCTGTGATGTGAGAGGAAGTGACACTGAGAGTGAAAAGTCAGCACATCCCCAGCCTGTGGGATGGGAGGACCATCTGCTATCAACTTTTAGGAAACATACTTTGGGTGGAAAGTTTCCTTGCAGCCTCAGGCTTTGTTATAGTAACTAAGTTTAGCTCTTAAGCTCTTGTTCTATTCATAAGTCTAGTTCAGAGCACCTCAAATCTAGGCCTTGCCAAGGGCCCTAGCGTACTATCCTTTAAAAGGGGGTAGTTCTCTATGCTGAGGTCTCTTGGTGGAATCATGCTGAAATCAGAATAACTTCGCACGGGCACAGGAATCCCTGCTGTCAGGTCCCAGATCATAGTATAAATAAAGCTTGTCCAGAAAACACACACACAGGGTTTCTTTCTTGAAGAAAAGGCAGCAGACACAATTGGATTATATTTTGTTCTCTATCTCTTAGCTATACATGAGTGTCATTTATTTTTGCATATTTTCATTATGCAAAGCCACACTGGACCTAACAGTACAAGTATGCCCCTCATTCCACTGGTGTTCGGCTTCTTATTAGAAATGTGATCAAAAGGTAAACACAACACACAGGAAGGTTTGCTGTGAAGTAACGAGGTTTTAATACCATACCATGCCATGTCAACAACTCAGAAATGTTTTAACAGGTTAAAACTATTTTTGGTAATTACAAAGAAGCTGAAAGGAAAAGCATTCCCTCAAGCTGACAACATACATTTTATACAGAAAGAGACAAGATATGAGACCATGAAAATTGCAGAGACACAAATATTTGAGATGTAACTGAGAGGCAGAAAAATATATTAAAATGATCATTGATTGAGCAACATGGAAAGAATTCTCTCAACAGGAAAAAACAGATTTTCGCAGGTCTCTGAGAAAGCACAACAGACGCCATTTCTGTGAAATACTTAACACTTCCACCTGAATTTTTAAAGCCACTTCTGGATATTGATGGCTGTCTCTTTTGATATAGCTATTATTGCTTTTTTTACAGATAGAGAAACCAGGTTTCTGGAATAACGAAGAGACTTTTCTAGGATCAAACAGTAAGTCAGGGGCAAAGACAGAAACAGTCTAGTTCTCCCCAATCTTATTGTCAATCTACCCCATTAACAGATTGTGCAGCCATGAAAAATGATCTCTTCCCTGTGATAAGGTAGGTTTTGCGAGGAAAATAACAAGTTCCACCTGTCTCTCCAGCTGATATTAGCAATAGTGAAAATTTCATTCTGCAGAAAAACTGCCGATGCAGCATTTGTAAAAAAACCTCCAAATCAGAAATTGCCAGCGCGCTTTCAACAGCTGCAACTACTACACACTTTCTGAGGGCCATTTGAGCTCCTTGGATCTGAGTCTGGGATAGACAGCAAAGCCCAGGCGGCTTGGTTGTACCCAAATCTTTCATGGCCCATGTGGGGTGAGGCCAGGTGAGGTTGGAGACCCCCAGGTTCACACAGGCCCCAGGTTCGGATGGGGCAGGCCTGTGCCACCATCCCTCCTGCAGTGCCAGTAAATGAAAGGCGCTGATAAGACGTACACACGTGCAAGCATTTAAATACTTCTTGTTGGGGACTCCAGGAAAGCCTACAATAGACATTTCGCCTTGGGATGTTTTCTCTACTCTATTGCAAAAAAGCAATAAAAATATGTGCTACTCTGAGGGCTCTTTCTCTGCTTAACCAGCCCCTTTATTATTATCCAGCTTCTCTCAGACTATACCCTCTCTCCCAACAAGCCTGTACTGCTCCAAAGGGCAAAGCTCAGGTCTCAGGCAGAGGCTGTCGAATGTACACTTCTTCACTTGCCTGACATCTTTCCGCTACAGCTTGCACCAGGATGGGTTTGAGGGTCTGCGGGCTGTACATGGCTGCTGCCCTTTGCTGGGCCAGGTATCCCTCGTGCACAGATGGGACATGGGCCATGCCAGCCCCACAGGCAGCTGGAAGAGCACGGGGCAAAAAGGTTTTCGGGAATGCCGGCCATCCACATCCCTGGCAGAAACCAGCCGGGGGAAGGTTGGAAAGACTGGCCTTTTTATTCTCCAGAATTAAGACTTTGATTAGCTGCTGGCGCAAAACCAAAACTCCATCTGAAATGCTTTAGACAACCCATCTGCGCTCGGTTTGGGAGTCTGAGGAGCGCATGCCATGGCCTGCTCCTCACCAGTGCCAGGCGAAAACAAGGGGGAAAGAAGAGGGAGAGGAGCCGGGCAGGGAGAAGGGCTCCCTGGCCCCACGCTCCACACAGGGAGCCCTCCTGGCCCACATATCTGCTGGCCGGCCTGGCCTGGGGGCTCCCTGGCCATAGCTGGCTGGGTCCTGGCCAGCCCTGGTGCTTGGGCCGGAGCTTGGCCTCTGCTCCTGCAGCACCCGCTGCCGCCATGGGGCCCTGCCTGCCCCTCTCCCTCCCCGAACCCCTGCAGTCCCTCATGAGTCCCTGCACCTTGTGATAAATTTCATAATTATTCAGCCCTTACTACCAACACCGAAATTCATCACTCAAAGCAAATTAGCCGAGATTCATTAGAATAAGACATCTAGTAGGCACATGTACTTTATTAGCCTCTTACACCAATAGTTTTAATTAGGTACATATTTCACAGCTCTAGAGCTACTCGAGTGAAGGGCTGCTTTTATCTCTTTTATTTACAGTAACAAGCTATCAAACAAATACCACCATAATTAAACTCAGATGCGGGGGGGAAAAAGAAAGATATTTTAAAATTTTTATTAATGGTGAATTACTCAAACCTCAGGTTTGGTAAACTTGGGATATTTAACTAATGAAGGAAATTCCCCCTGCCCCTGGCCTGGCAGGCCCTTCCTCCATGTCACCTTCAGGTACGGGAGGAGAGCTCTCCCTCAGATAGATACCGGCATGATGAGAAAAGTGATTAAAATCCAGAACATTTCTAAATTATTAACGAGGAATTTAAATGATGTTATAAAAGAGGGAAATACAGGCGAAAATGTTACACATTCATGGAATTTTTACTCATGCATAATAATAAGTTGAAAACACTTTAGTCATAATACTTCCTAAATTAAAGGGCGGGGGGGAGGGGCACACACGATGCGTTTCTCGGGCCCGCCCGCTCGCCCGCCGCGCGGGCCGCCACTCGGCGATCAAGGGCGCCACCTGCCGGGCGCCGCGGCGAACCGCGCCCGCCGCCGCCTGGCGCAGGGCTGGCGGCTGGCGGGGCCGCTGCACGGCCGGCGGGGCGACCGGGGCCCTGCCGAGGCGGCAGGGGGGACCCTGCCCGAGCCCGGGGGTCTGTGTACACCCCTCTAAAGGCCCGCTGAACCACCTGCTTGGGATTTCGCAACGTTGTGAATAACAGCAACAGTTGGTACCAAGGGAATGAAAGGTGCTGCTTGTGTCACCCACAGACTCACACAACACTTCAGAATCTCATCGCTAAAGACCTATTTAAGGTTTTACACCACCAGGCAGCCATTTGTATTGCCTACCACAAATTCCAGGCGTCATTTTCCTTTCCCATGGCAAGGGAAGAAACCTGCAGACCCACAGAAGTAGCAGTCAGTGGAACACAAACCTTAGCCACAGGGTATATCAGACCCGCGTGTCCCTCTGGATGAATTCCTCAAGGACGTCCTGTACTTCCAGGTGCCTTTCAGTCCGATAAAGCTGCTTTTGGTAGCTTTGCAAAACAGAGAGCCACCATCTGATTATAGTGGCAGCAAATCAGGCAAGAACAATCCCAGGCCACTCTGGACTGTAAGGTCTATACAAATGCTGCAAGTCCTGCTGAATGCTAACTGGCAGCTAGCACCAATTACTGAGTAATGGGCTCTCCACATGCCCCTTTACTTAATAAGTAGACACGGTCTGCACTTTCTTTTGGAGCTCAGTTGTCTCTGGTTGTAACACCAACTGAATGCTTTGCAGTGGGCCAGCCTCACAGCGACTAAAGCTCAGATCGTTACAGCGAAGTCTCAACCAAAAGAAACTGCCACACTCTTCTCACTTGGAGCAGATGAAATAAAGGCTCTTGGACACAGTTCCTACCTAGGAGCCTGCCAGAGCCTAATAACTGCAACATGCTGTGATTCTAAAATAAATGTGTCATGGAGACATACCCAGGCTAATTCTTAGGGTGGTAAATTTGCCTGGGCAAAACTCTTCGTTAGTAGAGTGTTATTTCTTCCACTGCTCCAGCCCCTTCCGTTCCCTTTCTCCGTCGCACTGCACAAAGAACATTCACTATCAGGAGCCATTGGTGGCACCCGTGGTCCTTCCAGACAAAGCAGTGACATTCAAATCAGAAACAAAAAATTTGTGCTTTCTTACCTCCTTTGCTTCCTATGAAATCTCCACTTCTGGATATTCTCATTATTCCTTTGCCTGGACTGCACTACCTAAAATCGTTGCTGAGTTTTGGGCACTGTGGTTCCTCCACATTTTCTTTCACAGGAGAACTCATTCCATGTCTTTAGCTAGACGGAGATGCAAACAGGGTTTCACTGAAAGCTCTCGAGTTCCACATTTTCTCCCTAGATCTTCAAAGGAATATACTGAACAGAAGATAACAGAGAAGATCCCTGTGAAATCATGGTGCAAAAAGAAGTTGCTGCCAAATAATCCCAAAGCAGCTGAGATAGTTTCCACAAAGAAAGCAGCAGGGACTCCTAAAAGACAGTTCCCATACATCCTTATTAGGAATGTGACACCATTACTTTCACAGCTAACACTATGAAAGGCTGCTGAAATTTTCAAAGGAACTTTGGTAGGTTTATTTTTCTCTTTGGAAAACAAAAGTTATCACTAAAGGCCTTATAAAAAAATAAGAAACTTTCACAACTTTGAGTCTCTACAGACAGCAATTATGTGCAAAATGTTGTCCCCAGTTTATATCCTTTAGGTGTTTTACAGTTTTGACACTGGGAGGAGGGCATCTGCAGCCAGGTGGTTAGCACCAGATTAATATTTAATACCATCAGCTTCATGAGTGCAATGCTGTGACTGAGATTTTTACATGCATGTATGTCAATGAATTCAAACCCATGGTTTATGCAGCAGCCATGGCTTGCACCCCATGTATTATAGACGATCTGACAGTATTATAGACAAGGAGACATCTCTGTGTGTGCCAGAAGAGAGAAACCAGCCACTGTATTGAAGGCCAACTGAAGTTTTAGGTGCCCCAAAAGGCACATTAAATTCCAATGTCATAGGTTTATTACCATACATTAAACTGATGTGGCCATCGTTATCTCAAATAATTTTCTTCCTAATTTTGTATATACATGTGCAACACAGTGAAGTAATGATGGCTGTTCCATACTCCTTCCCCTTCACGCACTTTCGTTCTATGCCTTGACATCCTGTTAAATATAGTTACCAGGATGGAATTTCCTTCAGCGGTAGTTTTAAAGTGCATGTGGGAGGTGGGAAAAGAACCCACTGACTGCACTAGCTCATTGTGTGAACAAGGCAGTAAATACAGATGTGGAACTCCATATTCATGCCTCAGCACGGGTATCTCTTCAGTGTCGCACCTGCAGGTATTTATATGATCGCACTGAAATAAATGCAGCGTGTGTGGGTGTGGAGAGCTGCACCTGTACATATAATGAGATATTCAAAGAAATTCACTTAGTTTTGTTGCAATCCCACTTGACAACTTTCTTGTACATTTTGTCTTGCATGTTCAGTAGCTTTATCCCTGCTGCTGAATCTTTGTCTGGTCTGGGCTGGACTGCCCTGTGTACCCATCTCCCTCCCTCATCCCAGAAAGAAAACCTCCTACTTTGGCACTTCCTCACTGCTTTCATTCTAAAGACAAATCCTGTGAACCATCTGCCTGCACAACTTCTGCTGAGCTTAAAGTTGCTGGAACTGAAACTGGGCGCAGAAGGCAATTTGCACACCCTTTGGGTCTGCTTATTTTTCAGCTTCATAAAGATCATATGGGCTTTCCCTATAAGGCAGCTACTGACTGGTGAGTCCTGCTCTAGCACAGAAATATAGATCCTGGGACTGGTTTTGAGAGCCCTCTTTCAGCCAGTGAAAGGACACAAACCTAAAACTTCATGGTTTATGCACAGTGTAGAGCCTAGTACTCAGTATATTAAAAGTAATATTACATAAGCAAAAGAACACAAAGAACACAGACATTGTTCTCCCTGTTTTTCAGAGGAGGAAATTGAACCAAGGTATCCAAGTAAATTGCCCAAGTAAGCATCAAATGTTAGGCTAGATTTTGGAACATCCCTACTTACCTGGAATTTCAAGCTGTGAAATAATTCAAAGCTCCTTAAGACTGAACAATTGCTTGTCAGGATGGGTAGGCATCTCATCATCGGTGGTAACTTAGAGTACAAGAGAAAACACAGAGAAAATTAAATCATTATTGCTATGCAAAAGTGCCATAACCACTGGACATTGACTTAGAAACATTTGGACTTTGTGTTGTAGTTCAACCCCACCATAACACATGCAGTCTGCATATCTGTACGCATTTTAAGGAAACCGGAATAATAAGAAATATGAGTTACTCTTTCACACCTTACAACCAGACTCAGCATTTCGTAATGGCAACTGTAGAAGGGGAAAGTACTGCCTAGTCTTTACGCAAAGAAATGCAAGTAGAGAAAAAAAATCCACTCTGATTTTTGCTCATAACTGGCTAAATCACTCAATCCTTCCATGCCTTAGTTAACACATCTATATCACAGGTATTATAATATCTCAAAATATTTCCTTTTACCAAAAAAGACCTCTCCTCTTTGCTCAGCAGCAGATTCTGCTTCCCCTTCCCTTCTAATGGATGCTTTGGCAAAAGAGAGATTTGTTTTATGACATTTACTGTGTTTGTTATGCTGACATCACAGAGTCAACGAGAACAAGTATTTATACTTCTATTATGCCTTCATCGAACTGAACAAGGTGTTCAACAGGACATTTTAATTATAATCCTACTTCTAACAGCGTGAGTAAAGGTGTTTAAAAAACACAATCAAGCATGAAATAGAACAGTAAACATGCCATTTCAATTACAAAATTATGTATAAGCACATCCTTGCACAGCACAACATTTGAAGACTGCGAGAAATGCTATCTGAAACCATGAGAGGTTTTGTACATGAAGAGAACGAAAATGCTCTCTCCTCACACTCTTTGTGCACTTACACCAAAATTTTGACTCCAGAGAGAAACTCACAAAGTCCCAGATTGACAGTTTTTGTACAGATTTCCATAGAGGAAAAGTAACCATGAGCTTTTCTCGTGCTGCAGTGTTGTGTCAGACACTTGTTCTGTTTGGGGAGCTCTTTTTTACTTCCCGGCCCAGTGGTGCAAATGCACTGGCAGATCCTTGCATTGTTATCCACCACCATCTACCTGTACCAGTACAAACTACTCTCCACCAGGAATGCAAGGGAGCAAATACTGTATCGTGTTTATAGAAACATGTGACACACAAGAAACTCCTGGACATCTGTGGCCCCTCTGAGCACAGCAGGATATTGGGCTGCCCTGCAAAGTGCTGTAAATCCCCCGGGCTGCCAGGAGGAAGGATTTCATCCCTCACTCAACACCACTATACTGTGGATTTCACCAAGTCCCTGGTTCAGGGAGCTGATGCAATACGTTGTTTTATTGTGGATGCTTTGGAGGAACGTGTTGAACTCCAAAGTTGCACCCTGAAAATAGCAGTGGGGCTGCCTTCCATTGCAGAGACACTCACTCCAGAAGCTTCCGAGCAAGTATGTGATGCCTCAATTTGGCAAAGTCCACCCTCCCTCCAGTGAATCACTGCTTAAAATAAAACCACAGAAGCCTGACAGTTGTGACAGACTGGTGTAACTCAGGGCTTTTTGGTGTTGTAAGAAGAAGGGAACATTGGTGCTTCCAATGGTTAGGGCTGGCGACAGGACAGGGAGACCTGCTCTGTCTGTATAGAGGCAAGCATGCAGGAAAAGGGCAGCTGAGATGGTCGGGGCAAACTCACCAGCTTTCTGCAGCCAGATGGGAATGCGGACACTGATAAGTGGGACTTTCTCTTGTCCTTCAGGCAAACTCTTCTCTCCCAAGCAGCAACACAATGCCCATCTGCTTCTCCAGCAGTCTGGAAGACAGATGAAGCAGGTGGTGAGACCACAATCACTTTGCTGCCCTAAGTAATTGCCTGCTTGGCCAACGTGTAGAGCCAGCTTTGACGGGCATGTATCAGAAAGAAGCCTGGGCATGACACTGTCCCACTAAGCGAAGACGAAACCTTTTATTTTCTGCATGTGATACCCCTGAGCACTCCAGGAGCAGTTGGCAATGCAGTGAATATTCTTACCAAAGCATGGCCAAAGTCCTGGTTTGAGGAAAACATAACCAATTTAATGGCCAGCCCAGCCGAAACCATTACACCAAACTATCCCAGCCTGTCCTCTGCAGCTCTTGGGGAGACAGTTTCTCCATACAGCCCCAGAGGAGAAAATTGAACAACTTGCATTTCTGTCATGCAGATTAGACTTGAACCAATGCTGGATGCATTAGCTTCCCAAAGACATCTGGAGATCATAATGTAAAATCTGGTGCTATCTCGTGATCTGGACTATTATCTTTTCCACAAACTGTACTGTTCTGCTTAATAGACGATGCGATTGTCCATGGTCTTCTAGAAAACCTGACCTGGAAATTACTCTGTTATTGTGATTTGAAATTAATAAATTTCACAATAATTTTATGGTAACTTAGATGAACCTGTAAATACAGCAGATAATTAGGTGAAATATATAAGAATTGGTATTTAATAATCTGCCAAACATACATAAAGCATTTAATTGACAAGAAACTATACTGGCATCTGTAGGTATTTAATAGCACAGACAGCATTAAAAGTTTAACTGCTATCCCTTTTTTGAAATACAGTTTGTTACTCTCTCACCAGCTTTTCAGAGCTGAAGGAAAAACTCGGCATATTTTTTCCGTTTCTGGAAGAACCTGTCTCTCTCAAAATGCCAGAGCACCTCATTAGTGGAAGCCTTGGTTAGCTTGTAGATAGCTGGCAGAGGTGTTTTGTTGTGCTTGTTTCCACTTCAATTTTCCCCGCTATTATGAGTAAGGAGAAGTAAAAGCATAGTTTTCATTGCCTTTAATGGGAGCAGAATCTGCTTTTACTTCATAGCTATTTTCCATTCTTCTCCTGGCACTACACAGAAACACACGTGAGTGAGACTGGGCGGTGAGGTGACTTAGCGGTGAGGGTTCCAAAAGCCAACACTAAATGCAGATAACATACTTTTGACTAGTTATGCACATTTACAGGCCCTGACAGAAATTTAAGAGAAGCACTATATGGAGAAGTCATTAACCGAGATATAAATTTGGGAAATACAGGAAATATGGGGAAACCTAAAATTTAAGACCCACATTTAACATCTACCGACTTCAAGCAAATCAGCAAATAAGGCAAGGCTGTGAAGTTCATTTATGCTAGAAGAAATGAACATGAGACCTACCTGATTCCTGCATCTTCTCCTTGAATGTACTACTTTTGTTAAAGGAAAGCCATGCTACTTTTGCTGTATTTCAGAACTGCCAGAGCAAGTTCAGGTCCTCCCTAGCTTCTGGATAAATCAGGTTCTAACCTCTACAACTGAACAGATCCACAAGAGGTTCTCCATGGGTTTATCACCACCAGATATGTCAGGACACAATTAGAAATTGGGATCGTAACTAGTTAGTCCTGAATAGTTATGAGAGGTAATGATGCATGGGAAGAAAGACATCTCAGAAAACATAATTTTCAGGGTCAATTTTAGAAAGGTATGTGTTTTTATCTGTACATTCAACACAGAACCAAGCACAGAGCTTGACATTTGAAAGGTCAGATTTTAAATTGAAGCCATTGTTCAAACATCTTCCTTTGCAATGAGAAGCAGAAACAGCCTAGGTGAAGACAATCTTAGTCTGCCTCCCAGCTCCCAGTCTTGGCTCCCCTGTGCAATCCAAGAGCGGTCTCAGGGCTGGTCTACCTGTACCTGTGTCCAGTAGGTGTTTGTTTCTCTCCCCAGGGGATGAAGCCTGTGCAGAAGGACTTCCTGACCACGGCTGCTGGGCATTGCTGAGCCCCGGAGCCCAAGCTGTGGCCTCAGCAGCCACCAGCCAGGACCCCATGCACTGCTTCGGGGCTGGGCACCTGGAACACCAGCCAAGCTCACAGGTGGAGAGGGAGCAGAGGGCGGTGACACCCGTTCATCAGCGAGCCCAAGGGTTGTCAAGACATTGCAGACACAAAGGCAGAGGAGAGTGAAAAGGAGGTAGCTGAGAGATGATACAACTGCTTTGCAGAGTACAGCCACAATGGGAGCTGTAATCACAGAGAAAACAGAGTGTCTGTCTGAAACACTATTTCTGCTTTATTGTGTAAATACAGGAACTATGACTTCATGTCTCACACTTCAAGCGACGTACTCTCAGGCTTGTTTTCTTCCATATCAGAGCTCTAAGAAATCCAAAATGTGTCTCTCTATTTCAGTTCTGGCTCGAGGTTAATCTCTAGAAACAAGTAATGTAACATTTCCATCTATCTTTTCTACTCTTTTGGCGGTTTTAATTATACTAATATGCTATGACAATTTAAACAAGACACATCTCAGCTTCTGGCCTGCTCTGTAATGGTTCAGCTGCTACATGTGCTCCAGTGTATTTTGCTCAGACAGGCTGCTGCTGGAGGCAGGGGGGAGGCAGAATAGTGCCCCTCTGTCATGAGAGGTTTCATTGCACTGATCATTGTATGTTTGACAGATTCTTTGTCAATGTCAAGTGTCTTTTGTGGTTAAGCCCAGTAAAGCTAAAACAAAAGGTCTCCTGGATATTAGATATATAGTGACATTACTGAATTCACTTGGAGGCAGTAATTTTTTGTCAGTCTATGAAAAGAAAAATGGAGCTAATGGGAAAACAAAAGGAAGATGCTGGCGTGCCTTTTTAGCTATTTTTGTTTATGTCAGACATTATGATTGACATCTGGCCCAGAACACCCCTTCAACCATTGAGGCTGGTGTCATGAAACAGAACAAAGAGAAATTGCCAGCCAAGAAAACACCACTGGCTCAGAAAGCACTGCTTTTTGTTTATTTTCTTTTAAGTGTTTCATTTTCAGTAATCAGTATCATTACACAAAAGTAGTTCACTCACATGCAGCTCCCACTTACTAATTGGACTTTTAAGTTTCCTTCATGTTTGCTTTCTTCCTGCCCGCTTGAATGGCACCAGAATGTTGGTTTGGTTGGATGACAGTCTGTCATAACAGTGATGTTTGAGGTTAGTGAAAACTGACATGAAAAATACAATCCACTGGCCTTTAACTGAAATAGCAGCTCTGGTTTTTGTGGAGTTGGCAGGCAGCGTTTTTAAACCTCTTTCACAGTGAAGGCAGTTACTACATGTTTTTCTCTGTATCAAGCAGTTCCATCATGAAGTACACTATCTATGTCTGTTGTCATATCAGGATATTGCCTTTGAAGAGCAGTTTGCTGTTTCTTGTGTGGGCACTTCTCTTGTTGAAGTGCCCTAAATGGGTTTAAAGGAATTTTGTGGTCATTCTCCAGGGCCAGGCCAATTAAAAAGCTGTAAAATCTGTGATGTTTGGGAAATGTCAGTGACCAGAATAGGTCCTGCAGACATACAACACCAAGGAATCTTTGTCACCAGAGTTCTGAAAGTGCTGTAGAATTTCTGAGACTTGGTCAAAATTATATATCAACAGGAGGAAATTATTTCTTAAACTTCTAACTTCACCTTTAAAGTATAATGCTGAACATAATGATAACAAAAGAAGACTTTTCACAAGATCAGAGCAAGACAGTCCATCATCCACTTCCCTCCACAGAATTATATGTTGAAACCATATCAGAACTTTTACCTTACCAAAAAGGATCTTAATCACTTAGAAAAATTCTAAGACAGTTGGCCCTTGAATGCATCACATGTGCTGGAGCTAAACATGCTTACACCTTTTTAATAGGGTACCTTTCAGTATTGAACACTAGAGTATACTCTCCTGTAGAAGCACACACTTAACTCCCCTCAGCATTAATAGCACATAAGCTCACACATCTGAGTGGAGAATTTTTCTCTGTCTCTGCACAGTGGTCTAAAAAGAACTTTGAAGAAATTGAGAAAAACAGAGAGAGCAGTATATTAATTTTAAGGAGATGAAAGCAGTACATGTCATTCCTAAATTTCATGGAAAATGCACTGTTAGTAACAAAGATGAGTAGAAAATTTCAAAATCATTTTGAGCAGCATTAAAATCAGTCTTCCCTGATTTTCTGTTTTCCCCTTCTTTTCAAAGCACATACATTAAACTCATTTTATGCTTATAATGTATATAATGATTCTAGACAACATAAGAAGGACACTGGGATTCTTCCTATTTCAACATATAAAGTGGCAAGCCAATTTAAGCAGCTTAAACCATTGCTAAAGAAGATGTATCAAAAATTGCCTGTGATCATTACAAATAACAGCCTGAAATGTTCACAAGAAGCTGTTTGCTTATCATATTTTCATTAAAACATCTTTTCACCTGCTTTGCTTTTCCCATGCCTGTAACCTGAATTGTAATCAGTCTTATTAACTGAGAACATAAATATGATTTATTATGGTCTGATAATGGAAGCTGCATGGACCAAGAGAAGGGATATATTGTCCTTTGATAAAATGGCTCTTTTCTCTCAAATAGAGCTCTATCATGAGAGCATGCAGAATGTAGTGAGTGATTATTTCCTGAGGGTGAATGATGGCAGAACCCTACAGAAAATCTTCTTGTTGGCCATGACAGCCTCCGAGTGTCCCCAAATCTCACCGAGTTTGACAACCTGCAGACACTTTTGATGAACTGTATTCTTCTGTCAGAGACAGCCTGTCTGGGAGGAGAAAAGGGAACCTTTATCGTCTGATCTGCTATTATTGTCTTGATCTTTTATAAGCAATCTCTAATGCACATGAATATAATATCCTTTCACACAAGTGCCAAACATAATAGAAATGTAGTTAAAGGACCCTTTTCCCGGTTATGTAAATGTCCTAATACCATAATTAGAAAAGATGGTTTGTGAATGATAGCAGTAAGGAAAGGGTAATCAAAATGTTTTAACATTATCTTTCTGTTTTAAAGACCAAAATCTGTGATAAATAGCATTTATTGTAAATATGGGGAACCAGCTTGTACCAAAGTTTTTAACTAAAAGAGAATAGTTTTGAGTGTAAAACTGGTGTTATATTTTCATAAAACACATAAATGGCAGCTGGTCTTAAGCCAGGAATGATTACTGGCAGATATGACTTAAAGAAAATGAGTATTCCACTCAAAATCCCTCCATGGCTGTTATAGAAAGAACAAAGCGTTATTATTAAGTAGTGTATTTGGACAAAGGGGTGTTCAAGACCAACTAAAGTTCGCCAACAAATCTGCCTTTTATCTACGTCCAGAAGAACAAGCATAACAAAATCTTTTTCAATTAACAGCTGTACACATTAGCAAAACACCCGTCTTTCTCAGCTCAAGCAGTCTGGCTTATTTATCACAAAAATGAAATGTTTGGGGGGAAGGTTTCCAAGTTGCCCAGTAAAAGCAAGACGCTTGATTTTTCATTAACCTTTTGACATCTGGAGCTGGGATGTCCCACTATTAACTACTAATGATCTTTTGCATTACCAGTTGGTGTTGAGAGAAATCCCAATTGTCAGAGTCAAAAGGTTAATCAGCAATTTCACACCGGTGATGTGGTCAGAGTTCACATGTTACTGCCTGAACAGGAGGAAGAAGAAAACAAAGTAATTAACAGAAAACTATGTTCCAAAATTATTAAATCTCTCTTGTAATTTTTTGTTGGAAAATATTTCATGATCTATTTATTAAATATTCTGAATTTTTAGAGGACTTTGCAAAACTTTGCTGAGAAGTCCAGGTCCAAATATGGGACCAACTTGTTTGGCTTATTCTACTTTTCATAAGAGAAAAGAAAAAAAAAAGGCATTTTTCTCACCCACCAATGTTCAGCCCAGGCCAGCATGAGGGAAAAGTCTTCCAGGTCTATTACCCATGGAGTTTTTAAAAAAGCTATCCAACCAGGACTAAATCAGGCTGAGAGTTGTGTCCTGTATCCTGGAGGTGAAGACACCTGAATACCCATTCATTCAGGGTGAATTTCATAGTGCGGATGCCGTATCAGGGATAAAACACATCCATTAGGAAAAAACTGAGTGTAGACTTTCCCTCTTGCCCCCTTCTGTCTTGATTGTAGAAATAAGTCAACAGCAGCATTCCCTTAACAAATATGGACAGCAATATTATTTCATGTGAAAGTACTGATATAAACAGCCATGCCAGTACCTCAGCTGGTATCCTTCAACCAGAAATAGCCATAGCATACTTTGACTTGTGGCTCAAGAGCTCTCCTAGCCGTAGCAAAAACAGATTTATTTTCCAAAAGAAAATAAAGAGTATTTCTGAAAACATTACAGCTTGGCATTTCCTACCAATAACAATGTTCACACAAAATGACTTCTCATTTGCCCTGGCACTATCTGAAATTGTTAACCATTGTTTATTTTGTGTTTAGTCCTGATCAAAAGCCTTCTGATGTCAGCATATGGATCAGGCCAGTTGTTTTATGTTTTTGAGACATTCTACCTTTTTCCTATGGGTAAGAAAAATAAGTAGTGAATCTTGCCCTAAACAACATCCTTCATCCTGGATATTTTCTGCATCACATAGTTCCTCTCGTCACTTTCTCCAGTTCCAAAAAAAATCTACAACTAAAATCTTTCTTCTCTTGATTGCTTCAGTTTTAATGGGGAAAGGATTTTACCCTGAACTGTTGTGAAAAAAATTATCAATCTTTCCAAGTGCCCTATTACTTAGTCCACCAATTAGCTGACTATGGAGCCTGAGTGTCCTTGTACAACTTCCCAGTCCCCATCTGTATACTTGGCTGCATATGTTTATGCAATTAGAAATGGTGAAAATCTAATAAAATTAGGACAAATCTGAGTGAGCCATAATTCTGTTTAATCTCTCAAACTGGATTGTTGAAAGCTTGCTGAATTCCCCAAACCTCTCTCAGGTGCCAATGAATGAGTCAATATCATACCAAATATCTCACAGCATAGCAGATGTAAATTGTACTTCCAGAATCTCATACACACCCTCAAATAATGAATCTAATGTCTCTAAGGTAACATCAGGGAAAAAAAAAGAAGTTTACTCCATTTAGCAGCATTGTACTTGGTGGCCCAGGATGGAAAAACGGAGAATACATGGCAGATGTGCATCAGGAAGGAGTGGTCACTTTAAAGGCTTGTGCCTTCCTCTGGCAGTAATAGAGCAACCCAAGCTGCCTACTTTCAGGGGAAGACCACTGACATTATTGCACTGGGCTTTGCTAGGTCCCTTAGGAAGACATAAAAACTCAGCAAGATGGGAGTAGAATGAAGCTTTCTTTCATCTCAATGTGATGCCTCTCCAGACTTGTCTTTTAAAAGCCTGTTTTCTTTTAGACTTTGTTTTGTACTGCAATGGTAACTGGTGGTTTGCATAGAAATAATCATCAGTCTGGAAGAATCCTAGACCACTCCATACCTGTGTCTTCTTATCACCCACCATTCAAGAGAAGCTAGGAAAGGAAGTGAAGAATTATTTTGGCTGAAATTAGGGGTAATTTTCTTTGAAAGGGAGAAGAGAATTATTTAGGGTTGAAGCAGAGTAGTGCAATTAATTAGTCTGTTCCTGGAAGAAAGTCCCCAAGATCTTCTATCTCAAGTTGTGAGGGATTTGCTTTTGCATCCAAACCATATATTTTTTGCAGAATAGGGCTCTTCAGTTTGAGAAGTAAGATGTAAGAGTTGTGGCCTTGGGTCCATAGCTCAGAAGGAAATGTTGTCTTCAGATCCGTCAGTTCCTTTTCTTCCCTCCCCGACCCTGCATGTTCATCTTCCTCATAGACTTCATCTCCAAGTATGTGCCTTGTTTACTCTGTGAGATCTTACAGAATTTCAGCCAGGAGGTGACCAGGCCAGAAACAGATTTCCCATAATCACACAACTGAGGTACTTCTCCCACTCATACACTTTGGGATACTGAGGCTGTAGAAAGTAAGAGCTGGAAGGGATCATAAAAAGTCCAATAGCTGACAGTACTTCCCAGATTTTTTGACTACTCTGTCATTGAAATCCTCCAGTGATGGAGACTTCATCACCACTCTAGTCAATTATCCCAACAGATAACTGTTCTTTCCTAAGTGACAAATACAGTCTAATAGTGAGAGAGACCGATTGCTTTCTTAGACATTATATGTTTTGCTCAAATACAACTTAAATGTATTTATGCCTTTCACTTCATTTCTTCTCCATTTATTTCTGTCTCTTACCTCTCCTTCACCATTTTTTTACTTCATCTTTTTCCTTACTACCTTACTATTTTTTCATTAAGTCACTCCCTTTTTTTTTTTTTTTATTTTGAGCTATGTGCTATTTGACACCCTTGTATTTCTTCTCTTCTTTGTGTCTTTCCAAAAACATGAAAAACAGACTCTTATGTGCCAGTGGCCTCACTACAGAGACCCATCTCTTGTCATCTCCCCAGAGAGGATCCAAAATGCCACATTTTCATTCATTGCACCAAAATCACTTTTCTTAAACAATGAGAAATTATACAGACGTATTCAAATTCAGGTCTAAAGGTGATGTTCTTGAACTGTGACTGAAGAGCATAGCTAGCTATAGGAAGCACATGATCTGCTCTGAAAATGTACATGCAGGGGTAGGCATTACATAGCCTCTAAAAAAAAGGAAATCAAAACTCCTGACAGTCATGCTAACAGATATCTGCTTCCTGCTGACTGTTAGGGTATCTCATGTACAAGACTAGTTACAACACAGGTCTGGACCTATAGGTTCAAGAACACCAGATTAAGTGACTTTGTTCTGAATTTATACCGGGGAAAGTACCATAAAAAAGAATTAGGTGGAGCATCACCATAGGCAGAGAATAGTTTTACTTTTATCCCCTCAAGTCAGGCCCATTGCATTATTTTAATGTACATGTAATACATAGGCACAGTAGTCTCCCTGTGGCACTCCAGGCTGCTTGGCCTAATAGGTATTTGGGGATGTCAAGATAAACCCCAAAATTCAGTGCATCTCAAACACCAGTGTTTCTTAAAAAACAACTGTTTCAACTTTTTCAATTTTTTGACAGAAAATTATCTAAGAGGTGACTACCCCTGCCATGGCAGGAAGCAGTATGATAAATACAGGGGAGGACTGAGTAAAGCTTACTCCACATTTAAGAGTAGAAAACAAGTTTGTTTTCCAGCACATCTGTTTCATGGCACATTGTTGCTGCAATATAAATTTTTGGAACTGCAGTATTTTCCTATCTGTTTTGACCAGGGGTCTGTGCTTGAAAGGGCTGAGTGCAGTGGTCTGAAGCAAGACTACTGCAGGCATCTGATAAAGGAGCTCTTTGCATTAGCACTGAGGATCCACAGCAAGAAGATCTCAGACTGTGCCTTCCATAGCAGGGCTGAACATAAACCAGGAAACTAAACTTGGTCTTGGGAGGCAGAGGTTCTTCGTCCCCTGCATGATCTCAGACAACGTATTTCCTCTCTCCAAGCCTCAATTTTTCCCTGAAATAGGGACTGACAGCTTCCTGTCTTCTCTCTCTGGACTCGTGGCTTTTTTGGCTAGTGGCTATTCCTGATTATGGGTAGGTCTGATGACTGTGAGTCTGACCTCCAGGAGGCCTCTGGACACTTCTGCATTATATTGATAATGAAGCCTCCTGTCTTATCCAATCAAGACAAAAAAAGTAAGTCAGGCCAGAGGAAACTGGCTCAGCACAAAATGGCAGCCTCGGTGGAGTAAAGTCAGAGCCATTAGCTATTGACTACTATAGAAATACTGAAACTGCATCAGGGATTTCTTTTTGTAATTGCTATTTAGGGATTTAAATGAGATTTTTAAAAAGAAAGAAAGACAGAATGTTTAGTCTACAATCACTCTTTGCTGCCAATACAGGCTATCATATAAATTACTTAGACACTTTTAAAAATACATTATTTACTCAATAACCCATAATGGGTCCAGAGCTCCTTTTACACGCTATTATAGAAGTACATAATTGCTGAATTTTCAAATGGATATTTCTTCTAGGCAATAGTCTGTAATGGCTTCTTCAAAGCTCTTAGGCTTTTATCGTATGAAGGCCTAAGTAGAAAATATTTAGTTCACTGATCATTGACCTAATAGACAGCAACAGCTTCTCTGGAACAACTATTGTCTGCTAGGGCAGATGATGTATGAATGACATTTTAAAAAATTCTTGGAAGTATGTGCTAGGGAAAAATTACTGTTCATGTGCAAAGCAAACACTGCTGATGAGATCCACAGAGTTCCTTTGTTTGGTTCTGCTTGGTTTAGTTTTTCAGTTTCTGTGCAAACCCTAAAACAAAAGAAAACAGTGGGTTTTGTGTATGAAATGAGAACTCAGTCTGAGACCCACCTGGATCAATGAAAGATATGTCCATGTTTTCAGAGGTCATTCAGCTCAATTAATAATTGTCTCAAATGAAAATGCAGGTATTTTGGTACATATTGCAACATAAGAAGCTAAATTCTGAAATCAGGGAAGTAAGGGATGCTGCAATGGGGCAAATCAAATTTTTTAAAGTCACTCTGAATACAGAGAAACCCACAGGTCTATCCTGAGCGTGATCCAGAAAGGAAAAAGGCAACTTGACACATTTTCAGCACTATTGCTATAAATCTCACAAGTATTGAGTTGTTGTTCTCTACTTATATTTAGCTTTGAAGTTTGCTGCTTCCATTTCAGACACAAAAAGAAAGGTTCAGATTCCAAAAAGCTTGGTGTAAGAAAACACATTTTCTCTCCATGCAAACTTTGGGTAGTAAAGTCCAAGGAGGCACTACTGCCAAGTAAGTGGCAACTGGGTCTAATTGTAGGACTGGAGAGGGTGGATGTGAGCTGGGGGCAGAGTCAGGCTGAGACCCTCCGAGAGGCTGAAGGACACCTCCAGCTCTGAGCATGATGGGCCAGAGGAGAGGTACTTGCAGGGTGGCACAGCTCCCTGAAGGGCTTGGAGCTGGTGGCAAAGTGCAGATCACCAAAGAAGGCTACTGAACTGCCAGCTCAGGAGCTAGATATAATCTTAAAAGCTTGTGCCATCAAACCAAACCAACATCCACAGGACAGCACTGGCTTGTATGTGACCTGACATGAGAAGCACTCCCATGCCTTTTATTGGTGGATTTCTCCAGCGTAGTAAGGATGCCTGGGACTCCTAGTATTCTGGCATGATTAACAAAAAAAAAGAATAGAGTTGCTGGCAATTCTTATAGTTCCTTCTGTTTGATGCATCTGATCGAAGAGAAACTGAAATCACAGACCAATATACAACCAGGCTGCACCAGTTAGCCTCATCATGCAAATGAAGCACACTTGCAGGCGAACTTATTAGAGATCAAATAGTTTTAGGCACCGCAGATAATGAAGGCAGAGCGCTTATGTTGCAACAGTCAGAGCTGGAATTTAATCATGTTGTTGATATCTACTGCAGCAGCGAACAAACACAGAAACAGCCACAAAAATCATACCGTTAGAATGAAAGGAAGGTATAAACCAGACAAATAATAAAAACAAGTCTCAAACCAAGAAATTTAGTGTTTTCAAGAAGGAATAATCTTGCAAATTAGATCTGGAAAGACTTTGAGCCCTGCTTCTTTCAGCTGAGCAGCTGGAAAAGTGGGGGTTGCAAGAAGCTGATGGGGTGTCACTGTCTGTTCTAAGAGAAATGGCTCCTACGTACCTGTGGGGATGGCTCTGCAAGGGGAGAGGGGAACACCCTACAGGACAATGCTTGGGAATCAACCACGAGGTGAAACATAGCCCACGCTGGGAAGCAGCATCTCCTAGGAAAGAATTCAGAAAAAAAAAGAGAAACAGCCTCCTGGAGTGGAAGTTATAACAGGAGTTACACAACTGACAGGCTGGATTAACAGTCTGGTAGACATTAAGAATAAATAAATTCTGCAGAGGCATCAGCCCCTTCTGTCTCAATAAACCCCTCACATGCTCCCACCATCCTTTATGCAAACACCTGGGGACACCCCAAGCAGACCCACAAAGGTTTGCTTGTTTTAAGGAGCAAAGATGAGATCCAGCAGGTGAAAGATGCAAAATGGAAACATTTGGATTCCTTTTGGCAGACAGAAATGGCTAAAAATACCGTCTGGCATTTCGTCTAATACCAGTTGGTAGTAGAAGAGTTCCAAAGATGTCAACAGGAAGCCCTAGAGGTTAGAGGGAATGATGTAACCGCATGTGACATAATGCTTGGTGTAGAGATTTCCTGGAATTGATCAGTGCCATTCATGATAACAGCAGCCAGCGAGAGTGTGAGGACTGGGTGAAGGCCCAGGCAGCACTCAGGCGTTGGATATTTTTCTTTCCCTTTTAACATGATGTCTGGTCTCATTGTTTCAGATGCAGAATACAATAACTGTGGTATTCCCATACAGCTTTGTCTGGGAAGACTTTGAAGCAGCACACATACCAGCAAGGCACAGCTACTCCCACGCAAAAGGTTGCAGAGACAACTGCAGAGGTGGTAGGGCAATGAACACTCCTAGCTCCTCCTTCCTCTAGAATATCCTCCCCTCCATTCCTCTCTTATTCCTTGAAGATGCAGCCAGGTCGTCCTCATCAGTATACTGTTTTATGCCTAGTCTATATACAAAAGCTATGAAGTGCCATCTATATTTAACAGGAGGCCTCTGATCTATGTGAGTGGGTGGAAATTGATAGTGAGTGACATGGATGCTGACAATGGTACACAAACTCCACAGCACTCTTAAAACTTTTAATTGCATTTTAAAGTAATGTAACAAGGCAATGCTTAATGAGTACTTTGTTTAAGAAATTCTGACTTTATAAGCTAATTAAAGAGAAGGAAGGGTTACTGCACTAGGGCAAGAAATCCAGGCTGCTGAATGTCTATAATAAAGCAACACGTAGTTCAGATTCAATTGGCAGCCTTGCAAACCTCCAGCCAGCCAGCATGAAAGATTTTTTTTCTTGACTGGCAAATAAATTATTATTATTATCATCATGATTATGTTAATAGGAAAAAGTAACAGATAGGCAAGTACTTTTTTGCCAGGGCTGGTAAATTTTCATGACACTTTTTGCAAAGCTGTCATATGGCTGGGTTAGATGAAACTGGAAGGCTTTATGTGCGTAGCATTTAACTTTAAACATTCTTCATGGAAACTTACACGGCACATAATTTACATATTCAATACCAGTGACAATTTACTTCTCCCATCTGAACAGGGCTTTCAACTATGCCACTTGAACTAAATTAATAAACAGTAATTAGAGAATGTTGTGCGAGCGAGCTGTTGATGTTGAGAAGATTCTAATCAACACCTTCTTTTAAGGGCCAATTAAAGCTGAATGTATGCAATATAAACATCTTCTTGTATTTAGACATGAACTGGCGAACAAGGTAAAAAATAAAAATCAGAACAATTACAGCAGGTTAGAGATGATCTAATGGAATGATGAATCTTCATTAATCATGAAGGCAGCAGTAATTTCTCAAAACCACTGGCCACCTTCCATGGTGAAGCACTAACAACTTGTGCAAGTTAATTCTGACTAGGATAAACCTTCACGCTTTCATTGACAGGCTTTTCTCTGAAAGCAGCCCTGCATCTGCCTCCAATTTCCACTGCAGTATTCACCTGTCTGTACGACAACCCTGCGCCTAAAGTGAGTCCGGAGCTACAGTAGAAAGAAGGCTTCCCTGGGGGGAGGCAGTAAAGGTGAATGTACCCATCCCATTAGTGCTGCCTCGTAGCAGAGGGAGAGGCTCTCCAGCAGGTGATCTGGGGGAGGATTTGCACCGCACAGCCCCCCCCAACACTGCTGGTGGGAATACAAATACAAGGATGGGCCTGAACGAGGGGTAAAGCTGCCCCAAATTTTTTCACATCTATTACTGGTGAGCAGGGGCAGAGCAGTTAAGGAACTTGTACCTGTTAACCCACATGTACTCCTTCACCCCACTGGAAATATAAGGTAGTTTGTTCCTGAAAGGTGAATTTAAGATAACCATTGTTTCCAAAATTCCTGAAGGACAGAGGGAAGGCCATCTTTGATTTAAACAGAGATGATCCTTAGTGTACCAAAGGGAGCCTGCAGTAGCAACACAAACTTGTTTATCACCATTATGAACTGTCAGTAAGTTAAAAATAAGCATAACTTCATCTAAACCACAGCTCACTGCGTCCTAAAGCACATCTTAAAAAAAAAAAATAATCATCTAAGCTGGTGCAGTGAAGCACATGCAAAATTTGTCCTCCAAGTTAGAAGTTACAACAGGCTAATAAAGGTAAGGGAAACATCTGTTCCAATACTGCACCAATATCATTTGGAGAAAATGACTGCATCACTTACGGCCGTTTGGTATCCAGAAATACTACCACAGTAATAGGATGTTGTCACCTCAGGCTCTACTGAAATCTACAGGAATTTTACTTGTTTAAGAATTATAGGATTAGGCACATGATCAGTGTTTCTTCCCTTTGAAAATAAACTTTTCCACTTACCATTTCTATAGCGGTGCGAGATCATTATCTTGTGACAGTATTGGTTCCACTGGCATTATCTCCTAATTAGCTATTTAAAAATATATGTAAGAGGGTGGAGGTGGCAAGTGGACTTGTAAACCAGACAGGTCTGGTATGTTCTTACAAACTCTGCTAATCCCAGCCATTGAAAACGTATTAGTAAGGCCATGCTAGCACTTTAAAGAACAGCACAACAGCACGCAGCAGAAGGGCTCTCGAACCCAGACCAAAGGCCTTGGGCAGGGGAGGGGACTGGGAGCTGGGAGGAGCGGGAAGCAGCATGTCAAACGGGAAAGCAGCCCTGGGAAGAGGGGCACCATTGAAAGGCTGACAACTTCTACAGTGTGGTCAGCCTTACATTACAGTAGTATCATCACCTAAGGTGTTTGGTGCAGGACTTCAGGGGACTTCTGAAAAGCCAGGCATGGAGAAATTTACTAGGGATGAGAAGATGCAAGGAATACAAAGGAAAAAGCTCTAACAGACTGTGTTCGATATCCTCTGCACTGTCTCTATATCCTGAGAAATTATTATGTTTATAGGCACAAAATCATAAAAGCTTTCTCCAAGATGCTTCATAATATATGAGCAGGTCTGGGATTTCAGTCTGTGGCATGGTAAGAATTAGGAAGATGGGCATTCTGGTATGCTGGACTTGTTTTTTCTCCCAAGAGTTAGGTTTAATTCCTAACAAACTCTCTTTGTAAGAAAGAAACTAGGATACATGTATACATGACAGGTCATTTTGGAGGTACTCAGCTGCATGCAGGAAGCACCCCCTTGGCAACAGTATTCTTCTTACCTACAGCAGAGCTAAGAACTATGATTTGTTTCTGTTCCTGATTTGCTTTTAAACCTCAATTCAGTAAATATGTTGGTGATTTTCAGGGTGTTCTGAACAGTGGAAGGCAGCAAAATAAATGTCTGAAGAATACTGACAGTATACTGACAGGCTCTAAACTGCCATTTACTCCAATATCTGTGGTTCGATTCAATATGCAGCATGCAACATGATTTTTATTCTGATCAGGTGGAATTTCTAGGCCTGACTCTACTTGCAATAACCATGGTCCATCAGTAACTTCACAGCAAACACGGAGATGTGGAGGAAAAAAACTGATGTAAGCAGGAAGGGAAGGAGTCTCCATTAATATCCTCTATAGATTTTTGTTTTCCATTGAAAGTTTCTCTTGCCTAAAGTCACTTCTGTCTTTTTTTCACACCTCTTCAAGTCCACTTGGTGAATAAATTAAATGAAATTCCTCACTTGCCCTTAATACTTTTTAAATGCAAGCCATGCCTCTTGGCTTTTCATACCTGGACATCTACTTTTTTTAAAATGCTATTGGATAATTTCTCTCTCTTTCATAGGCTGGTGCTTTGGCCCGTATGCACCCTGTGCGCTCCCCAAGGCTCATGCATAACTGCAATGGACGATTAGTCCAATTAAGTCTCCAGCAATTTCAATGGCTTATGCAAGAGTAGATGGGGCACAATATGTAATTTCAGCTTTTTTTGTGAGAGTTTTCAATCCTTCCATGAACTAAATCATTTTATCAGTTTCTCTCTCTTTCTGTCTTCTTTTTTTTTTTTTTTTAAATTGGTCCCATTAAACTACAGAACTGGAACATATTCATGAATAGTTTCTTTCTGCTTTAACTCAAGGAGTTCCTGACATAACAAAAACTGGTAATTAACTGGCTTGAAGACTTTTACAATAGCCTCTTTAAATAAGTCCTAGTATGCGGCACTTGCAGCGCTGACTCCACATTGCTGATACCACTGCAATGCACCCTCTATTAAACAAGGTTTGCTACTCTACCTCTGTATCAATTTTTGGCTGTTTTCTGCACAGCTCTCCTACTTGGAAACACCAAAGTCCTCCCAGATTTGTTTGTGTGGCAAAGGCTATCTAGCTCCTCTACGATGGGTCCCTGCTCTCAGCCACTTGGCTTTGTGCCGCTTCCTTGAACCCACCAGTATCAGAAGGCCACTTGCCACCAGCATAAGGACTGAATGGTGGGTCTTCAGCGGCTGGGCATGGCTCCTTCTCTCCTGCTCTGTGCTTTTGGCACAGATGCTTTTTGGCACGCTTTGGCAGTCCCTGCTACCTGCCCCCTGCTCCACACCTGCTCAGAGCAGGGAGGGGCTCTTCCTAGTTGAAGAATCAGGCTTTGATTTTCAGATTTCACTCAGCAGTGTGTGATTTGTAGCTGTTGCTGCATGTTGGCTCAAAGCATAGTTGGTTTTGCCTGCTCACGCTTATCTCCCCTAGTTACAATACATTTTGTTTCTGATGAAAATACTACTCTGATGATTGTTTCTCTGGCTCCACCATACTTTTATGCTTCCTGCTAACTAACACAAGCCTTATTGTTACAGTTCCTAATATTTTGCATCATTTGTAGATCTAGCAATTTAGTTTGTAAATAGCATGAAAGAAAGTATTAATGTGTATCTTCCTCCAGTGCTCCAGACAGATCAGTTCACTGCGGAACAATGACATACATATGTGCTAGCCTATATTTCTTGTAAATTCAAATCATGTAAGGATGCCTCAGCCAGAACAAGCCATAAAGCTAGACAAGGCATGGAAAAAAACATCCCCAAATATGTACTGCTTAAATTACGTAACTTTAAAAAAATAAAACAAAATTGAAAAGGGCAAAGGAGAAAAAATGTAAACACAAGAATTTATACGCTCTGTGTAATATAGAGTGAATGTCATTTTGACGTGCTGGTATCATGAGCTGCCAATGTAGTTCAGAAAAGAAAGGGATATCTCCAGAATTATGGCAATGCTGCTTTCTCACTTCAAAGCCAGTTACAAGATCTATGTCTGTGGTTGCCAGGTCTAACTGCCTACTTGGAAACTAAACCAGGAGAAATAATTTCCTAAGTAATTGTATTTAAAATGTTCAGAAAGATCATGAATCTTCAGAACCCCCTTTGGAAACGCAGCCCTTTTAGTGGGGGCTCACAATCACCCCTTCAGTGCAATGAGTGCCTCACTGCAGCTGAAAGCCCCTGAAAACCTGCTGCACTCAGGCCTTCTGTAGGACGTCAATGAGGCAATTGTAACACACCGCCAAGTTGATTTTGTGCCTTTGAAAAATCTCCTCCTTAACACAAATACTCCATCACTGTCAGCTGAACATGTTTAACTTTTGAATTAATGTTATTTTCAAGAGTTCAGACATGTGACAGTAACAACAGTCTTTTGCCAAGCCATGTATTTCAGGTCTGCATCTGAATTTCCCCAGATCCCGGTATTGTTTAAGTATGAGTAACTGACTCTGGCTCATCGCTAATGCAAAACTTCTGTTCTCCAGAGCCCTCCCCGGCTCCCCTTGTGCCTTCCTTCCTCACACAGTCATGGGCAGACAGATCCACTCAGTGCCCTCTCCTGCAGTACACACACTGCTTAGCAGGTTAGAAGGACCTAACAGCCAGCAGCTAATAATGAAGGCAGTCATTTTTCCTCTCATTTTTCCCCCATTCCAAAGACTGCCAGGTTTTTCAGTGGAAGTTTAGATGACAGCCACATGGTTTGTGAAAACTCATGCCTCCACCAAGGGCCACAGGTACCAGGCTGTGCTGGGCACTGGGATGGGGACACCTCCAGCATGGCTGCTGGTCTGCCTGGCACTTGCAGGGTGGTGGAGAGGAGCGAAAGCCTCTGGAAAGAGGGAACAGTGACTGCCTACACTCATGGCTGGGCTCTCACAGAGGAAAAGGAAGCTGCTCTCCACTCTAAGGTCTAATTTATCTTACATCGCAATTGTACAAAATACCAAATCAGTGCTCTGTATAGTGTCTTTTGGTGGTTATACAGAACTAGGATGTTCAGAAGTATTTCAGGAAGTGCTATTTGTGGAGGCACGTTCAGCTGGAAGGTGGCCGGGTTCTGTTGTTGGTGGAAACAAGTAGCATGTCTGCCCCACCACACCAGTCCCTGTAACTCCAGTAGCAGTTGCTTAGTTGCAGTGGGCTTTGGGACAGGTCTGTTGTGTGCATGGTGCCACAGTCCCAGTCCCTATAATAAGCAAAGTTGCAGACTTCTGCAGTACAGTTTCACAGTGAGCCTGTTCTCGCTGAATTAACTATTAACAATACTAAGCAATATTGCATAAACAGTGACATTAGTTTTCCCCGTGCAGTGATGCTCTAAATCCCGTTCTGCCACTATGAGCTGCTGAGAGGATTTTGGGGGGCACAGTCCACCTCTCCAGACCTACCTCCAGGGAACTGTACATGGGCAGGTCCCAGGACTCCTTTTTCTCTTGTCTGTCAGCACAGGTGGGGTCCAGATCTCCTGTCAGTTAAATTTTTTTTTTCCAGCCTGCTTTGTAATTCAGTTAGTGTTTTGGTTCAGTTGGCTGGCACAGAGTATTTTCACCACACCCTTGTCTCTTCAGACAAACAACCTCTTTTCTCACCTCTGGCAGAGCTAAACCTAGTGAGTAAGAAGAAACAGTAGTTAAGGCATAATAAATAAAGCCACCCTGAAGAAATACCTACACAAAGCAAGATGAATGGGCATCATCTACCCGGACAGTATTGCTGCTAAACATGGGAGGAATAAATCAGACATGTCAGGTGGACTAGGACACCTGACAAACAGGGAACGACATTTCTTGAAACCTTAGTTTTATCTCTGTTCGTTTGGATCAAACACTTGTAATACTTGTGGATTAATTTCCTTCCCATAGTCAAAACAATAAAAGCCAGGCACCATTTTATTAATTTCCAAACCAGCTTCTGATAAGCAGAATTGCATTTAAAAAAGTAAACACCCTGCCATAGAATTGGAGGATATGTAAGCGTTTGGGGCTTTTTTTCCTGTGTCTATAAAAGGGGGAGGTTTTTAGCATTATGAATAGATTTCATTTTGTAAGTTGTGCTACAAAGCACTGATAAGGCAACGGGAAAGCAGCAGAGATTGAGGCAGAGCAGGAAGAAATACCACCCATATTAGGAGACAGCCACTTACTTAGTCGCTCCCATTTGAATAAAGATGCCATTGTTCAGCCAGAAGAATGCACATATTCACAGGCCCTGCACAGAATAGCTTAGTGTATCTAGAACTCCAGAAGTGTCCAAATTACAGCCCCAGGGCCAAAACTGCCCTTGAGTCTTTCTGAAGAATGACCCTCTGCTTAATTAATCAGTGCTTTAACTGTGAGTGATCCCAGGACACACTTTTCTCAGGCCTTTTTCTTAGCCCTGCTTGTTCAGAACAAACCTTTAAATGTTCTCTGGCTGATTTTTGACCATTTTTTTCCCCTTTTAAGATTATTATTTCCTGTTTTACTGTGAAAGCTCATTAGAAAAGAAGACCAGCATCTAGATGATCTCAGTTCAGTTTACTTGGATAGGGAATGATTGACTCAGGTTGGAGAGACACTGGCTCCCTTTCAAGGCCTACCAAAAAAGATTAAGTCTACAGACTCCCAGAATATTGCTACTGCAATTTTCTTTCCATATACTAAGGAAGAATTATAGCAGGGCTGATGAGTTTGTACATGCCATTCTGTTAGTCATATTTGATCCCATCGCCATAACTCCAGCTGTTGTGCATGGGATCCTTACCAAGATCTCTTTCCCATTTACACTGCACAAGACAAGTTTGAATTTACAGCAGTGAGCACTCTTTCTTGCTGTCACAGTCCAGGTTGTCTGGATTCTCATAAAGCTTTTTTCCTGTCTGCAACAGAACTGAGATTCAGTGGCAACTAGAAATAAATGAAGACAATGAAAAACATTGTGCAAAACTTCTCTCCAAATTGAACTCCACCTTGTCTGCCGAGCTTTGATGATAAAATTCATCTTGTTCTAATTGAACAAAAGTTTAACAGGGAAAGTCAAAAGTTTTGCTTAAAATGAAAACAGCAGTGTCTGTCTTTTTTTTTTAACAGTGATGTTTTCAGTGAAAACGAAATGAATTTTGACCATCTTTACAATCTTGTAACAAAACATACAAACTAAAAAATGTCAAGGCTTTAAAAAAGTCAGCATGAACGTTTTGAAAAGCTATAATGATAATATAATCTGCAGCTAGGGAAGCTGGAGCCATACTGTTTGATAGGCCCTATCTTATGATATCCAATATTAAGCTAAGTAAAATGATATGACCGGATGGCCTAACTAAATTCAGTAGTCTGGTGAATTGCCACTCTACTAAATTTAGTCAGCCCATAATGGGCATTAGATATCTACAGTCCAAATGATAAAATCTGTCTTCCTTTTTTAGGCTCTCAGTGAATGCACAATATACTACGTTGCGCTATTAAGAAATAAGCAAATCTGGAGGGGAAACCAGGGGAAGAGGGGAACCAGGACCCAAGGAACATGGAAGGAATCGGCATGTGCAAATCACATCCTCATGCTCAATACTACCCCAGCAGCAGGTAAAGGTGCATGGATGCTCCCCAGATATATGACCTGAAGAGAGGAGAGGAGGAGGAGGGCTCTGAAGGTGGACTAATCCTCCCCACCGTAAAGCTGCCACTCCAAACGTAACTTTGTGTGGAGCCATGGGAAGAGGAGGGGTTATAGGTGGGACCTGGGCTCTCTGAGCCTTGCTGCTCTTACAAAACATATGCTGGCTTTTTCATACCATTCTTTCTATATTTTCCATTCTGGCAATCCTGATGGTAAACAGGGCAGTATATTTCTACTTAGATTTCCATGCATCTGTGAGGCAGCTTTACAGCTATGAAAACTGCTAAGTCACTTCTCTCAAAACCATATTCAAGGTGTTACTTACACAGTTCCTGCTGTTTAAGGGGATTTCTGCTTCTCCATGCATGTGTGCTGTGACCTGTCTACTGGTGTGAAACCATGTGGGACCCTTTTTTTTTAAAATGTGAACTCTAATAGGGTTAGAAGCTTTTAAAAATTCTGGTATTAATGATTAGAGAAGAATAGTAATTAGACATAAAAAGGAAGCACCATAACATTATTCTCATGTCCTTAAAAAGAGTTGCATCCTTCTCTCCTTGTATAAGAAGCTACTGGGTGCCACATGTAACTCAGTGACACTTCTTGATTACAGACAAGATCTCGTGCCCTAGTCCTCACTTCAGTTTGCAGTACAGAACTGGAGACCTAGGCCTGCCATTAAGCAGGTTCTGCAGATCTAGCTCTACACTGAAGGTTGAATATCATAAACTATAAGTTAGCTTTGATGTCCCCCTACAATAGGCAAATTTTAACTGTTTGAGCTTCTGTATGCATCATTCTCTGCAAGAAATGATTTTATTGATCATAGCGGGGTATACACGTTCAACAGCCACAGACTCTGAACAGTGGTTTTATAAAATATTTCAAAATAATCAGCATAGAAACCCCGCATTTCTTTAATCCTTTACATTAAAAGGGAACAAATAGCTCATTGGAAAAATAGTTTGTTGTTTTGGTGAGGGGGCGGCACTTCTGAAATAGTAGCTAAGAAGTAGATATGAAAATAAGATCATTATAGCTGTTAGCTGGATGCAGTCCATCCATGTAGACAGAGTGTTTTGGAAACAAGAGAAAGGAGAGGGACAGAGTCTCAAAATGCAGAGCATTTTGTTCATTTGTGACATTCCAATTTTCACTCAGAATTTACCCTTTCACAATATTTTTAAATTTGAGTTCCCAATAAATAGATGTGGGAAATGTGATCCTCTCTTTGTAACTTTTGGGAAGGTTGGCCATTTTGATCCCAGTTGTATTTGAGGGTTGTGTAGGTCTGAAACACACAGGGCTCACAGGGCTATCACAGGTATCACAAAGCGCACCGCTACCAATGCTCCCATCGAGGTGCCAGCCCACCCCCACCTTGGGATGGCTGTCACAGAGGAAACCTATTAGACACCAGAGAATCCAATCACAGCATCTAAACACACTGGGAATCAGGGTGCCCTAGTTCTGCTGCTCATATGGTAACTTGTTTTTCTTTTTATAATTATGTCTTAATCATTCTTTATGCTGAAATAATCATAACATATTTACAACCAGACTCTATTTTAATTTTTGTCTTCAGATCACTATCTATGTGGCCTCATACTGCCATTTCCAGCCCAAATGACACCCTTCCTATCAAAGCCAATTTGGATTTCTTTTCTCAGACACAATTTTGCAAGGTATTTTTGTCAAATGATTTACTCAAGTTCAGATGGTACAAATTGACCTGCTGGTGTAAAGAGGCAGAGCCACAACTCTGGATCTGACCCAACGTGTACTGGGTTTCTCATTGCTGTACTTTGTAACTCTATACCAAAACCTCATTTGTGTAGCATGGCTTCATAACCCAACGGATGTGATGCTGGCTCACTCCAGTTGGACTTCTCACTATTGGTACAAATGAATACTTACTGGCCAGTAACCACTAGCACCATTTTCCCAAATATCATCTTTTTTTGTGGCTGTTTTTGCTTTTTTTTTCCCTGGTACGACTTGTTCCCAGTCTGCCATGGTTTTTCCAAACTACTTGTAAATATTTGGAAAAATGCATTAGTTTTGCATTGCCGTTAAGACGAGTTTCATCTAGAACTGCTCATTTACATATATTCATGTTTTACAAGTTTTCTCCCTCTTGCTTTTTAATCAAACACCTGTTTTCACAAGGCCTTTGCTTCTTCCTAATTGTCAGTCCTTATTATTTTTGTTAAAGACTGATTTTTCTCTTTAAAAAAAAAGCGGTTCTATTGCTCATCCATTTTAAAATCATAATTAACTTCATCTCCTTCCTCATTTGCTAATGGGTCTATTTTCTCTTCAGTATTTCCTTTTCCCCTGATACACTCATAAAGTCTCTCTTGTTTCTCTTATTCCCTTTGGCTAACTTTAACTCATTATGCCTTCAGCTGGGGAAAGGGAGACCTTCACAACACAGAACTTCCACACCGTTTTATACTTTCAAAGTCTCTTGCAGACATCAACTCATTAACTTTCATAACATGCCAGTGAGGTACAGAAGTATTATTAACAGCTTTATTTTGACAAGTAAAGTGAAGGGGAGGTCCTGAATAATGCTGACTGCAGAGGGGCTGCTCTAAGAGCCAAAAACCCCATCCATGTGCTCAGGGAAGTAGACAACTAAGCCTGCTAGTGGGCACAAAATCATCATCAGCAAAATCAGAAAGATAAAGTCAGGGAAGGGAGTTCAAAATCTTTCTTTCAGCTGCCTTTATGTCAGTTTATTTTTTAGGTGAAGATTCCACAAAGGTTACCCACCTAGGTTTCTGTTCAGTTCTGCCGGTCAGATGTTCCTACATGATATTAATACATCTGGTTAAAAACACTGTGGGAGAAAGCAGTGCAATTGTTTGCCTAGAGGATATTTTTAAAAACCTGTTGTTGCTTTATACAAGTGCCTGACAAACATCTTTACTCTTTGATAGCCATTACTCTTAGAAAAACAATTTCAAAACCATATGCTCAAGGTGCTTGAACTAAGATTTAACTAGCCCCATTTACACAGGGGCATATCAAGGATGTATATTCTCATGCAAATATGCCAGCCTGGGCTTTATGCAATTTTCTTTAATTTCGTTATACCCACACAGCACTATACAGGTTTCTCACAGCGTTTCTTAGCTTGTGGTCCATGGACCACTGGTGGGCTGCAAGACATCAGGAATTGGTGGATGAAACAACTGCACGTTTTCTGAGGAAGACCAAAAGCCTAAGCTGTACAAGCATGTTGCAGTGAGCAAACAAAGAGAAGGGGGTGAAATCAAATTAACAAATGAACAATCAAAGCCTATCTTAATTTTTAGTTGTTTTGCAAATGAAAAGCATTGTGGTTAGACATGCAACAGCCTGGGGATATTTTTTTCATGATCCTAAACAGTGGTTAAACACTGTTTTGTGTGTCTGAAAATCTAAAAAGTTAAATGATTTTCATGAGGCTCTCTTCTTCAAAGCTGGTGTCAGCAAAATTGTCATCACCCTTGCTGGAACCATGGTGCATCACAACATTGCTCCCTAGCACGGAAGGCCCAGAGCTTATTGCAATCCTGCCCCTTACACTAGCTGTCTAAGGGGATTCTTACTGAGCCCTCTGAGGAGTCCTCTCCCCTTCCCCTTCTGTCCATGCTGCCCTCCCTGCCCACCATGCCTCTCTTCCACAGGCACAAGAAGGATGTGCTCTCCTGCAGCCAGGGGCTTCCAGAGGGAAAGCAAAAGCTGCCATGCTGCAATTTGTGAGGCTGGCAGCCAGATGAGGTACAGAGCTGCAATTTTCCTCTCTCCTGGGGGACTTCCAGGGGTGGAAAGTGAGATGTGATGGTCTAGTTCCTCTACCTCCAGCGCCTTTTCCAGAAAGAGGTCCAAGTTAGGTCCTGGATCTCCATTTATGTGTGTGTGCACACAGAGAGGGGAAAGCAGGGGAAGTATCCAACCCCTAAAACCGACTTGGTTAAGTTCTGCTGAGCAGGAGGCTCAGCACACAGCCTGCTTAGCACTCCCAAACTGTGCTGGCCAAATACTCAGTTCAGATGTTTATGGAGGTTTCTTTCCGAGGGCTGAAAGCTTGCATCTGTGCTTCCAGTTCAAGTTCTCTCACAAATTTGAACAAAAAGCTTGTAAAGTTCAGCATCTTCCAAATTGCCCCATATAAGTCACTACTGAAACCATATCCAAACGGCTCCCCCCCCACCATACCTTCCACAGAAATGACCTAAACTTTGTCAGGTTCACATGTCCCTAGAGATGATCTCATTTCACTGCTTCAAAAGAGCTTTGGTCTGCACAGCCTGTAGCAGCAAATTTACACTTCAAAAAGCAGACAGCTTTTTCCACATCTTATTCACTTAATGGGTGAGAATGTAAAATTAGTTCCGTTGCTGATGAGGACCTTGAGCCAAATGAAAAGTGTTCATTTGTCAGCACAGACTTACAGCCTGAAACATGATTATATAGCTAATCCAATAATGGGTTTTGATGCCGAGCATTTATTTATATACAGTATGTCTTGTTATCTGTTGATAATCAGGCTCTACAATTTACTCTCTTTTGTGTCATTAGACATAGCAACATCTTCCAGACATATTACATTTGCGTGTCAACATACAAACACACATAAAACCTTTCTGACCAAAATACACTCTTTGCCTATTTGCCTTGAAACAGAGTTTGAATTTGAGCTTTATGTAGTTTAAAATATTAGTGGCAAATTAATCATTTTAGACTGAGAACCTTTCTGCCTAATAGATTAAAATTTGAAACATAAATTTTGTTGCCTTATCTGTAACATCATATGAACTGATTTATTCTTTTTTTGCCTGATGTGACTACCAATATCTAATTCTCAGTTATAAATTTGTATACATTAAATGTCCTAAAGCATTCCACATCCTAACATCAGACGGTATCTTAGACTTTGCTAACTATGCAAACACCACTATTTGATGGTTGAACAGATTCATCTTTTATAGAACAGAAAGTAAGTATACCTTGTTAATGTTAATATCAGGCATAGTTCCTACATCAAATACATTAAAATCAAACAGGAAATCAGAAAGTTGTTTGTTTGCTTTTTCAAATTTTTGACTAATTTCTGTTGCTACCTAATAATCCTGCAGTTGTGTGGATGACTATAAATATCTAACATTGAATTACTGGGACAGTTTACTCCTCATTTAAATATAGAATATATAAAATTCAAATATTTTAAATGGGGAGGCACTTTAATAGCTATGCTGTAGTATGATACATTGTAACATTCACCAGATATTAAAAAGAAAAAGGCTATGGGAAAGTAAAATCACTCCAGTATTAAACTGGGAGTTAATTGCAAATGTGGGGCACACCTGCAAACTCTGTGAACAATCCTGCAACACCACACAAGGCAATTTCTGGGCTAAAGGATAGCTCTGCCTGCAGAAACACCCAGGAACACCTCTGAGGGTTGGGTGAAGTCTCCTCTAAATTTGGCAGTCAGGAACCTTTGAGAAGTAAAGCTATTAAGTAAAATTTACCTCAAAGGATACTGCAAATAAAGGGTGCAGGTGAGACGCAAATGATGTATGAGCCAAACTCAAGCTTTGCCATTGCCTTTCCTACGAGCAGGATCAGGCCTCCCTGTGTGCTTTTGTTTAGCTGAAATTTACTCTACAATAAATACTTATATATTGCTGCAACATGATGTTTTATTGGGCTGCACTAGTTTACTAAAAACAGCAGGCTGGTAATAGCAGTGCTTGTGGTTTTGCCTGTAATTCATTTGTGCATGGTAATGCACAGGGAGAGATATGATACAAGATAATAAGGCAAATTAAAAAAACGACTAAACCCAGTACTTGCAATATACAGTATATTAGGACCATGTTCAGACAGGCTGATTCTTTGGATATTTTCATTTTTTTTGTTTTACCTCGGCAAGGTAATTCATTAGGTATTCGCTTGGGTAAAGAATAAATGAATATAGCATACATTACATCCTCACTTTAGTTGCAGAAACAAATCTTTCCTGTAGCCACCAATGTAATCTTCAGAGTTTTCGTTATATAAAACACCTCAAGAAAAATGCACCTCGGTAAGATTTACACTTTATTACTCTAATGATTCTACAAACACTGCCACAATGTGATGAAAGGCAAAGCAGTCCTGATCTGATTGAGAGCTAATAAAAATCAGTACTGAAAACTGAAAATAGCACCCTTATCATCTTTCTTTCATTTAGACCTGATTACTAGGGGATTATAATGCAATCACAGCTATGTGTGAGAGGTAGCTATGGGAACCAGTTTTAACTGTTTATCTAGCCAAAGATCTTAATTTAAGTTTGAACACTCTGATTCATTTATATGTAAGACACCAAGGAGACAAAATGCAGAAGAAACAGATGCTCACTTGTTCTTTCCATTTAACTTCATAAGCTACCAGCCAATTTGTCTTTCAGGGACAAAATTAATTTCTGATGACAATGTGAGCAAGTAATAAACTAGGAGTTCCTGTCCTGGGAAACTTGTTAAGGCCATGTAATGTTCTGGAGTTATTTAGAAAAAAACAATTTGCTCATAGACTTGCAGGGACATCTGTAACAGAGTTTTCTTTGTCCCTGTGCTGTTACTCATTTCTGGGGGCTTTATGACACCTTTTCCAGAGGTTGATTTGAAAAAGTTCAAAAGGAAACATATTGCCCATTATTTCTTTCCTGTGGGGTATTTTTTTTTTCAGACTGCTCTTTTTTCCCCTTCATATTCACAAATCATGCAAACCTCAACCCACTTGCTTTGCTACTTCCACACAGCCAGAGAAAGTAGCCACCAGCCAGGAGGCCTAACAAAATTAATCAAAAATTATCTGAGGAAAACAGTTAGTCAGAAATTTCGAGGCAAATACACACCTGAAAACATCTGAGAGAGCACTGCAAAAACGTCTGTTGTGCATTTAGATGGAAAAAGCTTTGCCCATTAACGCTGTTAACTCTGTTAAGCTACCATCATTAGTAGGGGAAAAAATGCCAAAATGAAGGGGGCAGGGAGAGAAAATAAGTGAGAAATATCCATGCTAAGAGCTTGTATTTTCAGTATGGGCTGCGTGTACATGCTCCTGCATCAGTTACTTGACCAAAATGTTCTCTATCTTCCATTATCTTTGCTGGTGCTATTTCCCCATTTCAGTATTTATTTCGCATGTGCAGCTCTTTACTGTGGTAACACTTTTCTATCATTTGGCTCATTCATTGGGGTTTTGTCTCTGCCTGGCAGTCCCTCCACATCTGAGGTTTTCTCTTAGGTAAATTCCTACAGTCTAATGTCTGTCCATTAGCACATTTAAAATCACTCTGTCTGCTGTGCTTAACATTCGTTTACAGCTTATGTGCTTCACATGAATGTTCCTTTTCCAGCAGTTCTTTTGAAGAAAGTTTAAAGTAAGTTGCAAAATGTTTCTTTTTCATCTAAACAGGGAAATGAATTTAAGAAAGGAAGAGAAGAGCCTGAAGGTTTAGCTCTTTCAAATTTTAAACAGAATTCAAAACACTGTTGGAACACATCTGTCAGAGGAAGCACGAGAGCACCTGCATTTTAAGAGTGAATCTCTTTCCTAACTCCTTCCTTGATAATAGCTTGCACAAACGGCACCTTTAAACCACATCAATCCCAGGCGCTTTCCATCCATCCAGTTATTATTTCTCTTGGCACTGAAGTGCAACTTCCTCTAGACTGAAGCTTCTCAGTGATGTGCAGCCCACTATATAGCACCATGGCTCACAACAAGAAGTGATTAAAACTATTCAGCTGAAATTATAAAACAAAGGGAATTTTAAACAGGTAATTCAAACTGGAGCTCATTCTGGATATTGCATGGAGCAATACTAACTCCTGATTTAAAGGCCAGATGGTTTCAAATATAAACGATAAGAATGAAGTTTGGAGAGGAAAAATTAAGAATTCCATGAAAATTGCAAACTTTACTATCGTTCCGTTTGTATTTACATAGGAGGACCTCAGCAGCACACTGCCCGAGTGCACAGTACATGACCTGACTCTAGCTGTAGGGAGCGGTGCACCATGGCTCAGCTGTTTCCTACTGCTCTCTTTTGCCTTCAGTTAGTTTTCAGTATTCCTGTTAGTGCTTCGAGAGGCGTCCACCCAAGTGTGGTGGCTTGGCCATTACCTGAGCGCCAATAAGGGTGCCACCGGCAAGGACTGCTGCAAACTTCTTATCAGTGGGACTCGCAGAAAATTTAAGATCATTGCTTTAGCGGTGATTTGTTTTCATACCATGCTTGCCACACAGCTTTGAAAACTTGTGTTCAAAGGCAGGATAAATACCAAGGCCATACAGATGAAAACAGAGCATTAATTCATGTTTCAAGAACACAGAGTAAGGAAAGTTCACACACTTTAGAAAAAACCACAACATTTTGCAAATGAAATTAGTGCTTGGGAGAGATGAGATCAGCCAGTGCTCTGTCATCCTCTTGCACAGGTTAACAGGAGCAGCAGGGACATGATGGCAGTGTTCCTCTAGGGGAAGGGTGATGAAATTTCACAACTAAGACATTCCACGGGTTTGGGACATATTGATTACTAAAGCAAATCTAATAAAAAAGAATGTAAGGATATAAAAGAAAGACTCTGTCAGGAAGGTTTGGGTGAGGGAGGTTTGACTGGTTATTTGTAGAGCTCTGTGGCAATCTGAAAATTCATGTTGGCCTGCTGGGAAGCACAACAGTCATCTTTTTGGAAAAAAGAAAACGGTTTTCTGGGCTGCGGGTATAGGAGAGAAGTGGCTGGGCTAGGGCTACATTTCATATAATATTAATCCTCCACAAAGCAAAATGTTAATTAGCATGCAATTAACGTGGAAAGTATCCTTACTTAGATTAAAAAAAATCCTAAACCAATAATGTAGCTTAGTCATAAAGTACAAATACTGGGAAAATTGAGCATTTCGGTCCACTTCAACAGTCATTCAGAGCCCCTGGCAAACTGGCTCAATAAGAGCAATTTAAGGTGGGAAAGTGCATAAAGGAGAGAGGGTGAAGAGATGGGCTGGGGCAATTTTGAGAAACCTGTTCCACAGAATTACAGCTGCCACTTCGTTTCCTGACTCAACACCACAGTGCAAAATTTCTTAGATATATGCTTTTAAAATTTGCAACAGTCTTTACTTTTAAAAACTTGCAGATCAGGAAGACATTAGTAGAACAATGAAAAACTTGGCATCAAAATAACTCTATAATGTATTTCCAAAACCAAACAGATATTTTCCACTCTTCCACAAAACTCAATATAGTATAATATGTTGCGTATTTCTATGCAGAAACTCTTACATAACCTGTCTCCATTTCAATGAAGCTGAAAATTTGGGGGTCGGATATCTGAAATGCAATTTTGATTAAGTTAAGAAGTGGGAAAACCATAGCTGGGCTGGAGTCAGGTGAGTCTTAGAAAAGAGAAAGAGTCCATAGGCCTGTCTAAAAAAGGCCTCAACACAAAATGAACCTATAATATTGTCTTTACAGTATTGAGCCCACAAGCCCAGAGGATGTCAGACTTGTTTAAGGTGGGAGATATTGAAGCAGGATGCCTGTGCCCTGGCATAGTTTAGTGTTTTACAGATTGTAACCACCATATTCCTGCTATGACAGAAGCAACATGAGCTCCCTCAGCAGTATATTAGGCTGCAAATTGACACCAACCAAGGAAATGTTTCTTTCAGCTCCAAAAAGCAGGGCAAAAAGTATGTGTGAACTATATGAGAGCCATGTCAGTCTTCAGTGAGATAATCCCAGACTCGGTCACCTCTGGAATGGAGGGCATCAATCTTTGGAAGACCAACAACTCAACAGATGCGCATCCTTTTTGCAATGCCTCAGTAGAAACCAGATCTTTTTTTCATGGTGCATAAAGGCTGTGAAATCCATGAAGCTCGGAAATCTCAAGGACTACAAAATAAATCCACTCCTGTGCAGTGCTAATACAGGAAATTCCAGTGCGAGGGAATGCAGCCTCTGTCCAACATACCACAACCAGCAGAAGAATGTGGCTTCAGAGGAAAAGACTTTTAACTGGTTCCTAGTGGGCTCATCCGTACGTCGACTTTGCATTACAGTAACAAGCCTATTAATCTATTCAGTCGTGGATGCGTTTCTGCTGCCCTTGCTGTGACAGCAGCAGAGCCACAGTGGACAGCCAGCTGGGTGTCCCATGTGGGCAGGCCACCCTTCACCTACAAGACCAGGCACATGCAAATCATGGAAAGGGTGATTTTCTTTTCCTGATGAGCTCATGGGGAGGCAGGCAGTACTGTGAAAGTCTCTCCCTTTGAGAGAAATTAGTAAAAACTTCCCTGAGGCTACTCACCACTCCCCCTCCTCGTGAAGTCAGTAAAAGCCATCAACACCAAACATCTTAATTTAACTAAGCAGCAAATATAAATTGAACCTTAATATGTATCATGAAAAATGCTTTTCAGTGTCTCCTGCAGCTGGCAAGACTACCGGTTAGCACGTATGATATTGTCCGCACCTGTCTAATAGGAAACTGACTAATGAGACCTGAGACTCAAACCATGCAGACTATACGTGGCCTTCAGAGATAACCGTTGTGGAAATGTTGGGAAAAAAAGGAAAAAGATGAGAACTGGACCCTGAACCTGGCATGTATAGATGCCAATAATGGCATCTTACAGGCTGCCACTCTCACCTTTCCTCTGATAAAGAGGTGGCAACAGAAAGCAAAAGATGCAAATCTTGGGCCTGAGAGCCCCTCTGACGGGGTCCGAGCACAGTGGCGCTGTGTCCGGCGGCATCACAAGGGTGGTGGCAGAGTGTGCAGTGGGGTGCAGGTCACAGCGTCCGCCCCTGCCTTCCCTTCCAGCTCTGCCTGCCTCTGTGGCATGGGGCAAGGACAGCATGGACACACCCTGTGCTTTGCATTTCTGACCTAGGACTGTCCCTTACAGTAATGTGCTAACTCAGCTGTAGTAAATCCAGTTTTTTTAGGTTTAACCATATTATAAAGGTTAGCCAGTAATCACAAAAGCAGAACTCCCCCCTATTTACACGAGGGCTTTCTCCATCACCCAGGTGAAAGCAAACAACCTGAGAATGACTGTTACTGACACATGAAAGCTTGGTTGTTCCAGCTAGATGAAAGGCATCAAACCCGAGACAAATATTTTGTCAACCCTCATGGGGAATCTTGTAAAGCCATCTCCCATCCTGTAACCGTTCTGTGGTTAAATAGTAGCTTCAGTTCTCTGATGTTGCAATCCAGCACCTTTCACAGGCATTAAATTCCCTCTAAATTAATTCTAAGAAGAAAAAAAAAAAAGCATTCTGCTCAAAGTTATTTCTATTGCCCAGTTATATGAATCTGATAACTAGTTTCCTGCTACGGAGATTATATCTTGAATACTTAATGCCAATTTGGAAATTTTTTAGACAAAACAAAAATAGATCTAAAATATAACACACAGTTTAGCTAAGTGTAGAACATTAATGCAAGGCATGGTTGGCAAAACAGCAAGTAAATTGGAGGAGGAGAGCAGATTCAATGGATATCTCTCAGGGTTAGTACATGCTGTAACTGGTCATGCAGGCATTTCTGGTTCTGAAAGTACGTTTTTCTTAACATAAAAATCTCGGAGTTCAACAATTCAAAAAAAAAAAAGTTAGAATGAAGGACAGAGTGCAGCCAAAGGATAGCCTTTAACAACCATTTCAAAATGAAATCTAAATATGCTTACATATTAGATAAATGTTGGCTTCCAGGGAAGCTTTACAACACTTTAATTCCATCCTGGACTGGGATATATGGAAATGTTTTGAATTTCCATAAGTGTCCAGAGCTCTCTGCTAAGCTAACAAGCTGATATTTCTATTCATATAATAGAAGCTGTTCTATCCCTGAAGTAACTCACCAGGCTCTCTTTGGTGACTTTTCTTTCTTTTTTCTTTTGCACTGCAGTACAATTTCATTAATAGGACTATACAATAATTACTCTTCTCATATTCTCATCAGATACTGATAACTCAACTGCCCTATTTTTTGCTACATGAATTTCAGCATCTACATTTGAAAAAAGAATGTCAGAGGTTTTTTCTTCCCTCATTATTTAAAACTCAGCAAAGGTAGCGGGTTGCATATAGGTAGAACATCTTCTCACTAGCCACTGTCACTCTCCTGCTCTCCACACCAACAGCACACTTCAGTTCTTTGGAAGTTTTTCTTATCCTTCATAGCCAAAGCAGCAGTGGTCAATCCACAGCCCATGGCCCACACACACACCACATGCACATATGCATACAACACCTGTACAGTAGACAAATTAAGACTGGCCTTAACTTTCCCTAGCCCAGGGTACTGTAAGGTGAGGAGGGAGACCCAATGAGTTGTCTGAATGCTGCAATGACCCAGGGAAATCCTGGGCAATTGTAATCCCTGCAACAGATGAGGAAAATGCAACCCTGAAGTCAAAAAGAGCAGCCCTAGCTGTGATTTGCAGACACCTGAGAAGAGCAGACTGGTACCTGTTCCTGAGTCACACCAGACATCCCTCCGTCTGCGCTTTGTCCTTGTTCATATACAAGATGAGTAAAAAAAATCCTGTAATTGGCTAAGTCAATCACTGATTCTTAAAAAGAAACGATGTATCAAGAAATGCCTCTTGACACTGTACCTTCAGGCTGGTACAGGCAGCCCGTTTCTCGCTGCGTGCCCTGCTGATGTTGTAGCAGGCTCCAGCTCATACAGAGCCCAGCCAGACGCTGTGGCAGCTCTCATGCAGCAGCTGGCAGTGCCCCGTCCTCCCGTGCTGTCCCACAGCTCCTTGGAGACCTGGAAACACAGTGGCAGTGTTTCCTCCCCAGGCAGGTCTGCTCAGCCACTGCTTTCATGGGTACAGCACCAGCAGCTTAACACACAAATCCCTCTCGAGGAAAGTACGGACACAGAGTGCTTATGCTTGTGGGTGCAGCCTGCAGTGACCACGGGTACTGGTGATGACAACCTATTTACCCACACAGACTTACAGTATTAATTTGCAAGCAACAGACAGACGCAGGGCTGCCAGCCAACCAGTAATATTTTGTAGAGCTAATGCCATATGTCATATATTAAAGGTCTTACTTCAGCAAAACACATGGTTTAACACTAAGCTCAAGAGAGTCCCAGTGAAGCCAGTTGCACCTCTCGTGGTCTTCAAGACAACTACCTGAAGAGCTGCATAAACGGGGTTTTAGTTACTTTACTATAACTTTTTCTTTATGTTAGCCTTCTTTTTCAGTCTGTGTTTAAAGTTTAAAGAAATTACATGAAAAAGCAGAAGATAATTGAAGCAGGATTCATAGCAAAGAAAGCAGGTACTTTGATTTTAACTGTACTTAAAATTAGGGAGGAACTTGAAGGCCAAAGAAAATGGCCCACGCTGCTAAACAATTTTTGTAACTTGTCATTGTGCCTGATGCCTTTAAGTAAGTCCATCACTGAAGGCTGTATGCTGTCACTGCACCTGAAACCTTATACAATGTTTTTGTCTGGTCTAGCTTCCCATGACTAGTGTATCTCAAGACAGGAGGGAGATCTTATCAAAACAGGAGAGATTAGGAACAGCAAGCAAACCTGCTCAGCAAACAGATACGAATCTGGAGAGACACCCTCTCCTCACAAAAGCAAAGCCTATAGATATAGGTTAGAAAGGGTGAGCTGGCTATTTCAAAAGATGAAAAAACATTGACTTCTGCAGTCTGAGAGGTGATTCCACACTGTAACTGCTCATCGGGCAGGGGCACGTGCAAACTCTTTAATACGGCTGCCCAAGCAGTAGCCCAGGAAGAGCAACTTTCACAACCTGGCAGCTGGATGTGAAGATAATTGTGTGGATATGGGCACTGACCTCTCTGCTAGAACAGATAATAAAACAAAAAAAGAGGAAGATGCCAAGGAGATACAGGATTTCTTTGGGTAATTGTGACTTGCAGTTTATTATCACACTCAAGTGGAACATCAACGGGTTTTGGGGTTTTGTGAATTTTTAGGGAAAATTGATAACATCAGCAGTCAGCTATCTCCTATTGCCAGTGTCTTGGTTCCTAACACAACTAATAGTTCAGACCTGATGGGCTCCTTATGATCATTTTGGGTCAAGTTCTGTGGTAACAGAGAATGATTGCAAAAGAAGGCAACTGAGAGGAAGCTGTCCTAGGCCATGGCACTAAACTTTCGTACAACTGAAAACCCTCACTACAGATACGGTGTTGGCCTTTGTATGCCCTCCGCTGATGAGGACGGTGACAACCTTGGCCAAGTGGCCTGTTCCCTGAATGCAGGAACCTGCTCACATCAGCCCTTGCTTTCTCTCCAGCATCAGGGAGAAGTTCCTCCGCCTTTGAAAGACTGAAGTAGATACCTCATTAGGCCTTGATTATCCTCAAGCAATTGCTTAGATTTCTGCCCTATTACCGATCTGCCTTTTTTAGCAGAGGTCGTGGAGTGGGCAGTGGCTGTCTTGTCTTCGTTATAATACATCATTTGAAACTTTTCAATTAAGCTTCAGATCAGGCCACAGTACTGAGACCGCTTTAACGAGGGTGAGTAATGACCTTGTGCTGCACGTGATTTCTGGCACACCATCAGTTTTAATTCTTCTTGATCTTACTGTAACCCTTTGATACTTTGGATCAAGGGTTCTCTTGAAATGCTTTAAGCACATCGTAGGACTTTCAGGGACTGTTCTGACATGGTTTCTATCCTACTTGTCTCAATGAAGCCAGACTGTCACCTGTAAGTTTTCCATATAAATTCAAATTGCCAAAGATTAAAAGGGAGCTGAAAATCTGGCCTGTGCGCAGGACTGGGGAAATCTGGTGTGGGTCCCCAGAGTGAGCGAACCTAAGGAGGATTCTGCTATGAGAGCAAGGTAACCCCTTTGATGTGCCATGCCCAAGTACAGCAATGCTATGATTAGAACAGAAACCTACATTATGCTGGAGTAGTGAATTTAATAAGAACTACTGAAAGAGACTTCCAGAAATTTAGACTTCCCTGTTAATACCCATCTTTACATTACATATAGGTCAAACAAACTCTGTGGTTTAAAACACAGCGTAGACCCTCACCCAGCTAAGCCAGTGACAGAAATCACATTGAAATTAGCAGATAAAGATCCCTTTAAACTAAGGGGTATTTGGACCCAGATCCAAACCCAAGCCTTGTAGCTGGAACCAATTTCTAAACACGCTGTGTGTGGATGAAGCAGATCAACCTTGGTATTTTCAAAGAGCTTTCCCAGATCTTGGAGTCTCATGAACCTGGATATCCTTCTTTGGTGAGAAGGAATAGCATCTAACTATAAAATTCATCTCAGTAAGAGTTTCCCAGAAGCCCCTTAATTTTCCAAGTTTTCTGGGCTCCCAGCAGCTGACACAAGACATCCATGAGCATGAGGCAATGAAACAGATACAGATTTGATCATAAAAACTCGTATAACGCTTCCATAACTTTTAGGTTTCACAATGTCTGGATGCGCAAATCCTCAAAACATAGAGTCCTTTCCAACATGAGCAATTGGTTCCTATTAACAGCATGAGATTGAGCACCAGATGCACTAAGGGGCCAGACGCAGCATCCACACAGGAGAGGAGCAGCTACAAGCACCCACCCGAACTAAGACCAGTACCTGCAACTTAGCTATCAAGGAGACAGGCAGTGAGAATGGGACTGCAGCCTATGCCTTGCAGGTAGGTATGTGGGAGCTATTGCCATTTGGCCCATGGCCCTGGTCTGTACCCGTCGAGGTACCCTGCACAGAGACTACACTTGCTGAGCTTGCCACAGGGGTGTAAATTTTTTTGTAGTTGTTCCCATCTGAAACCTTCCCTCCAGGCATCCCAGAAGCTCATCTCCTGGCTCACATCCTGGGCTGTTACCCCTGAGCAAGCTGATTTACATCAGGCTGCTGACAAAGTCTCAGAGGCTGCCTACCAACAGAGCAAAGCAACGAGATGTTTAACAGTTCCCCTCCTGCTATAGTTTAGATATTGTCACCCTTAAAAGCAATGGAGTGAGCTACTTAAAAGTAATAACTCGCTGTACTTTTTTTTTTTTTTTTTAATTCTTGAAGCTCATCTTACATGCAGCATGAGGGGGGGGTTTATCTGGAAGGGTATCAGAGAAATCCATGTGTTTTATTGCAGTTGGATGGCACTACCAGGGAACTGAAAAAGCTCTAAAGCTTGCTATCAATCACTTGATATATGCGGGAGGTGATTTTTATTGATATGCCTCTAGTCACCAACTGAAATGGTTTGTCTTTCATTATACCCTTTATAGGAGGCCTTTTTCACTGCACTTGCCTGGTGGCTTCTGCAGACCTGGTAGCAGTGAACAAAACTCATTTCCCAAACCAAGCTTATTGGATAGAATATACATTTTTTTCCTGGGATGTAGCAGGCAGAAAACACTATCATCTGGCACTTTCTTGGCTGCAAGGAGAGCAGATCAGCAGTACCATTAGTGTCCTACAATAGCAGGCACAGAAAAGAGATGAGGGAACTCAATGGATTTCATTCTAGATAAAATTATCATCGCTACGTCAGGATTGACTTCTTTGTTAACCCAACACTGTCACACCTATTAGCATGAAAAAAGGCAGGGGTCATTTAGCACAACTCTATTTACTGTGCACTGGAAACACAACTTCCAGCTCCTTCGAGTCTTAACAAAGCTGCAAAGAGCAAATCACAGCAGCTTGCCGTGTCCCCATCTCAGGTCCTCTAGGCAGCAATTATAAAAACCAGTTGTGTTATCGCCATGTTTCAAAGTCAGAGCATGGCTATGCTGAAGTGTGCCTCTAAACCCAGCAGAGCTTTATCTATTAAACACATAAAGGGGTCTGTGTGTCAAAGGAGTCTGGCCTAACCATGGAACAGAAACCACAAACGCCCAAATTTGAAACCCTGGTTTCTTCAGCTATTTGACCAACACTTCAGAGCACTTCCGTACATTTTAGCTTTCACACTCTAATAGGAATACATAGCAATGCTCCTTTCAGAGGTGTTGCATTGATTAATAAGATTGTCACTGAGGATGGAAATTGCTACATAAGTGTTAAGCGCTGTTAACTATCGAAAGACAATTCCATACATTCTGGTGGAATCCAGAGAACTTCAGCAAAATTTATTGGTTTCATTTGCATATATACTCTGTCTGACAACAGTGATCAAGCTGGTGAAAGTTATTTCAAATGTTTGTTATGCTCCATGACTGCAGAAAAAATTAGAGTGAAAATTCTGGCTCACAAGGCAGAATTGTGCCTGCTGAAAAATCTTTAATTTCTGAAATACATAGAGAGCACAAACAAATACTTCTGTCGTCGAATTTGTACATGCCTCAGTGATATTTAGCTTAATAACTGTGCAAAGAAGGAACAGTATTGATGAAGTTAAAGTACAGAAAAACATTCTGCAGAATAACTGCTAATGCTTTCCGTTTCAGCCACATGTCCTCCTTAAGGGCTCAGGCTTCTTGGCAAAGTAGAGAACATCTGTTTTAGGCACTTCTAGCTCAGTTTTTCTGTGATTCACCTTCAATGCCACATCACCAATGTGAATCATTACGGACCTCCTGGAACAGGGCTACGGCCACTGATTTTGGATTCTCAGAGGTCAAACAACAGTTTTCCTCAAATAAAACAATTTGATGAATCTGTATTTCTAGATTTTATCATCCTTTCTGTGAAGGCTTCCTGCAGCACAGTTTGGGATTAGAAACTGGGTCCTTAAACTCCTTTGGCATAAAACCATGGTGTCTCTTGATCAGCTTTGTAAACAACAAAAAGCAGTTGAGCAAGACTGAAGGCTTCTGCCTCCAGGACTTCCAGAGAAGAGGCCCATTGAGTTTGCAAGCTAGCAGATGGGAGGCTGCAAGAGTCTCAAGAACACAGAATACTTCTCTAACACTGGCCTACTCTGTGATAAAGCAAATCTTTTTACTCCCAGATCTTCCATTTTTCTGGGCCAAGGCTGTCTCTTAATTTATGCTGGTGCTGCATCCCCCAGTGCAACAATGTTCAGGTGGCTCCATGTGCTGCTGGAGTATGGCTTTGTCTCTTTTGTTCTAACCAGCCATTTGGAGATGGAGAGAGATTTATTTCACTTTCAATTACATTGCTATGGAAAGTAAAAAGCAAAAAAACCCAACCCAATAGGCATAATTTCCTGACATAATTGTACCCACCCATTTTGCCAAGGGATGTGCTGAGCATCTACTGTAAATTGCTGAAAATGTAAGGTAGCTGTGAAACACAATGTTCTTGTGTTTACCAAGAACCACCAGCCCTTTGCCTTTAGCAGAAGATCTGTAGCCTAAACAGGCAGCTTTAAGAGCTCTCCTGACTCAGTTGCAATCAAGATACCATCTACTTAAATAAGCATTTGTACTCCCAGTGATTTTAGGAGATGAATTACTGATCTTATTACCATAGTAAATACCCTTGAGGCAATGCACAGGCCAACAGAATATTGCTTTCTGCTGGTACAGTACCCATTTCCAGGAGAACTCTAGGAGTATTTCTAGCCATATGGTAATAATAAAAGATTTGCTTAGTCTATATTTGCCAGAAAGTCCCATTTGCAGAAGTGGCTTTTAAATCTTTGACACTGTTCATGGGAAACAGCTTGTCAGCTACGAAAATATTCCTACTAGCTCCTGTATATCAGCCTTACCAGTAGGATGAAGAGATTCACAGGTGGCATAGCTCAGTACCAAGCACAGAAAGTTTTTAGCTGACACACTGGCATTACCATTGCCTATCCATTACCCTGATAGGCAAAAGCGGTTCTTGCCCACCAGCAGCGGTGCAGCCTGTGATGCCCTTTGAGGACAGTCCCCTTTCCCTCCACAGTTCTGCTTCCAGGCAGACAGCAGGAGCCAGAAAGGGTCAGGGAGTGACAGCGTGTGGGAGACCTCCAGCTCAATCACGCTCCCTTTATCACTGAACCATCATCTGGTCAACAGGAAAAGTTGATAAAACTCTTGCCTCCAGGGCTCCATTCTCCTTGGGAATAACGAAAAGGTGAAGCTGGTTAAGGTCAGTGCACAGGAGGCCCTATTGAAGGTGGGAGCACGTTGGCCATGAATTACTGAGCATCATCTGGTATCACAGATAAGCAGAATGGGTAAGAGACTAGACAGGCTCTACAATAAGGGATGGATTTAATTAACAATTGCACAGAGGGAGCAGACCGTAGCATTTTGGCACGAGGATGTCCTACATCTGACAGTTACTTAAAGAGACAGGGAGCACCCTATTATAAAAAAATATATTACTCCTCAATGTATTTTAAAAATTACACAAGAAACAATAACATATTGTATTACCCATTTTCTCCAGAGCTGCCTGGTTACACGAGCACTGAGCAGCACAGGCTGTCTGCAGATATTCTGCACCAGGGCCTATTTAAAAACATTGGTCCAAACTTGGTTCCAAAAGTACAACTCTGCTGAAGTCAGGGGGTTGTGCAGATGTAACTAAAGGCAGATGTTGATCCATATTAACTAAACTATTAAATACATCAATCTTACCCAACCATCTGATGCCTTGTCCCGTTTCCCAATATTTTGTTTCCTAAAAGTTTATTGAAATTCAGCCAGCTGACAATTTGGAAGCTTCTGGGTAACACCTTTTTTGTAATTTCTTGCTTGGATTTGGGTTTTTCCTTCTCTCTTTCTCTTTTAGTTATTATTTTAATGTTAAGTGAATCTTTTAATTATTTTGAAAGTTAATATGATCATCATTGCACAGTTCTAGCTGTTCCTCTTTTCAGTCAGTAAAAACAACAACAACAAAACACTCAAGGAAAGAAGCTGAAACAAACCAGAGTTCGATTCTTATTTCTTTTCACATATGTGTTAGCAAAACGATTAATTAATTCACCAGCTCCTTACCTCATGGGTCTGTGTTCAAAGAAGAGCAGACAGGTGGCTTTTATGATCCCAGCTTCCATCCCAGCAAATGTTTAACCACATCCCACAGATCAGTGCAGCTTCAGTGGAGGGACTCTCTTCCCAGGGAGCCAAGCATGGGACATACCATAGCTAAAATGGGCATATATAGAAAGCAGAAAAGTACATCCTGAGAACACACCTGTGTTCTTCATTCACCTGAATAAAACACTTGCCAGTCATTGGAAACAATCAACAAGGTGGGAAAATTATTTACGTATCAATCTATAGGAAAAAGGGTTCAGAGCTTCCCTACCAGTAATGTATCTAATTTTCTATGTTCTTACAGAAGCTTTGAGACCATACAATATGACTCTGGGCCTTTTCACTGATGATAAGCAAGTCCCAACACTGTATCGTTGTCCTTTTCTAAACACATCCATTTACCAGAGCCCATCCTGTAGATTGCTTTTTCTGAATCATATTTAAAAATCAGTGCTGCAAATTGTACTCTTAAAATAAATGAAAAAAGGCTATAGAAAAGGTGTGACCTGAATGCATAAGAATTTTTTGAATGAATAGAGCCCTTAATATTTAGTTTTGCCTAATGAAGTAAGGCATGAATGTAAAAGGATTACTATTCCCGTAACGTTCAATTCACACACACAAAGTGTAATTCATGGAACCTGGCTTTAATTTTTTTCATATAAATAATTAATGCTGCATTTAAAGCATGTTAAAATGTTTTATTTCTTAATCAGCTAATTTGACTGAGAAACAAAGATGTCTTTATTTTCATTTTCCTTGACTAGAGTTACTGTAGTAAAAGGTCCCCTCTAGCTTTGGCCTTCACTCTCAAGTTTGCTGCTGCCAATTAGTTTTCTAAAGTCACTATTTTACAAAATGTTTCTCACTTTTTAAAAATGTAATTGAATGTCTGTACATCACAGAGTTTCTTGTGTTCAGACATGGAGTGTTAAACATTCTTTGGGTTGACTTGGGTCAGCTTTAAAAAATCTCAGACACTGAAACTTGAGAAGCAGTCGTGTGCTATAGTGTTTTCTCCACATCCTGTTAAGTATTAAGTGGTTATTTAAAATAGAGTTGTTATACTCAGCAACTGACTAAAAGTGCTCGATATAGTTTACAAGACGATTAATTAAATGAGAGCATTGCATGTGATGCACATGTATTTCCATAATCATTCACATTGGCCTATAGTTGCCCTTTAATTTTCATACTAATTAAAGTAACACATTGAACTGCAAATTGTAAATGGCTGCATTTCTCAGTAGATGTTAACACTGATGTAAGCTGAATGGTGAATAAAAAACCCCAAGAATTAAGCAGAGTGTTTTTTGACTCTGATCCATTCAAGTTTCCCTACTCATTCCATTACTGGACTATGTCCATTTTTTAACAAGAGTGCATTTTTTCTTTTTTTTCAGCCCCATATTTTTCTGAGGTACAATGTGCTTATTTTTTTGTACTGTGGTGTCTGCTTAGTTGGTTTCTATCTGATACAATAGAGCAGTTATACAAGGTTTGCAGTTACAGATTAGGTTTTTTAAGTGGTGGTGGGACTGAGGTTTGTAATCTGATGGGCAGGAAGAAAGAAAACCGAAATGTGCAGCTATTTCACCAGTAGTTTTACCTCTTAATTACATCTGACCCATTATCCTCCTTGATTCTTGTTCAAATCTTGACACGGCTGACTTGGAACCTGAAATGCAAACCAGAGGGCTGTACTTTCAGGTCGCATCAAGGAAGGGGGAAGTTAGTCCCTAGAACATTTACTGGGACTTGGAAAACAGAAGAAGCAGATAGGAACAATTATCCCGTGGCTCATACAGCTGCTGGCATTTCAACTTGGCACACACTCTGATAGGGACCACTGCATCTACCTCAAGCAGTCTCTAGCATGTAATGGACATATGGTAATTACTATTGAATGAGAAGTAACCTCAGACTATAGGCATATGAAAGACACCTTAAAAAAAATCCGTGACAATAAACCCCTCTGTCAGGGCCCACAGCTCAAAAATTAACAACTAATCACTCCTTTCAATGTGTCCTCCATCTAATTGCTTCCATGATGAGGTGGGTTTTTTTTTTTCCCTTTCAGAAATGAGCATTATAAAAGATTTCTTTTTAATTTAAAATGAAAAATTCCTCCACTCCCAGGTGACCTATCCAAGAGAAATAATAATAAGCACTCGATTGCTCAGAGAGCATCAGCTCTCACACATATTACAAGGCTGAGCGTTCATGCTCTTTTACACCCCCCCAACCCCACTCCCTTCCTGCAGCATGTCCTATCTCCAGATCCTAACTTGGCTTGGTCCAAGATGTTATTTGTTAAAATTAACTTTCAGCTCAGGCTGGAGTCAGTGAACTTGGCAAGGAGAAGAAGAACCAAGACTGCAAGGGAGGGAATGGCTTTGGGAGGCAGAGAGGGAAGCTGCAGCCCAGAGAGGGGTCTTTCAGGGAGGGGAGCAGGCCACAGCAGCGCTGCAGTAGGACACCACAGCAGAGCCAGGTTTGCCCCCAGGTTTGTCGCAGCTGCCTTGAGCACTGCGCTGTCCCCAAGTCCCTTCTTGTGGGCCAGGCAAGGGCTTCACCCACTTCTGCCCCCAGCCCCCCAAGCTGCAGCCAGGCAGGGCTGAGCCCCTGCTCCTGCCTTGGCAGGGGCATCCCAACATGAGTGTTCCCATGATATACTTTATTCTAGCAAAAGTCTTCTGAAGTTTAGTCATGGCAATGCTGAACAGCCATGCATTGCAAAATGAATGGAATCACGCTGAGGGAAGACTGATAGACTATAGTAATAATGCAAGATCTTTTTTTCCCCTCATAAACCAAATTTCCCATACATTTCTGGAAGATTAATTTAGATTTAGGGAGGTTTTGAGTGAAGTACTGGAAAAAGACTCTAAATGCAAGGCTGGTTTCTACCTGACCTTAACTACTACATCAGCTACCACTGCTCCAGTACATTTATATATGGAAATGTACGTGCACTTCAGCTTAATTACCTAAGGACTCTACAAAAGAAAGCCTTTAAAATGTTTTAATTGCAAATTTAGTCTTTCCAAGAGCTACACAACAGTGGTATCATCCACTGACTAATTAACCATGTATTTGGGCAAAAAAATAAAATAACTCTCAGCTACACGGACACAGTCCTGCTTGCCTTAAGTAGATGATGCATGTAAATGTGCACATACAGAATTAAGTAGTAATTTGAGTTTGTTGGATTTTGGTTTTCCTTTGAGACTTGTTGCTGTACATGTAACATTAGATTTATTTTCAACCCTCAAACTCTGTTGTAAGAAAGAAAGGGTTATAAAGGAAAAAAAAAATCCTAAAAAAAAAAGCTCTTGAAGCTTTCTGACTCCTGTGACACAAAAGGACTTGGTGCCTGCTATGTTTCTGAGTGGGAGGTCCAGCTGACTCTTCCATTTGGACACAAATCTCCTCTCCCCCTCTCTCAATCCTCTAACTTTCCTTTTCACTCACTTACTAAATATAGCATGGACTTTCTCTTCCTCTGTTTTAGCCTGCAGAGATTTCCTCAGATGGGATATGGCTGGTGAAGTTGGACGATTTCAGATGCTGGCAGGGCAGTTTGCTCTGTAGAGTGTGGGACTGGCACTGCAGCCCTGGCGGGACCACGGAGCAACCTGGAATAAAAGCAGGGCTGAGCAGGGCTGCTTCAGTTCAGCACGGTCCTCGGCATTCGAGAAGGGCACTTACACGAAAGCCAAGGGCCTGAGAAGCCTTTCGTCTATCCAAGATTAAACCCTTTTTACACAGACTCATGACAGCTGATAATGATGAGTAAATTAAAACTAATTTTGAAAGTTACTCTTAGGCACAATTGTCAGGCTTTCATTTAGGAAACTCTCTAGACAAGCACTAAACTTTAAGAAGGTGCCTAAATCCCATTGAACATGGAAGAATTTATACACCTGTTTAAGTGCTTTCCTGGGCAGGGATGGCCCTCAGCAAGTGGTATGTGACATTCGAGGAGTCCCAAAGTCCAGGTGACTTATTATCATCCAGGTTTAATTGCCAGTGCCCAGCCAGCACTGGGACCACACCACCACTAACCAGATTTTTATTTCAGTGCACATCCTGCTGCACTGCAAACCTGCCGCAGCCCTGCAGGCTGTTAGCTCTCTGGCTGTCAAGCTAAAGCACGGAAATCTGAGCATGAGAGCCATCTAAGAAGGTTCACAGTCACAAACTGCCACTGTGGGTAGCAATGCTGTTCTTTCAAGCCACGAATAGCACATTAGAGCCATTCCTTGAAATTTCAGCTGGGGCTCTTTTCCCCCTTTTTTATTCTTCTGAAGACCGTCATAGCAGTCCTGGTGCAGCTGGGATAGCGCTGGGACCTCTAGCACCAGAAGCCCTCTCCTACAGCAGAAGCAGAACGTGGAGAGGGGGCATATTTGTGGTAATCTCACTCTTACAAGATACAGATGAGCCTGCTCAGCGGCAAAATTAGCATGCTGAGAAAAGCTCTTCTGACCCAAGAGTAGCAAACTACAGAGCTGGTGGGAGGAGAAGGGCAAGGATAAGGGGAGGTTGGCAATATGACAAGTAGTGTGAAGTATTTTTTGAGCGTTAACACAGACCTAGGCAAGATGCAAAGTTGCAAAGTAGCAAGCATTTTCAATGAAAAACCCTCCAGTTTCACAAACTTCCACTCATTCTGGTTACTTAATTGGAAAGCAAAACCACAGTTTTAATTTCTCTTCCTCTTTCTCTGCCAGCAAGATGGGAAGAAAACAGAGAAAGAAAGGGTCACTACTCAGCTTTCTAAGGTCTTTCCTTTTGATACTGTGGCTTGCTTTGGTTATTTTTTCATTACTTATTTTCACCAAAATAAAAGGTCTCCAGAAAAGCATTTGTTTTGGTTAAACCCAAAATTAAATCTGATCTACCATTGAGGGGAACCCCCCCCCCGGCTCTAAGGAAGACAACCTCTGTATCAGTATGCTTACATAATAAAGAGGGCATGTGCAAATCAAAAATGCACTGACAGATCAGCATAGGTCAGATCCATGGAAAAAAAAAAAAGGATTTTTAACAATCTTTCAGCCCTCTCTTTATTAGACCTTAATTAAATCAATGGGTCAAAGCAACAGAGGGAAAAATGGTTCAGGTAGGGGACACTAATCAACCCCTTTCAGTGGACTGAAAGATATCTCTTAAGCAAGAGCTAAGCTTTAAACCAGCATCTGCCTCATGTAACACAGACACTACATCTTAAGAAAAAAATATACTACCTTTTCTTGAAAATAAATTACTGTTTATAAAAGGAATATTACTAATTTTCACAAGGTAAATCAGTGAGCATGCTTGAATGAGAACAATCAGGCAGGTATTTTGGGTTTTGATTGAGCACCATCCTTACACATGTGAATTTTAGAGAACCCAGTGCTGAACTGAGCACCAGCTCTTGAGTTGGTTGGTGGTGTTGGATTCAGACAATGACACAGCTATGTTGATCATTAGACCCATGAGTAGTAATTGAACCATTTAACTAGATTAATTGAAAGTCTGGATTTGCCACAAACTTTGGCTAGAAAGCTGAGTGCTCCCTAAGACCCAACGCTTATGCGTGTCAGAAGGGACAAATTCAGTTACATCAAAGCAATCTCAGTAGCATCAGGAAAGCTGAAAGGCTTCATACCTGTGACAGAGGGTAGCACTTGAGCCACAGTGGCCAAAATGACTCACAGAATGAGTGCTGGAAATACTCAGCAACAGAGTAACCCCCAACTAGCGTGTAACACCCCCTCCAAGAGCTGTATGGCAAACAGACAATGCAGAGAGAACAAATTGAAAGAAAATGGTTAAGATGAGCATCCTGCCTTGAAGACGTAAGTGATTACTTGTGAGGATATTCAAACACAAAACCATCATCCCCGTTCTTCACAGCATACTTACAGCATGCTTGCCCTGCAGGAGCCAAGCTAAGCATCAAGGCCAAGACAGCACACAGCATGGCCGCATCCCTCTGTCCCAGCACAAGCCCAGGGGAAGGAAATGTGACTCAAAGCCGGAGTTGTCTCCCCTGCTCACTCCTGGCTGTGGGGGGAAGTCGACTTTCCCTGTGCCTGGGTCGTGGCTGGGGCAAGGAACACCTCCCTGGTTCTTGTCCCTCTCCTGGGTTTTGTGCAGATCAGGGGCATCTTGAATACATTTGTCTAATTCTTACCCTAAACACAGACCCAGGATCCAGGAAGATCCTGTTATGGCCCTACAAAAGAAAAGACAGATTTATTGCCTTCTTGATCTATGCTGCATTAGGAGAGAATCTTAGATCCTAAAGGTGAAATAGTAGTATAGCAATCAGCAATGAACAAAGCCCAATTCCCAATACTTATCTATTAAGTAATATATAATACTTCAAATTAGCTTGCAATTGCAAACCTGCCAGTTCAGGTACAGTTGGTCGTGGCTGGTTCTGTGACACTACTAAGGGAACTACCCTCTCTCTTACCTGAAAAGCATTTGGAGCCTCATTATATGTGCCATTTAGCCAAGGAAAGCAGTGGTCTCTCCAAACCCCCAAACGGCTCTGTGCAGTTTTCATGACAGTATGCATCCAGAAAATATCACCAAGTCGCTGTACAATATCTTGCCTTATTACAATAATAATTATTTGCCTCTACTGCTTAAACCACTGTTGCATGAGAAGGTTAATATTTCCAAGGCACTGGATGGGATTCCTTTTCTGGAAAACATGCTCTCAACAGGAAACCCAAACACAGTGCTAGAGAGTTATCTTAAGTAGATTTAAATAATTAAATCCAAAATTCTCACTTGCTGTTTCAAATTTATTTCTTTAATAACAAACTTTTTCAGCAACACACTGGATTAGGGTTTCATTTATTCAAAATTTAAGGTCTGTCCCACTCTGAGTGCTATTTTAAGTATTTAGGGGAATTTTTGTGCTTGTGAAAATGAAGAGATTGTTGCATTATAAATTCATTTCCTCTGTTATTGCACAGGCCATGCACAGTGCAGCTGTGAAAGCACCTAAGAGCCCCAGCAGTGTCCTCAAGCTCAACCTAGACGGGCGAGCCTTTGTTTTCGCACAAAGAGGAGCTGGCCCTTTCTTACATCTTCAGCTACAAGTACTTCCTAAACAGCGATGCTGACACTGCTCGGTCACACAGAATGAAGAAGTGGTGTTTAATGACGACGATGACTGTCCACTGGGGAAGTGGCCCAGGTGCCAACAGCCGTTTTTGTGCAGGACTTCCAAGAGGGGTTGAGCCGGGTCCCGCAGTGCTGCACCAAGAGGTGTAAACAGCTCCTCCAGCAGGTGTTACCTCGTAAGGAAGGGCTCAGCGGCGCTTGCCATTCGCACTAGCAATTTTACAAACATGCGAGTTTCTTATACGTTCTTCATCACCTCCAGGCATTCATATTCTTTTTAAGTAAAGGAACATTAATTAGATTTTGACCACAGACCCCAGATTTGACTTACCCTGACAGGGTTTCCATTAGTGTAATCTGTAGGGGAATTCACTGTTTTAACATCTGTGTGCCTAAGGCCTATCTCACATTTACTGCCGTAGTCTGAAAAGCCTCCCTTGTACGGCTGTGTGTTTCTTCATGCTCCCAATTTCACAGAAGTCATTTCAGCACCAAACGGTAATTAGCAAAGGGATGGGCCTCGGCTGACATGAATGCAATTTATTGTTTTCCACAAGGCCCTGAACCGAGCAAACAAAGAACGCACTCTTGCTGTCTGGCATTTTATTAACTTGTATTGTGCAATGTACCTTACTGAAGGGAGATCTCCGAGTAAATGCAGCCGCTAGTATGCAGTAACACGCGTGCTTTTGAAGAATATTAATTTCAGTTCAATTAGACAAGTTTTGCGGGACCTCAGTCTCTAAAATAGGACAGCCACTTTTATAATTATCTTCTGTATTAACTTTATCACCACCCGACTTTTTACATAAATGCAACCTTTCATCTTTAAAATGCCAACACTTCTTCAATTTTGGCAACCGTACAGCATTGCTAATTATTTGCTCATTATGTGTGGTTAACTGATGAATCATTAATAAATGAATGAATGGCTAATATATTTTTATGGTAATTGGAGATATAACTGATTGCAGACTTCCTTTGCTTCTCAAAACTGCCCTGAATGAGCAGTAGCTGCTTAATTGTTTACAGATGATATTTATGCCACTGCCAAGCTCTTCCCATCGCTGTGGTTTATCAGAGGTGAGCCCTCCCTGTGCCAGCCGCCGTGGGCATGGAAGAGTGATGCTCTCCCTTCCCCGCACCCTCGCAGCAGACATGCACATGCACACATTTCGGTCAGGTTTCCCACCAGCTCCCCACGATGGCTGGGAGCAGGAGTACTGACACTGTCACGTTTGTTGTCAGCATTTTCAAGTAATACCATACCGTGACATGGAAATGACACCTTTCTGCAAGTGTTCTCCCGCAGTCTGTGTGTCTGCAGTGACTACCACAGACAGGGCAGAGAAATCAGGGTCTGGTGACATTTTGTTTTAACTCCATACTGTGCATTACAGTAAATGGCTTATATAACCTCTCGCTGCCAGTGTGCATTTAATGAATTCAGAGATAATTGCTGGGTTGATTTCTTTCTTCCTTTCCTTTTTTTTTTCTTTAATAATCTATCTTTCTATAAAACATTCTTGGGGTATACAGTTCCAAAACACAGCATTTAAATCTGCTTGACAATTCAAATCAAAAGGAAAAGATAGTAAGATGGCCAAACAAGGCTCTTTTAGCTATGCACACACGTCCTGAAGATCAAGTTAAAAATGCAAAGGAGATTACCAATTCTTAATTATAATTATTTAACCAGGTGGGTAGTTTCTCTAATGAACATTTCTATGAAAACAGAATAACTAATGATGGTCTTAAAGAAGTCTTTGTCTTCCCATGTACTAATGATCACATTTATAAATATGCAGGAAGGCCCCCATGTACATTGCTAATGATAAGTAATTAAGCACCAGGCGTCAAAAGCTATAGAAAAGGGTCAGGGTAATGCAAGAGAAAATTAAAAATGCAATAAAATAAGTTGTGGAGCAAGATTAAATTTCTGGCTTCTGCAGGCCTGGCTATAAAGAAATCTTTTCCCCCTTCAGTATAAAGCAGGGCTGCTGTGGGGTATCAAAACAAAATCTTCTAAGCACTTTCATTAGATTTTACTTGCCTCTGTGCTTGTACTCATATTAAAAACAAGTGAACCACCAGCCATTTAAAACAGACGCTATATTCAGCAAAGCTGCAGTTCCTCTCAATGTTTATGAGAAACCACTGTAGCTGAGATTATGACTATCACCAACCTCCTCAGAAACACTTCAAAACTTCTGATGAAAGAAAACAGCAATGTATTAAAATTGAAACCTGATTTCATTATTATTTTTTTAATCCAGACTTCCACACATGAAGGGCCCATGTTTTGATCCCCAGCGGGGTCCTCACCAAGGAGGACTCAGACCCGAGAGGTGCAGAGGGATGGCTTGAGCCTATGCTTTTGGTTCAGCCATTGAACCCACACCACAGCCCATCACAAAGCACTAAAGGCAGTTTCCAAATTAAAAAGAAATGGGCTGTCTTTGGTCCAAAGATGTGTTTGCCTCTAAATGTAAAGCCATTAAATTCAGGTATCGCTGATGCACTTCCCTGGGAGCTTGGCACAGCGCTGTGGGAGAGTGGAGGTCCCTGTGCTCCCTCCGGCCCCCTCCAGCCACCACTCCTCACCACAGCTCATCATGCTGTGCCAAAACCCCATTTTCTGCTGCTGCTGCAGTTCAGGGTTCAACAAGATGACAGTCTGGGTCTAAGGGAAATAACGTACTGTTATTATTTCTCACTGAAAGCAGAAGTAAACTTGTTTTTAAAATCATGGTGAGGAAACAGTAAAGCATAGAGGGAAGGAGAGAGAGAGCGAGGGGGACGCAAACAAGCACCATCCCCTTGCCGTGCACCTCACAAAATGGCGCTTCTGTAGCTGCTGCAGCCCTGCCGCAGCACGGGGCCATGGCCTCCCTCACCACTCCCCTCCACGGGTGGCAACTTCACTTAACAGGATTTCTTGGCCTGATCTCAAATTTAACCAACAAGTTAGATTAAAACTCACACACAGGCCTCGTATTTAGAGCTTATGGACACCATGGCATTAATTGCAAATAATGCTGTGGCATTTCTGTCAGGTGAAGCTGGGGAGTCTCCTGCATGTCTAGCCTTCCAGGACTTCTTTTTGAAAAAATATCTTAATATTTGACTTCCAAACTGACCTTTCATTGCCTCACACCGGGTATCTCTAGCACCGCCTGTAGCCCAGCAGCGACTCAGGCTCTCACATGAAGCACCATGACCAGAAGAGCGTGCGAGCCCTCGCTGGGCAGTGTGACGGGCGCTGACGAGTCAGCTTGGTTTTCCCTTTTATGGCCTACGCAGGCCAGCCTGCCTGTTCGAGCTGTTTCATTTAGTTTGCAGCCGAAAAATCAAATAACCTGAAACCAAACCTTGATGGCGAGCCGCTGCGGTGCAGGCGAGCGCACTTGGCCCTGAGAGCCGAGCGGGTGCTGCTGAGCCGCGGCACATGGCCAAGCTCCACCCGGGGCTGAGGCCCAAATCCTCCGTCTCCTGCAAAATGTCTGAGGGGACATCTCTAAAGGAGACATCCGTGGGCAGTTTGCCATCTCCTGATGCTGCCACTATATCCCAGTGGGGCGATGAGCCCAATCGTGGGGCTGGGCCCGCTCTGCCGAAGGCTGTGTAGTCCCACATGGTCGCCCCACACCTCTGGGACAGCCCATGAGGGACAGCCCGAACCACCATGGTGCTGCTGCCATGGCCGGGATCTCCAGGGAAAGGGGACGAGTGTCTGGGTTCCTGCTTGCAACCACTAAAATACTATGGAGACAGGAAAAGCGGGTATTGAATTGCAGTTATCTTCAATTAAAAAAATGTTTATCTTTGAAAATGCATATCTGTTACTGACAAGCTCTGAAAACCACTGCTCCTAGCCTGTCAGTAAAACCAAATGTTAAATGGAAAATATTTGCCAGGATTTAAAATTAGACCTACACATTACTTACAGATGTTTCAATGAAAAACACTTGAAACTCAACCACATAGAGTAATAAACTCCACAATGGTGTATTTTTTTTATACTTCAAGTTAATTTTTATTATATAAGTAGCCATACGAAGAAGCCATTGCATACTGCTTAAATTAAATGTGGAGGAATGAAATCAGCAGTATCCCTTTACAGCATATGGTCCAGCAAATCAAATTACAAAGCTTTCCACATCTCATTAACTGCAATGAGTACAGTGAGATTTCTAATAAGTCACTTCTTTTTCATGTGAGAGGTGAGCAGTGACTTATTGTAAGTATTCTCACAGGATGACCCTTGTGCTGAAATTAAGAACTAATCTAAAATGGGAAAGGTCATTTGGTCAAGTCTGATCATAACATTTCCTCGTTATTGTTTTAGTTGGCATTGAAGCACATGCTTTCCCGGTGCACCAGCTGAAAAATGCCTTTGATAATTTCACTGACAGTGAGTAACCCACACACTGCCATTTAATGAGTTTGGGCAGGATTAGCTGACAATAAAGAATACAGTATAAATGTTTTTATAGAATGAATTTTTCAGCAGGAAAATTTCATACAGGCGTACTTAACTAATTTATTTGCATTTACCACCGAGATGTCAGTCCAAGTACTGCTCTGGTGAAAACTTCTGGTCCCCAATTAGACAGCAGCCTCCCGAATCTCAGCCTCTCCTTGGAGGGAACCTGCTCCCTGCCCCCAGCTCACGGCCCACCTGTAGCTACAGCTTCAGTTGCAGTGGGCACGCCAAGGAGAGAACCGCATTCAAACACTCACTTCCTCCTCTGCACAGAAAATCAAATCATCATACAATTGCTCATCATGTGGCTTTGCTTTATGTGGATTCCTGATTTAGTGGCAGATCTGGTCCAGGAACTGAGGCATTCCTGGCTCCCCATTCCAGGCTCAAATCTCTAACCTGAACCCAATCTCCCTTCCGCCATCAGCCTGAAATTGTTTGCTATAGGATATGTTGATCATAAAAATATAGCACAGTGCACAATGAGAGAAACATCTCAAGACAGTGGAAAAGAGAAAGCTCAGCCAGGCCAGCTGAAACACTTGGGAGGAAAATCAACAGGCTGTTTTTAGCAATTACGAAGTTGTTGGCTGATCTGATGTAGCTGGGCAGGAAATTCCATAGTTTTTGGAAACCATTGACAAAAATGTTCTGGCACTTGTATTCTCCATTTTGTACTTCAAGAAGAGTTAATGCCCACGAAGTTTAGCATGCAAAGGAAAATGGGAGAAAGCTTTTCAAATAAATATGGAGACGCATCATCTTCCACGGTAGAAGAAAAATACTGCGACTTACTCAAAATCTCCTTATGCACCACTCTAATGACTGGGCAGTAGCAGGAATGTGATCGTTCCCGCCAGGACGTTTCACTTGGTTATTAACCTTGTGGAAAATTCTGGAGGACTATAAACCAATCCTCAAAGGATGGATTTCTTATTTGGTCTAAAAACACTGCCTTACTTTTGTGCAGCCACTACTGAGAAGTCTAAAACCAAGCTACTGTTCAGATTAATTTAATCCCCCCTTAATGTTCATTAAGTACTAAATTGTTATTTTAGGTCACCTCAAGATGAGTTGCTAGAGCTAATTTTTGGAAAAAGCAGTGTTTGAGTGCAAAACCCAGAGTGCAGGGGATGTTCACATCATTTCCTTTGAGCTATTTTAAGCGACTAGCATCTAACCTGTTCAGAAGCCCTGAGATCCTCAGGCCTGAGTGGCGACTGGCAGGCCGCAGGAAGAGGTGAGGACAGGCTCAGAGCACCTCCATCAGATGGCAGGCAGCCATGGGCTTGCCTTGAGCAGAGTCCAAGTCTGGGATCAGTGGCAGCGAGGAGAAGAACAGAAGGAGAGGGATGGGTACCATGAGGCTGTCCAGTCCCACCGCCCCATGGCTGCACTGGTGGGGCACCAGCTCCACTGTCAGCTTGTTCTCTCCCCATTCCCTCTGCAACAGGCAAGCCTGCTCTCACCCTGCTTTCCAAAACAGTGGGTGGGTTGGGTGGTGGTTTTTTTAAGTGGCATCTGAAAATTCAGGGGGTGGGAAAACCTTAAAAACACAAGTTGGAGCACTGACATTCAGACTGCAGAACGCCTGAAACAACAATTTTTTTGGCAAACACAGACAACTCTCACATATCTCACTAGAATTAACTTTTGACCTTCAGACCTCAGAGAGTCGGAGTTTCAAAAAATGCAGCTTTGTGCGATGTGCACGGAATTACTGCAGTTCTTGTGTACATACAATTGGATAATTATGCATGCAAAAATTTAAATTAGTTAAGGCCAGTGCAGACGACGTACTTTAAAAGAACCTGAGTTGTTTTGCTGCAGTGAGTTAAGCTGAATGCAACAAAGAATTTACTAAATAAAAGCTCAGCCTCTTCCTTTGTGCAATGGCCACATTGTCCAGAGCACCCCGAGTTATATGTCACTGTCTTAGCATCTGCTGAAGCTCCACTGCAGAAGGAGGACAGTGTATGGTGGCACAGTTGCAGGCCCTTCAGTGACAAAGGATCTCATTTAAGAAGTCATTTGCCCCTCTCCACTGAATTCATCTGATGCTCTTGATTGCACGTAGTTACTACATTTATCTAACTACATATTGACATTCTGGGCATATGGAAAAAACTGGAAAAAGCTGAAGTGATGATAACACGTGAACACAGCACCCTGCAGCTGTTCTTGAGGGATTAAACATGGGGAGCTTTTAGAGAACTTCTACCTCCTACTCCAAGAGCTTGGCCAGGCTGGTCTGAATGAAGGTCCAGGGCATACAGTGTGGATACGAGGTCACCCTCCCAGGCTCATCAGAGCCACGACTGAGCAAAGCTATCGCTTTCCAAGCACCAAATGTAGGCAATTGCTATTAGCATTTCCATGCATGTTTTACTTTAAATAGTTGCTGGTTGCTCATCCTTCCCGTAGCTGAAAATTACCTACATACCTAAACGCATACACTTGTTATGTGCCTGCATATATTTATTTTAAAATAGCTTATGCATATATAACACAGAGACACAAAAGTTCTCCGATGCTTGTTCCTGGAGGGGTAATAACACAGAAATATTTAAGATGATTCAACAGTGGACGGCTCGGCAGATGTCTCCAGCATGGTGCAAGACATTAACGTCTGCTGACTCATCATCAGAGTTAATTCCTGCCTGGCTCATGTTCCCGTCATCTCAGCAGCAATTTAGTACTTGGTAAATTTTCTCTCATCAGGAGTAAATGTTATCACAGACTTGTGATTATGTGCTATTGGAAACTGGTAGAGCTAAAGCCATGTGTGATAATAAAAGGTAATTGTTTACCTTTGAAGTTGATATCTACGGCCCTCATTGCACTCTGCAGGAAATTGGGCCAGTCCATGACTGCTCGGGCGGCCAGGCTGTGTCTGACACTCCTCGCCAGGGTGTGAAAATGAGGTGGGTGCACGTGCAGAAGTTGAAACAAGCTAGCGGCACTTTTATAGACTTGTTTTCCCCGACTGAGTGAAGCTGAACACAATAAAAAATTCAGTAAGGAAAAAGTCCCCCTTCTATTTAAGGTAATGACATTGCTGGCTAGCGTGGAGTAATTAGTTTCTGCCGGTGGAAGGATGAGGGATGCAGTACCATCTATGTACCCATAAGCATACCAGAGTATAGATGCAAGTGTCATCATCATGATGGACGGTATGGGAGTGTGTCAGTGTGGGGGTGCCCAGTGACTCGAGCCCAGCCCTGAGCCAGCAGGGCTGTTGTCTTCATACACTTTGCACTCTCTGGCTACAAGCAATACCCGAACACCTGAGGCTGCGGTTTCCTACACGTACAGCCACCATGTCCTGGGACACAGCGCAGCCATCATCACCTCCACGTCTGGGACAGGTCACCCCACCATCCCTGCAGATGATGTGTGCCAGCTGATGAACACCCTACAGGAGACAGCATTTTGAGTGCTCCAAGGGCAATTTTTCCTTCAGCAAGCAGAAGCTGGGGAAAAATTTCACACCGACCTTAGGAAGTGGAACCATCAGTGCCCAAACCTGGCTCTCCAGCGACTGGCCTGGCTGCAGGCAGCTGCAAGCTCCAGCCACCACAAATTCCCTGATCTAAGAAATAGGGAAAGGTGTAAATCAGAAATACCAGTGGAAGGGATTTAGTGTTTGTAACATACGCTATTAACATGCTGTTAGCTTTCACAACTCATTTTCAGCGGATTATAACTATTCCTAACAGAAATGGCCAGGGAGACGAGAGGTCTCAATATTTTTGCCTGCTTTTCCTTATTCTGACTTATCCTCCCAAACAATCCACATTGGAATTCATAAATAAAGACATATGCACATTTGGAGCATGTTCAGATCAATTATCCCACATCTTTTTTTTTTTGGAGCTGGGAAGAAGGTATATTGCCTAAACGCTAATGCCTATGGATCTTTAATATTAATGTGATGCTCAAGAGATAATTACTTCTCATGAACCAGAATGAGTCTGGCCAAAAAGGTTGAACACATCCAAAATTCAACTGATTTCAGTGCAGCTAATTCTGGTTGAGTTTTTTTCTCCCCTGCTGGACATACTGCCAGATGTAATAAAAATAAACCCCACTGAAACTGGCTAAGGATACGTATCATATTCTGATTGGTAACAGATTTGCAGATTATTGGAGGGGGGAGGAGAATTTACTAAAAAACAAAAGCCGGTTAAAATGCCATTATGGTTCAGGCATAACCCCCCATGATACAAGAGTCTTTCCCAAGGAGGATCCTCAGATGGAAACATACCTCCTGCCCTGCCATGGGATCCCAGAAGGAAGTGAGAGGAAACCATTTACTGTAACTCTGCCCATGGCTGAACGCATGGAAACTCCGGTGCCAGTGGAACTTCTGGAAAAAGAAGAAAAGATTAGGATTGAACTAAAACCTAGGAGCAGCAGACCTGTGGCAGTATGCTTTGTGGGTAATCTATAGGGAATGGCAAGGTTCAAAGCCAGAGTGAATGAAAGCTGCCTCTCTCACTTTATAGAGGGAGAAGCATCTTGGTCTCTTGTATCAAGGCACGGGAAGAGGATAGCCCTCATGTGACTGCCCTGCAAAGGAACACTGAGCCCAGCTGCCATGAGCACAGCGGGTTAATTGCTGCAGCCTGGCGACCAACTCCTTGCTGTGGGACTGCCTTCCAGAAAGCTGCCCAAACCAGGGCTGGGAAGCAAGGAAAGGAGCTCCCGGGCAGCCCAGCTCTGCCCTGGCTCCTCCATCCTGCTGGGGATGAGTCATGTACGGGGCCGGAAAGGAAATAAATGCAAACACATGGCAGTCAAAATGGCTTTCACAGAAAAGAAAACATTGGGCTGGAGCTGCTGTAGGTGTGCAGCACAGAGTCGGTTCCATGTGGGACGGGCACCTCTCAGCGCGTAGCTTTGTGCAGCCGTCTGCCATGGCATGGGGAGTTACGAACATTTCCTGACTTGCTAGAGCTGGTTGCCAAGGTCAGGCTAAATTCCTCATTTCTTCATAGCTGGGTTTTAAATGTTTAATTTACATGGTCCTATTTAACATGAGAAAGGCTAGAAGAGGGAAAAAGGGGCGGTAGAGCAAAGGAAAAAGACAGCAACTCTGGATACAACAAGAGTGGAGGGAGGTATGAGGAAAAATCTAGCTGGAAAAAATACATCTGTCTACTAGTATTAAATGCAAATATACATTTAAACATATAGGTTCCAAATTCAAACCTGGAAATATCATACACTTATCCCATGCCACTTTTATTTCACTTTCTCATACAAGGACTGTTTAATGGTTTCTAATTGCACTATCGTATTCTCACCTTTGTATAGCATGTCCCTGCAAAGGAATGCAGTAGCTGAGAGATTAACTGGTGCAGCAGATCCCTGCTGCAGGACCTCTGTTTCCTTTGCTTTGGAAGAAGGCTTTCACCCAGGCCTGGTCTTGCTTCTCCTCAAAAAGTACCCTTGCAGTTGCTTTTACTGAGCTTTCTGCTCTGGTAAGAGTGTAAAGGCACCCATAGAACATCCCCATAAATTTTATTTTGTAGTCTGACAGCATTGTCCCAACATATTAAAGGGAAAATACAACTGTATTTTCAAGAAAAGTTCTTAAAATTTGATGGGACAACGGACAAAAAATTTTACCTCCTAGCAGACTTTCTCTACTCCCCCCACAGAATGATGTGACTTTTTGCCAACCATGCCAGTAACTACAGCTTCCTAAAAAGACATAACAGTTTTTCTTTAAGCATTGTCAATGTAATGTTTTTTACCAAGCTCCTCTACTAACGCAGTCTGAACCTTGCTATGTGTTCTTGGGCCTTATTCCTTTTACCACCTGGGAAGACCTCTCCATTAACAAAGAAGATGCCCTGTTTTAATAACACAATGTGTCTCCAAAGTCAAAGAAAACACTCATAATTAAAGATACTTGCAGAGCAGGGCCATGACTTTTTAAATGCCCGAGTTATAAAATATTTCAACCCATTAATATTAGCATTTAAATATTAAGAGGAATTCAGTCGTTATTCCCACATATACTTTTCATACGTATGGCAGGGATCTCAGGTTCTTATCTTATGACAAATACACACATACATTTCAAGTGTAAAGGTGTAAGAAAACAGGCAGCCACAGTGTGTTTTGTTAGCATGAGGCAAGACACTCTGCTCAGCTTTTGCATAACGATTCAGCCATGATTTTAAGTATTCAATTCTACTTGTATGACTTCTTAAAATTCCCTGCAATATAATTATACTGATGGGAATGCAGAAAGATAATTGCTTTTAGAGAAAAGTTTCTCTTTTGTTTCACATTCATCTGGCTTCCATAAATAGAACAGGAGACCTTGAACAGCAGCAATATGCATCCATGTGTCTCTAGCTATTTATTTACAAAGCTAGACCTTGACAAATGTAATTTGTTCAATAAAATTAAAAAGGATGCACAATAATTCATTTACACAAAAAGGCTTGAAAAGGAACGTCACCGGGAGTGTGCCTCATCACTGGAAGTGATCAGCTGATTCCTGAAGAACTGGCAGGTGCTCTCCTTTTGGAAAGCAGCAGTGAGGTAGTACTTAGGAGAGGAAAAATGTGGGTAGGAATCAGAGCAATTCTTTATTCAGGCAATAATTATACAAATTAGATCCATGAAAGCCAGAGAATGACTGTGCCTTGAACCCTGTCTGTGTGCATAGAACAATGGAGAAATTAATAATTAAATCTATTACATATGCTCATAACTCAGCACAAAAGATACTTCCCTAGCTCAAACAATTCTGCATTTTCATTTGAATAAAGCTTTCACACATTTTTTCTCATTATATATGTATTATATTTTAAATTTAACAGCTTATTTTGTTGCCTTTATGTCTTGAATTAATAAGGCCACACTTTAATGCACTAATGTTGAATAGCATTAGCATGCTTTACAGTCATTACTTGGGGGGAAAAAAAAATCCTTAGTTTCCCAGTGGTGAAATCAATTTGCCCATAACTTCCTGTCTCTCATAACCTCTGCTAGCATAGCTTGAAACTTTGCGCTGCTTTTCTTACCAAAAGACTTGTTTATATGTTCTGGCTGCGGACGGGGCAGGATCTGAAGGTAACACTATTCTGTTAAATTCACACAAACAGTTCAAGAACAGACTGAAATCTTTTCAGCCAGTTAAAGCAATTAGCAGGCCAGATACACCGACCTAATGCTATTTCCCTTTCAAGAAATAATTTAGCCTCAGAAACACAGATGGCTCAGTGAGTTCTGACCCAGAATTATTTTCCCGTGGCCAAGCGGGGGGACGCAGACACCCTCAGGGCTGGCGGGGGTGCGGAGGAGGGCAGGGGCTGGAGAAGCGGCCAGCTTCACCCCTTCCCAGCTGGGAAAAAGGACTGGCTGCAGCATCCGAACGCCGAGGGTGGAGGGAAGAGGAGATGGGGGAGAAAAACCACTGAGAGGCTTCAGACGTAGAAATTATCGAGAGTTCCTCCCAAGTCCTGCTTCCTAGACGGAGGCTGACTCCAGGCCCTCGCAGCCTACAGCCCACGCAGGCTCTCCGAAGGCTGCCAAGTCAAATAACACTAATTGCATTACAGATTGCGAGCAGAATTCGCTGTTCTTTTCAACTAAACCGAAGACTTTCCATTTCCATTTTGTTTGGGGAATTTAAGCAGTGTGCTTATTCCTACCGCCGGCCGGAACATGGGGTTAGGAAAGGGGTAGCAAATGCTCACTCGGAGACCAAAAACAGATCTGTAAACTTGAGAAACCAGAGAGGGTAACTGAAGGAGCACTTTAGAGACTGTCAGCTGTGGAAACAGCCTTCTTGGCGGAGGCTAGCTGCCCCTTGCACGCATTGGGCAATGCAGCCTGATGGGGGTGGCTGGACCCCAGCCCAGCGTGGGGAGTGGGACCGCTGCTGTGGCTCGGTCACACCAGGTGCCTGCAAGCCTCCAGCTCCCCAACATGGAGCACCCACACCTGCGCTCCCCAGACCCTCATGGGAGGCACCGGTGGGGTCAGCCTGGGGGGCACCGAGCCACGGGACAGCCCTCATCCACCCCCCAGCAATGAGAACCTGGGGCAAGCAGTGCCAAGGTTGCTCCCGGGGTGCCAGCGGGGGAAACACCCCATCTCCGGGGGCACAAGCACGGCTAGTGGTGCTTCCTGCAGCAGCACGCAGAGGAGTGATTTTCCGCTGTTATTAGCACCAGTGCACAAAATTCCCCCTATTCCCCAATAAATTTTTGGGAAAATTTGAAGATGTTTAAAAACTTCAGTAGGAAAAACAAATGCCCATATTTAACTTAAAAACTTGACACCATCCTATTATTTCCTCAAAAATATATAATACAGAAACACATGCATGTGTCCTGTCTCTTTTTGTTTAGTTGCATGTCACATTGAAAATCCCAAACACTACCCAGTCTTGAAGTACTTTGCAATTGTTAGGATGGTTCACGTTACCTGGCAGCTCCAAGGAGAAATGAACGCCAATTTTTGGAGTGAACAGAAATTCTGACAAACCCTCCCATCATTCATTTAATACGGGAAGACTCTAGTCCTCTTGAAAACCTCTTCAGGATTACTAACCTCACTCCATCAGCTGCAATGTAATATACATTTCGCACTGCAGCATCCCTTTCATTGGCGTTTCAGCTCAACAGAGATGTTATACTGTCATGCTTATTTAAGCAGAAGTGTTATCACTGCTCCTTCATACAATACTATATAGCTCAAAGGTGCAATAAGAAGCCAAGAAATATGCCAAAAAGGTTTGGGAAAATAAACAACGTCAATTTGCTCCTCTAAGTATCATCACGACAAATTTACCGGGCGGCTGGTGAGATAAAATGCAGCACTTTAAATACCTAAACTAATCAATAGAGGGAACCGAGCGTGCAATCCATTTTCTGAGAAGGGCAACCTTTTAAGGTTAATTCTTCATTCATATAAATACAGTGCAAGGGTCATTATTTAACTTAAAGCAGTCCTTCATTATATTATAATAATTAGGCTCAATTTAGCAGTAAAATTAGCCACAAAAAAAAGCGCCACCTTACTCTAAAATAGGGAAAGGAAAAACAGCGCCCGTATTTATCCCAGAGGGAGTTCCCGCCGGTCCCTGGCTGCGGGCGGGGAGCACCGCCGTGCCCGCTGCCGGCAGTCGCTCCGTGCCCGTGGCTGGAAAAGGGCGGCCGCCGGCCCCCACCCGCGCCCGGGGCGGCCCTGCGCGGCGGGGCGGGGGCGGGCGGCGGCCCCGCGGTGCCGCTCCTTGTGCACCATCTAGTGACGGCTCGGCGGCTTCGCACCCGGCTGCTGCCCCCAGCCCCGCAGTTACACACCCGGGGGGTTATTCCTCCCCGTCCCGGCCGGGGTTTTCTGCAGTTTTTGCCGTACAGAGGCCTGTAAAGGAAACGAAACGATTAAGAGGAGGCCGTTCGTTTCCTAAACGCTTGGGTCCGCAAGGGTAGCAAGGCAGGGGCAACGGGTGTGGGGTAAAAGCGAGGAGTTTGTCCCTGCGGAGCTCTCCCGGTTCCTGAGCTTGCAGTCCTGTAGCTGCCTCCCGTGAGTTGTTCAGGGCCTGATAAAGACTGAACTTAGCAGCTGATGGCTTATCTGTCGCCAGGTTCAGCTCTGAGCGCCATCAGGTTAAAGACCAGGCCCTTTGGCTATAGTTAGAGTGATAAAAAGCACAGATGATCTTTCTGATTACCAGTCGCTGTAGCTGTCCCCTAAAAGGGGGAGGTGGCAGGTGAGCGGCCTGCACACAAATCCGTGCACAGGCAGCATCCCGGCTGCCCACAGCCTCCTCTCCCTCCCCATGCCCTGCCAGGGTCCCGCAGCAGCTCCACATGGGCAGAGGCCCCGTCACCGCCCCTGGACTCGAGCAGCCACATGTAGGTCCTTGCTTGAAGAGCAGGGTCTTGGCGAAGGGCGGGTGAGGACAGGGCCTTGTTCTACTCAGACACCGTGATCCCGGGGCTCTCCGGCAGCACAGGACTTCAGTTATTTGTTGGCCAGATCACTCCATATGTTAGTGCCAACAAAAGAGTTTTCCTGTATGCCCTTGGGGAAGCCACTGGATCTTGCCATGCCTCAATTTTCCCCTTTATAAAACAGAGCTAAGTACTTTTAAAACTGTATAATAGCACTGTAAAAATCCAGTGCTGTTTCCATTATCCCCATCTCTGAATAGCCCTCCTTTTCTAACACATTATCTGATTTCTGTCCCCTGATGGGCTCAACTGCTACTGCATCACCCTTCAAATGCTGCTTAGAGAGAAAAACAAAATGTCTGTGATTAAACAAAGATGCTTTTTGCAAATCTTTCCCTGGAACATTCTCCGCTGTGTCCTAAGTGACACTGGGGAGCACTGGCATCTCCATCTGCTGAGGTACAACCAAATGGGGACAAATACAAACCATCCCCACAGTCCTGGGACAGACAGAGCTCCCGCAGCCGCTGGCCCGCCACAGTGTCAATATTCATGCACATTCAATCTCGCAAGAAGGAAAAGGATTAGCAGCACTTCTGGTCAAAGCAAAGGAGACAGCACAAATGGCTTTCCCGTGGCCACACAGGAAATCTGCAGCAAGATGGAGAGTATGACCGGAGACTTGTGACCATGGCTCATGCTGGGAGCAGTAAGGGGCCACCCCTTCAGCTGCGTGGAAGGGCACACACACATGCTTCCAGGATACAAAAACGGAGCGAGCTTAATGTCGTCCCTTGGCATAACCGTTGTAATTGGCCTAAAAGGTGAATTAAAAGTGAAGTCCCTCTCAGCATTTACACTGTATTTCCTTGCTTTTGACTTTGTTTCTCATAAGCAGAGCATTACTTAAATCTAGTGAACTGAATGTTAAAAAGAAAATAAATTCCTACATCTATTTATTAAAAAAAACCACGAACCAGGTCTTTTGCCTTCCATGAGAGCCACCTGCAACATGCAGCCAGGGAGGGTCCGTCTCCTGTGCATGCTGAGTGCTGGTTTTCCAAAGGTAAGTGCATTAGCACAGATCCCTGCCTGAGAAGTCAGAGCAAACACAGGAGACGTGACATGTCTGACGTGGCCAAAGGAGGTGGCAGAGCTCTGGGACGCTGCTGGGCCCACGAGAAGGAGATTGCCTGCAAGTGGGGGCAACGGCAGCATGCTCCTGGTGAGCACCACATATGTCACGTGCCCTAGACAGAAAGATCCTTGTAACCCCATAAAAATGGAAAAGCTTCTTTTGAAGAGGGGGGCAAAGAGATGTAGAAACACCCGGGTTCAAGCAAAGTTTTATGAGGGGAGTTGGAGTGCACTCAGCCTGTAAAACAGCCTAACGGTAGTGTCAGGCCACGGCATGATGCACTGCCTGGGCAAAGGTACCTCATGGTGGTGTATCGTCAGGATATGCTACGAGTTTTATGAGAGGGATACCACTGTCAACAGGTGATTGAATAGCTTTTCACATAAGGAGCAAATGACGGACCTTGCCAGGGATCAACAAGGGGAAAGAGAGACAGCCATTTACCTTGACAAGTTTCTTCCACACAAGCCAAACTAATTGCACACGTCAAAAGGAAAAGGCAACGCATGGCTTTCGTCCGCTCCCGATAAGGATCAGAAAGGGCTCTTCCTGTCTTCTCCAGCAGCCCTTCCTCCAGCATAGCATGCAGAGGAGGAAGAAAATACAGCTTTGAAGGTCAGGTAATGGCCTAATTAAAGCAGAATTCCAACTCCAACACTGCGGCCCTGCCCTTTTAAAGCACAGTGCTGGGTCAGGCTGTCAGTTGTGGTTTAGTGCACTGGTGCTGCACACCCCTAGTAATATGCTCTTTGGCTTCACGTGGGTCATTTGACATGCAGGTTTCTAAATAATTGCGGCAAGTGCAGAGAGATGAGTGTTAATTTTAAAGTGAAGGGCGCCTACCCCCAGCCCCTCTGGAGACGGGGAGAGCTTTCAGAGGCCACGAGAGCAAGTCTCCCCTTCAAAAACCAAACCACAGAGTGGATGATCGGGAACAGGGAGGACAGTACAATAGCCTTTGCTGCAAAGGTTGGGCAGAGTTTAAATCTGTTGCTACCCAGAACCCCCAAAAGCATGTTGTGGTCCTGTGGGCACAGAAAGCCCTGGGGACATCATTCTCTAAAGCAGACATGGTGCACAGGCCCATAATCATGGCCCAACAATATTTCTTTAGAGTGTAGGGGAAGGTAATACTCCTTTTGACAGCGCTCCTGCATGGCAAGGGCCCGAGCACATAGGCCTGAATGTATAGCAAAAAATTAATATTTTTTTTTAGCATGATCTCAGTCCAATATTCTCATGGTTTCATTTTGTACGGCTGCTACTTGTTGGGGCAGGGGAAGATGCTTGCTTTCTTTTTCAAAATGAAGCAAAACCAACCTGTCTTTACCCTGTTAAATATTAGTAGAGTTTGGGCAAGATGCATGTTGGTCTGGGAACAGAAGTGGGCAGGTTCTGTTTAATACGATGTTATCTACGTCTCCACAATTCTTCCCACCGGCTCCATATTTCACCACAAAGCTATCTGAAGCATTCACTAGACAGGACTCCGCAACACCACTGTTCTCAGTGGCTACAGATGTCTATAAGGATCAGATCACGTTCTCTGATGTTTTTCTCCTTCGTTTTTAAAGTAGTTAATATAGCGGACAAACGAAGATGGTAATCATGGCATTTCTTTTCTCCAATCACACAAAACCTCAAAAGAAAGAGTCAGACGTAGGGGGAGAAAAGCAGGCACAATTGCTGCACTCCGGTCCCCTAAGGCTGCCAGCACAGACAGCTGCTCCTGTTCTGACACTTTTCCAAATGAGTCAAAAGAGTTAGTTCCAACTTTCAGAAAGTTGCTGTGTGTTGCTTTATTTCCCACTTCAGGCACTAGGATTCATTCTGGAGTCTTAAAGAACAACGTCTTGTACCCTGATATGGCTTCAGCCAACAACAGCAAGTTCGAGGGACTCATAACTCATGACCAGCACTGGAAATACAGCGCTCCCCAGACACCCACACCTGTTCTTTGACCCTTCCTGGTGCCTGAAACATGACAGGCACATACAAAAATTAAATTCCATATTAAGACATAAATTATTATTTTATTATATTAAAATGCTAGAGGTTAGTACACATTAATTGGGAGCATTCGTCATACCAAGGTAGAAAGTTATATGGGAAGAAGATTAGCGAAGAGACATAGCAGAAGCCCTTGCAGGGCTCAGGAAGTCTCAGCTGAATTCCTGGCTCCCCCAACAACGTTCTCGCACAGCTGTAGGCAATTCACTGATACCAACATCCCTGGTATATTTGCGGGCACTGCACTCCTGGTTTAGCAGCGCAATGAGAAGCCCAATCTTGCTGTTTCCTCAGAACGAATCCGTATCAAAACACCTCAGCAGGTGTAGCCACCAGGTCCAGGGCCCATTCCTCAAAATTGTTCCTGTTTGCTGCACACGACAGCTGGCAGCTGCGTTCTCTCTGCAGCAGGAAGGACCAGAAGAGGCAGTTTCTCAGGACAGCTAAATCCCACCTGTGTTTCAGTGCCTTACCTCTGATATAGGGTAACAGTACCAGATTTTCTAACAAAAACATTCCAAAGGGTAAGAGAAGTCTATTCAATACTATCTGGTAATAATTGGGTATTATGGTAGCCACATGCCAATACTGCTTACCAACACTGGCTTCCTTTTGATCCGCAGCACTATTGGTTTATGTGCCAATAAAAATATTTATATGCAATAATACTAACACAGCTCTTACACCAAGTTATCTACAGAGAACAAGCATCTACACTGCTCCCAAGTAGAAAAAGTAAGCTCTTACCTGATGGAGAGACTTTTCTCTACTGGGTAGATGATGATGTTGACAGATGCCCAGAGGTGAGCAGAAAGCCGAGAAGCGCAAGATGCAGGAATTCACCTCCTCCACCTACGTTAGTCCACTTGCTTTGCACATGCAGGGTGAAACATCTGTCTCTGACGAGTAGCTGTGGGGAAGTTACTTAAACTTCTCAGTTACGCTCTGTCATCTGACAGGCTGGAAAATCATCATTCCTAAAACTGGACACCAATATCCCACTACTAACCCTCCTCCTGCCTTTCAATAACCAGTCTTTGCCCAGCAGCTGCATATTCTCCACAGGAATTTGAGACATGAACAAATGTTGCTAATAAATCTTGTTTTTTGATGCATTTTATAGACAGCTGATACATTGGCGGTTGAAGCCTAAAACCCAATCTGCAGAACCCTAAGTAACACTCCTGATCTGAAGGGACGTTCAGAGAGTGGGATCCTATCAGTTTTTGAAGTGATGTGGGTGGGGGTTTGCCCCAGCTTTGGGCAGGTGGAGAATTTGGCTTTGTTTTTCATTTATGTTGCTAAAATATTGTTTCTCAAAAATATTTTAATATGTTGTTTCTGGCCTGTTTTATGTGGCAGCAACATCATATGAAAACCAGCTATTTATTCCTTGAGGGTCCCCCCTGCCCCCACCTGATTTGGGAAGAACAGCAGCATGGGGGGTTTTTGATTTATGTGGAAAGAGGAAACCACCCTGGGCAAAAAGACTACAGTCAGCAGAGCAGCACTTTGCCTTCAAAGACTTAGACACAAGGCTCCCAAATGATTAATGTTCTTAACTCACATTTTTCTTGCAGATGTGATTACAGAAGAGAATATGAAGAGGAAACTACTTTTTAAAAAATTGTTAGAAATGTATTTTCATAACAAGAAACAACAGCAAACAATTTCCTGGGTGGTTTTAAAAGAGTAAAGTCAACAATTACAAACTCAGATGCCAAACTGTTGAGGGATGCTAATACCTTGGCACCAAAACTAGATATTCTGCTTTCCTAGAAAGTTATTGATACTTGCTCAACCTGAAAAAAACAACCCATGAACAATTTTTTAGATAAATACATACTAACATAAATACCTAAATTCAGGCTCCACATTTGAAAAACTGACAAATAGTGTTATCACAACACTTAGTTTGCATTGCTTTTAGCTATGGATTATCACAGACTCCAAGAAATTTTAGAATATCCTGTATGGCTGTGATACCCAAGTCCCCATTTCCTAGTCTTTTCAGTATCTTTGGAACTAGACAGTAAGACTTCCAGTTATCAATCATTATTTGAATTTGGATAAACAAAATGAGATTGGCATGGGAGAGAGTCTACTGACACAGCTATAGAGAAAAGCATGTTCTTTTGGATTTTGAACAACTCTTTTTCATGCATATGAGAAAACACAAGAAAAAGAATGAGTTAAAATCAAGACACATAAGCAGAACACAAAATGATGAAAGAAATTTGAAGAACCATCTCAATGTCGATGATAAATGATGACACGAGGGTTTCACCCTCCTCTCAGTCACAAGGTACACGATCGTCTTGGAAAACACTGTTGTTAAAGGAGCAATAAAGGATCCTTTAATATCAGGATCTTTCATCAGAGAAAGCTCTTTTAAATTTGTACTTGACCTGAGCAAAGCCCAAACTGGACTGCTCAAGAGATGCTGAGAAACCATTTCAGATACACAAAGAAGCTGGGTTTTGAAAGTGCATTCGGGTGTCTGCCTGGGCACGCTTTGCTCCCACTCACTACTGACAAGGTTCTCAAACTTGGCTTCCAAAGCCGTCTTTGAATCTCTTTGGCTTTGTAATTCACTCTCCATTTACCTCAGTATGATCAAGTGATGAGAACTACGGCTATATATATGTAGACACACACATATATATATATGAGAGGACATTCCTGGATGGGTGACTTGAGGAGGAGGGGGTATGGAACCAAAGTTACACATGAGCTGGCTGCAACGCTTTAGTTAATAAAACCTGTTGATTGCAGCCTGATTCTCATCTTGTCACGCACAAAGATTAAAAAAAGCCCCAATACACAAGTTAAATACCCTTGCTAGGTGAAGTGACTGTCAGATACAGCGGGTAAATGCATCCAAACTGTTGTATGCACAGTCACTAGCTTGCATGAGCTAATTCAGCACAACACGCAAGCACCACCTCCGATACACAGGACAGGGACCTTATTGCCACCAGACTCTCAAAGGTGATCCTGAGTAAACACCATGTTTGATAAACTCTGTATTGGAGCGTGATCTCATGTCCTACAACAATACCTGCAAGATAAGACTTGTCCTTTGGAAGGCTGGTGAAGGAATGAAACCTATTACGCTATCTCACAGAGCCAGCTGAGAAAAAGGAGAGGCTGAGCACAGATGTCATACATTCTCACGCATTTTTCCATACACTTGTGGAGGGAAAAAAAAGGGCACTGACAAAAGAATGTTTGCTGGGGTGGTGGGGGTGCTGCTGGTTTCCTGTTTTGCTCATTTCAAGGGAAACATTCCCTGTTTGTCTTAAGGAATAAAACCCCCAAAACCTTCGTTGAAAAGCTTTGTGGAAAAACACGGGAATTTTTGCTAAAAGTAAACCTCAGGTTTCCAACCACCTCTCTAAAGTAGCCTTAACAGATGTCTGGTTGGAATCTGCCTGAGCCAGTGAACTCAATCTGAATGGACACCCAAAAAAAGCACACAGTTTTTGCTCCACATAATCTGAGCATAAGATGCTTTCTCCCAGACTTCAGGGATTTACTTCTATCATGCAATTACTGACTATTTTATCTTCAAGAAGCAAGGATCTCAAATGCAGTGCAGACAAGCCTCCCAGTCAATGTAATCTGCTTTTCCAGATCTATAGCTTAGCTATAAGTATTCCTGGAGCAAAGTGCCGGAAGTAGGTATTTGGTCTGGGGTTATAAATAGGAGAGATTTCACTTGTCGGTGTACAGGCCTTGCTTATAATAGCAGCGGCCTTAATGGCTGCAACTTTGAATTCATTAATTCAGTCAAGGGAAGGCAAGGGAGATCCAAAGCAGATAATTAGGCCAAAGATAGCCATCATAGCTGTTAACTTAAGGAATTACTGCAATCTTATACAGCGGTTTGTATTTCTGCCTGCACTTTCCTCTGCGTTCTTTACATACTGCCTTCACAGATGCATATACACCCTTTATTACCGTATCAACTGTTCTACACGACGCTTGCCCATGTATTCACTCCTGGTTACACACTGCAGTGAGGCAGTCTTGACAAAGCCAGCCTGTAACTGCACAAGTCTCTAGCAGTGAAGAGTTCCTCTTGCCCCTGCCAATTCTCCGAGTCACGCAACATTTTAAAAGTTATTAAATTCTAAATAAAGGAAATTAAGCATGCCAAATTCTATTCTGTGCTAAAAATGGCAATCAATATTTGTCAAGACAATAATGTCTTTAGGGCCAGAAGACCATTATTCTCTACAGTAATTTTTTTTCTTTTTTTGGTAAAGAGACAGTTCATAATATTTTCCAGTCACTGCTGCATCAAACCCGGAGTTCTGGTTGAGTTAGAGCATTTAAATTATCATACCAAATTAGGTATGTTTCTCTCTCAAAATAGAACAGTGTTTTTCCTTATTAATACTGAATTTATACTTGAAATACAATGCTTTTTTTAGTTGAAAAACACAGATTACTTCATGTCAATAGCAGGGTGGAACACCACATCCATGTATACAGCAAGGTAGTGAACTGTTTCTTAAAGCATCAGAGGAATGCGATACCTATATACTTGAACTATAACCACAATTCCCATGAATCACCATTTTAATCTATTTTGTGCTGAGATATATATTATTTTTTTTTCCATAGGAAGATGGGTAGTTGCTCTTTGTGCAATTATTTTGACAGTCATGTTTATTATGAGATTAATGTCTGTGTGCAGCAAATCTGAGTAGATTCAGGACCAGCCTTGTAAACGTGCAGAAAAGGGGCAGAGAATGTTTATCACAGTATTTTCCATTTTTATGAGGATGCAGTTGGTTATTATGACAAGGTGAAAGGTCTCAAAGCCTTCATTTTTAGGCCACAGGTGTTCTTTGTAGAGGTTTTTTTTAATAAAGAGTATTATTAGTCCTTTAAATTAGCTCTTATTGAAAGTTACCACATCTGCGTTATGTGGTAATGAAGCCGGGGGGAGGTCATAGCAGGGGACTTGTGCTTGAAGAAAACATCTGGACATTGCTTTGACATTCACTAGCAACTTCTTGTATTTTATTAAAGAAGTAAGGAAATTATACTGAAATCAAATGCAAGATTTAAACAATAAATAAAATGAAAATACAGAACCTGAGAAAAAAATTTACCTTTGAACAAAAAAAACCCTTTCCCTTCTTTCACTCCCCCCTCCCATGAATTCCAACTGATGAGATTAATTGCCTGTGCAAATGGCAGCATCAGTTAAAAAAAAAAAAAAAAAGTTCAACCAGTATTCAACACATATCTCTAACACTACAGTCATTCTGTCTATCCCAGGAGAAGGTACTGTCATTTTAAATATAGCATTTTTTGTATTTTTACTTTTTTTTGGTTGTCATTTTGTTTACTACATCATTTCAGAAAGAGGCGCGGTGACCTTAGGAAGTCCTGTACCTTTATATAGGCAATTTTTTCCTCCACTTCCCCCTGGCTGATCTAAGCAGAGAGACTTTGTTTCCTGTGCACAATTACACCTATCACTTCCACTGAGAGAAGTAAGGAAAAGTCTACTTTCAACGAAGGGGGGTTTAAAAGCCATTAAAATCCTCGAGTGGAAGTTGCTGAGTAACTGCACGATGGTTCTTAATCATTGAGGCTGACAACTAAATATTTAGGAACTATCGCATTAAGAAACTTGGCTGGGTCGGACGACTGTTCAGCTCCCGAGCGCACGCAGTTAGGAATGTTTACAGGGCAATGGTTACAGCACGCGTCAGAAATCCTAAACAGAGCAGCCTACTCGTGCTCACTGTATTTTCTTGTTTTAAGCGCTTGCTTAAAAATGCAAATGACATTTCTATTCCACTCAAGTTCTTATACCATACTCCTCACTGCAGTTACCGAGCACCTTCCAGTGCCACAGTAATTGGTCGGGCCATTTGTTCCCTCAGGCAGGGAAGCACGTATGTATCGACGCATTGTTTTAATGCCAGTTTTCTATTCTTACAAATCTCAGTTTTAACATTAAGAACATTTCATTCACACTTTCAGCATAGTGTATATACCCTCTGCAAATGTATTACATTTCTGGCCAGAAAGCCCAACGCAAATTCTAAAAGCCTATAAATATATTTGGTTATAGCTACATGAAATATTACAGATCAGCTACGCTCCAGCTCGCCCCTCCCCTCCAAAGTCATAATAGCTGCAAACGAAGTTCACAACTCTGTGTAACAACATCTTCTAGGAAAAAAACATTTAATGTGAATATGACATGCAAATATTAAGACAGGACACCAGACTTCTTTTCTTTCCCCTTCCCACTGGGTGTTTTATTTTATAGCATTTGCATTAGGTAATCAACCGAAACACTTCAACAACAGAAAGCTGGCAGCATAGTAAGGAAAAATGGAGATTATTTCTCAAACAGCCGTGACAAAATGGTTTCAAGTTGGAACAGTATTGCACAAACGAATCAATTTACGGAGGGTGAGTGGGAGTGAGCATCTTCAACATGGATTGTGAGGAAAAAAGGCACTATTTAGCTGCGTGTGTGTGTTCAAAAAGAAAAAAGTCATGAAGCACAATCCATGTTTTCCAAAATTACATTCAGTACTGCTTTAGAAATGCTCACAAACCTGTCTCCTTTTACAGAAGCTACAGAAAGCTGCTGATGTACATATCAGACAGTACAAGTGTATGAACATTTATAATTATGCTCCAGAGAAGTCTCAGGAAGAGGGCTCTTTCTATAAATACTGCTGCAAAGGTTACACAGTTGCATAGGCTTGCAGTAAAGGAAGCGTCCATGCGACTAAGCAGCCTTATAGATTCCTTAAGTTTAATCTCTAGTAGTCATAAAATATGCTCTAATTTTGAAGAGCTAAATTGGCAGTGCACTTGAATCGGGCTTTTCCACTGACTGCTTGAGCAGCACAGTTCATACGGTGTCATCCATACACCTTTTTGTCACATATATGTTTAGCAACGCTGGGTAAGCTTCGTGGAAAATTTTAACAGAATTATAACCGAAAACAACTGAATTTTCCCTGACATAAAATAGAACCGCTCTGAGAACATAAATAAGCAAATATTTATTCCTGGAAAGTGAAAATAGCTAAATATCTTCAGAAAAACTAAGTACCCAGAAAAGGCATTTCAAACGACCAGGGTGTGCTGCTTCTTCCTCTCCCATACTGTATAGCTATAAATTTTCACGCCTGTTTGAAAACGAAGCCATGATCAGTGTACTGCTAACAGAGGGACTGCTTGAAAACCAACCCAGAGCCAGCGGGAATGTGCACATAGGATGGTCTGCACCCCAGCCCTGTGTCTGCTTATAGATGCACTAACAAAATAGGAGTGAAATTCTTGTTGCATGGCTGCAGAATTGTTATGGGAAAGAGCTAAAGCCACTCTTGGTCTCCTGTCGACACAGCCCAGTGTATCACAAGTGGTCCAGGCATGCGGTGGTTATGGCCACGTAGTTCCCAGCGCAGCTAGACCTAGTGCCATTATGCTGACACCAAGAGTTTCAACAGGGCTACAGCTTTGCACAAAATCTGGGTGTTAATTTTGTACAAAAAGTACAGAACAGTGTAACAAAACCTACTCTCAACTATATATATATGAGCATTTCAGCACCTTTCAAACAAATTCAGCCCTGCAAAAAGCCAATCTCACTCCTGTGCCCAGACTGCAGTGACTTCAGTTGAAAGATCTGTGTTCAGGAGGCTGCATAGTAAGTTTACTGATCATATAACCTGCAACACCAAAACTCCATGTATTGCTGCTTTTCACTATAAGTCATTAAGGGAAAACACACAAGATACATTCTGTTTATAAACTGTAAAATATTTTTAATACCAACAATTTGAATTGTTTCCATTTCTGAAAAGATGGAAAGGGCAGGTTATTAAAAATCTGTAAAGCTCCTTTTCCTAAACTGTCTTTTAGGAAATCCAAGTTTGATGGTTCTGAATTCAAACAATTCTAAAAAGTTCACAGTTGACTTAATGGCTGCATTAGATATAAAAGTAGACAGTCTTGATTCCCGTCTGTGTTCCACAGACAGTAACATTTTCAGAGTACGTCTGGAATGACTACCTCTCCAATCGTAGATAGCATTTTAAAAAAATATTCCTAAAATTCTTGTTTGTCTCAAACCTGTCAGTTCACAGCAAATAACAGGAAGTGACATCTGATTAAATAAACTGTGTTTTCTTATATGAACTATGAAAAATATATTGCTCTTTTAAAAGTAAAAAAAATTGCATTGTTCTATTGTTTTTGTTACTGAAGACTCATAATTAAGAAATTCTAAATCCTGGAAGGAAAAAAAAGAAATACAACTTTTAAAATTGCTTACAGAATAGAAGAGGTTTCTGTAGACCCTACTGAAATCAGTAGAAGTTTTGCCTATTTTTCTTGTCCATACAGAAACATTCGTCTACATACCTGTTTCATTACTTAGATGAGTATTTTATGTTTTCACTAAGTAAACTCTTCTGCTCTCTTAGAGGTGCTCTTCTGAAAATTCTGAAGACTCAAGAAGGTAAACTGATCCGAGTTATTCTGAAGGAATACAACACAGTCAAAATAGTACCTAACATAAAACTATCACTGAGTGGATAATCTTTCCTGGAATTATAAATATTCATTTCATTTCAAAAAAGTGACTGCCTTTTTATGGAAACTTTTAGATCTCCATCAGCTACTTCTTGTGTATGACTCCTCGGTTCATTCCTTTAGCTAGGAAACATCTCTTCAAGTGTGAACTAACACATCCTATTCCCAAACATGTTGGCATTATTAATGATGTCAATAGACAAGAACTAGAACAGGAAATCTTATGCATGGTTCATGCTATATAAACGGTAAGCTATCAGAAGGAAACTTCCCTGATTATTTGGGAAGAACAAAGAGAGATCTATTTTAAACTCAAAGGGAAAAAAACCCAAGAAAACAAAGAAAACGCAAGATGTACTTGATAGTCTCTCATTATCCTCTCTGTAATTGGGCTGTTGCTTTTGGCTGCAGACATCCAGTTCACAGACTTTTTTCCATTTCCTCTGTTTTCATTACAAGAACAAGCTGGTTAAAGAAACGCCACTTGGTAATTTTAAACTAAGCCTTCAGCATCATCCCTTAGGAATTTAAACCTTTATCACCATTCCTAACTTTGTCTCCTCAGTGCCTTCCCCCATTAAACCCTGTGAAAAGCACTTTACGAAAAGGCAGGTGTAAGATGTGTAAATACTCAGATCTTTAAGAAAATTCAATAGGAAACAAATTCTTGTAGTTCTCCACTGCCATTTGCTATAAAGCAGTGGCCCCAAACATCTGTTCTCAAATTTCAATTTACTTAATCTACCAGGTGTTTCACATAGTTAATAATGGCGACTCACAAATTTACAATAGTCACATAAGGCAGTTACAGAAATACAATTATGTCAATCAAGTTCACTGCATCCTTCTCAACCAGACTACACATGACCTTTTTCTTCTTGTCCTCTTACCACAATAAAAGGATGAAGACCACATTTCTGTAAAGAGAATCCCTGGACAACATTCTGGTATTGAAGTCAGAGAGGTCACTGAGGTGCATTTCAGCAATGTCCAACAGTCAACTCAACCAGGAAGTAGATGTGATGTTTTTCACTTCACACATAACAGAACTGGTGCAAAAAACCCACTTTAAACTAGTTACTTTAAACCTTTTGGTCCAAATACATAAAATAAGCAGTATTTACAGCATTTTACTCCTCTTGTAAATGCAATGCTTTAAAACACATTATAAAGCACCTTAGTAAAAATATTCTACAGGTAAAAGTATCGAAGTAGTAGGAAAACCCTAACCATACCACAGCTCACTAATGGAGTCATAATATGGATTCACCAATACCTCAGTTTACAATTATTACAAAGAATCCATGGAGAAACTTAATACTGAATTTATGATTTTTATACCACTGTGTAAGGATCAACTAGAACTGCAGACAATACCAACTTTCTTCGTAGTTTTCCCAAGCTCAGTCAGTGGTGGTGGAGATAAAAAAAAACAAAACAAAACAAAAACTGCTTTGATTCTTTAACTTTTTACAATATTAATGTGGAAATGAAGTTTTAACACTTATGATTAGTTGTAATTTTTTAATAAAACCACATATATAAATATGGGCAATTTCAGCAGCAGCAGCATTTCTCAGCAGAACATGATTAACCATCCCAATTAATATCATGTGACATGATTCACAAAAACAAAGCACAGATGTCAACCAGTTATTAACACTACTCATATTGTATATAACCAAAATTTCCATGTTGAAAGCTGGGAAAAATGATTTCCTCTTCACAGAAGTGTAAATGAAAATAAATTGCTCTGAAAATTAAAAAGAGCATCAACAGAAGCATTTTTTTTGTTTATATTTTCAATTAAAACTGCTGTGTATTAATTGCTCCGAATTAAAGTGTAGATTTCTTCAGATAAAGTATATTAAGTCCCACTGAAAATATTAGTTAGATAAAAGAAAGGAAGCCTTTGCTTCTGGTTTACCAACATTGTTAGCCAGTATCCAACGCCCTGGAGGTGATCCACAGCCCACTCTTCTCAGATCTATAAAGAAACGTCTTGGAGGTCTACAAGCAATCTAGTTTCCATGGCTGAGGACTAAGATGACGGTGACCAAAGATTTAGGTCCATAAATCTAATGGTATAGTGTTCTTAGTTTGATTTCGGGTAAATCTTTTCATAGAAAAAGTTTTGAGCCAGAATATACAATTCTCCATCTTTTTCCCTAACTGCATGTGCTCTGACAAACTGGAATTGCTCCAGTGCAAATTCATAGAACTCATTCTCCATTTTCCAGATTTCAGACTGTTGTAGCTTGGCAATAGTTTCCTTTGTGGGAAGTTTTTTCTCAGTTGTTTTCCTAAGATGAGACTTCTTTCCTAAATGCAAAATGAAAGGAATAACTTCACTTTAAAGTTCACGTGATTAAAAACTGTTTATAGTCCATTTATTTACAGAGTTTTATACTCTCAGCATGTTGATAAACTGTATTAAAAGTGACAGAATTTAATCCAGAATTTATTAACATAGTATGTGGGGTTGGAAAAATTGCAGTCTCTCTCACTAAATGTTAATGAATTTTGCATCAGTTCTTTCAATTCTTTCTCCTTACTCTAATAAACCCAGGGAATGAACACTTCATTTAAGGAACAAGATTACTCCACATAATGTACTTGGAGCAAGACTGGTCTTTCAAAATTAATTATTTAGATGTTAATTTGATATAAAATGTTAAAAATTTTACAAACTGCAGAGCAAGAGACTCCTCTCATGAGACAAAGATGACCAAAACGATGACAGTATTTTCTCTAAGAACTGCTATCTGTTGCTTTATAACAAACTCGTTAATACTACACATCCAGTCTCCATACATCAGGACCCTTTTCTCCCTCTATTTGCTGACAGAAGCTTGCTAAGATGGACCTTTTCTTCATCATAAGTTACATGGCCAGCTCCTAGAAACTGAGCTACTAGCTATATAACAAATGCCTGTGACACTACCCCAGGAAGATAAATGTGTACTTGCACATTTGTATCCCTTGCAACTTGGCTGGCTGTGCAAAAAGACCCATCAAACGCAGTTAATTTCATCAGCAGAGCTTCTGAGGAAATGGAAATCTGCCTCTGCAGGACCTTTCAAAAATGTTCTGATAAACTCCTGCCACAATTTTTAAAGTGTGGTATACCTACACAACTGCCTTTACCCCAACCTTAAATATTTACAATTTCTGCAAGGCAGGAAGATATTTGGGTTGCTCTCAAAATTTGTACTGAGAGTCTTTTAAGGAGTTTGTCTCTTCTGTAGGAACATCAACCGAGAGGCAGACCTGGCAGAGACTCAAAACTATTCATCTAGGCCTAAAGAATTCACATTTTAAAAAGTGTTAAGAGGATGAAAAACACATGGAATCCATCGCAATCAACCATTTAAATACCTGTACGGTACAGTTCTGTGGCACCCCTGAAGAACCGGGGCAAAGCTGCCTCCAATAACATGATAAAGTCTTCAAGCTCTTCAGTAACTCCCACTAGGAAGTATTCATTAATCAGATTGTATTTGGCTTGTTCCAAAGCCCATCTGCTTCCCACATTCCTAAAATGACAGAGAACAATTACAGCAAGTTCTGATGTCAGCCAACAATCCTTGGTCCCTAGATGGAGATTACTTCATAACAGGACATTTGTATAAGGCAGGCAAGACTCATTTCAAGTTATAGCCATTCCTAATTCTATTTCCCTTTCCAGTTTCTCTCATCTGTGTTCTCTAAAAATTTAACTCTAGTTATTTTGACTAATAACTCATCCACAAAAAAACCCCAATATGTCTGTTTATTTGGTTACTGTCTCTAACTAATGCAATTTTTGGAGGATTTACATTTTCTCAATGTCAATACTCAGTCTCCACTTTCACATTAGATACCAGAAATGGTTCTGGTAAGAACACACCTTCCTTTTTGCATCCTACAAGCATAATTCTGAACTAGGAAGTCATTGTGCTTACTGGGAGAACTTCCCTACTAAATGACAGACAGAAATTAAACAGACATTTTTTCCTCCTTTTTATAGCTTTAGACAGGGTGAAAAGACAGGTTGAGAGTTCTTTCTTTCTCTGCTTCTCCATCTGTCCCAGGTGTAGATTGGTCTGACCAAGAGCCACTGAAAGGGAGCTCCCAAGTGGCCATTTACTTTCTTATGTTTGGATGAACAGTACCTTTGAAAAATAATTGCCCTTGATTTCACTCAGAATCAATCAAATTATCTATGGTTTTTTTTTTTTTTTTTTTAAGTCTCCCATAGAGTTTTTTTAAGTCTGTGCCATTTTATAAAACATGCTGCATTGACAGATTGGACACTATTTACTTTTGTTTCAGTTTCTACAAAGTAGCATTGACTACTGGATGTCTGGTAAAGGTTTAAGAAGATAAATTTATCCTGATCTCAATTATTTTATTCTCCACAGAAACTCTAGGAGCTTGAACAAAATATCTCCATTCAGAAAGACGGATACTGTAGCCTGTCATAAGAGAAAAAGTGAAGACTCCAAATCTACAAAAATTATTTTTAAAATTGAAAACATCTGTTTTCCCTCATAGCACTGCTGATACAGTATCCTAACATATTGCTTGTTTAAAGAATTGCAAGACTGTTTCAGTAAAATACATCTTCAAAAGAAAATACATTACTAACATACCTGCTGCTTCACTCTGTCCAGTCCCTCATGCTTTCCCCAACTGTGCTACATATTCACATTTGTTAAGTTTATATTTCATTGCTGATCTGCTTGACTAATGACTTAAGCTACATTTATCTCCCTACCAGCATTCGGAGCTGTGGCCACAGAAGAATGGAATTTGAAGCCAGAGTTTCTCTGGAGCACAGTCTGAACCTCCAGCTGCCACACATTCATCAAAGGTCTGGAACAAGACAAAAATTGAGCTGAGCTTTAAAATCTAATGTATGTATCAAACATCTCAACCTGGTTAGTTGCTAAATGTAGTGGGGACAGAAAAACACAAAATATGTGAAAGAAAAAAAAAAAAAAAAGGAAAATTTTCAAGCCTTGCTTCCACAGTGCTATTAGGAGAACCTACTTGTCTCAATTAAAATAGTACTTGGACAGTCTTTTATGATTAGAACTAATGAACAATTTGATCTTACCTGATACATTTGAATATATATCTTTGATATAGCCATGATAAAGGCTATAAGCCAAAACAAGTAAACAATCAGTAAGTGTTGATATCATCATTCTTGCCTTACAAAAGAAGTCACTGAAGATACAGCATCAAATGCCATCAGGATTTGTGTGATACTGGAACAGCTGGATATTTAAACCATAGAACACTCTGCATTTAGTGTTTTAGATTAGACAATGTTCTATTATATTTGAAATATTATGACAAATAACTGCCATTTCAGAGGCTAATTTGTTTTTTGGGAATCAGAAGTGAAAGCAAGTTGTTCCCTGCTTAACAGAATATTCCATGCAACATCATTCTACTTGGACAGACAGCTGTAGCAACAGTTTCAACTGCAGTAACACACTTACAATAAGACTCTCATTAGCATTGGAAAGAATTTGTAAATATTTTACCCAGTCACCATAGAGTAAGTATTTATGATATTTCTAATGAAGATATAAGCCATGTACCTAGGATAGATTTTTTAAAAATTATTTAATAACAAATAAGTGATCACAAATCAACTTTTTAGACTGCTATTTCTCTATAATTACAAGTTTCTGTTCAAAACAACTATGTAAAAATACATTTGCCTAATTATTCAGTGCTAGAACAAGGACAACATCCTTTGCTTCTATTTTGAGGTGAAGTTTCTGTGATAATCTGAAAAACTTACTGATATCAGGCCAAAGCAGGGATTAACCTGTGGTGTCTTGCTCCACATTGCACTTTCAGTTTAGAATTGCTCATACGTGTCACGTATCACAGATAAAAATGCAGCTTAACTAGGAAAACAAGACAATGGTATGCTCTCTCTAGCATAGTTCTCTAGAGAAATTCTGCACTGATCTATCATGAGTACTTTATAACATCAACATTACCTTAGAACTAAATTGTTTAAATGCACCTCTTAACTTATGATTGTAAATACTAAATACAAACTGGTATCTGTCAAAAGAAAGACTTCTTTGCTTATACCTGCAGGTTATTTCATAGTTAATATGCAAACGTAAGCAAGTAATTTTCTAAGTAAGATGAAATAGGCCAGGCTCCCTTCCCCAGTTCCTCTTATATACTTACCTTGACTACTCCATCCAGCGATTTTATTATAAGAAACATTTGTCTTACAGACTCTTTTCTTGGATCCAAGCTTTCTATAACTTTGGAAGCACAAGGATATAGAAAGAAAATGAATGAAGAACTCTTCTATAGAAATCCTGCAGCATGGACTGGGAGGGGGCAAGGGTGTAAAGTATGTTGAGATTCCTTTCCATTTAATAAAGGCACAATTGACTTCCATTAGAAAGATTGCATTTTTGACCTTTCCTGCTTTTCATTTGAAGAGCTCTTAGTAAACCTACTATAACACAGATTAGAATAGATGCCAGTGTTATAAACACTGCGATTAGGTCAATCCATTGTTGAGCATACTGAATTTTATACCGCATGTATGTAAAACTGAAGCCATCTATATATGTACAGTCTTCTTGGAAACACCATGGAAAAATAGTATTACCTGATATAAATTAAAGAAACCCTAAAACTTGGCATATCAAATCAATTTCACTTTAAATGAACTAGAGATGCTTACAGGACAAGTTGAATCTGTATGGCAACAACTAAGTCTCTGACCTAAATAAAGTGGTATGTTAGTGACAAAAGGAAAAAAAGCATCATAAATAGAAAAACATAAAATTATTAATGCAATGCATTACAAACATTATAAATAGGAATGCATTTCAACTTCTTCCAGCAAATCAGAACTTAAAGTGCAGTTTACCCAGCATTTGGGATTTTGGCTTAACATTTCCCAGTGACTACCTAACAAGTCTGGTTGGATTATAATTCAAAAACAAACCACTACTTTTAAATTTCATTCTTTTGAATAAATACTAAGTCCTATAAACAGCATGAAATACGCAGCATGCTGATCCTTCTACCTCATCCAACTCTACCAGGGAGGAATTCCACTGGCCAAATCATGCGTCTCATGAAAAGGACCAGAGTAGGTAACAAAATATGAGATCCTGTCTCCCTTTTAAAAAATGCCTTTATGATCATAACACAAAATCACCTCTGTAGTCAGTCTATGAAGATACTTTTTTTAAGCATAATTTCAATTCCTGTTCTGCTTGAAGCTTTCCTCTACCTATGCTGTAGGATGTATGGACAAACTGAAATGCTATAGCTGAAGATGGCACCAAAACCTAAATAACAGAAGAGCAGTTAGTTATCAACTGGAAAGAAAAGAGGACTGGCCTCTTCCTGATATTTAAAAAACACTATTTGGATTGGGTGGGGCATGCAAAAATATTAGTCATGTTTATTAGTTGTTATAGTATTTATTATAGAATGGTTGGAGTTGGAAGGGACCTTGAAGATCATCAAGTTCCAGCCCCCCTGCCATGGGCAGGGACACCTCCCATGAGACCAGGCTGCTCAAAGCCCCATCCAGCCTGGCCTTGAACACCTCCAGGGATGAGGCATCCACAACTTCTCTGGGCAACCTGTTCCAGTGTCTCACCACCCTCAGAGTAAAACCATTCCCCCTCATCCTATTGCTACGCTCCCTGCCAAAAAGTCCCTCCCTATCTCTCCTGTAAGCCCCTTTTTAGGTACTGGAAGGCTGCTATAAGGTCTCCCTGGAGCCTTCTCTTCTCCAGGCTGAACAGCCCCAACTCTCTCAGCCTGTCTTCATAGGAGAGGTGCTCCAGCCCTCTGATCATCTTCATGGCCCTCCTCTGGACTTGCTCCAACAGCTCCATGGCCTTCTTATGCTGGGGGCCCGAGAGCTGGATGCAGTACTCCAGGTGGGGGACTCACAAGAGCAGAGCAGAGGAGTAGAATCACCTCCTTAAACCTGCTGGCCACAATTCTTTTGACGCGGCTCAGGATGCAGTTAGCTTTCTGGGCTGCCAGCGCACATTGTACGCTCATATTAAGCTTCTTATCAAGCAACACCCCCAAGTCCTTCTCCTTAGGGCTGCTCTCAATCCATTCTCTGCCCGGCCTGGATTTCTGCTTGGGATTGCCCTGACCTACATGCATGACCTTGCACTTGGTCTTGTTGAACCTCATGAGGTTCCCACAGGCCCACCTCTCAAGCCTGTCCAGGTCCCTCTGGGTGGCACCCCTTCCCTCCAGCATGTCGACTGCATCACACAGCTTGGTGTCATCAGAAAGTTGCTGAGGGTGCACTTGATCCCACTGTCCATGTTGCTGACAAACATCAAAGCCAAAGCACCAGCATTTTTACAGCTTTTGGTGAAAAATACATCTTCTTCAACAAGAAGAGATGTAAATTTCTTATACAGGAGGATAGGCTTAACTTGATACTTACAACTCTGGATACCTGAAACCATTTTTTAATTTTATTCTTTTTGATTTTTTTAATGAATTGCAACATATAGTGAATTTATAAGGTTACAAATAACATACTTATTGTTACACTCTGGTCCAATATGGACATGAAGGGGAGAATATAACTTACAAAGCCACCACCGTCACCCAGGCTGATACAAGAACTATTCAGCTTTTATCAGGACATTTTTAAAAACTGTTTTCATATTAAGTTTAGTATGAACAACATATATAATAAAGTGTACTTTACCTTTTTATCCCCCTGTTTTCGCCTCCGTAGCCCTGGTCTGTAATCATCTCCGAAGCGCAGAAAGTAATAATAAGAAACTAGTCGTTCTATAGGATCTCTTATGACATTTATGTAAATTGGTTTCTTTTTAACACCAAATCTGAAGTAAAAGAGGAAAAAATGTCCTTTAAAGATGAGAAGCTTTGGTTTGGTCTAATACTTAAAAGCCTGTCTCTTGATACAACCGAAATCTATCTATATACAGAGATGATGGTGAGAGGAAGTTTAGTGTCACTTCCTCCCGTCCCCATATCCAGTGCGTTATGCGGATGTGAAAGTCAGTTCAATTTCAGTTTTCCTAGGATTGTGATTTTAGTTTTTTTTTTATTAGAGAAACAAACAAAAGTGAAATATTCTCACATAACAGATACTAAAAATGTTTATACGCCATCTCTCTAAAAATGCCTTAATTAGTCTAGCAGCCATGTACATGTTATAACAAGTACAAGGAAGTTTGATATTGAGTTCCCGCCCTCCTGAACTGCGCTATGCGATGCTGCAAGTGGTTTTCCTGGCAGCTCTCCAGTTCTCAAAGACATGAACGCTAACAGGAGGAAGACAGAGCTCAGAGCCCATCCGTTACCTGGGTTGAATCCATATGGCTATGCTTATTAAATACAAGCCTAAGATAGTATCTGTAACCATATTAACTTCCTTATCTAAAGATATAAATTTTTTTCCTTAGACATTTGCCGTAAGCATATTTTGATTTAATGTGGTACAAACAGGAAGGCTTGATGAAATGAGGTGGTAAGCTCACGGGACACGTGAAAAAGATTTAAACCACCAAAACTGTTTTGTGCAAATGCTACCTTGCAATGGTCTAGGTTCAAGACAGCTTTTACAATGCGTTTCTCAGTTTTATTTTTCTTTCCATTTGAGACATTACTGTGGCAAATAAATACGGTATCCAAATACTAGAGAGGTTATATCACAATGGAAATTGCAAGCCTGTCAGGTGCCCTGAAGTAAAGCTAGGAGCTGGAAAAAACTTCTCCTCTGTTCCCATGCAAACTGGGAAAGTGTTCTGCATTGACAGAGGGCCATTCAAGCCTCCTAGCTTGGCTAAAACAGAGAGCACTCTTAGTTTTAAGATGTAGTACCATTATTGTTAAAGTGGTACTCAGTAAATTATAATACCAGATACTGCCCATATGAGGAATCTTAAGTCGCAAAGCTAAAGAACAGAAACGTAGAATAAGCAGCAGAAAAGAGGAAGTTAGAAAAAACACAATTAAAAGGCATTACTTTGGCAAAAGACCAGCACTACAGATACAGAAATTGTTAAAGGCTACAAAAAGACCTATTGATTCTTCAGATGTTGCCAACAGAATGTACCACAGAATCAGACTGTAGCAGTTAAAGGCAGCATTGCCGACATCTGTCTGTACGCCAGCTCTTACTCCCAAAGTCCACAAAACAGGAGTGTGTGAACGTATCAACCATTTTGATGCAAAGTCCAGACTTTGAACTGCACCCTCTTTCAGGTCGACTGAAGTGCCTGAGACATGCATGTGTCCCCCCTTCTACAGACCCTACTGCAAGTGCTGTAGAAGGCTGTAACAAACTATTTTGATATATTAGCAGCCTCAACCAATAATAGGTATTTGTGGGTTAAATAAAGGTGTCAAAGCCCTTGGAAACGTTTGTGCTGGATTGGACATTCATATGGATTTGCACATGGCCTCACAAAACTAGCCTCAGTTAGGATAACATAAGCCACTTACTATTCTGACTTTATTAATAATGATAATGGTTTGGCAATTGCATTGTCAAAAAAATTTTTTTCCAACAATTTACCAGAGAAAATAGGGAATAATGGTGGACCAGAAATTTTTTAAAAATAGGAAAAAAATGTAAACTTTTATTGCTGTAATTTCTACATGGATGGGTTATGGTAATCTGTCCTCAATACTGTAAGTCATCGACTGAATCCAGTACTTTAAGCTTCAGCATAATTTAAGAAGTATTTATGATATTTGACAGTGGACCTAAGTCTGATGTCTGTGTACAAGCAGGCACAGACTTTTCTGAAACATTTTACACTTCTCAACTACAGGAATGCTCACTACAAGAACATACCTCACAGCCTTAAAAGTGTGGGTCTTGCCAAGCACAACCAGAGTATTCAAGATATTATTTTAAGAATGAAAACCCGAAGTATGAGAAAGCAAGCTGTTGTGGGAAAAAAAAATCATTTAGGTGAAAGGATAACAAACAACAAACACAAGGATAACACAGTCCTGGAGGGAAGATGCAGATGAAAGAAAAGTGTGAAATTCTTATATGCTTTTTAGATGTAAAGTAATTATTTTAGTTTTAAAAGTTCCAGTATCTGAAAATGTTTTCAGTTTTGCGAAGCAAGTGTTTTGTGAACATTCACCTTTGCTGCTCCAGAAAGCTGTTACTCGGTTGAAGGGTTTATTAATGTTGCAGCCTTTTAACGTTAAAAAGGCAGAAAGGAAGCTAATGAAATTTGGTATTTTATTTTATCGATTGATTTGCAATTAAGACTTCTTGCGTGTTACTTTTTTGTAAAGTTCAAGATTTCACTTGGTGCCACTGGTAATTTCCAGCTTTTATTGTAGCTTTTAGCATTTTCTATTGTAGCTTTTAGCATTTTCTATTGTATAATATACTGTACTGGGTATCTGTGAAGCCCTCATTTCCTCTTCTCATTCTTTGTAATAAAAAGCTAGAATTAAAAATCAGTGCATATAATAGAATGAATAATTAAAAGCAATGACTAAACAAAAGAAATTCTTACATACAAAAAACTCGTTTCCTTAAATAAATGTTTTAATACATAGAAACATAACATTACTGAGGATTGACCATCAGCAAGAGGTAAAAGTAGTAGTTACTGTTGTTCGTGCAGACAAATATGCCGAGATCTGAAAATTCCACTTTCAATTTTAAACCATTTTCCACATGCAGCAAGTGCAAGATGACGCACTGCCTAGTAAGCATCTTAAGCAAAACTGATTTGTTAGTTCAAGGGGAGGTTTCGCAAGACTCAGCTACTGAGGATCACTGCTTTAGATCCAGAAGTAAAAATAAGACAAGAAAAGAAACACATGGAAGTGGGAATACAGATATGATCCTGAACCTTTGAAGTCACTGGGAGGATTTTAACCTAATTTTATTTTAAATAAATGTTAGAAGTAGCAACATTTAACTCCACAAGAATTATTTCAGTGTTTTTTACAGCAAGCCAAATTACTATAGGCCAGAAAACTGCTCTAAAATATAACATTTAACATTTTGATAAAGTGTAAAGGGATACTCTGATAGAGAACAACTACCTAACTTTAGAGGCAAGTGGTATTACTTGTTATATGAAACATATTTGAGAACAGGTATCTTAAACTTCCCAGAATTGGAAGACAACCCTAAGGCAGAACTGCCAGTGTTCCAGAGAAAAATCAGGATTTTCAGTAAAACAAGCTTGTAAAGTTCAGACAAGGAATACTAAACCTAGCATATAAATATTTTTGAAATGAGAAACCGCTAGATTTTATCATGCAAAAAGACAAGAGAAAACTGTGAAAATCAAAACCAAATATTGCTCATCATAGGAATTTCAGTGTGTGAATTTTTCAAAATTGCAGTTGTCAGACTTTCATCACTAGAGGGCACTAATATCCAGCTGGAGCCAAGCAACTTAAACTACTATGACAGTCGACAGAGAAATCCAAGGGTAACATACTTTGCAAAGTCCAAATAAGATATATGCCCATGGTAAAATCCTGGTTTCATTTCCTTCCAGGAAGTCACATTCTTCACAAATCGGACCTGTAAAAGTAGACAGCAGAAAATGTTTCTGTGCAGCTGGAACACGTTAAGTTGCCTCATACATAGTGTCTTCTGGTTTGTAAGTAAAAACCTCTAATGCATTAGAAAAAAAGTCTATTTTGAATATTATCAAAGAATTTGTGCCAGATAAAATAGACTTTTCTGTAAGCATGCAGATGACTCATTTTAGGTCATCACAATTTAATGATCAGAAACTAAACAAAAGCAGAATACAGCAATCAGAAGGGCAATTCAAGGAAAACTACCGCAAGAACATTAGCAAGAAAAACATTTAAATATCTGTCAGTCCATTTCATCTGTAATTTGAAAGGAATGCAAAATTCCCTCAGCGATTCCCTCCATCAAGTAGAAATGCAAGTACACCTTTGATGGAATTGTCTGATCTGTATTTAGTCCCTCAAATAAAAGTGTACAGGATTTACAAGCATATTCTTAGACCTATTTTACTGCAACATAAGAAACAAATCTGATGGTTCATTTGCTCCACCACCCCAAAATGCAATGCACAAGTAATCCAGAAATTTTATAAATGCATACAGTGTAAATTAGATCTATAGTTTATCATTTTGAATAGTTATCTTAAGCCTAACATTTCAGTGAAACTTCCATGTTAAAGGCACGAAGTAGCCCTTAAACAAGGGCTGATGAAGCAGTTATCAGCAAACTTCACAGAAATAGGAATAGCTTTACATTTCAAAGATAAAAACAAACTAAGATACACGCCCCAAACCACAAAGTATGATCAAATTAAGTGGGACATGCAAATCCTGATATAGCTTGACTTTATTAGATGAACAGAATATTTTAACATCAAAGCATTTAACTCTGAAAGTTATTTCAAAAGTAGTGAATTGGATAATAAAGAAAAGATAAATTTGTACTGCCTGAGCTGTCTGACAATGATATGCCATTTCTGAAGCTGAGAATTAGAAGATAGTGTTCCCTGCACATCTACAATATTTTCATGTTATACAGTGACACAGATAACCATGAAGATATTGAGGTGAGACAAGAGAGTCAAAAAAGGGAAAGTTTGAGAGCTCAAGACAACACTAACATTGTGTAAGGTCTAATGGATTGAGAGTGTCCAGAAACATGATATTTATCATTACCAACCAACTGAGGATTTTAAGAGGCAAGTCTGGCCTGCTGCTGTTTCTTCAGAAGTGCAAAACTCGCTGTCTAGGACTTAAGAGGTTGATAACCTTTACTTATTTCTTCAAACACTGGCTCTCAGACTCTCCAGTAAAAGAAATGGATATTACTTTTTAATAACAGGCAGCATTCATTTTTTCGGTGTACAAGTTTCACAGTCTGTGGCATTTCACAATTTAAACCATATATTGCACATGAAAATTGTGGTAAATGTAGCTGAAAAGCACTGCTATACAATGGTGTTTCATAAACTGTATTGGCACAAACTGATAATATATCCGTGAGACTTTGAATCCAGTTAAACTACCATCACTGCTACTGAAACAAACCACATTTTCATTGACTATACCTTTCAAAGACTAATGACAAGATGGTTTCAGTGGAGACCCTCGGCTATTAATATTTCTACACCTGGGAAAGAAGTTTCCTAAATGCAAAGTCTATCTTATCCTCTGTTCCCTCACCTCCAAACTCCAAAATGTCACAGTTGGTTGATACAACTTCAAAAGAAAACCAGTTACGCTACCTATTGTGTGCACTGCAGCATTATTAAAGGGTACATTTCAGTTACATTTCTATGAACAGGCTTTCTGAAATCTAGCTGCTGCTAACAGACTAGGACTAGACACATGGCAACGTTAAGTGTAAAATCCCGAGGGTCAGTTACGTCTTAGATCCCCATGGTACCACCTGGCATCAAACCTCAGATGTTCCAGCAATATACTCTCTTTGTCTTACAATGTCATTGTCTGCTAAGAAAATAATTTTTATGAACATAGGATGGATGTTCTAGCCTTTTATTAACTTTAACACCAGGCAAGCTGAGAGAAGGCTAGGAAGGTTTTGTAAGACAGCTGTGACATTTACATCTGCCTTAAGATGGACCAGCAACATGCACTGCCCCCGAGAATTTAACACCTATAACTAGGCCTGCAGGCGAGAGATTCCCCCCCAACCCCCGCCCCAGTTTGCAGCCTTCCAAAAATCAGAATTTTTCCAGGTCACAGCCAGCCTAATGAGTCTGGATTCACACATTTTAGGGCAGAGATGAATATTGCTTGCTGCTTCATACCGTTAAATATGATCAATTTTACCTTTCTTTTCAGGGCTTAGCAGATACTGGAGCTTTTTAGCGATGGAGCAAGCTTCTCCATCTGAACTCAACTGAATAAAATTTAAGGTTACTTTCAAAGTTCAGATAGACGTGAATGGAATTCCTGTGAAGTTGTTTCATGGTGCTTTTATATAATCAGCTACAAAGTTGCTTCACAGCCTTTAGTAAGTGAGAAATCAGCTGAGCTTCACTGAATTAAAAAGCCAGATCAAACGTACTCTGGGGGCGTAAGATGTCCTGAAAGGTAAGTTAAATACATTCAGTTTCTAGGATGATAAGAATTTAAAACAAATCCCAGTGAGTCAAAAGGAAAAAAAAAAAAAAAAAAACCAACCTCAGCATACTTGATGCAAGCAAAAAGCCCTGTGAAATCTGGGCATGCAACCCTAAGCGATAGTGTAAGCTGTCACCTCTGTCCGTTAACTGCTTCCATCAATCCCTCTTCCCTATAGTCTGAACACACATACCCCCCCACACCAATACCCCACTCCCACCACCCCCCTACTCTCTGCCCCCAAAAGGTGGTAAGGTTATTACCCTGTGGCCTGGTATAACATGGACCTTTGGACACCAAAACAGCCCCAGGTTTTCATGTCATTATATTCTAGTTTTGTTTGTCAGTTGCAGAGGAACTGACTTAAAATTACATATGACTTGGGGGATGAATGTGTCAAGCCCAAACTGGTCAGGGCACATGAGGATTTTCCATTTGAACTACAAAAATAGGGCTCTCAAGTAAGACTGAAGACCAACACAGTGTTCCCATTAAAGGAAATCTCAGATTCAGATTTAAAGACCAAGCATGATGGGATAACTAAATCAGAATCCCTCTGCAGAAAGGCACTGGTAGCTTAGCTATCCAAGTAGTCGTACAAGCTAATAACTTCTAGTTAGCTCTAACTCAGAGGGTCAGGAATGCTGGAAACAGGCTAGCAGCACACCTTTGGCTGCATGTCGTGAGAAACCACAAGCAAGCACAAGGCAAGGACAGCTGAACAACAACTTTGTGAGATGGTGAAAAGACAAGAGTTCACCAGTTCAGCCATAGTACAGCCAGGATACCTGCCTCGCACAAACAGGAAGATACAATTGGCACAAGTACAGCAGTGGACACTAGCACTCACTATGCCATCTAACTCCAAGAGAAAAATTCTTAAATGTTCAGAAGCACATGACAGGACTTCCACTTCTAACAGACTGGCTGCAACCTTTTACTTGTTGCACTTCTGAGAGCCATTGAAACCTTCACCAGCAGAGGAAGTAACTACTACTAAGGTCAGTACGAGTGTGCTATGCTCTGAGAGGCTGCTGTTTTAGAATACATTTGGAAGCAAGATTATAATTTTCACGTTGCTCTTTTGAGAAAAATGGAAAGAGAAACTGCAGAAGGAAAAAGAACAAGTAATAGGAAAAAACAAGCTGAGGGAGTGAAATGCTGGATAATTGTACCACGTTTTTTCCTATGTTCACAACAGTACAGAGAACGTTTTCTCACAGCCCCTTTTCTAATAATATATCAAGAATACATGATGCAATACAGAACAGTAATTTTGTTCTAAATGTTTTAGATGACAATTTCACCATGTAGCAAAAAACCTGAAGTTTGTGTGGCTGGTATGCCATCCAACTAGCCATAAACAAAGGCATACATACAGGGACAAAAGGTACCAGTACTGAAACATGCAAGTGACAAAATCCAACCAAACAACTACTCTGATTTAATGAAAGCAAGTGGTTTTGTTACAGACCACACAGGTCAGAAATGCAACATGGGCAACACGGCACTCAGTTTGCTGCGAAGAAAAGGCCCAACCTGTGGAAAGAGGGGCAGTTCCCAGGATCCTGCTGTCAGAAGCTGCAAAAGAAAGGAGGGCTGCTGGGACAAGTTCCATCTGAAACTAAAATGCATGGGTTAGGGACTCTTACCAGATTATCTCAAATCAGATACAGATTATATTTGGAGTGGATTTTAAACAGGGTTTTTTCAGATTGCATTCAAAAAGTAAGGGTTTTATATACGCACAGAGAACTTAAAATCTGTTACAGAATTAGAGTAGTTTGGAAAAAGTACAGCAGATTTTACAAATTTATCTCAGGCCCAAGAAAATCTTCACCTTGCTTAGGGAGGCTCACTTTAACAAACAGTATCACTGATAAAACAATTTTGCCTCTATGATGTGTTTATGTATTTTATGCTGGTGCATCTACGCCTAATGTACGCAAGTGAGCTACACTGATGCAAGGTGGCATGTGAATATTTCATGCAAATCCAAGCCCACAAAGAGTAAACCTACATCAGCACCCTTGCCATCTCCAGAATTGTGTTATGACTTACAACGGCAAGTTGCTATCTCAGTATACTAAAGATAAATAAGTGTTTCTTCTTCTTTAAACAACTATCCAATAAATATTAAGGTTTGCATTATCAGCATCTCTCAGTTAATGGCCACTGAAGAGGAGGAGTATCAATTGTCTAATTAAATAGCATAATTTACCACCTCAGACAATAGCATAATATCAAATCAAGGTAGGACTGCCAGTATTGTATACATGCCCAGCATTGATAGATTTTCACTTTTCAATAGGTAATTATTAGAGGGAAGATGAGGAGGAGAGTTTCTCTTAAACAAAACTAAGCTGGTAAAGAACAAATTTGTTTTAAATGAAATCATCAAGAAGGGAATGGAGAACTTAAGGTTGCTTAAAGAATCACCATCAAAGATACTAGAAAAGTGATTTTAATATAAATTTATAAAAGCACGACTTAACAGAGTTTGATGGCAAGGTTCACTCTATTACTCACTATGCGGAAGGCAACGGTTTATGTCTAATAAAGGGGTAAGAAAAACCTCCCATTGAGTCACAAGGTTCAAACTGGACCCTCTTGCTTTCTAAACAAATCTCTGAGATGAGTCCAGGTGTCGCTGGATCCACTCCTAGTCCCAGACTTGGTCAACAGTTTATGTCTAAAGGGATTGGGTGTAGGGATTTCAGTGTAGTGCTTCAACGTGTGATCATGGGTCTTGTGCGACTTTGGAATACGAGTAGTTTGAGGTTCCTTAACAGTACTATAACAAATCACAAAATTTGATTATATGATTTTCTAGCAAACACTTAATTACTCAATAATCAACAATTTCTTGAAATCAAACACAGCAGTTTAGTTAAAGATACAAAAAAGTTTCCTAAATCAAATTGCATACATGAACACACACACACACAGATATAGAGGTTAACATGTGATTAAGATGCTTCCTTTTCTGCAGATAATAGTAAATTTTGGTACCCAGTGATCAAAATGGTACTATACGCACTTTCTTCCCTTTGTTGGCTTCTGTCAGCAGACGGTCTGAAACTCCTAACTCTTATCCCTTTGTCAGTTTCTATCAGCAAATGGTCTGAAACTACTCCCTTCGTTAGCTTCTATCAGTGGATGGTCTGAATGCTCTCGTGAAATACTGGGTAGCAGCCTGCTGCGATCCCAGAGAGCTCCAAAGGGCGTCACTTTAGGATTGATATTTACAGGGTCACAAGATGATTCACTTTGGTCAGTACTTTTCCATTGTGGCCACAATTCTTGTCAGGTGATTTTGGCAACTTTTTGAGTAGGCTTGTGATCCAGGCAGGAGGGGTCTCTGGTACATTTCCCAGGCAGCAGGAGTTCCAGGTGCAGTTAGGGAGTGCCTCATCGCCCCAACTCACTGCCCTTGCACCAGGACAGGAAAGTACCAGATTGTCTCAACTCACTGCCCCAGAAGGCAAGGTCAGAAAGTGCCAGATTGTCCCAGCTAACAGCACTTGCAATTGAAACAAGAACAATGTTGGGCCCACCATCCTTGTAACTAAAGCAAGAACAATGTTGGCTGGTGTTGACATTGCAAAGTGGCCCAGGGAGGCGAGGGGTGGGAGGGGTGTCTGCGCTACCACAGAAATTCAAACAAAAGTGGAAATCTAAGGCAAGTTTGCCTATGTTTAATTTATACCATCAATGACGAGCTCTCCTATCCTTCAGGACAGGACAGACCACTGCAATTCAGAGATACCTTGACAGAAACAGAATCTGTGGTTGGAAGTGCAGCACTAAGTATGACTGACTTGAGCATGAATTTTAATTAACAGATAGAGGCTTGTTACATCTTTTGAAAAGTCACTCTGCTGTTGGCGCATAGGTCTTTAGTACTTGTTCTACACAGTGGACAAGACTATAGATGGCTACCAGATTTACTTAGTAATCTCAGTGATCATGTATGACAATATCACCTTCACATTTAGGAAAAGATTTCACAACAGCAAAAATCCAACAGTAACACAACCCCACTATCTCAAAACAGGTTCCCAGTCCCACCCCAAGTACGTTCTGTGTCCCTTGCACTGAGACGCCTACCTCAATCTTTCTCCCAAATACAGAACTGGAAGTGGAGGGCCCGTACCATCTGCTGCCCCTCGCACCACTCCAACAGCTGCTTCTGAGCTCCTTCTGCCCGTAGCCAGGCACTTAAAGGAGCTGGAAGCCTCAGTGCTGACAGGCTGCAATGCAGAACAGCTCTCGCCTCTGCTGCATATCAACGTAAAATGAGCAGTGTACAACTGGTAGTACATACTCAAGAGTCTGGCAACATTTGCTTTACAGATAGAGATGATGACATAGTGATGTTTCAGACCTCAAACCTGGGTTCCCTGTGTGTGCACTCACAATGAACAAAGAAATATTACTTAAAAAAAAAAAAATTTACTCCCTCACCACACCCCACACCAAGAAAAACAGAGCATTGATCCTTCATCATCTGTTTTTTTAATACTCATCATCTGATGTAGTGGTAGCTATGATCATTTCTAGCCTGGGACTACACAAATTTTAGCTTTAAGTGGTTACAAAGTTATTTACCACGACTTCTTTCTATCTTTTTTTTTATTACCTGTGAGACCTGACGTGATGAGACCTAGTACCACAGACAGAAGTATAACCCTGACAGCGTGGCACAGCGCCTGCACTGCTCAGAGAGGAAAGCACATAAAACTGCATTCACTGCAGATGGAGATGACAGGCAAATATTATTACACAGCCAAAAGGCAGACAATTGACAATACCATAAACTTTTACAGTTACAACATCAAAGGTCATTTCTGCCCTGTGTCACTTTTTAGCTTTGTTTTTGTACAATAAACAGATACTTACCACCTCCAGTAGCCCAGCAAAAACTTAAACCTATTATTTAATAAATAATATTAATTCTCTACAAAGAAGATATAAACACATTAAAATTTATTTATATTGGAAAATGTGACATAAAAGCCAATTCTATCAGACAAGATAAGTTTGCAATAGCAAAAATTTTTTCTGTACTGTCCCCTTGTTTAATAAAGACATCCCAAATGCTGCAGCTTACCTGATCTTGCAGAGACATAACAGGATTGTTTTTGGTTGTATTGATATGTAGAACATGGTATTTGTTCTTCGCACAAAGATCATAGGCAATATTTGTGAAGGATGTGCTGGCAGTCTTAGGTACTCTGTTGTAAATAATCACCACATCATCTTCTTCATCCAGTGGCACGTCTTGTCGGGGGCCATCTACTGTATGACGCTGTTCTATTTCTCTGACTTCATGTCTTGCAATAGCCCTTTCTGTTAAGGAAGACAAATACAAAATTTCAGTGTAAATATCACCAATTTTGAGTTCAAACCATAAAATGCAAATAACCTGGTGAAAAGCAGTAACTCCTCAGCAATAAAGGAAACACTTGCTGTCATATACATATTTCTGACACATCTGAAGCAAAACAATCTATAAAATGTATGAATGATAAAAAATGAGTTAGTCTTACATGGAACACGAAGACTAGAAAACAATATACTCCAGGAACACATACTGTATTCTATGACTCATGCCAGTGTTACTGAAAGCCATCATCTCTAAAGAAAAATGTATATAAAGCGCTACCAAAATGGTGATAGCCCCAAAATATCCTAAATAATTTCTAGAAAACACCTGTTTAAACATTATAATAAGAGGAATAATTCAAGCAATTTGGAGAATATGAATTTTCTGAAAACAGTAGAAATACCATCACTGAGATTTAGTCAATCAACTGTGTAGTGGCACTGGAATTCAGATGAAACCATTGTTTTGTTATTTCAATTTATACAAGCCCCAAGTGTAAAGCATTACAATAAATGGATTTGCAAAAATTCAATTAGATTTATTAATTTCAAATTTAACAAGAATAGAAGCAAGAGGCTTACAAAACAGTTAACATTAAGGTGAAGCGTGATCTCTGAGTATTGAAATACATCGAAAAGAGAAACATGGAAAAGCAAGCTATGAACAAGACATTTTGGCAGGGTGAGTACATTGCAAATAAACCATTTTCCTTTTATATGAAGGGCAATACTCAGAGTAATTGAACTCTGCTTCAAGTGCTAAAAGCCTATTTGGAAAATAAAAACCACAATATCAGAGCATTTTTTTTTCTGCTGCTGCTAAATATCAAATACTTTGTGCTGATTCAGACATAGCTTTGTTCTGTTCTAGATAAGTATATACTTTAATACGATTTTCAATACAGATGTCAAAGCCTCTTTTCTGATTCATTTATTGTGATATTGCCTTTAATAATGCATTCAAAGAAATCTGCGTTGGCCAACAGTGCAAGCTGAAGTTGGTACCACATGAGTAACCTGTAATTCTCTGTATTATGTTTTTACACAAGGTATAGCTCTTGCTGGATGACATGCTTTTAACAGGAGCAGCTCTTGGCCTTTACCTCCCTTGCTTTCTGTAACCTAGCTCCTTCTATTCTCTTTCACCACATCTCTTTAATTATAACATAAAATCACTTTTAAAGCAGAATCATTAAGCTGTGAACACCACTAGCCTGTAATTCCACATAAATTGTCTTCAACCACAAACTTCCATCTGTCTGAAATGCTTCAAAGCTTAAACTCACTCACTCTCTCATATGCTCGTATCTCACACCCCATAACTAAGTTACATCAGTATGAAAACGTTTGTAGAAAATGCTTATTGAGTACATCTCAATTTTCCACATGACATCTGTTGCTCCCCACTACATCAGTCACAGTTTTTGCTCCTGCCTTTCTCATTTGCTACCTCTCCCATCACTGCTGGCAAACGTCCTATTTTGGAAAGAGATGAGGCAACAGACTCAGGTTTCATCTATCTGAAGAAGGCTACAACAAAAAGGGACTGGCAACTCTCCCCCTCCTACCAGTAACAGATTAGAGGAAGCATTTGGTAGGGGACATAGTTAACCACATGGCTGCCCAAGGCTACATGGATACTGAATACCACCTAGAGAGGCTGAAATGAAACACATTTAATTTGTATTTTCTACATCAGACTAGCAGATCTCAGCTAGATTTGAATCATAACTGCACAGAACTCCAGGGCTGATGAGGCTGGCTGGTGCAGAGGGAAGCTTCCCCTTTTACGTGGAAGAAGTAAGCATTTGTGAGAAACAGACATGATTTGCAAGGAGAGTGATGGGAAGTGTTCCTCTAACAAGGTATTTGAAACCATGATGATTCAAGAATTACTGTCATAAGCGCACTTTAAATGCTATGCCTAAGATATAGAAGAGGTATGATTAGATGCAATTAGCAGAAAGGCTATTGCATACAATCACCTTCAACTTTGTACGGTGAGAGGGGAAAGCGAGAACCCATGCAAGGAGGAGAACCTTCACAGGTATGAAGTACACAGCCAGTTGCATTATCAAAGAATAAAGACGCTTTAAACTTCAAATTAAAATGAAAACTTATCTTCATGACAAAGATCTGAAATCACCTTTATGAAATAACTGCAATAGTTAAAACCCAAAAGCTGAGATGAAGTGCAGGATATAAGCTGCTGAAGTGCAAGGAAAGCTAAAGCTCACGAGAAGCAGATGAAGAACCTGAAAGCATCTGACCTGGTCAGCCATCCTAATGCCTGATTTCATTGTGGTCTATTAATAGGACAGCAAGGAAAATTGCAAGTTTTGTAAAAACACACATTTTTTTTTTTTCCTAGTCATGAAAAGTTCACAGTTTTTCCTGTGAAGTTAGGAAGATTTTTTGTTACTTTCTGAAAATTCAGTTTAACTGTTAAATGGCATGTGATTTGATGCATATGAATTTTATTTATTTATTTACTGGGGAAAGAGGAAGAGGTCCACTAATGGTAACATGCAATTCCAAGTAGTCTTTGGGATAAATATGTTAATCTGGAGTTGAAGAATTTGAGGATTTCACTGAATTTCACTGAATTTTCACTGAATTTTTTAGAGTTGGAAGGGACCATAAAGATCATCTAGTCCAACTCCCCTGCCGAAGCAGGACTGCCCAGAGCATGTCAGAGCATGTTACTCAGGACTGCATCCAGGCAGGGATTTGATGAGCACTTAACTACTTCATTTGTTCTTCTATAAAATTTAAATCCTCCTGGAAGTAAAAGCCCTGTAATTGTTGAAAAATGAACATTGCTTATATGTTTCTAGAAGTACAGTAGAAGATACAGTGTATGCTCTGATGACTTTTTACATGGAAGATGGGGAGGAAGATGATGTTAGGTATTTATTAAGTATATTTTGCTTAGCAAAAAATATCCTTAGGTTACAACCCTGCAAATTTAACTTTGATTATGAGAACTTGTCTACATAAGGTTGGACTGGTTTCACTGAAATAAATTTAAAAAAATAAATTAGGTTAGCTCATTTCTTTCTTATCAGAGATCCTGTGGACAAAATTACGTCCTACAGGCTCATTGCCTTCATTGCATTCTACTTAACCTTGATTTTGTAAGAAAAACACCTAGGCAAAATTCTTAAGAGCCAAATGTCTAAAGTGGGTTAAGATTATCCACACTGTTTAACACAAATTAACTATATCAATTTAAAAAGCTAAGCAGCACTTAAGCAAGTGGTACTTCAAATACAAGACAGTTTTGCATAGTAATAAATTACATGATAATTTTAAGGCATAAGATATTCTGTCTCACTATTACACTATAAACACTATTACTGTCTGTTTAGGTTCACTGTAATGAATTATCTTATTACTATACAGCTGGGAAAACTGCTGTTCTGTCATCTGCAGTTGTCCTATGTGCAAACTTTCATCAACTGCAAGGACAGTTTGCTCACAGGCAAACCATATATAGCATAATAAACATTGCTACACTGGTTATTTACCAGCAGATGAATTATCTGCAGAAAGTCTTCAGCTGGCAGAAGTAGTTTTGTAAGCACCAGAACAAGCTTATTTTCTCACCCATTTGTCTTCATGTTCTTTGAAATACTCCTTTTTATTCCATTTCCGTAACTGCCAAAATTTCCTCATTATTTATGTTTCTTGAGCCATCCTTTTGTAGCAAAAAAAACCCCAGGAAATACCATGGCTAGCAACAAGTTGGTTTCCCAGTCAGATGCCACCAGAAAATAACATATAAACGGGGAAGTTATGTCTTCTCCTTCGGCAGAAGCACTAATAGCAGAATTCAATCTGTATGCCACCACTGATTATGGATAAATTTGAATTATTTACCTTCAAGATCACTGCCCCCTCAAGTTAAAGCAGTTCGTCAACTTGGAGAGAAATGGACAGACCAAGTTTGATTGCTTAGCCCTATTTTGTTAGGATCTCAAAGAATAAAATCACCTGTGAAAATACCCTAGACACATACATACCTATAAAAATATTTGAAAACCCAACTGAACAATATTTACACAATTATAGAAACAAATCAACCAACTGAACAATATTTAAGTAATTATAGAAACAAATCACTGTGATCATGAACAGTTATTTGTCTACATTCCTTGCACATTCAAGCAGAGGAATGTCTTAAATTTCTAAAACGAATTTATTAGAATTTACTTCAAATCTGAGTGTTAACTGCATACAAAATATTATTTTCCCAAACAAAATAGAGTGGAATGGATTTTAACAACTTAAAGGTTAACAAACCAAATATTTCATATTCCTTACATTTTTCACAAAAGCATAAGAACCTGCTGGGATTTCTTAATAAAATCTACCAAAACCAGAAACTCTTCTTTCCCCTATAGCTCAGCACTTACCACTCTTGATGAAGGATACATTTTGAACCTTGCTGACTTTCTAAGTCAAGTTAACTGAATAGAATAATTCAGAGCATATCACTCTACTTCCCCAAACTGCTCTTTTTGTCTCTTTTCCTTCTCTATGGATCTACGGATGTTATTTAGGCTCTCTCTTCAATGTCTTATGTGCCTGCTATGCTTCCTTGTGAAACCTCCCACTCAGATGAGGAAAGGCTCAGTTTTAAAATAAATTTTAGCTCAGCAGCCTTCAAGTGTTGCCCAACAGAAGAAAAAGATGTGGATTCAAACTTCACTCACACTGACTTGACGTGAGGGGTCTGGACAGCTAGTATTGATAACATGATCCCTGAGAAAACAGTTGCTATATATCTATGATACTAGATGCCACTTCAAACCAATAAGCAGTTTTCTTCCAGTTGGGAACAATACTGAAGCCAGCTAACTTGGTGTCTCGGCTTTCTTTCCACTGTGCTCCCAGGCCAATTAGGCAAGCAGCTGGTAGCCTGAGGCACTGAGCAGCTCTCTTAAGCTGGTTCCCTGCCCAAAAGCCGCATTAAACACATGATTGGCCTAAATACTGAACTGGAGCAGGACCGAAAACCTATTGACTCCGTTCTTCTCTGATGAAGAAGGAAAACTGAACAGCAGCTTAAAAATGAACCATAATTATGTAGCAAAGTTAATGTCCTGATTCATTTTCAGATTATATACACCCACCATATACATGTAGCCTTCATCCTCCGCTGAAATGCAGCCTCCTCTGGGAGCTGTTTAGCAGCACACTACTTACAAACCAGAGCAGTGCTGCTGGATGTGGATATCAATCCTTTGGGGATGGAGAGGAGGAGAGAAAAATCAATGGTGCCATGACAATTTACAGCCAATGGAGGATTTCTGTCACTATACCCAATTAAAGCTGCAGGAAAAATATAGACTGAATTAATAAAAATGCCTTAAGTTAAATTTGTTCAAGGTATCAGTATTAACATACCAACTCTTTCAAAGACCTTTACAACTCTATCCTGCTCTAGTTTTAAGTCTTACTAACAGCAAAACCACTACATTGGTTCTTTAGCAACTTCATGACTTAGACCAATATGTATTTTGGGCAAGCCTTTGGTTTCTCCTACTTTCTTTTCCTCTGTAAAAGTATTCCACAAAGCCTGCTGTCTCTCTATTGCCAATTACTGAATGTTTACGATTCTCAAAGGCAATTCTGGGTGAGCCACTGGGACGGGAGAGGGTGTCAGTAAAGTGCAGCAAACCCTACCTTCTTGCTCCAGTAACTACAGTGCTCTTAAAGCCTGTAGTCCAGGTGACTTCAGATTCTCTCAAGTGTGACTCCTTACATCTATCTCTAAGTGACCATCCTTAAAATCACAATTAACTATTCTGTTTCTCAATTAGCATATGTAAATATACATATTACAATCAACATTAAGAAACAAGGAAAGCAAAATGCTGGCTATTTGATAGAAGTACAAACTGCTAGTTTTGCAACATCTCTTTTTATCAGAGCTGAGTGACTTTCCACTGGGAAAGCAAATAAAACTTAAGTGTGAAACAATACAACACAGGCACACTTAGTCCCATCATACCAAATTTTTATTAAGAAAAATAATAAAAGAATTGCTAAGAAACAAACCTGCAATTTTATTTAAGTTTTTTCAGTCAACTTCCTAATTAAAAACATCTTAACCCTTAAGATATTTTAGCCATTTGCATTTTAGACAAAAGAGACTGTTGGTCTCATTTGCAAATCTAGCTCTCTTTAATCAGTCTATGAAATACCTATGAAAAACCTTTAAATTAATACATCTTTTAAAAGTCCTCAAATTCCAGAACAGCCTCAGCACATGTGCTCTTCACAAAGTTCTGACCTACAGCAAGTAAAGATCATCTGCAAAGCACATCCGAGGATGAAAGCAGAGCAGAAAGCTTAAAATAATACCATAAAAGTTATTAAGTTTTTTTGGTCAGGCCAACCCCCCGCCCCCATCTTTTTCTTCCCCTTCTAAAAATTCAGTTGCCTTAGTGTCAAGAGATTACTATGATTAATTTTAGAAATTTCATTCCAGCTTTTCTTTTTTCCAGTGAGGCATGGAAAGAAACAGGTATAAAAGATCTTCTGTAATAAAAATCAGTAGTTTAGAGAACAATTTAAAATTACTAACATTGCCAAAACTTTTTCTTTGATAGCGGCTAATGCATTTTCAGAACAGAAGGAAAAAAAGCACTGTCCAGACAGAAGAGAATTGTTTTCAAACTCCAAACTTTAAACTCCAACAAATGCACACTGGAACTAGTTAAAAGCAAAAATAACTCCCCTAAAAACACCAACACAGACCAGCAAGGAGGCACCTCCAGCTAGGCACTGAGATTATTAACTAAAATCTAATGCAGCAGCTGTCTGAAATTAGAAGTAGTGGTGCTGAAGAACCTGCTACAGTTTCATTAGCATTTGATACTCGTCATTTAATTTCAAGATCGCATTTTTGCCAGGGCTTTATTTTGAACACATAAGTAGAAGCATGTTGATTAGTGTGTGATATTGTTAAGGGCTAGATATTAAACAAAAAAAAATAACAATGTTTACCCAACAGTAAAATGACTATCCCGTATGTGCATCCAAGCTGGTTTTAACATCAGAGCCTGCATGTCTCATTTTTCTGCAAATATTTTTAGTCGATCAACTGCATTTGTGAGGAACAGAGTATTTAATGATTAAGCTCCGACCAAATATTTCCTTTTTTTATCTTTCTTTTTAATTTTTTTTTTTCAACTAGTTAACATACAGGCCTTACACATTTTTCTTCCAGCATTCAGCTGGACAGGGTATTTGTATGAAAGACTATGTTGTGGCCCTTTTTTGATATAAAATCAGGCACACCACACATGTACTATAACGTCAGTCTGTGTTTTAGGTACATAATACATAGGACAGGTAAGGGTCTGCATCTCAAGTTGCCCCAGGAAGGGCAAAACCAAACAAAAACCTATGAAAACTCACAGATCAGATGAATTGCGTCTATAGATCAAAGCTTGGGTAACCCAACAAGCACGGTTATTCCCAGAAAAAATATGGCTTAGAGCAGACATTTTTGTGTAATAATATCCAGTGAAACAGAAAAAAAGGTTTCATTCCACCAAATATGAAATTTTGAACAATTTGTAAATGCTTGAAAAGGTGCATACTAAAACCACATCTTCAGCTGTAACTATAGCATCACTACTATGACTCCTGAATATTGCAAATAATACTAATTACAAAGTTACATAAAAATTTATAGAAACATTTCAGGCAACATTGTTTAGTAGTAAGACTTAAAAATAAGCATGTCAAACAGCTCCACAAACTCTCCATCTTCAGACTGAGCTGTTTTGTTTGACATAAGTGTTGAATTCAGGTTAATGAATTAGCATGAGAGCAAACACAACAGGTATCATTCATCTTTTTTTTCCTCCCAGTCACTTGCAATTTCAGGTTTCTTTAGGACAAGGAAACTTGAGTAACAGATAGCTGTAAAGAGAAAGATGTAATCACAGAAGGAAAAGATCTGTGGCTTTTCAGAACCCCAAAATTATCAGTAAACTGTTATGAAGCACAGTGACTATGATAACGGCAATAAAAAATACTTGCAAATCAGGGATTTATTCTCTAAATAATAAACTGCAGCTGAGTATGTAACAGCAGGGCTTGCTCTTATTTATAGTGCCTTAGTATTGTAATGCAGATCTTCAGTGTTAGCGAGAAAAGTTAATGGAACTGTTTTATACACGGATATAGTTGTCACAAGCATTTCACTATACAAATGTGCGTGTCACTCCTTCAAGCAAAATCCAATTCAAATAATGAAAGAAAGCAAGATCAATATAGATCATCTGACTCCATTTAGGAAGGCAGCCTGGAGACTGTTTTGTTATTTTATATAAGCTTTCTCCAGACATACAATCATTTACTTTTTACTAAAAGGGTAGTGGCTAGCATCAAAGCAAGAAGGATCACTACACTGTTAAAATCATTGAAAGACCTGTATGTATGGACAATGCTGTATTACAGTTAAGTCAGCATCACATTTAATAAAACTAATTGGTAATACATACTGTTATTTCCAACATATTACATTTATACCCCAGCCTGTCTTTACACTTCTTGGCTAAACTAACTAATCTGGAAAACAAACTATTGCCAGTTGGTCTAGCAGCCAAAAAAAAAGGAAAACAGCAAAACCAGCATTGCCTTCTGATCAGAACGGCAAATGACGTGCTTAAGGTAGAAGATCTACATATTTTCTTAGAAATCTTAGGAAGTCAGAGTACCAAGAATAAGCTCATGGTAACTCTATGTAGTACCAACACATACAGCATGATATTTACTAAATTATCATTGGCTGTGTACAGACTAAGCATTTACAGTGATAAATATGATTTCTAACCTTAACATAGTTATAGGAGTTTGTATAAAGTCCTTTGAAAGAATAGAAATAAGTCTGCATGCTGAATGAGCCCCACTGTTGTTAAGCCATAAACAGAATTAATTTTAATTACACTTTTAAAATACTGACTAGATAAGCTTTTGATTGTATTTTTGTTTTCTTTGTGAAAACCATTTATCTTGCTCTTAGCTTCATTTTAAGAACTTCAATTGCATTCTATATCCTGGTTGCTTTATGTGCAAACTAGAAGTATGTCTTATTTTTCCCCAAAACCTGCAAATTGTTAATCAACAGATTTGCTAGCTCATGTAGCTTAAATATCAACATATAGAAGAAAAAATACCGCCTTATCTTTTGTTCCAGTCTTAGGCTTGCAGCCTAAAGACCTCATCTGAGATGGAGATGAAAAAGATGAGCATGAATAAAGACCATAGACTGATAGAATAATCTGGGTTGGAAGGGACCTTTAAAGATCACCTAGTCTAGCCCCTCTGCAATGAGTAGGGACATCTTCAACTAGATCTGGTTGCTCAGAGTCTCATCTAACCTGGTCTTAAATCTTTCCAGGGATGGGGCATCCACAACTTCTCTAGGCAACCTGTTCCAGTGCCTCAACACCCTCACAGTAAAGAATTTCTTCCCAATATCTAATCTAAAACTACCCTCTTTCAGTTTAAAACCATTACCCCTCATCATCTCGCTACACTCCCTGATAGAGTCCCTCCCCATCTCTCCTGTAGGCCCCCTTCAGGTACTGGGAGGCCACTAAAAGGTTTCCCTGGAGCCTTCTTTTTCCAGGCTCAACAACCCCAACTCTCCCAGCCTGTCCTCATAGGAGAAGTGCTCCAGTTTATCACAGATACGTTCTAACAACACACAGACCACTCAAAAATTACATTTCAGGAACCTCAAAACCATTTTAAGTAAATGAAAGTACAAGAAAAACTCCTTTTGAACTAAATGCTAGAACTACAATGAACCCTAAATTAAACAGTTTTTAAACTACCTCTAGAAAACTCTTCTTGCTATATTCTACCCCTCTTCACACCTGGGGGTCCAAGGTATACTCAGGCAGAACTAGGAAAACAATACATGCAGCATTGACCTGATTCCTTTCTGAATAAAATAATCATCTGCTTTAAAGGCAGCCCTTCTCTGACTTTCAGAGGATTAAAAGTAGCGGTGGCTCAGTAGACTCAGGGAGTCAGTTGAGGGAATATTACAAAGGAAAGCTCGCAAGTCCTTTCAACATGTACCTTCCCTGGTCCTACCCTGGAAGCTCAGTTGGGTGTTCACAACAGAAGCCCAGATGAAATCCCTGGCATTTGTTTGAAACCATGCATTAGAGAACACTTGTGGCACAACTAGCCAGCTAATGCAAACCTTCCACCTTCATTCTCTCCATGCTACGCAACAGTGGCAGTCATAATTGGTTCAAACACACTTGCATACCAACAACACTACTATAAAAACCTCTTTGTAGCAGATATTAATTAGCAAAATCAAAATTGCACAAACAAGCTTTATCTAGTTTCATGGCAGTGCATACAGAGCTCCCTTTTCTTGGTAAAACCAGAAACAGTCCAGGACCGGTGAGATATGCTGTAAAGTGGTTTTGTACAAATAAACTTCCTACTGGTAGCAGAGCCAGCTGCTCACTGAAAGCCTCTGGGTGTTAATCCTGATTTAGATTGGATTAAACTTTTTAATTAAAAAGAATTCTTTCCCTACAAGCATGAGAAATATTTTGTTCTTCCCCCAAATCAGTCCTTTTTTGTACAAGGAAGATTATTTGATGAAAACCTGACCAAAACAAAAGGGCAAGCAATCCCCTCATTGCATTTTAGGTAGCTGTTGCAAAAAGGTAAAAACAACTCCAGTCCCTTACTCAGACCTTTGGTCCTGCAACAGTAAGGGGTACAATACATTTGTATTCATCAATCTCAACAATCCTTCCTGACTAAAATACACCATAATTATTCGTTATCAAAAGGTATATCATCACTGAACATACTAAAAGTCAGAATTGCATCAAGTTATGCTGGATAATGCAATGCCACTGAAATAGTCAAAAAGAATCCCTACAGATACCCCTCAGCAAGACCAGAGGAAAAAGGACTCAAGATTCTCATGTTAGTATTTAAAATTTATTAAAATGTTCGTTTTATAAAGGCCCCTGGAACAATGAGAAAGTTAATTTAGTGTTACATATCATCTCATTGGCAGTTGATGTAGAATTGCACAGTATATAAAGAGCTGACTGGTCTTGAAAAAAACCCAACCTCAAACCAACCACCAGAAACACACACTTATTTGGTCAGATTATCTTTTGCAGACTAAGACTTTAAATTGTCAGATTTTATTTTATACAAGCAAAGTAATCTGCTTCCAACAATAGTCAATAGCCTAAAATCTAGTATTAACCCATTTCTAATATGGCTGAAACCTGTAGATCTCTGTAAAGGAATAATCCTTTTGCTGTCATTCAGAGAGAAAGAGCCACTTAAGATATTTTAACTTGATTTTAAAGAGCATAGTACATGATCAACACAGATAAGAGCAGCAATGCTAAAACTATACTTTGAAGCAAAGATTTGTTCAAACTTTATGACCCATGTTCCCAAAGAAAGGTGTGTGACGTTGAGAATGACGCTCTCTTGCCAGAGATGCAGATATTGATCTCAGCTCAGCTTTCCCCAGAGAAGCTGTACAGCTATAACTCTTCCTTTCTGTGCCAGTACTAAAGGTACTGAAGTCATACAAACCAAGCTTTTACTCTCTGCTCTGCACATCTCCATACGTGAACCCAGTATTTCCTGAGCTGCTTTCAGTTTAAGTGTCCAGTGTCCGCAGATGGTTTCCATACATATAATTTAAATTTACCTTGCTGTTGCATTAATTCACCATCCTCAAATTCCATTAGTCTCAATTACTATTTTTGTATTTTTGTATACGAATAGTAAGGTTGAAAAGTTCATTTTTATGTTAACAAGCTGTAACCATGTAAGAATATATATATATTTAATATCTGTTGGCAATTCAAATAAAGCATGTATGGAAAAAACACACAAGTCTTTCTTTGTGCTATATGAAACAGAAGCTACTGCTTCAGAGTGTTAAGTCAGAGAGATAAGCCATTCTGGGAGGGGACGGATGGACAGACTATTATAAACTTCTGTAGGAGTATACATCAATTGATACAGTTTTTTGTGAGAAATAGCCTATTTATCTGGGATACTTCAAAGCAAAAAAATACCACTGGTGAATTCTGTTTCCAGGGAGATGACGTATTACCTTCCGGAAACATGTCACATGCTAAAGTTATTCTTAAGACTGAGGGAGCAAAGGAAAACATGAAAAGGACTTTGCCATGACACAGACTCTCTGGCAACATTGTTACAAAAAGAATAAAATAAAACAAAAATAAACCAAAAATAAAATAAAAGGAACTTTGACTCACAATCCTCAGCAAATTTAGTTGCGGTGGTTAGAGAGAGAACTATCCATGTACCAACTGAGCTCTAAAGACATCATACCACGGTAGGAACAATTCAGACACAAGTTTGGGCAGAAAAGAGGGGGAAAAGCCAAGAGACATTAGCCCTTTATAGTACCACATGGTTCAAGGGAAGCTCCAGGATAAGTAAATAATAGTGAGAATGTGCATGCTCCCACCTTTCATCTCCTCAGTTGCCACTCTAGACCCACCCCATCAACAATTCCTGTCAAGTTTTAAGGCTATCCCCATCTCTTTGTTCCCTTTTCTCTTCACTGGACTTTTCTTAAAGGAAGCAACAACATCATCCCTTCTAAAAAGGCAATACAAAGGAACCAAGCAGCTGTGTAGGCGAAAAAGAATGAAAACTCCCACACAAGGAGTTCAGCAAATTGGTACTTAGAAATAAATAATAGATCAAACTTATACTGTTTGGTAACAAATAATTTAGCAGTGCAGTATGCCCATTACACAACAGCATCTGCCTACCAGTCTCCTTCAATTGCATTATCTCATGTCTTCTTAAGCCTTTCGGTTTTTTGTCACATCATCTTCCTCAGAACCTTTCTGATAGCTATAGCCTCTCCTCATATACTTCTGGCACCCTGCTAATAGCCATAGGTCTCTGCTCACAGTTTCCCATGAATCATTTAGACTTACAATGACCTGTTAGGATAAAGCAAGGGTCATGTTTCTACTGCCTCCTTGGGAGGCTGGTGCTAATGCACTTCTCCCAAATCCTGATATCCACAAACACTTTTAAAGACATACACAAAAGTCACATTGCTATTCCATATTTTTCAAGTGCAAAGTCACTTGGCCTTTTGACTCAAGCACTTTTTAAATTTTTTTTTTTTTTTTGCAATACACAATTTATCCTTCAAAAGGAGGAAATACTTTGGCTGCATGCGAGTTGTAAACACAACCTCCCTTACTCATACTAAAATAACTTCTGAAGTCTTATTACTTCTACGTTCTCAGATAAAAAGTAACTTATCTTAGTTTCTGAACAGCCTCCTCAAAATATTTTCACACCTCTTTTAACACCTAGTTCATACCATGCTATCTTCTTCTCAGGAAGGAGAGGATATCAGGGGCTGACATCAATTTGCAGGATTAAAATTGACTCAGGGTAAAAATTCTCACTATGTTTCAAACATCACCATATTAATGAGAAAATGGGTCACTTTTCATCAAAAGAAAATTCTGTATCAAAATCGCTATAGATCAGGACTTCACATCTCTGTGCGCTACTAGCCTATGGCCAACTGAGAAGATAAGAGAACTCTCAAGCAAGATACAGAGCTGTGCTTCAGTTCATATGTATATCTATTTTTTCAGCAACATTATGTTAAATTTAAAAGAGGATATTCTGTCCAAGTGCCCTCCCCTCTATCTTCCCACATGTCAACAAATTATCCTGATGATATTTTGGTTAAAACAGTAGCCATTTCTTCCAGAGACTATAGAAAAGCACCCCCCTCTGTAGTCAATGTTACAAGCCTACAAATTCAACAGGTAGCAGAAATTTCACTCCACTTTACATGTGCCACTTTAAAAATACCTGGAAATTCAGTAATTTTTGTATGCCCCATAAACTGTTTTCAACCTGTTCTTCAGCTGAGGTACAATTTCTGCAATATATTAACTTCTAAAAAACTATATTTACAAATGTACATAGGAAGGTTTATTTCAAAACACAACATGTTTCCAAACGGCAGGTTCCTGTTGACCAAAAAAAGAGGAGCTGCTACAGCTCTCTTTTGCTTTTGTGTCTTCCAACTGCTCAGAGGGGGGAAAAAAAAAGTTGTTTTAAGTGTTGTGGGGTTTTGTTTTTGTTTTTAAATCCTGGCTCTCAACATCTTTGAAGCAAAGGACTTTCATGCTGCTTCTCTCTGAGGAGGAAAACATGACTCTGCATCAGAACACAACAGACGTCTCTCCTCACATCAGAGGGAAGATGTCGCAGGCCGCTGTGATGTGACTGGCAATGGGGTAATTGACAGAAGTTTAATGGCGCTGTCTAGCCCAACAGAGCCGTGGGAGTCAGACTAGCTGTCTCTGCACATCTGTTGTGGATATAAGCATTTGAGAACAATCCCTGCTTTCAGCCCAGATACTAACTCATTCAGTATATTCATCAAAAAAGCAGTTGAATCCAATGGCTTTCATTTTACAAAATGATAGATCTGTACTCCCTCATGACTACATACATGAACAGTTCCAACTTCTGAACTTCAGATGGATTACTGCCGCCTCCTCCTCTGCAAAGGGTCACCCTGTGCAAAGCACACAGCCACAGGAAACAAACCGTAGGAAATTAGCTTATCTATGGAGAACATTTTTGAATTGACAACAACTGAGCTGCAAAGCCCACAAAAAAACATTCATGCCATTGAAATGTCTGCAACAAACTGTCTTGGTGAAAGGAAATCCGACATGGATACAAAACACATTTCTTTTTAGGAAGTGAGAGCTCTTTATAATAATTATTTAGGCTATTATAAAGCTAATCCCCACTAGGGGGAGCACAGCTCTTCCTTTCAGAGGCACTTTCGGCCCAATTTGGAAGTCCCAGGCAGCATCCTGGCTCATTTCACACACAATACAGTTGTCCCTAAATTAGTCCGAACTGATAAATATTAAAAATATGTTAATTTTATTATTCAGAATATCATTAAATGTGAAAGATGGAAACTCCCAGGCAGTAAAGATCTTTAAAGACAACTTGATTGCAAAGCTTATAAAGAAAAGCAACAATAATTTACCTTTTCTCATAGATCAGTTTGGGTTGGAAGGGGCCTTTAAAGGTCATCTAGTCCAACTCCCCTGCAATGATTTACAGTCAGTTGTACAAAAATAGAGACCGACGTGATGAAGAGCATAAATAAGACAGGTACATTTTTTCTGTATTTGCCGCCTTCTTTTCCCACCATACAGCTACACCTGGTTCCCATTACCAAGCCCTTCTTCCCAGCTGTGAAGGATAGAAATTTTCATTTTGAAACATACGCTGACATACATCTTCCAAGAGCTAGTGTTTCAACAGTTTTATCAATAACTCTTAGTACTTGAGGAAATCACCTGAGTTGTCAAAATTAAAATGATATCTGTTACAGTAAATGCTCTTTAATCTAGTCCTTGCTAGCTGGGAAACACACCACAGAGATCATAAAAGTTAGCTACTAAGAAACATTTCAGCAACAGTTTTCTATTTCTGCTGCCTACCTTTTCTTTCCCTCTGAATCTAAGGGTGCATTTTATTTTCTTATTTTACCATTCTTTTCAAACCTTTCTTTTAAAAAATACTGGCACTAGAAAAATAAGGCACTTAGTTAATTAGTGGAAATTTTTGCATCAAGAAGCTGTCTTTAAAATGAGTTACTTTTCTTCAAAATTAAATGAAGCACTCATTAAAAAAATAATTAGTATGTATGACAATCAGTTGAAAGCCTATCTCCTACTATAAGACATTTCTATTGGGCGGCAATCTGGACTGCATTATAAAGCACTATTATACATGAACAGATGGAAATCATAAAATGATATTTAGCTACAGATTTCCTGTCAGAAACTTATATAAAAAGAAGGGGGGGAGTGGAGGGGGGAAATATGGTCTACATTTTCCATTAGCCAACATCAAATCACTGAAAAAAAAAAATAATCAAGGAATCCATGTAATGCCTATGACACAGCAACCTATTTTTAATCCATATTTTTTCCAAATCTCTTGCATGTAAGATAGCCATAAATAAGACTATGTTTTCACGCTTAAGCACAAAATTTAAGATCAAAACCAATAAACTACCCACCAAAGAACACACATGAAAATGCATTTCAGTTACAGTTAAAAATTAAGATTTCTCAAGATTTGAATTCTTACTTTTGGCTGAACATCAGTGAAAGTCAGTGAAGCTCTACGGAGCGTCACAGATTTGTCACAAGAGTTGATTATAGGATCATGGCCCAGAAACATATTAAACTTTCCCATTATAAGCTATAATGAACTGTCTTGGCTAGAATAACAAATGCATAGTTTATTTCATTCGGATATGAAAGTTATTCAAGTTGCAAAGATCAAGGTGCATAAGATCGACTTACTATGAAAATAAACTGCTCCCTTAGTTTAAGGGCAAAGTATTATCAGCTGTTGCAATCTATACAATTATTTTGAAATACAGTCTTGTCTTTAGGATTACACTTAATCAGAACCTTTTGCTTCATTGCCAGGACTTTTAAAAAAAGTAAATATTAATGCTATTTAAGCACAATACAGAGATCACTATAGAAAGGTTATATAAAAATCCAATGACAGAAAAACAGTTGCTGAACATGCCATCCAAGAGGAATGTGGGGGTAAGGGAGGTAAGATACAGATGTGAAGGGCGAGGCACTCCTTGAAATACTTAGCATACCTTATTAAATCAATTGTGTTCAGTTTATTGTTCAATATAAATCAGAGTTGTATTTTACAACTGATAAATTGATAAAGCTACCTGAAACTAGCAAATCTCCAAAATACTATTTCATCAAGACTTCAGAACGCATTAAGTACTACATGAATGCTTCCTTTAGCACATAAGCCAATAGTAGCATAACTGTTTAGTCTGTACATGGACTGAATTTGCTGTTTTGTTTCCAGACTCACCAGTGAATGCTTTTAATGTTATTTTTCCATACATTCAGCTTCTTTCATTTCACTTCTCTTTCAGCACAAACACAATAGATGCAAAGGAACATACAGACTTCCTTCTGTTTCAGTGGTCTTAAAGACAAACCAACCTTCAAGATCACTGATGACCTCCAAAAGGACTTAAATACCAGGGGGCCTTACTATTAATTACTCCAAGCTAACAACAGTTAGGGCCTCAAGCACATCCAAGATTAAACAAGGAGAGGAAGGAAAGAAACTGGAAAGAAACAACAACGTGCAGCTGGCTATCAATTGCAATATGCTGTATTATTCCGCACTCCACTAAAGAGCAAACTTCATATCCAGAATTTCTTATGTGTACATACAGACACATACAGTCACATAAAAGTTCAAAAAGTCTAGGTTATTTTCGTGAGAGCTGGGAATAGTCTCTACAGAAAGTAAACCTGGCAGCTCACAGCTATCTCAAGCTTACCCTTGGGAAGGGCATCAGAATTCTACAATATATGTCAGGACACAGTTAATAAGGCTAGTCAGTTATAATTAACAACGTTCTCCTTTTATTTTACATTATGCAGCTGAATAACAACTCTCCTGTTAACCCAAACTGGAGAGAAGGAGTCTTAGGCTTTAATGAAAACCACAACTAAACAACACAACCATAGTTCTAGAAAGCAAAGTTAAAGAAAAAACAGCCAGAAAACACCTAAAATTTGGGAAATCATCTCAGAGAGCAGAAAAATATAACCCTGTATAGTACAATGAAAGAACACCAGACACCCTTGAAGTCTAACCAGGTGCACTAGAGGTAAAGAAATAGTGCTAGTTCCATAGAAAAAAAAATACAGCAGTTTCAGAAGCTTTTAAAGTTTTTAAGGTAGCTTTGAATAGACTTGAATGAGAACATTTTGAGGCCAGAGAGCAGTAAGAGGCCTGAGGATCCCATCTTCCAACCATCAGGCTTATGCAATCAACCGCCTCAGCCTTTTTTCTGTGGTTGCTTTATCAAAGAACGAACACAAATGCTTGTTTATAAAGCCTCAGGAATTTGAGGGGGAATGGACATTTGGCTTTCTCTATACTGAAGAATGATGGTCTTCATCTATCTTTTTATATGTAAGGCAGTTGAGATAACATTAGGTCTTGTCTTAATGGATTTTGTTTTAGTATCTTCCAACTCAGAGGTAATATAACATGACATATAAAAGGCTTGTGAAGCAGGCTGAAAACACTGGGGACATCACTTCAGCTCCCCTTAAACTCCCTCCAAGCACAAACTTCTGCTCTACAGAATGCACCTATTTCTATAAAAATAATCAAGACATTTCTTTGCCCATTTATCAGAGACTGAAAAAAGAACCAAGTATACAGAGCCACTGATCTGTTCAGAGAAAGTATACCAGTATTCAGCAATATATCAAAGTTAGGAACCAGAGGATCTTTCAACACACTTGGTATTTGTGCCGGCAGACCAAAGTAAACAAGTTTTTTGATTGCAGACTCATAAACTAAAGGGGAGGAATACATCATCCAATTCTTTTCTTCTCAAAGCTCTGCCAGTGGGAAGACAGACTTCTTGAGGAAAAAAGATCTAGCACTCAATTACAGTACCTCCTAAAAAAAACCCAAAACAAAACAAAACAAAAAAAAACCACCACAAAATCATTCCCTGCCACCAACACCAAAAACTGCTTGCAAGTACACAATTATGCCAAGTACTTTGTAAAAAAGTCCACAATTGTGAGTTTTCAGCTACCATGACCCTATTTGTGTTCTGTACACAGATCTTAGTGTCTTCTCAAACACACCTTGCCCCCCTTCACTGACTTAATTTTAAGCACCAAGCCTCTAGCTCTTCAGCTTCCAGCGTCAAATCTCCTCAGTATTACCTAAACTCTCCTGCTTCTTATTGAGCAAACTGAAGCTCCTACTCCTGTCTTAAATACTCCCAAATGTTAAGAAGCCTGCATCCAGGTTGCTGTTGCCTAGTTCCATTTACAATTAAAAACACAGCAACAGGAATAAAGCAGCTAAACACTTATAAATCGAAACATTATTCTTCTTATCCAAGAAAATCCATGCTTTATCTACTGATGCAGAAGCAGTCCCTAGATTAAGGTAAAGGCAGTTGCCCCAGGACAAACACACCTACAGAAAACAAACAAAAATTATGCTATTTCACAGTTACAAGAAAAGTGTTGTTCTACTTCGCATTTTACAAATTCTACCGATAGCCAACGTTTTCTATCTCAACTTCAATTTTTAAATGTTTCATTACATATTTATCTTTGGTAATACATGAATGCTTCCTGGAAAGATTTCACCTTCAAGCCGAAGAAGCTGTGAACACTAGACAAACAAAAATCACTTGGAAATCATAGAATCATAGAATAGTTTGGGTTGGAAGGGACCTTTAAAGATCACCTATTTCCAACCCCCCTGCCATAGGTAGGGACATCTCCCACTAGACCAGGTTGCTCAAAGCCCCATCCAACCTGGCCTTGAACACCTTCAGGGATGGGGCATCCACAACTTGTCTGGGCAACCTGTTCCTCACCACACCCCACAGTAAAGAATCTCTTCCCAATACCTAATCTAGATCTCCCCTCTTTCAGTTTAAAACCATTACCCCTCATCCTACCGCTATACTTACTGATAAAGAGTCCCTCCCCATCTTTCCTGTAGGCCCCCTTTAGGTACTGGAACGTTGCAATGAGGCATTCCTGGAGCCTTCTCTTCTCCAGGCCGAACAATTCCAACTTTCTCATCCTGTCTTCATAGGATGTTTATTCTTAAGCTCTCTCATATATGTCAAGATCTGGATAATCACTACACTGTGACAAATGGAACTATTTAGGGTTTTTTCAGTTGTTTTTGTTTTCTGCTCCATGCTATATTTTTAGAGATTTATCTCCCAATCTAAGTTAGCCATGTGTATTCTTATGCCTATATTTTGCTAAAAAAAAAAAAAAAAAAACACCACCAAAATTTAAAGTGCTACCTCAATCATTGTTCCCCTATTCAACTATTCCATAAAATGAAACCAACCCTTGACTGACATAAACCACAAAAGGTCAAATTAAAAGAATTTTTCAAGTTTCAGGCATATAATATTCTGCTGCTTATACTGGTGGTCTATAATTATGCAGCACAGATATAGTGTACTTATGCAAATTAAACTTATGCTAAGGGATCAATTTCTCCATCCTTGAAGTGCAGAGACCCAGTAGAATATTTAATGACACCAAAATCAGAACTTCCTCCAAGTGGAAAAAAATTTTGCCAGTAAAAAAATTAAATAGTGCTCATGTATATTTGAAAGAATGAGTAAAAGACACTAGACTTCTGATTTCAAAGTGAAAATACTCAATCACTCTTCCTTCTCTCACAAGGAGAGCCCATTGTCAATATCTATTTTGGAAGCAGCTATTACACATCAGCTTGCAATGCTTTTCCCAGCACTGAATGAATTTGAAGATTACTCAAACCCTTCAAAGGTTCACAACAGTGAATTGCTAATTCATTTCTTTCAGAAGGAACTTGGACTATCAAAACATTGCACTTCCTCCTTGAAACAAAATCTTCACATTCTACGTACACTTCATAAACCAGTCAAACTCTCTGTAAAATCAAAACCAGTAACTGTCTTTACAAGGCTGGTCATAAAACTTGTGCTCTACTATCAGAGTGTCTACTTCTATCAACGTATTTGTAGGAAAGGCGATGGCAGACATCACACGCTTTTGTTTGGCTTTCCTAAAATTCCAGATGTCCATACAATATTTGTCAGTTCCTTTGGACTGTGAATTATTGTACAGAAGAGCTCAGACACAGTAGAGGCTGGGAAATACTATTCCATACCAGGAATGAGGAATGGGCCATGTGTCTGCTGCTGCTCAGCCCAGCCTCCCATCTTAGCCTTTTACCACTAACCAATTTCCATCAATGGCTTAAGCCAAAATGGTAAACCATAAACAAGTAACCTAATTTTCAATAAAGACACAGCAGAGAGCAGAAGGAAACTGAGGACAGATGCACTTTTCAATAGCTGCATCGAAATACAGCAAAATTAATCTATCAGGACCAAAGAATGATTCTCAATTTGATCCTCTTATGATTTTTGCTTCATCCGGGAAGCATCACTAAGGGTGAAGAGGTAGTTCTGAGGGAAAGGTATTTTGTCAAAACTGCCTGGTGCTAAGGAAATGTCACTTGGACATTTAAGCCATTTGGACTTAAAAAAAAATTGGCATGGCAAAAGCCAGGTCACTATTCTATTTGCATAAAGGCAATCAAGAGAAAATTTGAAGTTTTCTCAGTAAATCCATGGGCTCTAATCAAACAACTCACAAAAATAAAGTCACCATATATAGATTAATATTATCCAGAGAAAGTAAATTGTATTATTTTTGCTGTTACCAGTATTAGTTCCTCTTTTTTCCTGCTGCTGTCTTATGGACATGTTACACACACAGATATAACTACTTTTCCAAAAGAAAACAAGTTGTGTGAGCTTACTGCAGAGTATAGCCTGAAGCTCTGTGTTGCAACACTGATAATGGATCATTTATCTTAGTGAGAAGCCAATAGCAAGCAGTAGTTTCTACCTGTGAGAACCAAGATGAGGGACAGAATTGCTTCCTACAGTCTGCATATGATTTTTATGACAATTAAACACTGGGAGACAGTTGGACTACTACATTAACTGATACCTGAATCAAGTCATATTGGAACTGCACTGGAATTTAAAAGCAGGCCCAAAAGAACCACTATGGGCACAATTAGTGCTAACGGATGAAAGATGCTGTCATAGAAGCACTAACAACACAAGCCTGTGCTTCAAATGACTTGCTAAACACCATTCTGGAATCCAGCAGATTACACAGTGCATTTGTACTGCTGATCATTTCCCTCATAATCCGACTCTTACAATATGCCTGAAAATATACAAGTTCCTGTAGTCTCACGCTGTTTGCCACTGAAAAATGAGAAAAGCACATTTTAGTTGTTTCTGAAAGATGAGGTGGGGGGAGAAGGAGATGCAGAGTATGCTTTGCTCTTTTTTAAACAAACAGTACTGAAGAAAGCAAAAGAGTAAAGCAGGGTTTTTTTGTTGTTGGGGGTTTCTTTTTTTGTGGTCTCACTTCTTTTTTGTATATTCTCATCCTTCACATTTTTCACCTTTCCATTCTGCTTCCCTGTGCACTGCCACATCATCTTTTGGCCAAAAGAAAGATTCCATTGTCACACTGGGAGCCTACACAGCGGACTGACATTTTTCTTGCCTCAAAATCTCCCCTGGCAGAAGCTTCTTTCCCTGATTCCAGAAAGGTGAACGCTAGCTTTTCAATTAATGAATTAATTCAATTAATAAAACAATTGAATACATGATGCTCTTGAATAGGAAGCAAAGAAAACATCCCACCACAAAAGCGAAACAAAAAACAAAGGGAGGCAAAAAAAATATTACGTAGACAAAACAGGTTGCTATGACTGCCATTTTCTTTTTCACCTGTGTCACAAATTATTTTCTTATGCTTCCTTTCATCATTTTTAGTACAAATTACTATTACGAGGAACAGAAGAAGCAAACAAAATGAGAACAGGCAATATCTTGTCTAAAAATAACTATTTCGAACTCTATATATACTTCTCCGTTTCTCTTAACTTTAAAGTGAAAATCTAATTAGCTTAAAGTTGAAGAAAGGAAGGGGTTGGGGGGGAAGAAAAAAAGGGAAAAAAAAAGACTGCTTCTTTTAGGGTCTGAGACAAAAATCTTTAAACATGATTTTGAGTACTTGTTATTCTCTGGTTCCAAAGATGAAGTAGTACCAAACTAGCAGAAAAGAATTATCACTCCATGAATAGCTAAAAATGGAAAGTGATCATCTAAATTAAAAAGGTTGAGAAAGATTAGGGAAAGTTCACATAAAAATTTATGTCTAGAGGGCAAGCAATAGGAATGAGTTATAAAATATCAATCTATAAAACATCTTAAAAGAACATTTAATATAGAGGTTGTAGAAGGGACAGTTAATATCAGTTTTCACTGTGACAGCAACTTGTAGTTTAAACTAGTTGTTAAAATAGAGATGCACACACTAAAAATTAAATTTAAGTCCTGCCCTTTTCCAAATGCTAAGAACAACTGCTTGATTAACATTATGTAAATGTACTCCTATTTTGATCATGACCAAGCAGAAAATGTTCATTAAGATGCAAACACAATATGCTGAGAAAGTGTCAGTCCACTTCTTTTGCAAATTATTCATTAGGAGCCAGGCACTACATTAACACAATTAAATTTCTACGACAATAAATACACATAGATCTGAAGCTAAACGCAGGATGAAATGATGTGAATACTCGCATTTTGAGAGCAACTTTAATATACTGCTACATAAAGTTTCATGACTGGTGATGATCTGATTTATATTTTGTTAAATGGCGTATTAGATAAATAGACTTTTTTGACTCTTCCCCAGGAATGCTATTAATTTCGTCGAAAGTTTGTAAAACATATTTTGATAAAAACTGCGGCATATTTACAACTTTTATACAATAAAGAATACAACTACTACTGCTACAGTTAAGAGTTTTAGTCTGATGTTTACACTGCACTGGAAAATAGAAATAGAAATCAACATTAGTGAATACACTTACGAAGACTAAATAGACTTTCATAGCTTCAAATGAACATTAAAAGAAGAGTTAAAAGAAATGCCAGTCATAACAGGTATTTAAAAGTAACAGAAAAATTAATACAGTTTCTGGTTTGAAGTTTTTTCTTGTAAAAATCTTCACAGGTGTGATCAGAGAAGCCACTTCCTGCATCTACACATATGCTTTTAAAAGCAGCTCCACAAGGATGGCACTGAATTTTCGTGTTTGGCTGAGCCTTGTATCAACTCAACGTAGAACCAATTCCTTCTCGGCTCCTTTCTCCAGCTACCCTCCCAGATTCCAAGACTGGGACAGTAGTCAGAGGGAATGTATCTGGCAAGAACTTTACTCCTTGCAAAACTAATTCCCATCTGAGTTTCTGATAGCTCACAGTGCGTGATTGCCCAACTCTGTTCCTAAAAACGTCTCTCCAAATCTACAGTGATTTTTTTCCCCTCTTTCGGAGTATCACAAAGGGATGGAATGTTGCAATGAAGCTGCTCTTTCCTCCCAGGAATCTGCTCCGGTTTCTTCTCTTTCACTTCCGGTAAGAGGGAAACAACCCACCACAGTACAATTATCAAATTTAGAAATGAGTCTAACTATTGACTAAATGAATATTGGCCTTAAATTCCTAGCAAGGAGAGTGTTTTTAAATGTTGAACAGGGACTGTTTCATAGAAGTAGTAAGAAAAAATAACTCAGCTGATGTCAAGAAAATTTCATTGCATTTATCTATAGCTATTTGATTCCAAGCTGGTATACTCCTAAAATGAAGGATCGTCTGTCTAAAAGATTTTACAAGCAGAGGAAAAAAGGTGAATATTTCTAAAAAGAACCTAACTAGTATAGAACGGTCCTTAACTTGATCATCGTGCCTAGAGCATTTAAGTGCAGCGTGGTGCCACCTTGTATCTTAGGAGTATCTGGAAGGACCACGATGGCCACATCTGTCATGAAATCTGCATGCCTCCAGAATTTATGGATTTAATATCTCAAAACTCCTTTGAGATTGGAAGATGTATCTTTCCATTTTATAAACAAGGAAGCGTAGCACAAAGAAGCCATTTGTGCATATGAACACACATAAACTAGAATGTAAAGCTAGACTGCATAAATCCTGGGCTCAGACCTTAACTGTAATATCAGTTTGACTTGTCATAGCTCTCTTTAGCCCTGATAGATCCAAAAGAGCAGCTGATATTTCAAGAAGCGCATCTTGAAATCTTATTCAAGTTTGTTTCTCAGAAGAAAAACTTCAGCTCCACATCAGAATGCATACTTCATTTTTCTACTTCTTAACCAGAATGTTTTGTTAAATAGCTAGATAGGATTTATTTTGCTGCAGTATCACCTTATGCCCTATTTTGCTACTAATGCAGTTCTCTAATACGCATAAAATTACCTGTTTGGACACTTGACACTGAAATAGCTGGATTAAAAGGTCATATTGTGTGAGATTTGAATCTTGCATACTGCAGAGAGTCAAGGTAGCAATGAACTGACACTCAGTGCAGATAATTCAATTACGTTATTGCATGAGGTGCAATATCTTACCAAAATCATTTAAGTCACTGGTATACTTTGAGGATGACAATAGACATTGCACAATTATCAGAAAAAAAGTTTTATCATCGAAAGTTTATCTTTCCCTACTCATTTCTCTAGTGCCCTTCAAATTACACAAAATTATATACTTGAGGATAAAAAAAAACCCAAACAGGTGGGCAAGTGTTCAGTCCCTGAAGTGTCAGGTCTGACAAGGAGTGACACTTTCCAAACTAATTACAGTTTTAGAGAATTGTGCTTAGTTAAACTTAACTATACTAATTAGGCCCCTTGAGAGGAAAAAGGATAGCTGGCTTTCAAAGAGTTTATTAGCACGGGATCACATTGCTAGTACCCGTGTAAAGAGACAAAAAAGATTGCTCCATACCTGTTAGTGAGGGGTTAGCAGGTGGGGGAGTAAAAAAAAAAAGGCAATAAAAATCAGTGTCAAGTAAAAGGTTTATTCAACCACGTTTTAAATTTCAGGTATCAGACTTATTTTACCTAGACATCTTGTAGTTTTCCCTGAGAATAAGGCCCAAGATATCAGTGATACGGTACTACATTGCAATTAGAGGATTACCAATAAATTATTTGAGAATTTATACTCATGTTTTCGTTCCACCAACATAGTTTCCACATGGACAGAGTATCAGACTAAATAAAATACACAGTTGTGACTGTACACACACAAAATTCATGTACCTTGATGTATTTTTCTGAGTGTCCCTTGAGACTTGCAAGCTTTACAGTTACTGCTCTAGCAAGGTCTGGTACCATGTGATGTTTCTTGCGCTCTATCAGTAATGATTCAGTAGAGTGGCCGAGCAGTTTGAAAGCCAGGTGAAAGAAGTTCTGGCATATTCACTCAAGATATGTGTTCCCCTTGCCCCGCAATATAAGTAGTAGTTGTGTAATGATTTTTGGAATAGATTAAGGAGTATGTGATTATTAGAGATGAATATTTGGGAAAAGGACATCTTTCTCTTTGATAATAAATTTGGATACAATATTTATTTCACTAAAAGAAGTCCTTATTAAGTGAAAGAATGCCAGCAGTGTTCGCCTCAAAAATAGATGCAGTGCTACGTAAGAACCTGGTTATATTCCTCAGCTTGCTTTGTGGATGGCAGCTGGTTTTGCAGAGGCAGGTTTGCCAGCCTTTGTAAGTATTCCACTTGTTAGACTGGGCTCATTACTGCTTTGTTTTTCTACTTTGATACTCAATGTTAAAACTTATTTTAAAATTACTTCAATCACTTCTTCATGCTTCTGGAGATGAAGACAATTCTTTGCATCTTGCAGTTTCTACAACCAATATTATTATCTATCCTTTCTATCATGTACACATTGTGATTTTTTTTTTCTTGGAGGCACTGGGTAAACTCATATTAGATTCATTAAAAAAAAAAAAAAAATCCAACAACTTACATACCATTGTACATTCACCCTTCACAAAATGAAAAACTGAATTAAGAACTTTAATAAAAATTTTAAAACATATCTAATACTGACCACACTTTATCATCAATCAGTAGGTTTCCCTTACTGGCTAGGATAAGAAACCATCAATCTTTAATCTAATCTATTCAATGAATTGTACAATATTAAATAATCAGAGTTTTAGAAAATGAAATCATAGAGGTTTAAGGTTCTAGAAATACATCTTCTCTCTGAAACTATCATTCAAGATACTGCGAAGTCTAGTGACAGAACTCAGGAAGATAACCCCACCCAGCTTCCACATTCACTTCCATGCATAACTCTCATAGCCCCCTAGAACAATTACTGCTTTAAGAACTAATCTAACCTACTGTATTGAAACTACATGCCCCCAGAGTGGATTTTTCTGCCAATATCCTAATATTTAGAGGAATGTAGAAGTTTATGACAGGTTTCCCTATTTTCAGGCTTTTCTACAAACCTGATAAGAAACATTTACAAATAGGAATCAATAGTCCCACAGCAGACCCAATCAATGAGATCAAGAATTATAATTTATCTACCTGTGAATTACCTTCAATACCTGGCAGTCTACAAATAATTACCCATTTGTTGCTTAAAACAAATACAGCCTGCTGTAATGGATGTCATCAATCAGCATGCAACCTCTGTCTATGCAAATCAGTCTCAGTTGACTTCCACATATTATAGACAAATTATTTACATTACATTTTTTTATAAGAGATTTAATGGTATTTATAATGCACTATACCAACAAACCAGCACAGCTAATACAGTTGGAAATAGTGCTATAAACTGTACTGAATTTCTCTGGCAGCACAAAGAAGCTGAGCTGGTAATGACAATGTACAAACCAGGCCTTAATTCACCACTATTCTCATGAGAAAATGTTGTTGTGACTAGTTTGCTGTACATTTTAGAGTAGCGGAAGATACCCCAAGGAAAACAGCAAGCATTTTAGTGCAGCCCTATTGATGCGCTGAAGAGCCTGTCAATGTATTCTGGAATGTCATTTAAATTTATAGTAAAACAAAAGGTCTCTCTTCTCATCTCATTCTGTGCAAGAAATATTGCCACCTAATTTTACTATATAATCCAAAACTCTATTAAGAATTTAAGTGTTACTATATACCAAAAATGATGTGAATGTTCTTACTCATCTCATGTGAATGGGAACAAGGGTAAATATTTCCACTTATATTCTACAATACATTTTTAAAAGAACTTTAATTTTTTGCACTTTTCCTGGGCAAATCAATATGTTAGCAGGAAAAGCTGGTGTTCTACCTATTAAACTGAAGGGAATTATAGATCTTATATAAATCACAGAAAAAAAATGAAAGTTGCAATAGGATTCAGGGGTAATAGGTTACTCATCTATTTGCAGCAAATATCCAGAGTATCCATTTCACAAATATGTTCAAACCCAAGCACTTACTCACTGACCAAGCTGTTCCCTACCAGGGATTTTCTGTTCACCATTGCAATAAACCGGTACTTAGAGCCATAAATTGGAGTTGTTTCTCTCTTCCTTATTTTCCATTATGTTTGTTTGTTTGTTTTCCCAGAGATAAGTTCAATGATTTATTTCAAGAGCTGTTTTGTTTCCCTTGTGCCATATTGTTTTTTTACCAATAGATGCATCAGAGATGTTCCTGTATTACTAGATGGGATGAGACGTTTTTTTCAAAATCCTCTCAGTCTCCAGAGAAAGTATCAGTTCATATGGTATTAAAAACAATAGTCAGTAATGTGATACCTAAGGGAAACGTAGAGAAGTAATTTAAAAAAAATTAGCAAGCCTCCTCCAAGGGGGGTAAATTGTCCAGAGGTCAGGGACATTCCCATTACGAATACATTAACTAAAGGTGAAGATGAAAATAAAAGCATTATCCTACAAATGCAGACGCTATCTGCATCAGGCTATTTCCAGAATCTTTGTGTCTTTATTCTAGTAACCAAATGTTGAGGGCCATTCTTTGCTATTGTTACACTAAATCAGATGAAAACAGTAACATTTGATTGCAAGTACGGAGGAAAACCTGAGTTTAGTAAAGTATGCATTAGAACAACTTCAGGATCACTAGCACCAGTAATGAATAACAAAATACATTTACTATCCAGATGAACATACAGTACTCAGCAGCATACTTTTACAGGTCAATGGGTTTTCTATAGAGCTAGCTCTGAGAAATATTTCTAAAGTACCTTCTCAAATACGCTTGTCTAAGTCTATATGTCCAAATGCGCAAGTAAGCTGTCAGGCGATAAATAAAGCAGACTACTTGGCAAGCTATTTATTTATTTCCTCAGACACTGTTTATATTGTTGCATTTCCTTTTAAAGTGCTATATCTGTAAAGGTATTTTAGGTTATGTATGTAAGGAAGTACTTTTCAAAGTATCAACAGCTAAATTGGCTGTTCTCTTCTTTTAATGGCAGTCACGGTATTCATAGACCTTACAAAGTTTTAAAGCCTGAAAAAAGACTGATGCTTGGTTTGAGGGTCTTGGAGGGGGGTGTGATATCAAGTGTGCATAAAGAATCCACAAATACCATTTTCAGCAGCTGCAAATTCCTATACTCTTCTATTTTTATTGCTGTCATAACTGAAGCCTTATTTATTAATAAGTGCAGAACTTCAAATATTTTCAGAGGCTTAAAAATAGTACAATTCTAGTCATAAGTAATTGCAAGAGACACTACCAGTTGCATGATGCAAAAAAACCCAAGAACTAAGGAAAATCTGTTCAAGCTAGAAAAGTAAGATGGGAGGGAACTCAGTAAGCAAGGAGGCTAAAAAAATTACTTATCCACAAAGACAGCTCAGATCAATGTATCAAGATTTGGAAATGGTAAGATTCAGGCTCTCATGAAAACTAGAATGGTCTTAATTGAACAGGCTGCTAGTGTGCTCAGAGAGATATCAATATATGCCTCATAAAGTCAGTCTTCGAGTATATGAAATGTCAGATAATCAAATACTAAGCAATTCCAAGAGTAAACTTGTAAATAATGCAAAATATAGAGCATGTTAGGCTAGCAAGCCCAATTATATGCAGCTTCATGTGGAAATGCTGATTAGAGCAAAATGTCAGGCGTAAAGTAGGTAAAGAAAATGTGTGCTATAGTAATCAAGTCTGAAGATGACAAAGATGGATACCTGCAGTTTTGTTCAAGTCCTCAAAGAAAAGCTGCAATCACTTGGCCAGCTGGAGACAAATATATTTTCCTGGCTACCCAGGCTATCCAAAGAACAAGCAGTAAATCTCTCTCAACTCAGACTGCAGTTCACCTTCACAACTGAAGGCCTTATGTCTTCAAATCAAACTGCATTTACCAATCAAGCTAATTTCTAAAACTGCTGCCCCTTCTGCCCAAAACTATCATTATCTTTAGCAAAACTAAAGTGCACATCAGTTAGCTTTCTGGCTCCCTATCTTTTTTACATACTAGGAAGACAAAGAATGCCCAATGAATAAATGGAGAAGAAAGTATTAGGAGAGCATCTCTACTGACTTCCCAAGCAACACTTACCTTGGAAGATGCAGATGAAACAGGGACTATGGAATAACCTACATCTAATGCTGAAGTGAAAACATAATAGAATAATTACGACTCCTTCCTGAGTTCTGAACTGCAATCTTTCACCTCTTATGAACTCTTGATTCCAGTGACTTCCAAGGTGCCAACTTAAGACAAAGGAAAACTAGAAATAAACATCAGTCCTTGTTACTTTTCTGTTCCCTTTACCTACTATTCTTTACTATTCATCAGAGCGCTCCTATACAGTGGGATAAAACACCTTCAACCATCCTTTCATGAATAGCTTAGTTGTACCCAGTGGTGAGGGGGAATCTAATCTTACAGAGCATACATACTTAAACTAAGTTACTTTTGGGGTATATTTTTTTCATCTTCTTCCTGCTAACGCTACTGTGAGATCAACTGAGTAATTTCCTGTTCCAATGTCTGGCAGCAACACCACAGAAGCTAGCTTCTCTCTATGCCAAAGTATCTATTTTCAGAGGAATAAAGGAGAGAAACAGAAAAAAACCCCTACCGATATACAGGTATTTAAGCAATATCGACATTCTCTGCTGCTCTTTCTGTCCTTATGCCTCCCAGTACCACTTTTGCTACATGGTAAACCAATTCAGTTTACCTCTGTATCCCACAAAGATTATACAGAATCTGGAACATGCAGCAAGGGAAGGAGGAGTGGGGTATGCCTCAATCAGCATTGCTGACAGAAATAATGCATGTCAAAGTACATCCCTAAGACATCTAGAACACTGAAGAATGAATAAATAATATGTCTGGATTCTAGATTGCCTTTCAGAAAAGCAACATTCTTCTCAAAGCCTCTTCACCCTCAGTGTGATTCGGAATATAACTTAGAAGATACCTGAAAACAGAATGTAACAACAGCTAAAATGTCTTTAAAAAAGCTAATTTAAAAAAAACCCAACTCTACAATAAAGAAGCAACAACAAAAAACTCAAACCAACACGATTCTCCTACAAAATTTTCTACATTTCAGAGTATGATTCAGCTTTCAGGAAAAAGCCTTACCAAAAACTAACAACCATCTCATGACATAAATGACAAACTTTTTAATGGAGAAGTAAGCAAATTTGTGTATTTCAAGATTTTTGTAGTATTACTTCCTAAAATTAGAAATTCTACATCAGTAACATATAGCTAAAGCAATTTTGCAAGCTTCACTTATCCTAAAAGAAAAAAAGCTCTGCTCAGTGTTCCAGAGAGGCAAAAGAGCCCAGTTAGACACCACATTCACCAACCATCTGCCCAAGGAGTTTAATTCTTGGACCGCTGCATGTGAGTGAGGTAAATATCTAATCCTGTACTGGTTGAAGATACTGCTAATAGCTCAGTTTCCAGTTCAACAAGATAACTAAGCACATATTTCCACTCACTTGTACAGGACTAGTCACATTTGAAATTATTTGTTATCAGAAATCTTAGGATTCTGGGGCTTTTTCATTTGTTTAGGGGGCACAATTATATTTTATTTTGTTAATTCTTGTATGATGGAGATATTCACTTATCCTGTGCATCAAAGACATGTTCATAATAACACTAAAAAGTTTTAAGATATCTCTATGAATACCCTGTATAATAGTGAAACACCTTGCTTGTAAAATCAGTATCCTTTTGTCCATCACTAAGACTGATGTTTGATGTGTTTGTTAAAAACAAACAAACCGACCAATTTGCTGTCATAAATACTGCTTATGTAAAGAGCAAGGCCAAAATTCACAAACTCAAAATCCGGAAGTGACGGATTAGTGCTATACGTTTGTCTATTAAACATTTAGGCCAGCAACTACTGACTCACTTAAGTTAAAACAATTCTGGACTTGAGAAATCATGTAACTTAACTCCTATCTAATTAAGGAAATAATCAAGTTATATCTACACAATCCTAATATGCAAGCACTTATTTCTATAGAAACTTCTTAAGGTTGTTTTCCTCAGGTCATAGACTGATGTTGACCCAAAAAACCCTGTACCTTACAATTCTTGACTGCTGACCTCTATCAGCCATTACTCACTTCCTTTCCTCTGGAAAAATCATGTTTAAGGATTATGTGAGCTCTCCTAAAACAACCTCAGGCAAGGTCAGGTGAGTTAGCTTGTATCAGCCTATATCATCTGTTTAAACTACCAGCCTAAAGCAGACGAGGAAGCACGCATGTAATCCCTTTTTTTTCAGCAGAACAACGAGGGCAGCAACCTCCAGCTGGGCAGCAGCAACACCTCCTATAAGCACAGCTAGATCCAGAGAAGGACCTCTGTCCCAGGATTTAGGCATCTTCTCCATTAGCTACATAAGCACCCAAGACTGTGTAGTTTTACAGTGAAAAAAGTCCTGGCTGGGAGTCTCAGTACTGAGACAAAAGTTTGAAAGGTTGACAAAGTGCACGAAGAGAAGCAATGTGCTTCCTTGCTTAAAGAGTGCATCTTTTCAACACTCATGCATTCCTTCTGACCATCACTATGGATCCTATATGTTTAACTGCTATCTTTATCAGGGCAGAGCTTACATTCCCTTTTTTTCTAAATCGGAGCTATAAAGCTATGAATTCTTTATGATTCACTTCATATTCCAGCAGACTTTGTATTCTACCTTCAATGGTAGAGCTTCTCAGTGACACCTACTGACATACACAAAGCCCTGGACTCTCACACTGTGTGAAAACACTGAAAATTTAAAATAGCAATATGGTTTAAAGTAAACAGCATCTGGTTAATTTATATGCATAAGGCACTTGTGAGGACCACATACCTATATACCTCCTATTGCTTCTTCTCCTCCGCTTCCACATCATTACACCTCATTGAAATAGGAAAACCACTTTCATGACAGGGTTCTAGCTCTTTTGACTAGTTGCTCACAGAAGGACATCTATCCCTGTTTCAATAACTGCAACTAGAATATATGCTGTATCCTATACAAACACACCACGAAGTCTTACATACAGCACAATGTGTATGAATCAACATTATAGCCAGTGATACTCCACGCTGCTGACCATTGAGTCATGATATGCACAATTAAGAAAATTACACCAAGCTTTAAACTAGACTTACAAAATCTACCTGACAAGTGCCTTTATGTTATAGTAACACTCCCAATATTTAAGCTATTTTCTTGTATTTATTCTGTATTAACTAGGAAATAGTTTCTCCTCCACATACTAACAGTAACTTCCAGATCTCAAACTCTTTTTCTTTTGTCACCTTTTTTGCTCACAAAGACTTGCTATATCCCTAGATACTGTAAAGGAATGTTACAAATGTTGAATAATCAAACTAATACTAATGGAAAAAGAGCTTTATATTAAGGAATTGTTTTCCATATTATTCTGCTTTAAATCTAGACTACGCAGATTCTAGACACTTAAACCGTGAGAAACAGATCTAACCTCCATTGAAACACCTGGACCATCTGAAAAGGTCATTAGGGAAATACATTCTGAACTGAATTAAGTTAAAAAGATACTTCTTTCTATTGCTAAAGTAAAGAAGCCACCCAAAAATAACTGAACAAATCACAGTAAGCAAGAAACTCTGTTTCATATTCACCCGAACTCCCGTTTACTAAATTGCATCAAGGGAGAAAATATAATCACAGTGAATTGATTATGCAATTATGATATGATTATGTTGCGTTTTCCCTCTTGGTACAATTTGGTAAATGTATGTTTATGCAAATGCTAAGCAATATTCCACAGGTAATGCAAGTTCCACTACAGATATAAAAAAAAAGCGTTAAGTGTCACAAAAAAAACAGGAGTCATGAGTGCACATTTAATGCCTTACTATAGCAGATTATTTCAACTATACATGACTCTGAGAACGAATAAACTGTCTAGATTATTACTATTACATCTTAGTAAATTCATGCTTATTTTAATTTATGTGTACGGTACATAAAAAGCTGAAATTCACAAGTCTGCTGTGAACTTAGTAGTCAGAAATGTAACAACACAGGAAGACCACAAAAGTGGAAGCGAGAAGATGAGTTGGGTTTGGGTTTTTTGGTTTTTTGTTTTTGTTTTTTTACTGGTAAGAAATACACAAAATTGTTTTTGTAATAAGTCTGTCTGGTCTGCATGCAGGCTTAAATGCCTATTATCCTCATCTCTTTGCTTCTAAAAGCACAGATTTGTAAAGTCCTAAAACAGAAATAAGAGAGATATACAACACAAAGTCAAACACCATAGAATAGTATGAAATACAGTAAAGTATTTTCAAAGATCTGAAAAGATCCTCATATTTTCAATTTCTGCTTTTAAAAGAAAGGGAAAAATAATCTGGAAGAGAGTTTTCAGGATAACTATATTGCACTATCCTCCTCTCCAAATGCTATTAATAAATATCTGTTCTTTGCTCACAAGTCTTCCTTTCCTGTACTAATTAAAACCACTTTCTAGACTAGTCAAAGAATGCTGAAACATTTTTCAGCTGAATTATGATCATCTTCACTTCATCCCTCTTCTTGTACAATCCTTATTTAAACTGATACAACATAATATCAGAGCTATGAAGCATTAAGTTTTTTATAAAGGAGGGACTAAGTCACGGTACAATGTGTTCTTCCATAATTCTAGCATAACACATAGAGCAATTAGTTCCAATGGCTTAACTAGTAGTTTGAGTCTTCGCCCAGAAAGTGGGAAGATTCATTCAACGTACTCCCCCAGGATATAAGATCAGATGGGCTAAGGGTACGGTCAAGTTAGTACATTATTTAGATGGTGATCACCATTAAAAAACAACTCACAAAGCATAAAGTTGATCTTGATCGACCCAGACCATTATTACCAACCTCACAACTTGTTACTGCATTAAATATTTCATTATTCAACCTCAGCTAGAGGAAGCCCCAGGCTAATCTTGCTAAGATCAAATTGCTATTTAAAACCAGCACTAGATCATATAAGTATCCTAAGATATTTCAAAGTATCAGTCCCATGCAGACTTCCAAATTCCAAAATACAACTGGCAAGCTTATATCGATTATACCAGATAATAACGAAGGAGTTAACCTATGTCTGTACAAAGAATTTTATTTAGCAAAAAGCCAAAGATAACATTCATTTACTTTTTCCCACCAACTTGCATCAACATGTAGCATTCACTATTTAAGTCTGTGTTTTAGTAATTGATTTTTCGATGACTCATCTAACCTTGACTTGCTTCAAAAGTAATGAATCGCATTATCAAGACTGAAGCTTGATAGACTTTATTGAAAGAATTCTTGTAAATATAAGAAAATTTCTATTCCTAGTAGTAAACTACCAAGCACCATGCTCACACTGTACAATGTGCTGGTTGGCAAAACTATGTCGATACCAAAAACTTGCTGTGTAAATATCAGTTCTAAATAAAATTTTAAGTTGCAACTGCTTAGCTAATCAACAAATATGTTTGTATTACAATTTAAAACTATGGAAGAGAAAGCTTTTGTATTCTACTGTATCTTTCAGTTTATAATGCAGACGACAAGTTTCAAATCCAGACATCATGCACTTTTAAGCCTCTAACAAGGAAAAAAATATAGCTCGATTTTAAATATTTTGGCCAGACTTCATTAACACTAATTAGAAAGATATGGATTCTGAATTGTAAAATGATTTCTCACATGTTTAGTAACACCCCAAATAAGGATGCGCAAGGTTTAAAGAGCCATTCTCATTTATGTTCTCCCCCAGGCAAAAAAAAAAAAATAATAAATCACTCTTTAGGAAATGCCTGAAAGCAGCTGTAATTGAGCACTAGAGTTGTTCAACAGTTGTGTTTCCATAATTAAAAAACAAAGTAAAAATAATAGGAGGATATGGAAACCTTAAAAGGTACAAAGTGGCATGGGATACATAAAGAAAAATTTTCTCAGGGCAGAAAATCTGATATGCTAGAGTAGCAGTTTGTTACGAAAGACCTCAGAAAAGGGAAAATGCTGCATGTACAGAACTTCGGGGATAAAAGGTTCAACCCAATACAGTAACTCAAGCTCATCTATGCTTCCACTACTCTAATATAATGCTAACAGTCTTGTCAATGGCAATTACTTCTCTCATCAACCCTCCTCATGTGAATTAGGCTGGGTAAAATAGGATTTGTCTCTTGCTAATCAACGTTTAACCATTTTAACAAACACTTGAATTCTATATTTAAAGATTACTTTCAAAGGAAGTTTATCAATTATATATACTTTGCTAAAGCAAAAGATCATAAGCTATTCTCAAAAGACTTTTGATCAACAAAATGGAGCCTGCAAAACCAGTCATGAAAAGGCCATTTCGAAATCTAACAAAATGAAATTATTTTTTGCCATTAAATGAAAACAAAGAAGAGAAAAACGACACTTTTCTATACAAGTATCTGCAGAAATATGACAGATGACAGAGCTTGCACAATCTAAAACCCAACATTGCTCAGAATATCTCCAACTTTGCTGTTATGTGGTTTCATGTACTTTATAGAAATTGAGGAATATCACCTGAGCTTGGAGGTAAAGAAAAATTGAAGAGAAAGGTCATATTTTCCAGTGTACTGGTTCTGAAAATAGTATTTAAGAATTTTGGTTCACTGACATCCACGTTCAATCTGTGATACATCTGTAGTGCTTAAAGAACCGGAAGAAAAATATTTCATTTGGGTGGCTCTTTTTCCAAGAATGCCATCTACAAACTCAATTTCAAAAACTGATACATGAGCCAAGACTTCTGTCATTGAAGTTAAAGCATATTCAGTTATTTCAGGTAATAACAAAAAATTTAACTGTAAAACCATTTGTCAGGAATTACATCTTTGTTTCTAAATACATCCCCAAAAATCAGTGTCACTTAAAAAGCCAACTTAAAACTTTTATTGCAATATTCATCTATAACATAAGAAATCAAGAGGGTGCCCTCACTGGTAACACAAAACACTGACTTCAGGTGAATGGGGGAATGGGGGCAAGTGGCATTGTCTACAAACCTTTCCCAAATTGTGGAAAGCAGGAGAGAATCTGTTGCTAGGCATTTGCTAATATTTTTAATGCTTTTCCTGTTATTTATTAATAAGGCATTATTCATGAATTCATATTGTATTTGGAAATTTCTGACCAGTGAATCTAGTCAGACACTTCACGTACTTGTTCCCTGTTAAGCCTTTCTCTACCCTCACCCCCAATCCCCTCAAATAAGTAGTTAGTGATAAAATTGTCTGAATGTATCTGAGCACCCAATCCGAAGCCCAGTGCCCATATACTATGCTGTTCCTTCAGCCAGGAGACTCTGCTTCTGGTCAAGCCTGGAGTTCATGTCAAACCTTGAGGGATATGAGTGTAAATGGGGCCATGAGCTGGCGCAAAGCCCGTTCTACCATCTCTGCCAAGGAGCGATACCTTTGGCAGATGGGAAGGTCAGACCCATGAGGCAGAGAATCACTTAAACCAAGATAGCAAAATCCATCTGGGAATATGAATCAGAGCTTGTTTATGAAGGAGGGGCACCAGATTTCTAAACACTTAGCTTCAATCTACTGTGCTAGCACTGATTGCCAACCACCACCAGCTCAGTTCGCACGTGGATTTATAACAGCACATTTGGAAAGGCTAACTCACATCACCAGGGGATTAAATTTTCTTGAATTAGTATGCTAGAAATATGATGATCAAACTTGATTACTGCCACTGAGATACATTAATATATAGGAGCCAGAGCAGAAAAAAGGAACAATTCTATTATTATATAGGCTGTCCCAATAGAAAAGGGTTGAACTCTTCAAATGAAAGTAGTATCAACCAGTTACAGTAAAGGGGTTATTGAAAGTTCAATTACATTTTTAAGAGTTTTCCCAAATTAAGTGTTACTTCTTAAATGGAAAAAAATCGCAGTATAATATTGTTATTATCATCGTCATCATCCTCACTTTTTAAGTAATAGTGGTTTTGTTCACCAAAATTAAAATTTGTAGATTTTACAATTTTAAACTAAAGATGTTTGGATGAAATTGGGTACTAGCCAAAAAGAAGACTTGAAATATTTGCTTCAGTTGAGTAAAATAAAGCTTCTCTGCTGGGTAGCCTAGATGAAGGAAAATTATTGCAGACAGATTTGGTTAATCCACCCTTAATTTATCTTCATGTCTGGATACTTAAAAAAACGGTAAATAGTAACTAATCTCATAAAATTTCTGTTCCAGTATCAATCTAAAATCCAAATTAAACTGGAGTTAAGCACGATAAACACACCAATGCAACCCTACGGTTACACAGAACTGGCCATACTTAGGATGTTGGTTTATTCACTTCACTGTCTTGACTGACTGTGGCCAAGACTCACTCTTCCTAGTTTGCGAAAGCATGAACAATTAGCATAAGAGGGAAGAAAAATTAAATTTACATCTGACATGATTGAAATATAGCGGCACTGCAGGAGAAAAGTTGAATAGCCTAATTTTTCCTGTAATCAGAGGGTCTTTGCACAGAAAGAATCTGGTTATGGGTAGTCTTATAAACAATTCAGATTAGCAAAGCTGCAGATCAAAGCCCTCATCATCCCCCGCCCCCAAAATTAAAGATAGAAATGCTCCTATTTTCCATTTAAAACTCCTCTTTGCCAAAGTGGTATTACTTCTTACTTTGCTATTCCCATCTGCAAAATGTCAGACATATCAATTAGAAATCATAAAAACACTCTACTCCCATCAGTGTGTTTTGTAGGCAGTAGCTGGGAACAAGTGACACTCTCAGTTACAAGTGGATACAAACATAAATAGCACCTCCCCGGAGATCTAAATGTGGACCCCGAAGCATCCTAGGAATCAGGTTCCCAGACTCTGAACTTTAGCTCTGCACGGCTGCTGTCTTTATGAAAAGAACTCTTTGGCTCAGCTACAGTTGTCATGGAAACAGCAACTTTGATTTTTAGATCTTTGGTATACACGATATTTCAGCCATATGTTGCATGCATTTAAGTTCTCTACACATTCCTCCTCTTTAAAACCGAGGGAAGAGAAACTGAATGATTCCAAAGTTCAAGTAAATGCACACAATGTACTTCTCAAGGAGGAGAAACATGCTTGCGATCCAGAATAATCACAAATTTAAGCTACTACAAGCATACTTGATCTGTGCTTTTTTCTCTGTCCCAAGCAGTTGTGACAAGACTGCACTTGAAAAATTAAGTCTGTTTTTCTGATAAAGGCATAAAACAGCTTAAGCTTGCTTCTTAACACAGCAAACTGCCTGTTGCGCATCACACCTGCATTAACAATGTCTGAGAGAGGTTCCAATACCGATCACACGAGGAGTACTGCTGGGCAGAAAAGTTCTCCAATAACCCAATTGGTTTGCCTGTCTCTCTCCAAACTGGGACCAGCATGGTACTTTACAGCACCTTAGGAGGCACAGTAAATATAGTCTTGGCCTGACGGCATGCTGATGCCATAGTAAGCATCATATACACATGCTCCTCTAAAAAAATACCCCCAGTATCCAGTGACATAGAAGACTGAGCTACAGTCTTGATTTCAGAAAAAAACAAAAACACCAAAGGCAGCAAAATACTGATTAGCTTTTAAAAACCAATGAAATAAAGCAATGCAACTGCTCACACACTTGGCATTACAACCATGATCGCCTGAGTTTCCATATTTTCAGCTTTAAAAAAAAGAAATGAACAGAACTATTATAGCTCCTCTATTCCCTCATCATCCAAAAAATCTGGATAGGCAACCAGAGAGACAAAGAGTGCCCATTCCTCCATCCCTCAGGGTACTCAATACAGAGTCCTAACCTCAGTCCAAGCAAAGAGCACTCTAGCAACATTTCTTCATGAACCAGAGCTGACTTTGTAACAAGCTGGCAATCATCTTCTCAGCTATATTTTAGTCGATTAGATGTGGTGTTGGGGGATATGGTGTAGGGAAAAACTTTGTAGAGTAGGGAAGATGGTTGGACTCGATGATCCCAAGGGTCTTTTCCAACCTGAATGATTCTATGATTCTATATTCAAACTCTTCACTTCAGAAGCCAGGAACATAGGTACCTGTCCAATGATTCTAAAAGTTTACATCCAAAGAAACAACAACTGATTTTGGAAAATTGAGAAGCAGGTGAATACTATGGTCAGGTCACTATGGGCAAGATCTTTTGCAACAGTAGACGTGAACACTGTGCTGCAGCTAACTCACAGCTTCCTAGATTAAACACAAATTCCACTCTCACAATGTATATATTTGAACTCTAAAGAGATGCCCTTATGTTATTTTGCACATTTTCATTAATGAGGCTCAGTTCTAATTAAAACTATATAAATAAACCAGACCCAGAGGACTCTGGTCTTTTGAAGTCAAATGCTATTAGGAAGCATTCGGCTCACTCCTAAATGAAGGCTTTTCCACTCTGGGTTTCTTCCTCCCCACTCCTAGGGATAAGTAAGCAAATAGATCAATCAATTGTGAAGAAAAAGACAAGACAGCAAGTTACTTTGCCATGGGAACAACTCTTAAAATTCAAAATAGATCACTTTCTCCTATTTAAATATAAATGTAGTGTAAAGCAGCTGCTATAATGAATGACATGTTCTCAATGTACAGCTACTACCACAAGGCTTTCCAACCTCTAATATGTGACAATATCAGCTAAGGAACAGAAATACAAGCTACAAACCACTTTATCTCCACCTTAAGCACATCACAAACAGAAATCAGAATGCTCAGGCAGGAAAATAACTATTGCTCTCCTCTCAAGCAGAAGAAATTAAATTTCAAATATTTAAAGGTAGGCAAACAGCAGAAGTACCACTTGTCAATTATGAAATCCAAAAAGCCTAACTACTTTCTCAAGGGAAAACAGTTTTCCTTAAGGACATACAAACAAACAAATACCTGAGAGATAGAAGTGTGAGTTGCTTTCTTTTCACTGTACTATTACAAGTAATAAAGAAGAAACGTTATCTGAAGATCTGTTATTTATTCCACCAACACACTCAGAATGTAATCCATCACTCATCCTTAAATGTGTTCTATCATGTTTCATACTGTTGTAACACTGAAAATCTATGCAGTGTTTCAAATAAATACTAAATTCACACATTTAAACACTCTCCAAATGCTACTTAAGACTTTTAAAATTAAGATTTGTTTGGTTTTTTTTTTTTCTGATTTGTTTGCTATAAAGAAATCCTACTGAACCCCTGAGTGTCATGTAGACGAACCTGAAACCAGCTCAAAAATAAAAGCACAGTTGCACAAATACAGCTCCATGCAAGCTCAACTATAGTGTTTTCGGACTGGAACTAGAAATTCCCCAATACATATATTCACAGTATTCAGTAGATGGTAGATAACAGATTTTTATACCATTAATGGTATGAAATAAATCATTAAATACTGCAAGTATTAACTGTTCAACAGACTTTGGGGAAGTTTTAGCTATACTTTCATCTCCATATTATATAAAAGCTCTGTATTTTGATTTACAGAGTAAGTTGCTGATTTCTAGCAAATAAATTGAAACTGAATACTTGTTGGCATTTTAAGTTTGGAGATAATATGATAAATTCTTTACTTTCAATTTCATATAATGCTGCTGTTACCAGAGTTCTAGATACTCTTTGATTTCAGTAAAAGTTGAGAAATATGGGAACATGGCATCTGGTTAACACAACCAGCCACTTAAGCTGGTATCTGCAGCTGAGTAATGCTGTCGATCAACCACACACACAAACAGCATCCACAGATGGGTCAGGAGGGCAGAACAGAGGAAAAACAACTGAGTGCATGGCAGGGAGGAGGCTGCTATTGAAACACTGTGTAGTATTTTTGTCTACATTTTAAAGTGGTTGGTGGAAAACTAGAGAGGGTGCAGAAGTGCCATAAAAATGATTCAAGGATCAGAAAGCTACCTTACAATGAGAGGCTTAGGGAATTCAATGTGTTTAGTTTTTCAGAGAGATCGAGAAGTGAGATGATTACAGGATATAAGTACTTTCACAGGGAAAAGTACCACAGGGTGGAGGGGAGGGGAGTACAGAGAATATAACAAGATCCAGTAGGTGTAATGCAAGACAACCATGTCCAGATTTTAAGAAATTGAGGCTTTATTTTGAAATAGTGAAAGGCTCCAAAGGTCATTCAAAATGAGCAAACGAAATGCTCTATTTCTTCTTGATATTTTCAAAGCAAGACTGGATCTCCTCATGGAAGAAATAGATTAGCAAAACTTTTGCTTAGGTACCACTTGAAATTTAAATGACTAATGACAAACAAAAGGTCAGTCCGAGTCTTTAATTGCTTTCTGAAGAGGCAAAAGCTATGAATCTACACAATGCTGTAGAACTGTCAGGTAAGTCCTTGCATGAAAAGGACAAGTAGGATGCATTAAGGGTCACATGGTAATGTAACGGAAGTGGCTTGGTGCATACATTACCGTTATTGGTTCACACCAAAGCTCAAAGCCCTTGTTCTGACAAAAGCCAATAGATTTCTGGACAAGACATAAAAACAGGTCAAGCACATGGTCATATCTTCCTGATGTATTTACCATTGTCCACCTACTTGGCACTTGTTAGATCATGAATTTTTAGGTCAAAGATTTTACCACCCTCAGTTTGTCTAAGCTTTTCAGTAATCATCTTATGCTGTGGCATTGTGTTCTAAAGTTCACCAGCTTGTTTCATTTTTTTGAAGCTATCAATCAATGGTTTACTTTTGATCATGTCCTAGACTTGTATAATAAGCATTTCTTGCTCACTTTTTCCATACTGCTCATGATTTTACAGGCTCCTACCTTTCATTTCCTAACATGTTTTCCCAAGTCTGATGAGTCTTGGTCTACTTAATCATTCGCTATATGGGAGATGCTTTATTCCTTTGATTATCCTCACCAGTCACATATCTTTTCCAACTCTGCTATAACCTTTTCCGAGATGAAGGGCAAGAAAGGACAATACAGCAGAACTGCTGAATCCAATGGAAAAAAAAGTCTCCTGTGGTTCTTCATTTGTTTTTCCATGGCTTCCAGCATGCTACATGCATTTTTGACCACTGTTGAGAATTGATCTCATGTCTTCATAGAGCTAACTTCTGTAACTCCAAGGTCTGCCTCCTCAGTGAGGACAGACAATTCAGAATCTAACATATGTAAACTTGGGATTGTTTTTTCTCGAAATACATTTAGATATTGCAAAATTTGAGTTTCACCTGCCATTATCTAGTTATGTGGTATTGAGAGATTCTTCCCTTGAGTAGCTTATCATCAAACTATCATCCCACAATGCACAATAATCTCTAAAACAAACAGAAAAGTGCCTATCACAAGTTCAAATTATGAATTAATGCTCAGTAAAAAAATATAAGTAACAATGGTAATCACAATCCTCAAAGGATTCAGATTTTTTTTCAGCTAATTAACAGGACAAAGGCTTTTAAAACACATTACAAATCTCATTCAGCTACCATTCAGCCCTCTCTCTAACGCATTAGAAGGAGCAGGAATCAGATGTAAAGGAGGAGATACCTGCAGAGGTCACAATGTGTGGTTATTTTTAAAAGCCCACACAGGCCCCAACACTCAATGACTTAAACTCCACTATTCCAAAATACATAAAAGCAGTTTCCGAGTAATAGAGTTTTTTTCAGTTTTTGTTTTTTTTAAACAGACTTCTTCAGGATTGAAGTTTAAAGATACATATGTGTATACACTTAAATAAGATGCAAAAGCATTCCCTGGGTACTACTGTATCCTGTGTGATTATATTAGAAACTTATAAATCTAATGGCAGAAGTACACTCCAGATTAATCAATTTAACTATTAACAACTGTCTACTCCTTAGAAGACATCAAATCCCTCAGATTTAAACCACCCATACTATGTGGCTTTATTAAAGACTGGAAGGGTAATTGTTTGGGTTTTTTACTGTTGAAACTTCAGTTTCAACAGCTTTTACGATTTAATATGCAAAGTCATGTTACAATGTTGAGACCATACAGTTTCAGTTAGTGTGGAGGTAACTGTCCTTCCTAAGTGAAAGGGCTGTGAAACAATACAATAACAATTTCTTATGTGATGAACATGAGAACAGCACAATGGCAATAGGGAAGGGGAGAAGTATCAAATACACTGTCTAGCTCCTATCTCATTTCAGTAAATCTGTGCCTAACATGCCTTTATAATTTCTGTGCAACAATACATCTGCTTAGTGTTTTATGTTCTCTTGATAACACCACTTTCTGCAAGAGTTTATATTACACAAGAGTGCATCATCCTGAATTCATTTTGTTCCCAACAATTTGTGACATTATTAACCAACTGGTTTTCCTGTGCATTGGATAAGAACAAACATTTTGGACATTTAAAGTTTTCAAATCTTCAAACTGTGTTTTATAATGGGTTTGTTTGTTTCATTTGAGGCCCATTTTCCTGGCATAAATTTCACTACAGTAGGGTTTTAAAACATGGCTCATGCAGACATGTCTACAGTTAAATTATTTGTTGATTTAATGTTAAGTTTATATTGTGTGGTTTGTAAAAGAGAAAAATCTGTAAATTTAAAAGGCTCTGTTTAAGTTACTTAGACCTAGTGGGTTCCTATTCTTCCCTAAAGCCAAGCTTGCACAGACTCTTGACATCCTTCAGCTGTCTATCCCCACTCTGCAGATTGTTACATCTAAAAATCCAGTAAATCTATTATTGCATATATAGTGCCATGAGTTTGAAAGGACAGGCTAAATTAGCTTAAGATGGTATTTGTTACTCTCAAACTTACGTAACCCATCTTTAGTTCCACTGAGAAATTACAAACACATTGCCATGTTCTAAAGCAACAGGCTTATGACATTGATATGTCATAACATGTGAGACTGGAAAGCACCAAAAATTCTAACATTGTTATTCTGACCTTCTGAACTTCTTGTTTCCAGAACCAGACTTCAAAAAAATTACCACAAGCCTTTGTGCATGATTTTGTACAAATTTTTTTTTCCCATTTTTTTTTCAGAAAGAGGGAAAAACTCTCTCATTAGTGGTAAGTCCTATACTTTTTTAAACTTGCCATATATTTTGAGTAACAGCAAGGGCTTGCAACAAGAGCTAATGCAGCTATCGTGGGGAAAAATTAATATGCAGCAGCTTTTAAATTCATCATCTGGCAAAGCTGGGTAGAAGAGAAGAAATTGTTTTGTCCCTTTTTCTGAGGGAGATGATAGGTTTTCTTGTATTCGTCACTAATTGAGAAATGTGAAGTTGTATTAATAAGAATGTGTTGATTAGTTGACCTGTGATAAGTGGAGCACCAGGCCAAAAAGAAAACACAAAAATCTGTATTCATACAGGGGTTACTCAACATCTCTCCCATTATTTTATTCTGGAGCAAGCCGGTGGTGTGCTTCCATGAAGCACGGCTAAGGAATCACATCTGCAAAGGTCTGCTATCCATTCACACAGACATCAGTGAAGTATTCCATTTGCAGTATCTCATAAAGGATTTTTAGAGAAGTCCCCCACTGACTGTTCCACAAATTCCAGTAACAGAAATACCACTGCAAGTTTTCCACTTAAACAGCAGGGCCATATATTGTCATTAGAGAAGGAACACTGTTAAAATATGACCAATTTCATCTCTGTGGTTTCAGATCAATATAGCGAGTCTTCAAGGAAGGAATAAGACTCCTTGAAAGACTACATTTCATCTTTGCAGACAGGGGGGGATAAAAATATAAGAAAAAAAAAAAAATCAATACATGAGAGGTTGTTTTCCAGAATGTTATGAAATGTTATCATCTTACAAGCAATTTTACATGTCTTTTCTGTTACTAGCATCATTTACAGTATGCTGTTCTCCTTAGCTGATTTTATTTAACTTACCACTTACTTAGCAAGTATTCAAGCTGCTCATAGGAAGAAATCATGGAAGTGTCAAAGTAGGTTAAATTCTTGAAATAGCCAGTGAGCTCCCAAGGCTGACAGACTACTGCTTACGTAAGGAATAGAATAATAAGCATAACACATTTGTCCATATACACATTGAATATAGGAAAGTCTTTAATAGCATGATTTTATTATGAGGTACTGTGCAGAAATAATATACCGACCCTGAAACAGTCATCAGTCTTCTAAACATACACTCTTTCCTCTGAAACATTAGTTTAATGAGCTTAATTCCAATTAATCTAAAAAGCAACTAACTCTTATAGAGTTTTATTTCAATGCCTACTGAACATAGTTTTTTAAATAATTAACAAACCACATGGAGTAGTAACTAAAAATACTTCAGGAAATCCTTTAACCCCAACTATAAAGACTCTCTCAGCACTAAGATGGGTGCAGGACTCCAAGGGAAGAAACCGCTCTATATTCTGTGTGATGTACACAAATACCATAGAAAGAAGACCAGACCTGTAAACCTCTATTTTTTAAGTAACTTCTGGCAAGACACGTAATGAACAGACTGATGCTTAAATCTACATCATAAATGCAGCACTTCAGAAACACACAAAAGAGCTGTGGAACAAATACCTGGGCAGAAACAGGCTTAGAGAAGCCAAGTTCATATCCTCAAGAGAGGCTGCAGTAGCCTGACTAAAACTACTGGCTCATTCAAACCTAACTCACGTAGCTTTAATCAGGGTAAAGAAGCCCATGCAGTTCTCTGTCAGGCGACACAAGGATACCGATACAGTTTTCCATCCATAGTAATATTTCTCAAATTTGTATTAAGAAATACCAAGTTTAAACTCAAGTATAAATACAAACAGTGGCTTTTTGTACATGTACAAGTTCATAATGTCACGTCTGCAATATACCTGTGAAGGACATGGATCAGACAGACAGACTGTTATCATTTTTGTGTTAGGGTGGTCTCTATGGATATTTAAAAAATTACTTTCCATCTCAAATATGAAGACTTTTTATTTCTCCCCCCCCTCATATAAAGCAATCAGCTGCATCCTTAGGACTCCACAGATAGGGGGAGCAGAGGCAGAAGTGTTACTGAATGTTTCCATGCTTGATGGCCATTAGTGGCCCACACCACGAGTACTAACCTTCTCCCATCCCGTCATCTCTTGTCTTGCTATGAATCATCACAAGAGACCCTACAGCCCCAACCTTCCTCCTGCTTCAAGTACGGACTCTTTAAAAGATGTGAGAAAATTACTTCCCCCAACAGAATCTGTTTTATTTGACTATTACTCAATGTTACAAGGCTGCACTTTATAGTCTGTAAAAGTTGTTCTGCTCAGTCAGTGGTTCACAAATTAACCTGTAAAATGGCAAAAAGCTCAATAAAAATGTTCTTCATTCTAACACTGTAGCCAAGGCTCACAGAGCATAAAAGGGAAAATTTCCACAAAACACGCAAACAAGGAAAGCCAAATGCACTTTGTTGATCCACTGGCTAGACCACTCAAGGCAAGAGATCCTAAATTCTCATTAGAAAAAGCCACTCCAGCAGTTCACATTAGTAGATGTTCTTCTTGGATGCTTACTTTAAAAAAACGAGCAAACAAACAAACCAACCTCCCCCCAAAAAACCCACAAAACCAAATAGTTACTTCCACGCCAAAACATGTTTAGCTCTCTACCAACCAATCTTGAAAGACAGTGTCACTGCACAGTTTTATTACAAATATTATAAAATAAAAAATACTAGTCAGAAGACTGCCACCAGAACTGTTAATATGTGAATTTACCACATAAAATCCTCAAGTACAAGTTACACTGAAATTTTCTGGTCAAAGCAATCTCTTTATTAAAAAAAAAAAAAAAAATCGTAAGTTCTCTAAATTCACCTGAAATAACCCTGCAATTAAAACAAACAAGTAAACAACCAAAAAATCAAATTTAGAATGCTAGATGCAAGCATCTAATTAACCCCTGAATTACTGCCTTACACAAAATTGTGCCTGGTTCTAGTTTGGAAACACAACTTAACTTAGTTAAACACTGTTTAACAAGCATTCTGTGATGCCTACTGGAGGTTACAGTCACAGAATGATTAATAGGTACCAAAGTACAATTTAGGAAGATTGCTTTAGATCAGACTATCTTTCATTCAAAAAAAAGGAGTCAAAGCATAACTAGTTTTTACATTTATAAAATCAGTACTGCTGTCAAGGTGGCAGAGTACAGTAAAACAATAGCACTAAAATATATACTTATTGCTGTAAGCTAAGCCATAGTTTGGAAAAGTGCCAACTGTAATTTGTTTTTGAAAGAAATTGTTAGAGAAAACCAGCTACCATTACCCAAGAATACTTTTGCCAACTAATTCATACGCTCTTTGCCATATGCTAACAGTTCTTGAATGGTACACCTCCTAAAAACTGCACTTCGTAACAATTTAAGTGCCATACTTTTCCAGGAATGTTGGTATATTTTTAGTTAATTTTGACCTTGCATTTAGATCAAACAGGAAGCAGCAATAAACTTAAGAAAATAATTATCTTCAAATCATTAAGTTCTTTCTTTCTACAAACTGCCAAAAACAAGGATTCTTTGCTCTGAAACCAAACCAAACACTCAAAACGTGTATGAGGGTCTCCCTGGAACAAGATGAGGACACGTACTGAACCCATTAGCACACGCTACGTTCCCATATTTCAGCATGCAGTTGCTTAAAATCTTGTCACTACAAAATGCTCTATATTAAATAATGCAGGAAAATTATGAAGGATGCTACTGAAATTACACAAGGCAACAAGCTTAGTCAAGTTCAAAATCAATGCATTTCCAATCCTTAAATCACCCTTTTTTTGGCTCCTCAAATTCCTTGTAACAAAGGCTTTGAACAAATAAAAAAAGACAACCCCTTTTTATGGTTTTATGTCTGTACCTGGTTAACCCTTATGAGTTGGTATAGCTTTAAACTACCTGGTAGTTCTGCCTGATATGTATTTGTGAGGTCTAGAAATTTTACTCTAGAGAAGCCAAATACTCTTGCCAATTTAGGTCACTATTTAATCGTGGAACATGATACAGCAAAGGTTAAAGGATTAACAGAATTTGCGGAGAGTTTCTAGACAGGCGATTCCATCAAAGGCAGAAAACCCATCCAAACCAACTTCTGGATATCTGAGAGGATTTTCATCTAGGTTTCTCTTGCATACATTTACATGCACATACTTAATATATATTAAGTAAAGTAAAAGATATGTAGGAACAATCACTGTATTTTTTCTTTAAACTTGATACGTGAGTAATTTATCATCTATTTCTTTTTCCTAATTCTCATATTAAGACTGCCTTGCCATCTGCACTATGCAATCACACATAAGCAGGCACATAAAAATGACTAGAAACAATGCTTTGGGTTGCTCCAGTGACCACAAATGTTTAGAAAAATGCTCCCACAAATATGTTAGCAAGGCCATGCTTTTCAAAGTATGGTTTGAAAAGCACAGACAGGAAAACCAGAAGAGGATATATATAAATGTTTTACTATGTGATTTATCGTTTCATTCTGCTAAACCACCACTTCAGTTTTATGTTAGTTTTTCACATCAGAAAGAAGAGGAGGGTTTAATAGTATTGTAGAGGGTAAATGACAAAGCAATAGGAATCAGAAGCAAGTACATTTTCAGACTGTTAAGCTAGAGGAAGGCCAGCCTTGAAAATAAGTATATTCCCCAATACTCTGCCTTTTTGTTGGGATCAGACATACTGCAGATGGCTTATATGTGCAAAAGTTGCACTGATCCTCACATACACATCCTTTCTACTCCTCATTTCCCCTCTTCAAAAGTTCATCTTTAATATTCTCCTCTAAGCTTGACCACAAGCTTACAAGATAAATTTGCCTTTAGGCCAAATGCATTTAACATTCCTCATGAATAACTAAGAAGCCTGACAAATATCCTCTACCAATTTTTTATGGGTTGGATGAAGGGGTGGCTGTCCTTTCCTGTCCAGAAGCAAACATATGCCATCTCTGCAGCTCAAAGCCCAAAGTATTAAACTAAACTGAAATCAAGAGTGCTTTAACTTCATGCTCCACGCTCAGATCTCTGCTGACGGAGGAGCTGGGCACACCTCTGGTTACCACTCTGGCTAGCAATGGGCTGATACTCTCCGAGAGCGCTGGGCACACTGCTGGGAGAACAACATTTTATGTGCCCAGCGCTAACTCTGACAGCTTATCTGTCAGGTCCTGTGGCTTCTCAAGCCCTTTTATGCACCTCCATGACTGACAGCAATTTTACTTCATTAACCACTCCAAAATCTCTCCTCAAAGTTCAAAACTTTGGAATAAACGTTGCTCCAGCTGAATTCCACAGAAAAGGTTTTACATAACCCTAACTGCTTTGGCCATTGAACAGTTTCCAAGATAAAATTCAAGTTTGTACCAGACATGACAGGAGACAAACAATTCTATGTTTAAATGTAAGCTTAGACAGGTATTTCTGGTCATTCAGCCTTTGCTTTCCAAGCCTTTGTTCAGAAAGCATGTCTGTGCGGCAGTTTAAGGACTACTAGGCCACTAGCACTGGTACTTCTCATAGCGGAAAACACCTAGACTTCTGCATATGCATTAAACACACAGATTATAAACCCTAATTTGGAAGCAGTATGCCAGCAATTTTCTAGGGTTTTGTTTACAGCTCTATCAAAGAAAAACATGAAGTGTACTCCCGTTGAAGATAACTTTAAATCTTAAACAGATCCTCCTAAAACACTGGAGCTACTACAATTTTTGTCTTCACTCAAACCAACAGCAGTTTGCACAAGTAGCACACTGGGATTAACAATTTAGAGAGCAAAGGGAGAGAAGCCCAGAAGTATTTAAAAAACAAAATTTGTTTTAATAGAAGCAGGAAAACAGTAAAAATATAAAACATTCCAATTCCTACTAAATGATCAAACTCCAAAAGGTCATTTTGTAGACAAGAACATTGTCCAAGGAGAAAATATACACCTACTCTTGAAATGTTAGCTTTGTAAGTGAAATAGAGTTCAAAAACATACTCAGTCCCATCCCACTTTACACACTTTGAAGTCATCAATATGGTCAGCAAGATCTAATCACTTCATCATAAGACAGCAAACTATTTATTAGGTACTCATCTTCAAAAGCTTGCCTTGTTGGCAGCATCACCAAAGTTAATACAAAACAGTTAATTTGCCTAAAAACCTACTAAAACAGACTAAATTATTCTCAGAAAAGCAGAAGGGCTTTGTAAGCTTCTTTTGTTTAGCTTAAAAAATAAATAAAAAATAAGAGAGGCAAACTGTAAGACATTTAATATTCCCAAAGGCAATAACTTGATTAAGGGAAAGCCTTTTAGTGCTATGGTCATCTCAGCCCAGTTCATAGGATAATTTATCAAGAATAGTACATAATTATAGATATTTTGCCGGGAAAATATCTTTTCTCACTTTTAAGAGCACACATTGCTGAAGGTTTACTGATAAATGAGATGCTGAAAAATCTTGGCTCCAAAGTTGTCAGTGGGAGTACAGCTGAAATGGGATTCTACCTATGAAACACTTCATTCAACACCAGGATACAAAAAAAATCTAATGTTATGACTTTGTTTCCAAAAACATGGATCCTCATACAAGGTATTTTGTGTACCAGGTATAAAACCACATCTTCAGAAAGTGATCAAACACCCAAGAGTGCTTCGGTCAAAAGACAAGGCATAGTATTTTTGTCCTTCAGTGTGGGAATAAAACCCTGTGAGATACTACTTTTACCGCAGACAGTGAAAGGACACGGCTGGACTCAGCTTTTGTAAAAATTAGTCTCCATTTTTTGAAGGAATCAAAAATTTGAAATTAGATCTTCCAAAAAAAATATTTTCTTCTCAATTTACATCTGTCATTTAAATGCTAAAGGAATCAAAATCTTAGACTGCTTTGTTTTGTTCTGGAGACACTTTTTGGTCTATTTAATCATAGAATTGTCTAGGTTGGATGGGACCCTTAAGATCATCCTGTCCAAGATTCTACCATTTTCACGTCCCACTTTTTGACTTCATTCCCTTTTACTATAAATTGGGAAGTTCTTCTCAGAATTACAGAAATCCTTAACTCAGAATGAATGATCAAAATCAACTCCTGTCTAATACAATCAATTGCTGATTAATGTCTTTTATTTTAAAACTCACTGCAAATGCCACATTTTGCAAAAAGAGACTTCTGCTACTGCAAAACCTCCTTCAAAGCCCCCCACAGAATCAATGTAAAGAAATGTAAGTATTTCAAAGAAAACACAGATATGCTATTGATGCAATCTCTTTGAATATGTTCAGCAACAATATATACAGAAAAGAAGAAAACAGAAATATTGAAAATGGAAAGATATACAGGGAAGAGATTCAGGAGAAAAAAAACACAACTGAATTAGCTGGATTTCCTCTCCACTTTGCAGAAATTCAGAGGAACGAGCATAATCTCAGTTCATTTGCTCTTACATCTCCAAGTTCCTTCATGTTCTCAACAGCCTTTTTGCACCTTTTTCAAAGTGAAATTAAATGCCTTTCACTTTGTTGTCCAAGACAGATCAGTCCTATACTACAACACTGGAAAATATAGACAATGAGGGTTAGGAATATATACATACATAATATTCATATTTATTATAATCATACACATTATAAATCGATATACTTCTTACTCACCCTTGTCTATGCAATTTTTTTTATATATATTACAAAAACCTGAAGAATAAATAAGATCTTTTTCTGAGAGAAAAACCATTACAGAAGTAAATGGGGAAGATATGCATCTTAATTTAAGGAACCTAAAATCCCATCCCCACACTCTTTACAGTTTTACAGCAATTATGCACAAGGTTTGCATAAACACTTCAAAATCATCAAAAGCTGTTTTATCAAAACAGCACTTAAGTTTTACATATGTTTCAACACAAATTAGTATTCAGAATTAAACAGCAAGTTGATAAAAAAAAAAAAAAAGGATGTCAGCTGTCATTTTAAACTCTAACCGGACAGAGAGAGAGAGAGAAAGAGTGGACATAAAGGCAGGCAGACAAAGACAGGACCAAAGTGATAGATAGCTTCTTTCCAAATACTTTTTGTAATTTAATTATCTTATTAAGTCTCTCACTGCCCTAGACTCCTAGCTACTCACGATGAATTTTATCACTACCAGAAAGCTTGAATAATAACTATTATAGCAGTAATGTTATTGGAACCATGATGACACAAGGATATTGCAAAGTAAGGACAACAATAATACACTGAATACTAAAGACAATAAAAAGACATGTGGATGTAGCTGGGCTTCCTGCAGGGACATTTGCAAACAATACCTCTATGGTAAAAATACGCTCTTAATTTGTAGCCATAGAAAGCTAAACTATAGAAATTAATTACTTGGGAACATACAGACACTCAGTATGAAGCCAGACCCTGACACTCAAGGGAACATCCCGCAATAACACCTATGTCCTGACAGTCAGTGTATTCCTGACACAAAAACATAGATATATGCGCAACACGAATGCCTCCACAAGTATTGAGAATGTACACCTTTAGTGAAGCACTTGGGCACACCGACTATAATTAACACTAGCAGTATTTTTAATACAGGCAATTACTGATAGGAATGCCAAATGCAGGGACTTTGAACTCAAAAGGTCCAGTGGAGAGGAGTCAGAGGGTGAAAAAAAGACCCAACTGACCCAGTTCCAGGAAGAAAAAGATGTTGGCTTTTCTTTCCTAAGTGACTGAAGACTTCTCTGAATGCCGCCTTTCTCAAGATGCTGGGCTTCAAACACAACAACTTCACAGGGCCACCAGGTCTTAGGGGAGTGGGCAAATCCAACAGAATTGATGGGATTGAGCATCACAGGAAGCTGTGGGTTTGAATAAGACACTGCCTGCCCCCCCCCCCCATCTAGATAGTGAGTAGGACAGATTGCAGTTAAGAGTCTGCACATATTTATGAAAGGCTGCAGCCAGCTGGCCAAATTTCAGTTGCCTCTCTCAACACAGGACTCCTTTCACTCAGTCTTTTATCTTTTTTTTCTGGTTGAAAAAATAATGCAAATACACAAAACAGTTCAGCTATTTTTCTACAGCATGACACTTTCATTATGCTTGCTAGGCTAGTATTTCAGATATATAAACAGATAAACAGGACGACACTTGAGCAAAAGCACTTACCACTATTTTAATACTGCTTTGACAAGGTTTAAATACACTTCAGATAAGTGACAAAAACTACAGATTGCAAACAATTACACAAAAGGCTGTCTTTGGACCCAATTAAGTGGTAAACATGGAGGATTCCATAGACAAAAGCCATCTATTTCCTAAAAAGGAGCAAGAATTTGAGGGAAGGCATTCATTATCAGAAGACAAGACAAGTCTGGCCACAATAAGTCTAACAGTGAGTGACTCATGGTTGCCAGTCAGTAGATATGGAAATTACTTGTTCGTGAACTGTTCTAATGTCCCTAACTTTAACAGCCAGGAGCAATACAAAGCTGTGCAAAAAAAAAAAAAAATCCAGCTGCAAATATGTCAGTTTTTTAAAATAAGGAAGAAAAAAGTTCCTATGATTTATTTCACTTCAGACGTACATGATAAACCGGAAAGCAATGGTTTAACCCATTATGCTAACTCCAAAGTTTAAGCTAGGACTGTTTGGGGCTTTTTTTTTTAATTAATATATATATACATTTTATATGTGTTTATATAGATACATACACGAATATACTTATATAGAATTCATGACCAGTCAATTTAGTGTAGCATTTGGGGGTCTCTGTTTTTGTTAGGGTTTTTGCTGTGTTTTAAATCAGTTCCTTTGACAATAATCTCCAGTGAGAACTGAAAAGAAGACATAGTAACTTCCAATCATTAGATTTGAAAGGCGTATTGCAGACATGAAAATGTTAGTTATTTTCGCCATGCTCAGAAGCAGAAAGTAGACAAGAAAAACAAGGGGAGCATTGGAATGGCATTACACCATAACCTCACTGTTTTGCTTTATCACAGAGTAATTAAAGGCATTAAAAGTAGCTTTTTCTGATTTCCAGTAGTGCTATCACTTTTCCTTTTACAGTGCCAAGCACATTACTGAAACCTGCGAGGTATTTCACTATTGAAATAACCCGATGACCTTTCCTATGTAGAGAAACGATGATATGGAAGAACAGGACCTAGAACTCCTTTAAACACTTTCTCCTGAGGTTCTCAGCCTTGAAATAATTCCCTACCTCATAGCTACCATTACCAAATCTGTAATATTGCATTAATTCACAAAAAAAGAAGAGCATGGCACTTGCATTTCTTTAACTGTCCAACAAGCCTCTTCTGTCCTAAACAGTTGACTGTGATTGCTGCTCTTTTCTAGGATTTCCCTGGAGGACGGTACTGTAAGCCTCTGTGCTCTTCAACTTATATTTGTGCATTAAAAAGTAATATACACAGATATGTAAGTGGCCCAAACCTGACCTTTTCCAGTGGAGAATCCAGAAAGATGCAGTGCCTTACCTGGTGATCACCTCCCCCACTGCAATCGGTGACTGGAAGGACTGGAGCTGTACGCTTTAGCTGATTTCTCAAGTCCGTTTCATCTCTCAGAACTTCCCTCAAAATATTCCTAACAACAATATCCCCTTGCCAGATAACTCTTTAGAACAGCATCTGCTATTAGAAGTGAAGGCACGGCTCTCACTACATCACTAATTCTCAAACTTATTTCACTAAAAGCATGAGACCTGGAAACTAGATACAGTGATACTAAAAGTTTCTCATGTGCAGTCTTCCAGAAGAGGAAAGAAACTTTAAAAAGTTGTGCCTCTTAATTCCACTGTTAGAAACAGACATTGGAATGCCAGCGAAAAAGGGTGAGAATGAATCCTCAGAGCCCATTAGCAAGTCTGAACTGCCTTGGTGTGTGCTTGGGAACGTGCACAGTTCTGTATTAGTCAAAATTCAGACATTAACAATTTCACAGAAAATGCTACAGCAGCAGCTGCAACACTTAATCCCCCAAAAGTTCTAAATAAATACAAAAATCACAAACAACAACATAATAAATAAATACATAACATTCATACAATTGCTCTTTGTCACACTTCTCAATGGGAAGTAGAAGCGTGGTATGGGAGTAGTTTAAAATTTATTCTGAAAGTGTCTGGAACAACCAGGGGCACGGTGAAGCGAAATGGTAAGGGGGAACTAAATGAAAAAGTATGATAGAACCAGCAAGGCAAAGTGGAAGATGTTCCACTGGCTGGAGATATACTGAGGAAGCAGCATTAAAACTCATATTTCAGGAAACATGGTACACAAGAAAACAGCTTCTGAAAGAATGCCTCGGGCTACTCAGCAGAAAATAATAACTGTTGGGCAACAGAACTATATTTAAAAGAAATGCTAGTAAATTATTCGCATAGTTGTGTGCAGCCAGAACTGCCAACAATCACAAACTACTCTTTACAAATGAAGTTCAAGTGTAAATAATACACTAAGGAACCATGCATGCTATATTATAAGGGACAATTTAAGAAGTTTTCTGAGGGATTTTCCAAACACATGGAACTGGCAGGCCTACTGATAGGAAGGGTTTTTTTCCTAAACTAAGGAAACACAATATGCCTATTATTTAAACATAAAAAAAAAAAAAGTAGAAACTCTTATGTTGCTAGAAATCATAAGATTTAATCATTGGGAAGTTAAATCATTTGACTTCAAAGGAACAGTGATTTTTTAGGTACATGCATAGTGCTTAGAAGGAATCTACACCAGTTAGGGCCATAAATGCTAGGAAACTACCTTAAAAATAAATAATTTAGAAAACAATTAATTATCAATTAAATTTTCTTCCCTGGGCTTAGGAAAAGCCTTTCAAATTATTCACGTGTTTTCAAAATAAAAATTAAAAATTTAAGAAGTAAAATATTAAGAATTTCTTTCAAATGACAGACTTCTATACGCTGAATTCAAGGTGCTGAATTAACAGATATGAGTCGGAAGCTTGCTTATCACTTAGCAGAATTACTCCCACAGTACAGCTAACCCGTGTTTCAACATTATCTGAGGCAATAATCTCAAACAGTAATAAAGTTGTTCAATCCGTGCTCTCCCTGTTATGGTATATTATGTTACCCAGATATGGACTATTTTCAAAATCCAATATGTAAGTATCACTAAGGAGCTAGAAAGTAGGAGCATTACTTCACTTCCACCCCACCAAAGAGTTATCCTACCCTATCTACTATCCGCACCTTCTCTGATCAATCCTACAGACTCTTCCTTGAATAAGGCACTGTCTTCCCAACCTTGAAGTGCTTCTAGTACTTGCTATTGTAGAATAAAATTAATTTAACAGATCAACTAGAACACATACAAACTTCCCTCCCTCTTCTCTTCCTTCTCCTGACCAATGCATTACAAAATTTCGGGGAGGGAAGAGAAGCGGTGGCTGGATTACTCCCAGCTGGATCAGTTTTTTTAATCCAACTCGCCACGAACACTAATGGCAATGCAGGAGATGGCATGATACATGTTTAATGCTAGGTCAGTTTAAACCAAAGGCAGAGCTGCACCCTCTGGGCTTCCAAAAACCAAACAGGATGGTCAGGTATTATTTCTGTTCCAGAAATTATAGTACAAACTTCAACATTTGCCTTTCACATGCAATACTCTATTAGGGCTGTGCATTCCCAGAGCTAATGGACAAGTACTTACACCAGGCTTAAATGAAAACGTTTAAGTTCTCACTGGCAACTAGGGACAGCTTAGTCCAGAGAGAATGCCAATTTAGCTGCCTTTACATGTAAACTTGAAAATAGTATGAAAGATTAATAGCTGTGTGTACAAATCTCACCAAAAAAATACTTGAAACGGGGTTCTTACTGGGCTCTTGCTTGTGATCCCACCATGACAAACTATTTGTAACAAGCTTAAGAAGTACAACAGATGCAGAGAAGTTACAAGGACTATTTTTATTTTCTTTATTTTTTAATTAGGGAGCTATCTTTCATATGATGAAGAAACCCACAGGTTTAGAAACACCTTTTTAAACGATATTAAGAACATAATAATCTTATCACAGAGACAAAAAAAAAAAAGCAACATCATCATTTGCTTCTATCTCCTGTACTTCTCAATGTAAAAAGGAAATTTTTTCCAGGGTGACTGGGTTTTACCTATATAAAGGCTTACAGGAAGAAAGAGGTTCCTTTCTTTTTTTTTTTTTTTTTGCCTAGAAACATGCACCAATTTCATGTTATAGGCAAGATATTTTAAGATGGTAAACTGAAATTATTCCGTCCCCCCTAATTGTTTAGTACAGAATCAGGAGTTGCTCATATGTGAAGAAATTAGATAAAACCACTTCTATCAGAAAGCATGACTGAATATTATTAGAACTGCTGATAAGATGGCAGTATTCTTTTATTTGCTATCAAATCTGAAGTCATTCTGTTTTCCTAGTCAGCACCTAACTCTTACAATTACTTTCCAATATGACAGTTTATCATCTGACATACCAACGCAAACCATAGCACAGTTCAAAACCCAGTACCCAAACAATATGCAATATGATTTCTAACATAAAGGGCCCACTGAAACACAGTGAGAGAGACCAAAAGAACAATTTTGTTGTTATCGCCAAATCATAGTGTCACTGCCTCTTCCCACACACCCCATTCTTTTGGGGGTCAGGGAGAAAGATTGGAATTCAAGTGCATGAGGCCAACTATTTAGTTAGATTTGGAGAAAACCATTCTCCATATTAAAGCTCAGTAGAAATATCACCAACTGTGATAGTAAAAAAATTCTGTAATGAAACCTTAATATTTGCTAGTCATAAAACATATACCAAACGCTTTAAAAGGAGAAATTCAGACAGCTAGAAGCTTTTGAATAAAGCATACTCTCACATTAAAAAACCAGAACCCAAGTTCAAAGCTGTTGCAGAAAGCCCTTTCTTCCCCTCCTGACACAGGTTTTAGAGAATCACTAGTAAGTTGCTCACAAAGCAATTCTTTCCATTGTACTTTTAATAAACTTTACAATAGCTTTCCCTTCTCCTTAAGAAATAAAACCATCAAAACACAGTAATTAGATTCTTTTCCCAAAGTAGTATGAGCTCTGTATTTTAATCCTCGAAATATGTAACATAATCATGGCAATTGCATATATATTAAGGAGGAAGAGGAAGTTTTACCAGCAAAATCTTTTATTCTCACATGCATTATGTTAATCTTTTCAGACCAGGTGGTAGATTTTCCTGAAGTAACATATGCCGTCAGCAACAGAGGCACTGAAGCCACGGGTACCAACCAATTTAAAACAGACAGATAAAAAATTCCACTGAACCTTGAGCACCATGTTAGCACCTGCTTGAATTATTTTCTTCTTCAATTTTTTGTTTGCAGTTATTGAGACCCTGCAAAAATTATGCCTTGATGATAATTGGTATGAACTTTCCTTTGAAAAATACACGGAGTAAGAACATCCCATAACTCAAGTAGTCAACCACTGCCATTTCCAGGGTCCTAAATTCTAATAATCAGTTCAGAGAGAGCAAGGTGGGAAAGAAATGCTGAGAAGTAACATCCCAATGGCATTCATACAGATCAACATAAAATTACGCTGACTCTGGCTCTGTCAGAAGCTCACTGTTAAAACTTCCCATGTCACTCAAAGTCTACTTTTAGTTCTAACAGCAGCGGGAACACAACATGTACTTTTCTTACTACAAACTTGAAGTGTTCGTAGTCTAAATATCTTTGTACAGTCAAATAATATGAGAAAACGAATCAATAGTGTTTGTAAACCAGCTGCTGCACTTGTATACACCAGAAGTCTCAGTGCTCTGTTTTCACAATTCCTAGGCACCACAAACTAGGTTCAGAATGGTATTTTTTCACATCCCTAGGACTCTTAATTAAGTAATGCAAAATTTACACAAGTTCTGCAGCCTTACGTACAACAAAGTAGTAAGATGTTACCTACCAGGTAGGTACTACTCTAAAGAGGTCTTTTTAAGGCAGGAAAAGAAATCTTACACGAGAGTTTTCAAGTTCATCATTATTCTGTTTAACTACAGCTCAGTGGCAGTCAGCACTACAGTTGCTAACTACACTCAGCCAGTTGCTAACTACACTCAGCAAACTGCAGAAAATAACATCTTCCATTCAACGAGTGTAAAACAAATTACCCATTTGTTACTAAGAACAATGCCTTTAGCTTTTTCATTTTTTTCTTTTCTTTTTTTTTTTTTCACTGTGCTTTTCTTTCCAATGCCAAGCCTCAGTCAAACGTTTGAAGTAGAAATTAAACGTGAAGGAGACGACAATTCGTGGCAGCAGCAGCAGCAGGAGGAGCAGCCTGACTTTGGGTACCGGGCTGCTTCTCCTCCCCGCTCCCAGGAGCCCGTCGGCCGGCGCAGGCCGGGCAGCCGCTGCTCCCGTTGCCTTTGCACACCGGGGCTCTTTTCAGAAAACCCATTTAGACACCGGGCAGAAACATCTACCTTTTCAACGCCGCTCCCTCCGAGCCCTCACGATCCCGCAAAACACACACGCACGAATGAACTCAAAAGGCCAAGGCTGCTGCCCCTGCTGTCGGCAACCCCCTCTGCGGAGTCCCCAGACCGTATCGATCCGCTCCCTGACCGTTTCGGCCATGTAAACACACGGGAAAAGCCACCCGCCGTGCGTGTCCCTCCCGCCCCCCCCGCCCCGGCAGACGGCGGCGGGCTCAGCCCGGCTGCCGACACGCCGCCGCTCCGGCTCCCCGCGCCCTGCCCCGGCCCGTTCCGCCCCAGGCCGCCGGCCGCGCCCCGCCGCCGCTCACCCAGCTTGCCGCGGGACTCCTCCAGCTTCTGGATCTGGTTCTCCAGGAAAAGCACGGCCACCCCGAAGACCAGCACCGCCAGCAGCTGCAACTTGGGCGGCAGCATAATCCTGAGCAGCCCCATCGGCGGCAGCAGCAGCCGCAGCGCCGCCCGCCCGGGATCACGACATAACGCGGGGCCCGGCCGCGGAGGCCGGCGGGAGCCGCCGCCGCCGTCGCCGCCGGGACGGCGCGAGCGAGGGGAGGCGAAGGGAGCGCGGCCGGGGGCGCGCGGCAGGGCCCGTCGCCTCCGCTCTCACATCGCCCCACAGAGCCGCCCGGTGCCGGTGCCGATCCCCGCCGACCGCCGCGCGGCAACCACCAGCACGCGCCCCTCCCCCGGCTGCGTGCGCTGCTCAGCAACCGAACGCCCAACCGCGCACCCGCCCCCAACCGCCGCCGCCGCCGCCGCCGATTCCCGGCGGCGGGACCCGCCCCCGCGCCCTCCGCCATTGGGCGGTGCTAACGCCACCTCGCATCTCCCGCAACTGTATTGGCCCCGCTCAGGCGGCGCCCCGCCCACAGGGCGTTGACTCCTCCTCCCCCACTCGGCTCCGAGCTGCCGGACCGAGGCGATGTCCCGCCTACATGCGACCCTTCCTGATTGGGAGGCCCTTCTTGAAGTCCCGCCCACCTGCCCACCCTCATTGGGCACAGGCACCGCGGTGCTTGGGAAGGCGCAATAATATTGCTCAGACCGGCTGTCAATCGCCGGGCGTAGGGGCCTGTGTGCCGGTTGGCAGCAATTCTCCGGGACAGGAAAGAACCTTACTCAGGGTTGTTCCAGCCTTGCCTGACTCAGGCTAGGGAGCAGCATCTCTTCCTATCCTCTCTGTGAAGCGCTATTCTGAACGCACGAAAATAGCTTTGCTGTAGAGTTTCCACAAAGGTTCCGAGTTAGCTGATTCTGCTTGTGGTGCCGGGGGTTGGGGGCGAGTCCGCCCTCTCCCGTATCAGGCAGTGTCTGAGCCACCCGCGATGGGTGAGGTCCTCCAGCAGCCTCCCGGCGACGCTGGCAGGAGCGTTCCGGCACCAAGATGGCGGAGGCCGCAGAGCTAACGGCTGTGGGGCGCTGCTGGTTCTGGCTGCTGGTGGGGCTGCAGGCGGTGAGAGGCTGTTCCGGCGTATTCGCGCTCGGTGCTGAGCTCGGCTGCGAGTTCCTGAGAGAAAGAGAGAGGGTGTAATGGGGGGTGGGGCGGGAGCGAGACGTGTCCCACAGCGGGAGGCTGAGGCAGCGGGCCCGGCCCGGCCCGGCCCATCCCCCAGGCGTCGTCCCGTGCCTCGTCCCTCTCCTGCCTCCGCGGCCGCCTCTTTTCCGCTTTGTCGGAGGCTGTTCTCTGCTTCTGCCATCTTCCTTCCTGCGGTTGCTGCCTCTGCTCCTCCAGACTGCAGGAGCCGCGCTTTGAAGCCTGAACGCCCTTAGACTTCTCCCTCGCCCTGCTTTGCCCTGTTAGCTCGGGAAACGGTGCGATCGCTGCGAGCGTTGCGGTGACTCTTGAAATAAATGTGCAGGTTTCCCCGACCGTTTGTAGCGGGATTTGTGTCTTGTGATAAATCTCATGACCCAGGTTATGCTTTAGTAGCAAAGTGGAAGAATGGGTTTGGAAAGTGAAGCTCGGTGGCTTTGATTTCTAGCTGAGGTTGTCCTATGAGAGGCTGTTTCTCGAGGTTTACCAGACAGGTCAGCCTTCGCTGTTTTAGTGCACCTGATGCTCTTAAAGTTTTGACGCACCTGAGTTCTAGAGACATGAGGATATACAAAAGGTCTGCTCAAATGTTTCACTCTAGTAACTATGAAGTACTTCCTAAAGCAATTTGTATCGATGCTGCATTTGCTTTAATGTATTAAGTTATCTAATGTGAAAGCAAAGGAGTCATATAATGTGTATTTGTAGTTAAAGCTTTAAAGGAGAGCATGCTGCTGAAATGAGGCACATAACTGGCTAAGTAGCTGAAGTTATCTTGTCCTGATGGGAAACTAGCTTCTGAAATGTGAGGGTTCTTTTCTAATCCTGAACAGATATATTTAGTATAAGTAGTTACTTATTAATTCAGATAATACGGTAGTTATGGTACTAAAAATTGAGGAAAAATACTAGGGAGAGCCCATTTCTTCCTCTTCCCCCACCATCCTTTCCCTCCTTATTGTTTTATTCTTAAGATGTTTTGAGTTTGTTATGTAACCAGAACTTCTTCATGGAGGAATTTTCTTGTAATGGAGACTTTACTTGCTTTCATAGAGTGGTACGTTTGGGGTTTTTTTGGTTGGTCCTCCAAAAAATAACCAGGAGAGTATTTGACTTATATATGCAGGTGCTCTAGAGCTCTGCTGGGGAAAAGTGTGAGGAGTGTTGCTGGTGGAAGCACAATGACAATGCCAGTAATACCTTGTTTGCTCCCAGGTGAACAAATTCAAAAGGGAGGAGAAGATGACAGTGAAGCGTAAAAGGGGTGGATGGCAAGCAGCAAAGTGCAAGAAAACTGTTTTAGTTACTGTCATCTTCATTTATTTAATAAGTGAAAAATAATTGTAGCTTTGGCAGTGTTTGGCATCATCCTTAGATTTTCTCTACTACTGTGGTGGTTTTCTATTTTTTATTGCCAGTATCCCTCAGAAAGGATATATAATAGATTATTCCAGTAGAATAGGGTCTCATTTTTTCTTGCCTGCTCTCATATGTAGAAATTACTTTGTGTCCTGTAGAAAGAAAAAAAAATAGCTTTCTGCCTGACAGAATAGTAATTTCAAAATAATTTTCCATATATTATACTTTTCTGTGCATGCTTTAACTTTTTTTTTAGAAGATACAGAGAAACAGAATAATGAGGCACCTAATATATTTTCTACCAATTCCTAATCCATAACACTTCCTATCTGTCGCATCAGTAACATGTCTTTAGCTATAGGTTGGCCACTTCAGGGGAGGAAATGGGTTTTGTCTGTAGCTTGCTGGGATATGCTGTATATACTAAGTGATGGGTGAATATGAAGAGAAGTCTGATTTGCTGAAGGACAAACTTAGTTTTTCTTCTGTATTTTTCTGTTTGGCCCAGCATAATTCTTCTGACACTTGGTCTGTTATCATCCAGTCTGGTTTGCTGATATCGCCTCACTCTTCTCTGAACACAGAGATGCTTGCTGATTGTTTTGTGGGTGGTTTAGATGTTATGGGTTTTGCCCAAGGTCTTTCATTCAGACTGAAAAGCATCTGGGACAACTGCCTCCTTTCTTAATTTCATCTCTCACTTTCTCCTCCCAGCATACAGCTGGCAGGAAAGATTTTTAAACTAGGGCGTGAGAAATCCCTGTGTAGGAAAGTGGGAATGTGAAAACAAACCCCAAATATCATTTAAGTGCTGGGACAGTTGGTAAAACTTGGTTTGCTGCTCATTAAAAATGGAATTGGTGTTTTACATAGAAGCCATAATAATTGAGTTGCCTATTTTAACATATTACTAGTAAATCATAATTGCAGGTTTTTATCTACACTTCCACTTTCAGTATGCGATTTTCCTGTAACATTAATGCAAACATGAAATTAAAATCCTACCTGTATGCCTTGTTGAGCAGTTTGGTCCATTTCATCACTCCGTGGTTGTGTTTTTCCCAAGCTTAGCTGTTATCCTTATTTTCCAAGTGTGTTTTTCATAATATGAGATCTACTGAATTTTGTTTGAAAGAGCAGGCTTTAGAGAGCTGTAGTCATGTATGTTTCAGCTGATTCATTATGGGGTGGTTTTTTTCCTTAATTTGGGGCTGGCAATAGGAAAACAGAGTTGTCAGAAGTGTATATAAATGAATTTTGGTAGATCTGATACCTTGAAATATACATATTATGAGTGTCTAGAATTCCCTGTTACTTTAAGACCATTCTTCAAAATCAGGTGGTGGTTTGCACTTATGGGCAGACCATTAGGCATTACTGTAAAATGGCCACAAGAGACTTAGTTGATTTTCCTAATCATTAAAGCATTTAAAATCTTCCTTTTTTAAACAACTAATTTAATACTAAAGTATAACATTGTATTGATTTTTCAGATAAGTGTGTATGGAGCACAGTTGTCATCAGAAGCTTGCAGAGAGCTGGGCTTCTCCAGTAACTTGCTATGCAGTTCTTGCAACCTTCTTGGACAGTTCAATCTGAATCAGTTGGATCCATTCTGCAGGCAGTGCTGCCAAGAAGAAGCTCAGTTGGAAACTAGAAAGGTGGGTTTGGGACCAAATCCTTTGTGGAGTAATTTAACACTTTATGTTATGTTTATGAAACTTTTTGGTTTAAAAATAGAAGAGAATCTGGATTATAATCTCAAGAGGAAAATGCAACTTTTCTCGATAGTCCAATATGCATAGGGTTTAGATTTGCAGACTTGTCATACTGCTCTAAAATAATGTCCCTGTGTGATCAGAGGAGCTTTTGTTTGTGACAGCCCTTCTCCTAGCGTGAAGTGACTGATACATGGAAAGATGTATCGATTTGAAGAGGGAAAAAAAAAAAGAGGATAAGGAGACTGGTGTTTTGATTGCAGCTATTGCTTGGTGATTGACCCGTAGTGTAATGGCCAGGATAGTTCACTTCAGTCCCAAGGAGCAAAAGGCTGGTGCAGCCTTCAGGTCCACTGCTGAAGTGGCATGAACCTTACAGAAGCAGGGCTGCGCAACTCCATTCTACAGCAGTGGTAACAGCTAGGTTCTAACAGCTAGAAATATTGGAAATGATCTTGCTTAGAGCCCATGCTGTACTTCAATCAGTTAGGCTAAGGCAAAACCTTTCCTTAATCTGTAGTGAACAAATACCTGTCTTGCTTAAGGTACATCAGCAAGGAACAATTTTTACAGAGCTCTTGAATTAAATTAAGAGTACTCTAGAATACATTGAAGACCAATCAATTATCAGGAAAGTAGAGATTTCAAGGAGAAGAAGAGATACCGAAATTATTTTTAATGGTTAGGAGATAGCTGCTATATTTACTTATTAATTCCATGTTGTCAGTTATTTAGGATTCTCCTGTCAATTAAATTCAGCATAATAATAAAAAAGTCTGCCTACAATTTTTAACAAAATCATTGATTACAGTGTTAAGTACAATATATTAAATATCAAGAAGCAAGTGTTTGAGGTTTGCAGAGAATTAATAATTAGTAGTTCCTTAATATTGAGAGACTATTAAGGGAAGACTGTAAGTTGTGCTGTTTCATATATTGACAAAAGAATGCTTGCAGTAATATTTTAGTACAATCCTTATGGGACTTGATGTCTAAGAATTTTTCTGTCCTAGATAAATGAATATTATGAAGGAAAGCTTGTCTCCAGAAAATCATCTGGTTCTTTTATATATATGTATGTGCATAACTATACATATATGTACACACACACAAGCTGAAAAGTTTCAGAGTAAAATCTAATGAAATGTACTAAAAGGGAATGGAAAAAAACATAGGAAAGGATCTCCAGCTGAGCTGTGGGTGAGTACCACAACCAGTAATGGTTGTGGTGGCAGCAGCAAGGCTTTCTGTGTTCACGTAAGGAGTGGATGCTTTTATTTGCTCATGTAATATTCTTACGGTTTTGCCTCAGTGTGCATAAGATGTAGCACAAGAGCTTGTGAAGCAGGACAATAAAAAATAAAAAAAATCTGTCTGTATCAATTTATCAGTAATTTACTCAAGAATGTAACTTAGATTGTATTGTAAATATTGCATTAATAAAAGTTGAATCAAACAGAATTTAAATCAATAGACTCTTTTCTGATTATCCTGAATCAGACCTAGATTTCACTGTGTGGATAATCACACTTTTTGTGTAAGACTAATCAAATGCCATTTTGTCCTCTGGGCTTTACATGTTTTTAGTCTCAAAAGTTTTTCTATTTTAGTCATGCTGAATGTAGTAAAACAAATAGCACAGGGCTGGATGGGGTCTCAAGGTTTTTTGGCAAATCCCTTCACAGTGAACCAGAATTTGTTGTGTATTCATAAGAACCGAGAGATTGTATAATATAAGTTGCTGTTTTGTTAATCTATTTGTGTTGGCTTACCCAGTTTCATTTTCTGCTTGTGCTTTGTAGTAACTACAAACAACTTGCTGCTGTAGCACAATTCAATGTACATCTTGATTATTATTTTATCTCTTCTTCTGTGACATTTTGGAGGAAATTTAATACAAATGATACTTGAGATTTGGAGCTAGCATGTTAAGTATCAGCTTGAATTGTAGGAGTGATTATGGTACTATTTTCATGCATTTTCATATTCATGTTTGAATGCAGGTTTTCTGTACTCTGTGTGTGAATAGAAATATTGTATTGTTCTAACATTATGGTTATATGATTGAGTGCTAAATTATAGCATCGTTTCTAATATTCTTTTGAATGCTATTTCAGAAGGTGGAATTTCTTCATATGAAGAAATGTAGTTAACTACTACAAATGGAAATGTATATTTTGAATTTGTTGATTTTTTTTTTTAATTAGTTATTATTAACCATTATAATGTTAACCACTACTTGGAAATGTATATTTTGAATTTGCTGAATTTTTTTTATTTTTTTTAACTTGTACTGAGTAACTTCCCTTGGAGACTAGGCAGTGGAAAATTAGTGTCAGGAGAAATGACCACAAATATCATCTTAACAAATATGATTCCAGTAGATGACCTACCTTGTTCATTACATGAGCAGATATTTGTTTCCATCATGTGATGCAGCATGTTGGTAGTCTGTGCTATAAACAGACTTAAAAACTATTAGAATTCCAGGACAGACTTTAGGATCTTAAGTTAATTTTCCTTGTAAATATGTAGTAAGTGTTGGAAATAGAGAAAGCAAGAGTTAGTTTATTGCATGACTTGTACCTGAGTTTTAAATGGGAATTTAAAATTAAAGGTAAGGGGATAGCATGTGTATCTGAAAATTTTTATGTATCATTGCTACTTTTCACAAATGATCTGTAAAATATGCCCAGTCTTAAAAATACTTTGTGCTGTATAGCATCAGTGCAACCTCAAATGAGATGTTTACAAATTTCAACTGTTTCATATCCTTGAAAGAAGTTTATTAATCCTGGTCTTGTTATTGGCCCAGTATTCTGTGAATTGACATTGCGGAAAATAGCTGTGAGGTACTCTTTTATCCAGTATTTGTCTTGCTCTTAACTTCTGCTGACACCTGTCCAGTGAAATATTTTAATGACTTCATAATTGTACTGTGGGTAAAATGAAAAAAAGATTTTGTTATCTTCTCCTCTTCCAGAGATTTTGTATTCACTCTCACACTAATTCAGAAGCTAGCTTAAACAGTATTGCTTTAGACAGCTGCAAGTTTTAAGCCTCAGTCTGTCAGATGTGGAGTGCTGCTGGTGTGTAAAACATAGAAGGATGAAATGGAGGTGAAGCTAACTGTGCGTGAAATTGTAGTAGCAGGAGAGATTGTCCATATTTTGCAGCAGCTGAAAATAGCCGCACTCCATCTGCAGCTTCACTTATGCTGTGTGATCATTTCAGACATAGCTCTAAGCATGTTCCATTAATTGTATATTATAATCTTAGATTTATCTCAACAATACATGCATGTCAAAATCCAAATTGATTTTAAGAATCAACTCTGTGATGAAATTTGTAATACATTAAATTTCACAGTTGCACTGTGCGGGATTGCTACAACCCTTAAAAGCCATCAATATTTCTAAACAGAGCTTTGAAATATATTTTGCTCACTAAGATATGTTGAATTTCAGCATTTTAAATTTCTACTGTCAAGTATTTGTCATGTTGTAATGTTATGGTGTTTGGTGAATTAGATAAGGTGACATCAGGTGGAAGCAAAAGTTGGCCAGGAAATTTGAGACATGAAAATGGATGGTTTAGATGGCAAGTTGTCATGGGTAATATGATAGACACGTGTCTATCATACACTATTTCTAAATAGTTTATGATTCTACTGTAAAGCAAGGCAAGCACAAGGATACAGAAGTCTATATGCATACCTTTAAAGTTAGATAGACATGGGTAATAACTGCTCCACTGTATAAACTTAAGCAAAACCAGCTAAAATCCTGAGATTTTTAGCAACTTTCTTGTGCATGTATTCAGGGTTGTCAAAATATGATAAGCTGTCAAAGCATAGTTTAATAATTTATTGTAATACCTGGCCTCTGCATTGCTAAGATAATGAGAAATTTAGGACTATTTTTCACCAAACTTGTACTAGATGTAACAATATAAATAACTACAATATTGCAGAAACTTGAAATGGGTTATTGTGCTGTAAGAACGGAACTTTCCAACTTGGTGTTCTTCCTACACCAGTAAATATGGAAGTTTCCTTTCATTTTGACATGAAAGTATTGTGAAATACTAACCTGAAATAAATGTCGGCAGGTTAAACTTTGGCTATTACTTTTTGCAAAAAAAATTTTAAAGCCCATCTTAAGGTTGCTTTACTTTCAGATCCCCATTCTACATCCTACCTAACCTAAAGTGATTTTCAGCATTTATGACTAATGTTTGAAAATTAATGCAAGTCTATGGACATAACCCCGTTAGCTCTAGACAAACAGAATAGGTGAGATTTAGAAAATAGTGGTATTTAGTGATCTTTAAGTATTGTTTTTTCTCAACACTTTGAAAAATGTGAGAGACTGGGGAGAAAATCCTAAGAATGCATACTAAAATGCTCTGGAAAATGGGGAGAAAAGTCAAAGCGGAGCAGAGGAACCTTTCCTAGAGTTTTATTCTGTCTTTCCACTGGCCAGTTCGGTGAGCGTGTCTTCATTGCAGTCAGATTGATCAAAACATGTGGCTGCTAGTCATGTTGCAGACCTGTTCCCTAGCTGTTGTATTGGAACTGGTGCTGTACTTAACCAGGTATTTTGACATTTCTGCAGGAAAATCATACCACATTTTCACTGCACCAAGCTGAGGTTCTTTTCCCTGCAAGTCTTTGGCACTTGATATTGTGGGAAGTCACTTTGAGACATGAGTGATTCAGGCTGTTTCCACACTGCAAAACCACAGAACTTCTAGTCTGTTGAAGGTGAAGCCCGGGCTCTGACCGCTTCTTCCACATCAGCCACCTGTTTCTGCATAGTATCACGCTATTTATTTGTTGGTGAAAAATAGAGGTGCGGGATGATACACAAAAGAAGAGTGAATTATATCTATTTAACCCATGTAATAAATAGCTGCTAATGTTCAGGTTCATCTAATCTGAAGAAAAGGTGGCTCTTAATTTCACTGAAAGGTAAAAGAATATGCCTACACAAATTCAGTTTTCTGTAGTCTGCCTTATCTGTCTCTCGCAAGAAAATTGGCTCTCAGGCCTTTAAACATTAGGAGATGAGCTTGTATGCGGAAACATTTCCTCACAATGGGTTATTTTAATCCTAATGGATAATAGTTATTTTCAATTTATGGTGTAGTTTCGCCATAACTTAAAGTCAGTTCTTTGGGTGGAGTTTGCATTAGACCCCTCCTGGAAGTGAAATAACTGCTTATAGTAATAAATATGTCCACTGTAATTCTGAATGTGTGCTACTTTTAATAAAAAAAATCAAATTGAAATCTCTCTTAAAACTCCATTTTTTTACACGTACAGACATTTTAAATGTGCTGTTAGGAATCACAAGGAGGAATAAGGTGACATTCTTGTTCAGACTTTTTAGAACTCAAAATAGTTTACAAAACTCACAATAATTACTGAAACTAGAATAACTTGAAATGCTTTCAATGCTTTAGGCTACTCTTGAGTGACCCAATTTAGTTTCATTTTTCAGGTTTTTTTTTTCCTTTCCATTTCACTAATTAAAGTGCTACTCTCAAAAATTACTGTTGGCTGCCTGCTTGTTCCGCCAGAGGCTCTTAATAAGAATAGTTCCAATGAAGCAGTCTCATCTCTAGGTTTTTAACTCAATGGGTAAAAATAGAAAACTACTTAGAATTCATTGACATCTCAGTGGTGTAATGTAAGTGTAAGTCATATCAATGCTTGTATAAATGAATTAGAATTTTAGTTTACTTGTAGCTGTTTCTCAAAAACTCCATCTTTTTTTGTCTTTTGGTGTGTTCTATAAAATCTTTCATCTGCCTTGTGAAAACCAAATTGTGCTTTTCCATAGCTGTACTCCTTATTTCTAACATGTTACATAAAAATGGTTCATGTTCATTGTTTCTACCAAGTGTGAATATTAAAAATAGCATAATTCAATGACAGCGTATTTTATTTAACACTCAAGTAAATAATGAGAACTCTGTAATTAAGGCTTATATGTCAAATGATCTCCCTCCAAAGAATGCTTCTAACTAAAGTGTCCCATACAGTTCACAGAGAAATAATTTTTATGGGGAATATTGAAAGGGAAGTTGGGGAATTGAGATGATTGTGTTCTCACTAATTGAGAGAGTCTCTTATCAGAGTACTGTCACTTCAGAATATTATGCACAGCCATTCCTTGTACTAAAAATGTGCTGAAGTGGGTGTCCTTCTCAAGAACTTCACCATGTACACTCTTTCCCTCCCTTCTTTCTGTACATGATGTTATCAGCAATGAAAATTAATGTTGACAAGCGGTAGTCCTAGATAAGGAAGGTGCAGCTAACTAGTCAGTGTCCCAAGACAGAAATTTACCATCTTTTGTTTGGACCAGATTCTCCAAAGGTTCATCTCTGTCAGATGAAGTAAGATAAAATGCATTATCTCTCTGTAGTAGGGCAAGCCTTATGTATGGAAGACCTCTTTCTAGTCTTATCAGTGAAAAAGAGAAGGTTAATTTAGAAAAGAAAGGGGAATTTAAAAACAATTAATTTTAAAAGAAAAGGGAAAATATAAATGTGAATGTGCTAAATGTGAGTTAAAGTTGATGTGCATCTGTGCTGGTGAGTGGAATAGGTTTAGCGAACTAAGTCTGACCTTCATCTGGATACTCATCTAGATAAGTACTGGCATTTGACTTCACATTTGTTGAAACAACTTCAAAGAGTACCAAGTCTCCAAATTACTTAAATGCACAAAGTCAAATAAGTAGTTGATGAATACTGTTCTCAGTGCTTTCTTTGTAACCTTTCCTAAGGTGCCTTCTTTTTTAATAAACGCATGGATTCCGGACAATGGAAAAGATGTTCAGGGATTTTACTTCTAGAGCTAAGTAGATGGCTTGATAGCAAAGTTAATTGTACAGTGTAGTCCAAAATTGGAACTTAAACTGTTAACTTTGTCTCTACATCTTAGCTTACGTGATTCTGTTCACTAGGTCCAAATGAGTGCCTGTACATAGGAGCCCTCTTTCTGCCACCCTTCTCTATTCCACTCTGCCCTCCACCCCCACTCAAATAAATTAGGCATTCACACCACCGAATCTGTGCTGCAGCTCCAGAGGTCTAAAGTTGATGGTTGCTCAACTTCTGCATTTTCTCTGTCACCCTTATGCCAGATCTCTTGCTCACACAACCTTACACCAGACCATTTCAGAGAGCAGTGTTAACAAAAATAGTCTGTCAGGAGGGGAAGTTGTTTTGGAGCGTTTTGGTGGTTGGTTGGATTTAAAGAGCAAAAATGTTCACATAATACTCCAAAGAGCAGATTGTTTAACATCAAGAATAAAACACTTAGGTGGATGACACAGTTTCTGTATCCTGAAGATTGTAATAGTAATGCACAACTATATTATGTACATATAGAATAAAAAAAGCTGAATCTCCTACTTAAAGCAGAACTCAAAGTTCTGAAGATCTCCAAGGATACAGATTCTACAACCTTTCTTAGTAAATTATTTCAGTGCTTAAACACCCTCATTGTGACTTTTTTTTCACCCTTATATTCCTTCGCTACAAATAAATGAGCACTTAAATTCTGCTTCAGCTTTGATCAGAGGAATTTGCCTGTAATACGTAGTACTAATCAGAGGAATAGCACTAATTCATCAGATAACTGTTTTTTGACTGTTTGACTCTTTGTTTCCAAACTCTTCACAGGATAATGAGTTGTGAATGGGAGCAGTTTCTTTGTTGCTAAATTTACTGATGACATCAGTTTTGAACGATGTGTGTGTGTAGCAATGACTTTATTGGCTCTCTGCAGTACAGAACAGTAATTCATAATGTTCCTGGCAGTGAGGCTTTCTGACTACTCTCTGCTAACCCGCAGATTCTTGCTCGTTTTGTGTCTCCAGGGAAGAGAAAGATGAGGGTGATTTTGAAAACTTCTAACTGTCCATACAAATACCCTGCATTCTCTTCCCCCAGAAGAGAAAATATTTTATAGTTTATATCTTAGCATATATTCCTTATTTTAACTAATCTAGTTTTCTAGTAAAATTAACAAGTGAATTGGTAGTTATAAGAATTTAGGAAAGAGCAGAAGAAACTTCCACCAAAATCTCTTTGTGACTTCATTTCTCAGAAGAACGAGTATCAATTATTAACTTGTTTTGCTTCTTGGGTGGGTGGGACACACTAAAAATTAATTTGCATGCCTTTCAAAAAAAAAAAAAAAAGAGATCATGCACCTGGTTTTAAAACAATACCAATTTGCACATACCAAGCAACTTTGGCCAATAAGAATAATAATGTCTGTATTTTTCCTGACAGTTCTTTGAAGTAAAACAATAGTATGAGTTGATAGGGGATGAGGAAGTTTCTTTGGCAGATCTGCTTATATAGTAATATGAAATCAAAATGACAGTGAATTTCATAAAAACAAAAATTATTTGCATTGGAAAGAGATTAGTTGGTAAATATTTAGTGAAAGATTGTCTTGTACCCGAGGGGCAAGTGAAAATTCCAGAGTTTTAGCAGTAGTCATAAGTTGTGTTTTACTGCTTGTTCTCAGAGCTTAACTTTATTTTTTAAACTGTTTGATGTTAGGAGAAGAAAATACGTAGATATGAGAGAATCCAGATGCCATAAGATAGCGATTTACCATTGTGTGGCTTTATCTTAACAGCCTGTTTCATTGGATGTTTTAATACATGATGGTACTTTTAATTTTTTTCTACTGATTGCAGACAGCTGTACAAATCCAGTTTGAGTGACACTTTGTAACTTGTGCAGGGTCAGGTGTAGTGAGTAGTTAGAAGAAACCAGTATGCAAAGTATAGGTGCTATAGAAGTAAGATAAGGGTTAATTTATTGTATTTTACAAAACCTTTTTTTGTCACCTTTGATCTAACACCATTTAATTATCATCAAGGAGGAATCTCTGTTAAGTACCATTTTTTCGGTTCAATTTGATCTGAATTCCTGTTTGACTGTAAACACTAAGTTATATAGCAGCTTTGTAGCAGGAATCCAATTTTTCTTCTGGAGTATTCACCATGAGTAGCTGTGATAACAATACCATATCTATTTATAAGTGAAGCACCACTGGAATTTTGTCTTGCAGAAATTACTTCAATTCCCTTCTAATAACAGGTGAAGTGTTTTCATTCACCTAAGTTAAGGTTCCTTGTTTTTAATTGCGGGAAGAATTATTTTTATAATATACATTTTTATTCAACAGTAGTCTTACGTAAGCGGTACTTTATTCTGTTATAATTACCGCTTTCCTTCATCATTAAAGCAGACTTGACTGATTGTGGTTTTCCTCCTCTCAGTTGTGGAGAGCCATCTTCATTACATCAGTGTAAACTATTACAAGACATACTGGTCCTTACAAAAACCTTCTGAGTGAAATGTACCTCAAGTTGATGCTTTGTAAAAGATGAGGGAAAAGTTCAGATTTTGTCACAGTAGCCTTAGAAAACGTACCATTAGAATGTTTTTTAAAAAGTTATTTTTCTACATGTAGACGTGAATTAGCCTGGAAATCATGACAGCACTTGTTTTGGATGTTAAAACGGACACTAGTAATAGTTCAGAGGCTCTTTATTTCATTGCTTGTAGTACTTAACTCACTTTCTTGAGCACTGAAGTGAAGCATTATTTTAAAATGAACTAACTTATGGGTTAAGTGTTGTATAATGAACTGACTTGTCATGTTCATGTGCCTCCAGACTGAATGGTACATGTCATTCTTAGTAATACTTGAACACAGTAAATGCCTTCACAAGGAACTTTGGAGGCCATCTGCTTTGGACATGATGGGATGGTAGCAGCAGCAGATATTAACAAGTATGCTTTTGTTGTAGGCTGTGATGCAAATAAACCTGTGTTTCTTGCAAAAGACACCTTTGTTTAGAGTTATAAATGAAGGCAATTGATTTTTCTTTTTTTTTTTCTTGTCTAGCCATCTAGAGAGCAGCTGTTTCTCCCAGCATGAATCTGAACTTTTTTGTACCAGCCCGGTTGGGCTTCAATTATGGCAGAGTTATAAGCTCAAGATATAGACATCAACGATTGAGCTGTTTTCTTTGTTAAAATTTACTTCTATCAAATATTGCTAGGAGTTACAAACTGGGAGTAGTTTGTCATTACAAGATGTCTTACGTATTTTAGAGCCTTATAGTGATCTTGTTCCATAGAAATCCTTGTTGGAAAAGAAGAAATAAACTGTAAGAATTATTTGCAGTAATAAGAATTGATAAATGCTAGTTTTACCATTGTCTTAAATCTGGGTGTACTTAGTTCTTTATCCACATACATAAAATAATCAGTTAACTAGATAGAAAAAGGCTATTTATTCCTTTGTCTACTTCTTTACAGAAAAATGCAGAAAACTGTCAGTCTCAGAGAACAAGTAGAAACATTCAGTATGTTAATGTGCAAACTAATATCTAAATCTAGTGTTGCTGATAAATTGTTGTTGAATGTTTTTTAAAGAATAATGAATAGAGACAACATAAGTGAAGTTTATAATCTCACTATTCCATATTTCCTCCATCTTTGTAATTATTTCATGCTTTAAGTCCAGAGGAGCTTTAATTATGCAAGCTGGTATCTCAGCTGTTTATCAGTGCCTTTTTAATTAAATCTTTATTTGGGTGATTACAAAAAGCTTTTTAAAAAAACCTGGTATTTTTGATCTTTCAAGTATTGTTTCATAGCAGTTCTAGGTTTTAACAGTCAAATCTTTGTTTTTATCTTAAATCTAACGTCTAGTTGAAAATGTAAATGTACTTAAGCAAATTTCTGAGATGCTGTTTTGAAGACATAATGTAACATTTTTAGTTCTGTTTCCTGCGGAAGTAATTATTCCTGATTAGTTCACATCAGGAAAGAAGTTGTAATTTCCCTGCAAATGATTAGAGTATTTCTTATGTTCTAATTCATAGTATTTAGGCAAATATCGAGTTGGTCCTGAATCCAGAAGATTCATCTTTTGAAATAAAGGTGTATTCTTGGCTGTCCATAATGCCTACATAGATAGATGGCAAAGTGTGAATAAAATGGTCTTTTGGTATTTCTGTTGTATTGTGTGTGGTTTGCTTTTGTGACTTGTCACTCTTTTTTCAGAGGGATTAGTACTCATTAAATTTCATAGTGGAAGCTTATTTTTAATTACATGTTACAGTATTTCACTGTCCAGGTTAGGTTTAAATTGGAAAGTAAAATTTCACTTAATGAGACTTTCTAAGCATCTTTGAGGAAGAAGAAATAAAGTTTTCTATTACTAGTTCGTAATTCCCATTGTAACATGTCCGATTGTATTTTTAAGGAAAAAAAAATAAAAATTGAAGCTTTGCTTCCAGCAACAGTATATCTCAAATGATCATCTTTTTCCTGGTTTTTCATTTTTAATATGATGAATGGAAATTATCATGTATCTTGAGTGAACACTCAGTTGTTGTGTAAATCAGAGAGAGGTCTGGAATTGTGATCTTTTTGGTCTCTGGTTACCATCAACACAATAGCGTATTGTCTCCTCAAAGAAAAATAGTTCAACAGATAACACACCATAAGTAAACTAGTAATTTAGATTTTTGATGTCATTAACAGCTTCTGTTTATTATTACAGCTTTATGCAGGAGCTGTCCTGGAGGTATGTGGATGAAAATTGGGAAGGTTCCCTCAAGTCCAGGGTAAGTAAAGCCACTACTGTTCTTTCAAATATGAAATACTGTCACAGCTGAATGACAAAATGGGCTTTTAAGTACCACTACAAGTAGTCATAAATTTCATATATCAGGAAAGTTGCATTGACCTGAGACTCATGGAACTGGTCTCCAGTAATTGATAGATGAAATTATATTGTGCGTTTATGGAACTACTTTCTTTTCATGGATCCTGCAATATAATTGTTTTGTCAGTGGATAATGACAGTCAAATGAATAGAATGTAGCAATGTAAAAGGAAAATCAGTACCATCAGTGTGTGGGGGGAGGAAGCTGAAGGAAAAGCATCTGTGAGAAATTTCAAACTGGAATTTTCTTGTAAATGGAGGAAAAGCTTAGGTCATAGCAGTACTTTGATTATTTTTTTTCTGTAATGGAGATCCTAATACTGTACTCTGGATATACTTGGACATAGAGAACAAAGACTAATCTAGCTTTAGACATAAAATTGCACAAAGATCATGTTTCAGTCTATCATAGCCAGTATTAATACCTCTTTAATTGAAGGCTGACTGACAAATGATTAAAAAAAAAAAAAAAGATTTTAAACCAGGTTACAATTAACATAAGTTATGCTGCTTTAGACCCTGTCCTGCCATTTCTGCCCACACACAGATCAGTTAATTGACTGCATGACCAGAGCAAAGCTATTTTCTCTTTCCCACTGTTTAAAATGCCAAAACAAGAATTGTTTAAATGACTTGTCCTACTACAGGGGTGTGAGGAGATTAACTCTGTTAGCACAGGAGTCCATATTGTCTCCATGATCACTCAGATTTAGCAAACATAAAAACATTCCCAACTGTTGTTGCGCATTCACTCAGCTTCTTTATGGTTGTGAATTTATAACAGTCAGTGCTCTTTTGAGCTATAGGTTTGAAGGAAAAGGTCAACCTGTTTACCTGACTCCAGCCTGCATTATGTCCTCAGTTATCTTCATGTGTAGATCCTAAAAGGGAATGGCCCTCAATTTCTGCTGTGTCCACGCCATGAAACATGTGCCAAAAGTTTACAGTACAACAGGAAAAACTTGAAAATTTCAAAGCTTTTTTTTCCCCATTCAATCCTTGGTCATCTAAGCCTGCTCAAAGATTGAGATTAATTGATTCCATTAATCATATAGCTTGCTATTTTAAATGACTGAATAAATTTCAGTGATTTTTCAGTACATTCTGTTTTGACTAGTAGTACTTCTTCGGTACAGTAACAAGAAAAAAAGGACCAACTAGTGCACTTAAAGATCTTTCTTGCCGTTTCATCACCAATTTCTGCAGCTAGCCAGTCAAAAATTTATCTTGACCAAATTTACTGCTAAGGTATTAGAACAGGTTGGAAGATGGGATAAATTTTAAGAGCATATTTAGAAATTTTAAAAAGCAGTAGAATATATTCTTCCAGCTGGTATTTGTCTTCACATTAGTATTAATCTCAGAAGACTTTTACTTAGAATTTCTCCTTGATTTTAAGTTCTACCAGAAACGGTTATTTAATGTCTCCATCTTAAAACGTTAACATTCAAGGAGTGTTTTTATTTCAACTTTTCACTTGGATGTTTGCTATGGAAGTTAGGTTGCCTGAAGGTCATGCTGCTGCTTTTGAAGCACTGTCTTTGTAGGCTTCATTGAACTGTGTAGCCTGTCATTGACAACGTCTCACTGCCAATACCTCTGTTTCCTTTCCCATAGCTTCTGCTAGGATTTTGTTGAAGTTTTCTTTTGCAGAATATACACAAAATGACACCAGTAATAGCAAAACTGTGTATGTATTAGTTACATGGATTAGCGTATGTTACTTCTGTATCTGACCGTGAAGTCTCCACCTTTATGTACCTGTGTAAATTTTGTCATTTGGCTTACTCTCACAGACTTGGTTTGTCACGAACTACTTCTGGATTATATTTTATTTGTCCAAAGGGTGAAGAGTGGGGTTTTTTGTAATGAGATTCGTATCTTAAAATAGTTAAGGATTAAAATATGTTGAATTAATGAAGGTTTGTAAAAGTTACACAGTAAGGATGTTACACAGTTGGAAAAACCTGTGCATTGCTTGTGGTTATTAAATGCAATATTCTATCATCCTTCTGTATCAAAATTACTGGTTATATAATTTTTAGCTACAAATAGTTGCTGAATACACCTGTGTGCCTGAAATGTGAGAGCCGTTACATATGAAATATATTTATAGATACTGGGAAAGCAAAGAAGTAACAAGTGATGAAAAAAATCTAGTCCTCAGCAAGATTAGCTCAATCTTAAACTGAATGTTATTCTTTGTAATATCATAACAAACTACTAAATGCTTTTGTGATTATGGCCAATGATGTCTATTATGTTTTCTAAATACAGCTTCTTGAGATAAGTCAGGTAACAGACCACATTTCTGTAAGTCTCTTTAATAAGTACAGTACTGAAATATTTTTCCTGTTAAGTTTCCCTTAAAAACAAATTGCTCCATTATAAATGCTGTACTGTAACGTTAATATTACATCTATTTTGAGATTGTTCTGTATAAAACTGTTCTAAATATTTATAATTTAAAAGCACTCCATCAAAGTAGAACATTGAAAACATAAGTGGCAAGATTCATAGATGAAGCAGTATCTAATTATACCAGGTAATACAGAAAATGTGACGGTTTTGGCTGATATCCATAAAACTAAGACTCTGAAATAGAATAATAAATTAGCTGGGCCAGTGATTAATCTAGCATATTTGTTTTCACTTGACTTTTCAGGGGCAGCCTCGTTCTGTTCATGATTAGATAGGAGATCACAGTGTCTAGACTTATGTTCTTTCCAGTTTGTTTAACAAAAACTGAACTAGGCTGGGTTTTTTCACTGAACATTTGTTCCATATTTCTCTGTGTTCTTTTTGTTCATCAGTAGAATAACTCTTACCTCTCCCTGTGTGACTCTCTTAGTTAAGAAAGGGACATGCTCCCAGCAAATCTGTTGCAGAAGCAAGGTCCTTAATCCTTGAACTCATGCAGTATGCGACTACGTTAGATCCTCTGACTTCAGAGTCAGTAAGCACTCTTGTTATGTTGCGCAAGTTCTGCAAGCGTGAGTGGGATTCTTTTAGCTACTGAAATGTAATTTGTTATGGGATTGTATTTTTAGGTAAGATCACTTATTTCCTGGTTATTTTAATCTGTAATTATTAAATACTGATGAAAGAAAGTTAGAAAGTTATATTAACTTCGCTTTTGAAATTTGCTTTTGAAAGCATATGGTGCTTGATATAAAATCATGAACAGCTGCATTGTAACTTGATTAATAGACTACAAATAGTAGTTATGGATGTGCCATATTTTTAAATTCTTATCTCAAACAGAGCTCCCCAAAAGATAAAGAGCTGTAGCCATTAAAATGTAAATGAGTACTTGATATCTGCTGATGAGGGCTTTTTGCTGGGTCCTCATGGTGCTTTTTGCTGGGTCCTCATGGTATCTTTTGAAGCAGGCTCATGCAATCTTCAAAACTGCAGAGTGCGTATTTGTCCCCCAAAAAATTATTAAAGAGTCTGAGGAAAGAAATTAATGCTTTTGGTTTGCCTCTATTCCCAGTATTTTTTCACATTCACAATATTTGCTAAAAATGTGAATGAGTGAAACACTTAAATGCATCACAAAAAGACTTTAAATATTTCTCTAAAAATAGATCATCCTTTATACTAATTTTGAGACTTTCCTCCTTACCAACGGAAACATTCCTTTCTGATGTTGCTCTCGGAGCACTAACAATTCTTTGCCCTGATCACATAATGGGCTCTTTTGGTGTAATACTGAGGGACAGGAAGGATAGTCACCTTCATCAAAAAAGTATGCTGTTCAGTGCACAGTCAGCTTTTTTAATGAGATTTATCTGTAATATGAAGCTGTCTATCTGTACACAGCATCAAAAGTGTAGAAGAAGCTAAAGGGTTCTGTTTACTAGAAAAATAGCATAAAGTGAGAAGGGTATCTCCAGTTTAAAAAGTTGGATGAATTCCCATGGACATACTTAGTCCTCGTAAGCGTTATAACAGTAAGCAGTGGAATAAATCTAAATTAAAAGCACAGCTTTTTAAATAACAAAAGGATTAGAAGTTTGAACAAGTGGACTTTACCATTACTGACAGATACTTAATCACATTAGATTCTTGCTAGAAAACATGCCGTAGGTTACCAGGAGGAAAAATTGTGCAGTAAAAATTTATTGTTGACCTTGTGTTGAAGATTTGACTAGTTCTGACTTGTGCTTTTCTGCCGTTAAAATCTGAAACTGATATAATAGAGACAGTAAAGTTTTTTTAATCTCTTCCAGACCTTTCGGATTTGAGCCCATCATGATCCTTCTGATGCACGTAGAGACAGACAAGGTTAAAAATGCTGATCTGTGTGCATAGTTGTTTGAAAAGTAGTGTGAGATTTTACTGCCATTGTATATTGGCTCTCTCTCAAGTTTTAAGAGATAAGTTTAATTTTTTGTGAACGTCTTTTCGTATTTTTTCAGTTACAATCAAGGAGGAGTTATTTGCTCCTAAAGCAGGAATCTAAATAATGTGAATATTCCTGAATGTAGATATCCTTGGTAGTCCAGATCATGCCCGTTAATATGTAACACTAGGTAGTCAACTCTGTTTACGAAGAAGTTATGCCCAGCATATAGATCTGCAGCTCTGCCTGGAGAGATGTAGCATCATGTGCGTCTTGGGTCAGGAAGCTTTCTTATGGTATATCCTGCGGTACCTCAGAGAATAGCACAGGTGTGTGCGTGCATATACATAGACTTGTTGTTTGGGCATGACTGATTCTTAGATTCCTTAGCAATCTCCATTTAGGACTCTAGGCTAATTCCAACAGCCTAGTTTTCACAGATTTTCTCAAAACAAAGAGGTGTCACATATCAAAACAAGATGGCATTATAATGATAGCAGTGAGTTTCTCCGTTCTACTGCGTTCTTAGGCAGAGGCTGCTCTTAGGTTTTTAAAAGCACTGTTCAGTATTACCTCTTTTTGCAAAACAGGTTGGTGCTGGGCAGGCTTTAAAATGCCCTGACCTTTTAGTTGTAGTTGATTGCATGGCAATCGGGTCTGCTCTGTAGGCTCACCTCAGGGTTGCCTTCAAACAGGAGGCATATGCTTTGGTATTGCACATGTTTCATAAGAGCATAAGGTGAAGTGATTTTCTCAACATTATGTGAAAGGACAGTTGCAGAGCTGGCAGTAGAACAGCTCTGACTTCTAGTCTGGTGTTTAATTCACTGGAACATAGTGTCACGGCACCAAGCTCAGAGTTCATCTTATGGAAGTCGAAGTGGAAGATGCCCTCCTCACTCACCCACGGTTGGATTATATAAAGGCCGGTTTCTCTGCAGTGTAATAAGCTCTACAAGGAGAGGAAAATTGGGAGATAGGTGGGATTTTAGTATTCAACATCAAACTATTAAATAGTGGTGCAAAGATGTGGAGGCAGCCTTCAGGCATAGTATCATAGGAAGCAACAATGTTGATGTCAAGGCATAGAGGGGAAACCCTTGGGGCAGTGATGAAGGTGGAGCATGTGCACCACATCACATGATAAGCAAGCAGCCAGGTGTCCCAAAACCTGCACTGTAGCCTCCTCTGACTTCTTAACCCCATCAATTCCATTCAAAGGCTGTTTATTCAACCTAGGGCATGATTTTGTGCAAATAAAAAAAAAAGGTGTTTGATGGGATAATCTGTATTTTTAATGCATGTCACTGTGTTAGTTTCTCACTTTAGCTTCCAAAATTGAGAATATACAGATTTTATTTGCACAGTGAGTGTTTTTCTTTGTTGCATTGCAAATTCAAGTGACTAATGCGGAAAGCCACTATGATCAGCATTAGAAATAAATACGCCATTAACAGAAACCGTTTTTGTTCCAGCTGTCTAAAATTTCAGGAAAAATGTTCTTTAGTGCTTCAGCTTTCAGAAGATTTAGACATTTGACACGGATACAAGTGTGTAATAGCTACTTTTAAAGTGACAAAATGTAATACTGCCTATAGAATATTTCTTCTTCCACCTAATTCTGTTCCCATTTTATGTAAGCTTGTTCAGCCCAATACTGCACCCAGAGAAGAGCCACTCATGTCCAAATGAGCTTTCATCTGTCATTCAAATAACAAATCCTCACACCTGTTGCAAGCTTAAAGTGCTGTAACCTGAGTTAACCCCCAGAGGCTATTCTTTAGTACAGTGGAGTTCCACATTCAGATTTGCTTCTGAAACTTTATCCATTTTACTGTGCTCTTACAGTTCTTTAAGTTTTGCAATTAGTTACCCACTGTACTGACTGGTTCTTACAACCTGCTTTTCATATAAAGCTCTAGAGACTGATTTCAGCTTTAGATTTTAATTGAAAAAATGTGGGAAAATTCCCCATGAAATAGTTCAACACGCTGTGGACTGAACAAAGAATAAGAAATAGCTTTGCCACTTTTTTGCGAGTTACTGTTGATGACAGTCTAGACAACTAACAGGCCCTAAGGACGTGGGAAACACTGAAGTTGAAAATTATGTCTTTGTGAGTTTAAATGAGAATTGAACTGCAGTATGTGAGCAAGTACTAGTTATTTAGTGCTATTTGAAATTGTTATAAAGTACAGCTTACAATATGACATTAGTGAATAGTTCTATAGAAAGAACAAAAACAAGCCTTATTTTCTTCTTCAGGGGTCCAGTACATCTGGCAGCTCATTGGGCCCTTGGTATTTTTTCAACTTGTTTATATTGTGTAGTGGTTGGTGCAGCGGGCAGAGTACATGATTTTGATCTGTACTGGGAGCACAGTGGAAGAGGGAAGAAAATAAATGCCATTCTGTATATACATACTGAGAAAGTGCTATGGTAACTGTCTACAGTAATATACAGCTAGGTATAAAGATGCCAGGGGACATCTTTACAATTACTGAGGAAAGCACTACGCTTTGTGAGGCAGTATGAAACATTAGTCCTGAGGTTGCACTCATCTCCATGCACCAGCTGGATGCACTGCAATTTCTGAGAGGTTCGTTGTTGTCTAACCTTGAAAAAGCAGCTTTAACATGCAGCTAGTACCTTTGTAAGAGTCAGTCTGTACTGACAGGGTTCATTCCTTGGGGAGACAGTACTGACACACTATGGCAGTGTCCTGAATCCACTGAATGGCAGTACAGATACTAAATTCAGCCTTTAGCATAACCGGAATGTAAGAAGGAGGAATGAAGACTATGGTATTTTCTAAATAAATTTTCAGTACTTCCAGAACTCAGATGTGCATCAGGCTAAAGTGTTTGGAAGTAAGGGATTATGCCTATACTTAGTCCTGAGGGGATTCATAGTGTCTTATCTTTTAAAAGTTAATGTTAATGTAGGCCTGGGCTGTGCTGCAGAGGGGTACAGGGACTGTGCTGCTGCTAATGCTTGCTGTTTGCTGACTAGCGCTTCAGGCAAAGAATTGTTCAGCAGCAGCCCACCTCGGACCTCAGCTTCTTCCCATGTAGCTACATGCAGGCCACAGAGCCCATCTTAAAGCTGATTGCCTTTAGGAGTGTCAAGAGAAGAGGAGACACCAGCTTCTCTTCTTGTTTTCTTGCTGGTTTTTGACATGTAATCTCAGAGATCTCTGCAAGATGAAGATTGTCCGTGCTGTTTGCAAGAATAACACCTCTACCCACAGTTTCCTCTGTGCCCTTTCACCCGCACTGCAGCAGCTTGTGTGGAGTCTGCTGATGGGACGCATGCCGTATTTAGCCTCCTTCACAAAGCTCATCTCCAGCCAGATTTTGATCGCTCTAACATTTTTCCTCACGTTTGTGTATCGCAGCAGCATATGTGCCAGTCTGCTGAAGACTGTCAGTTGTACATGCAGATAAACCGATTTAGACAGTTGCACTAGTGTTGGAGGAAAATCCAAGCAGATATAAAGCTTGTTTGGAATACTAGCAGAAACAGGATGTTCCTTAGGCATAATAGTTTTAGTATTATTAATTTATTAATTTTGTGAGGATATTAAAAATTTTAACATTAAAATACCTTTTAAAGCATCATTCCAAAAGAAATAATTCAGGGAATACTAGCTTGAATGTAAATCTACTTTATGCAAATGGAGAAGAGTTTGATTATCTACCTTTTCTTCAAACCATAGCTTTTGTCAGGAGTGATAAGCCAAAACTCTTCAGGGGACTGCAAATCAAGGTGAGTAGAAACCTAACTTTATTATTTGGGATGTTAGGAGAAATTAAGCTTGGTGGAGACAGTCCTTCTGTGGATTGTTCCTTATTTGCTGATCAAGTAATCCTTTAGCAGACAACATATATTAGCATTGCCAGTATAAATCTTTACAAGTTCCTGCTGCTAATATTAACTGGGTTATTGCTCAGTAACTGTTTGGTATCAATTTTTTGTTGCTGTTGGGGTTTTATTGGGGTTGGTTGTTTTTAGTCCAAGAAAAAATATACTGGAACCCATAAGTAATAGCAGGTGGCAAAAGAATGTGAGGAATGCTTGCATTCTTTCCTTACTCTGATATCTTGAATTTACTCAAGCTTATTCTGACAGTTTCCTTTTCTTGTATTCTGGTCTGCCCTTATTTTCTGATGGAGCTGCCATTTCCATACCTTCAGCGATTCTTAGATTTTTCTCTTCTCTCTCAGAATTTCCTTGCTGTGTTCTGTGATTCTGTTTTTTCTTTACAGTCTTCAAACATCCATTTCTATAGAAATGCGTATACTGAATGGTGTTTCTTATGACTTGCATATATGCAAAGCTGCATAAGCTTTACTGCCTTAAGCTCAAACAATTCTTTGGTTTCAAGATATAGTGTAACACTTCACCTTCCTCTTATAATCCTGTGTCAACTTCCAGTGTACTTCACAGATATACATCTTGATTCTAACATCGTGTGTTCCCATCTCTATTCACCAAATGGCACCATCTGGAATCACTTCTTAGCAGTGCATGGCTGCAATAAGTGATTTGTCTTCTCAGCAGCAGATTCCATCTAAAACAGCTTTCCTCTGTCTCATGCATTCATGTCTCTGTGTCTTCCAATTTATTTCAAAAGCTTTCTCTCCTTCTGCATGTCTGACTCTTTCATTTTTATCTTAAACTTTGTAGCTGTATTGAACATCAAAGCAGTCTAGACTACAATTAGTACAGAGCACTACCAGAAAAAAATATCGTGCAAATGGATCTGGTATTTATCTTATAAGGCTTTTGGAAAACGGGTTAGAGATGCCACTAGCTTCATTAAGTAAAACCAACTAGGTTAGCTCAGTAGGGTAAAGTAAAATACTCCTGGGGAAATCTTTCCATAAACTTAAATGGTTGGAGTTCTAATACTGTTAAAAGCTTTTATTTGCGTTACATATTTTGTGACTTAGTGAGTCTTCAGGAGCATTAAAGTATTACGTTACCAGCAAAGCCTAGTAGGCACAGATACAACACAGCAGGAAAGAATGTGATTACTTTAGAAATTGATAGTGGAGCTGTTGAAGTGACTGGAAATTTCTAAAATGGTAAAAAGGCTATTGATTATATGAGAAAAATCATTCAGCTGCTTGATTCAAAAATCCAGCTCCGGTAACTTAAAACAGTTGAAGGTCAAATACCATCTTTCAAAGCTAGGCTTATGGCACTGCTTCCCTGCGCATGCATTAGCATGTGTAGCGGGCCGAGGAGGACAAGTAGATGTTTCTCACACGCACGCACGCAAGTCAGAAATCTGAACTGAAGCCGTTTCCTACCTGTTTTACTTAAGGCAAGTAACTATTCTGGATCTCAAGATAAACATTTACTGCTCTTAAAATAACGTGTTTTAATTTCTTGTGAAATCAGGCCTCTTTGTCCCTTATGCTTATGGTTGATTACTTAGCACAAATTGTATTGCTAAAGTTTGCCCAGAGTACTCTGATTTAATTTAGTGCTCTGTTCTTAATTATTCATATGTCACAGTGTCACTCTTTAGACCTTTTACTGTTCTTTTTACATCTTTTTAACTGATTTACATCAACTGGGGGGGGAGGGGTGTTAATATGGAGAATACAGTTAATGTATTTCCCGGGCCAAGGTAACCCATTTTTTAATTTTTTTTTTCCCCTGCAGTATGTGCGTGGTTCAGACCCTGTACTAAAGCTGCTGGACGACAGTGGGAACATTGCAGAGGAACTGAGCATCCTCAAGTGGAATACAGATAGTGTGGAAGAATTTCTAAGTGAAAAATTAGAACGTCTATAAATCATTGTTTTCAATTCTTTTTCCTCTTCATGTTTTGTCATGGTAATCTTTTCAGACGTGGTGTGCTTCAATTGAAAACACATTCTGCTTCTATATTAATTTTAAAATATCTGTTGTGCTGTACTAAATATATTGTAATTAGAAGGGGAAGCGTCAGCACGCATCTGACAAGTTGACAAACAGAATAGCTTGTCTTAATATTCAGCTCTTACTGCATTTATCACTAACAAAAAGCATTGTTTCAAAATTAATTATGCAAATATCAGTTTGCTGTAATTGGACCTGTTTTTACAAATACTCTTAAAACTGAAGAGCTTCAAATAATTGAAATGATTACCATGCTTTTTTGTCTGCTGCTCTTTGTAAGAAAGTCAGAACCAAATGCAATGTACTATCTCCCAAAGAAACTTGACTGCTAATGCCCTCTTCTTTTTTTGTATTTGAACTGTCCTTTTTATAGAAGCAACGTTTACAGTGAGTTTCTAGTTCACAGGTTTTGAAGCTGATGGAGTAACTCATGCTCTGGTACTGTGAAACATTTAGTAAGTACACTTTCGTGAAGACTACATAGAAAACCTCTGAGGTGTATGGAAGTCAGATGTCAGGTGTGCTTTACATTAAGTGTTTTGCTTCAGAAAACATGAGATGGAAGTCTTCAAAAACCTTTCCTTCTAACTGTCACAGGTTTATTCAAAGTGTGTTTATCAAATGAATTTATAAACTGTTCTTTTTAAACGTGTATTTTTCTTTCTCAGTGGAAATTTATGCGAACAGGGAATATAGACAGTATGACAGGTAATGACTCAAGTAGATTATGACTTGGCGGGCTTTTTCCACTTAGAGTGAATAAATATGGTAAGCAAGAATAACGTGGTTTTTTTTCTGAAGTCTAATTAGCAAATAAGTCTTCCCTTTAACTACCTCATGCACACCAGCTTTTGGGTGGATGGGTGTTATGCTATGGCCTGAATTGGAACTCAGTTTTTCTCTTCATATACAATTTTATAACTCCAAAAATTTCTCTACAACTTGCAGATTTTATTTCCAACTTTTGAGGAAAAAATCATCAGCTTCATAGGAGAACAATAAACTTCAGACTGAGACTACACTAAATTATCAGAAGTAATACACTGAGGTGATTCTTTAGGTGTAGCCTTCTGAGTTTTTATTCCTGAAATATTCTTATAAACTCTTAGAAGGTGCATACAGCTAGGTCACATGATGTGATCCTTGTTGTTCTCTCTCTTATTCTATACCTTCCACTCCTATCCTTGTAAAACATGCTGCTCATCTCCCAGATGACTTGATGTGGGACAGCTACAAGAGGTCACCACTGTCATAGAGAAATACGAACTCTACACACAAAGCACAATTCATTGCAGCTTGTGCTAATTTATCAGTCAAACATGGATTTGTTCTTGGGATATGTGATGTATTAGTCAGCAGATGAGCTACAACCAAAACGTGTCACATGACAAACCAGTATTTTGGTAGTAAAAAAATATGCTGCCATCCACTGGTCTTTTACTATACTGACTACATCACAATCTTCTCATTCCTGTTTGCCAACAAGGGATTTCAGTTTCTGTGTTGATGATTTATCGTGCGGTTTTGGCAGAATATTTTAACTTTGTCCTTATCCCCAGCCTTAGATCCTCTTTACCACTCAAGGGAGAGATTGTTTGCTTCATATGATGTTTACCAAATATTTCTTGCTGCTTCTCACTATTACCTTCCTCCTCTTCCTCAGCATGATGGCCAGTGGGTTTGTGACCTTCAATCTCCCTCTTTCCATGTCTTCCTACTGCCAGCCCACTACTTCCCTACACAAACTACCTCTTCCAAGGCCAGGTTCTTCACTCCTGCTCTTGCTTGGCTTTCACTGAAGCAAGGAACTCACTCTTGTACCAGGAGATAACCATCCTGTAGTGGAGGAGGATGACAGGCTAAAGAATTCCTCCTCCAGCATAACTGGGTTTTATGACTGCAGTCCCAAAACTGTTTCTGCAGTCTCTGACCTTTTCCAGTACTGGTTCTCACTTACTCTCATCAAGGAGACTGGAAATTATCTTTTCTCCCAGTTTTCCTCCTAGGTTCCCAATTTGCTGATTCCTGTTCCACATACTAATCTTGCCTTGTAATACAGATATTTATTCTCTTATCTTAAAATCCCTCTATTTCCCTATATATAGGAATACACTGAGAGTCTTCCATGATTCTGTTACTGACCTGCTGAGCTCTGAACCTACTTGATCTGTTAGCAGCTAGCAAAAGCTTAATTACCTGCGCTTCTTGACCTGTTGGCTGTTCTCTGTGCTGTTCTTGAAGTGTCAAATTGATACTGTCTTTGCTTTAGTTCTTTCTCATTCTATCCTTTAGATGATACTTGGGTTCTTGGCTCTACAGACACATGCTTCCCAGGAACACTTAACATTCTGGCAAAAATGAGCTGGGCTTTGTGCTAAAAGAGGCGGTTGGAGTGGGGGATAAATAGAAACTTAAGAATTTCCAGAAGAAATTATCAGTGTAGGGTTTTTTTTCTTCCAGTCTGCAGCTGTGAAAATTCATGGGGCTTAAAAGGTTATTTTGGCTTGTGGCAATTAACTACACAAAACACAAGGTTTAAAACTCCTGTTTAAAAAGGAAGTGATTCATTTTTACTTATAGCCACAATAAGAACCCAGTACTTCATGAAAGACATTCACTCAGATTTATGTAAGAATTATTTAGTCTTATATAATACTCTTCTTGTGCCAAATCTTGAGAGAGTTAATGAAAGGAAGAATAAAAGCAGCAAGCATGCGTGACTGCATTGAAACATGAAGTGTCCATCTCCCCCTCCTATTTTTTTAGAAGAAAAAAAAAGGCAACTCATCTTGCAGAAGAGAATAAGTATGTTTTTTTAAAAAAAAAAAAAAAGGTCTTGTTCATTCCATATTCTACATATGGTACGTAGAATAATTTGAAGCGTAGTGTACAAGCTACTTGGAAGGGTTTCCTGGGTACCTGCTTAGTCATAGATTCCTGCAATGTGAACCAGAACAAAATGATGGTAGCAGGCAAAAATCTGTTTCAGAGCTAACAGAAACCTCCCAGCAGACACTAAAATCATGGGAAGAAAGGAAGTGTTCAACTCAGTCTTTGTTTTATTGTTTCATCGCATCAATAGAACAAGAACAGATTGCCATCTTAATGAAGAGTGCACACAAAAAAAGTATGTGTGTTCAGAAACCTGGGCTCCTATTGAGAATGTAACTTATTTTGAACCCGAGCTTTCAGAAGCAAAGTAAATCTTCTGACGTTCCTCTTCAGCCAGAGAGATTAGATCCCCTTCTCCCCCAAAAAACAAAGAGAAATAAAAAAGCCAAAAAAATGCTTTATTGTCATTCTTTTTCATTAGCATGGAAGCTGGATTTTTAGAGCTGCTTTAGAACTTCTCTACATTCGACTCATAAAGGCAAACAGGCTCAAATATAACTTGAGATAGTTTCAAGAGTGCATTGCAAGGAACAACATAATTTTCTGGTTCTTGCAGTGTGTAAGAAAGGTTTGACAAAGCACAACATTTTCTTTGCCAGAGATGCTTTGACCACTTAAATGAAATGGACTTTGAAATTTGTCGTGTGCCTTGTCAAGGGTCCATCAGACGCTAAAATGCAGAATATTTATATCAAAAGCAGCTAAAGAAAACAACATCTTTTGAATTTGTGTGGTTTTTCCTTGAGCTGTTAACCTTTAAGGCCCAATTCAATTACTTTGAAACAAATGTGCTGTCATCTCTAAGAGGAAGAGCCCAAGGGACAAGAGAGCCAAGGAGACAAAGAACAGACAGCCTATTGATACGTTCCGTTATTGAACACCTGTGCTTCAGAACACCAGCTCCCCTCCCAAATGCACTCTCATAAAAAGTCTAAGCAGAGGGTAGCTGGAGAATATTTTCAGTAATTTTTATCTCCCTATCACTTGTCATAAAGGATGGACAGAAGGAAACACATTACTCACCTACTGAGCTCAGACAGGAGACAAAGCACAGAAGCAGCATTTATTGATTTAAGTAGGAACCATGGCACCAGGTGAACACAGACTGTCTCAAAGAGTTCCTGATTACCTGTTACGTTTTGAAATGGATTCCTGATGCTGAACGAGACCTGTCAGCTTAGTTGCTGTTCGAGAAGCATCCAACTACCTATTTCACTGAAAGCCTTCCATACAGCAGCACTTGTGTCCAGTGACATAACAAGTTAAACAAAGCTCCTGAACACTGAGAAATGGAACACATCTCTTAACACTTCCCACTACCAAGGCAACCAAGATCGAAAGACTTGCCCATGATTTACCCTTGCATGGTGCAAGTGCTTCTTTTGAATCATCGTTCATTTTGTCAGCTCTCAGGCTGCATTGTCAAGCATATTTGTTTTAAAGTGCTTGCAGCTCTGCAGTGGTCCCAGATGGGACCAGATTGGACAGCCTAATGCATAAGCCTCAAGTAGACAGTGGTGACATACATACCCTAATATGGGGACTCCTACCAGTAACTGTTTTCCTTGAAAATACACACCACACATATATTCTGCAGGGGCCCAGTACAAAGCTGTACTAATGACTTTTATTTAAATGTGCATCTTTTGGAAGGTTTTAGCAATATTAGTATTTTATCCTGACAGCCTTCAGAGGCCATATATGCCTAATATAGCTTAAACATTTATGTATAAAGGGAAATTACGCCTGTGCATAGGAGTTCAGTTGGAGTTGCAGATAACCTGCCAGGATGAGCGCTTTGGTGGTCATCGTAAGTTTGGATAGGTCTGTACCACATCAAAGACAGGTAAGAGCACTTGCTCTGCCTTGGGAAGTTATAGCCTGACTAGCTCCAAAAAAAAAATAAAACAAGACACACTGGTATGAGTATCATTACAAGCCATAAATACTGGGAGGGATCTAAGAGTATATACCAGAGTTGCCAAGCACACGTGATGCAAGTTTAAACCACATCTTTGCTACAGCATGCTGCTGTTGTGCCTTCAGCGCTGCTGCCTCTCTCCCCCCGAGGGTTACCGATCAGGGCTTCCAGACTGAGATTAGGATCCTGTCACGTGACTAGACAAAGTTATGTCTTTATCCATTTCCAGAATACGAAGATACTCTTTGCTCTGAACATCTCCCAAAAGTGACAGCAAATAAAAGAACATTTTAGAAATGGAAGGGAAAGCAATTTCATATATTCATAGGAACACTTAACTGTTTTATATTTAGTAGGAACAAGGGCATGAACTGAACGCAGCAGGATGGTAACAACTGAGCAGTAATTTGAGTAAGAATTAAGTTACTTAGTAAAAATGAATGGATACTACAAAGCTATGAAACAATGTAGTATTTTCTCATAAATAACTCGGGTTTGATCTCAATAAAGCAGCAAAAATTTGTATGCAAGATAGAACACCTTAATTTCTTGGTTTAAAAGCCATGCTTAATTTCCTGCTATATTAATTACGCAGGCTTTCAACAAGTTATTCTTCTAAAGAAAAGTAGTTGTACATTCATGTGCATACAAAATGTATCACCAAAACAAAGGGGTTAACAATCAAGCTAGCAGAATCAAACCCCAGAGACTGGGATACTTCTGGTTTGTCTTAGTTTTAAGTGCTTGATCTACTCAGCAGCAGCAGGAAAGCAATCACTCTGGTGAGTCAACATTGTAACAGCACAGTATGAGAGTTGTTTAGTTCTCAGTATTCTTCCCAAGACTTTACTGTGGTGAAATCCCACTATAAGTCATGCTGGATGGAATGGGGAGGAGTAAATCAGTCTTACTGTAAAACCACAAATTCATCTAAGAATGTATTTCCCAGTTTCTGTATAATGGAAAGCTTCAGAGGCGGCTGTGTTGGTGTTTAATACAAAGGAATAACTGTATAATGAATTTATAGTGTAGAAGTCTTAACATTTCCAAAATGATTCACTGGAGCAGTTCCATACCTTGACCTTCTCAGCCAGCATCCAGTACTGCAATACAGTACCTATCCCGGAGCTGGGAATGCATCCCCTTGGGGCTGTGTCGAGCACAAGAGAAACCATTTCTGAAGTCGTCAGCAAAGGCCGAGTTCATGGGTAGGAACAGGGGAAAGAGACATTCCACAGCACTTTTCTACCTACCAGGCAGATGGGGCCCAAGCAGATGCCTGGTTAGGAAGGATGTAAATGATTACATCATCATTTCTTTTAGAAAGCTGTGCATGGGAAGGTAATCTACATGGTGTGTCTCAGTAACTGTAGAAAACGGATTCCACGGGGCAGGTGACAGCAGCAGAACCTGCATGCCAGGGTGCAACCACTCTTTGGGCATCACTAAACAAGAAGGAAGCAGGAAGACATTGTGACTGCACAGCTTTGTGGCTTAGAGCAGCATGACAGTCTCTGCCATGTAACTTCCATCAGTCTCCAAGAAACACAAAATCGGGAATATGGATGGGTAAAACCTTATCAGAAGGGAATCTCAGTGGCACCTAAAAGTGGAAGACCTGCAAGAGGACTTTTTGTTTTCTGGGGTATGAACTTAAAGGTCGGCTCCAAATTTTTCCTTAAAAGCCCTTCTAGGTACATCCCTCTGTAATTATAATACCACTATTTGTAAGTTTTCTATCTTGAAACGATACTGGAAAATGTTCTCTTGACGATGATCTTTTGAGTTTGGATTTAATTTGGTTAGCTAGGAGCCTTTCTGACTCCCCCCCACTTTAAGATTAAAGCGAGACTGTTAAGAGGGCACATCATTTAGTATTTGCTTCTGCATGCTTGGGGCCAAGCTATGGTTAGGAGGGCATTCATGTTTTGATATAGTTTAATTCTTCTTACCCCAGTATTATCTTCATGTAATTATTTCAGTGGAACAATGGCTCAAACCACAGACCAAAGCATTCCTTACTTTAAATATGGGCAGAAAATAATTTCCACTTTTCTCTGCTGTAGGATGTATGTAATTTTAAGGCAGGATGTCTATCAAACCTATCACGAGGCTACAGTTTCTGACTAGGCTGGAAGTTCCAAGGGCAAACAGATTTTTGGGCAGGAGGGTAAGCAGAAAACACAACCGTTAATATAATTTTTCACCCTGCCTTTCCCCCCTGCAATCAGTGACCTGGTTTCTCCAATGTTACCCTACATTTTAACCTACCTGACCCAGTTTTTGGAAAGCACTGTTCTTCGTTAAGGAGATATCTTGAGAACAGAGCAAGATACCTTTAACTAGCAGGTTTAGGTGGCTCATGGTGAAACACTTCAGAGCCTCTGTACTTGCTCAGCGCAGCCAAGCTCTGACCTGCGGAGTTTCCAGTCAGACTGTATGACTCTTAGTGCTACTGGCTTGGTTTTTCCCCCTCCCGGGTCTGACAGAGCAGAGCTGTAGTAAGGTGACAAACCGCAGCTCCCCTCCACTCCCGCATTCGCGCTCCAGCCTCAGTCAGTCCTGCACGCCCCAAACCAAGCAGCCGTGTCTCCAGAGGGGAGTCGCGCTAATGCTTTTGCTGGATTATCTGCATTAGTCACAGAGTATCTAGATTTATGACACTTCATTTCTGAACTCCACTGCCCCCCCTCCGCCACACGCCTCCCTGGCAGCCCGGCCCGGCTCTCCCCAGGGGAGGCCCCGGCCTCCTCCCTGCGGAGGGAGGGTGCCTGGGGGGAACGTCCATGTGCCACCTTCGTCTTGCCGAAAGGTTGTTGAAGGGACTGTGACAAAGATGATCCATAATCTGATTTTCCCTGTTGAGTGGAACTGGCAGAGGTGTGTCACCGGCTGTGGGGACAGCCTGGACCTCTGCCAACCGCAGCTGCTCCCTCTGGAGCCCCTCTCCTGTCACACCAGAGGCCACGGCCTGTCAGAACAACAAATACGGAGAAACTAAATCAAAGCAGAGCTCTTGCTTAATTCTGGCTGCAAACATTTGGGATTTGCCAAAGAAAAGCATGGCAGCTGTCACCAGCCCTCAAACAGATTTGTCAGGCCAAGAAATAAGCCTTACAGATCATTTCTGCATCACTGGAACAAAAGGCGGATCTCTGCCATCAGGCAAAGCACATATTGCCATGAAACAAATATTAGGGGACACTTGAGACCCACACAAGGAGGTGTGTCTATATATAAAGGGAGAGAGCGACTTTAATCTGCACTCTTTTGCGCCCCGCTGCAGGCTCCTGGTGCCATCTTGGCTGCTCTCGCTCCTGCAGCGGCAGCACTGACCACCCCTGAGGGGACTGGTCACCACGGCAACCAAGGGCTGTGATTAATGTCAGGCTGACCTTCACACATTTTCCAAAGGTGATCTGGCATCCAGAAACACGTAAGGAAGCAGGTGTAAGAGTAGGCTTTTCCTACCTTTTTTAATTTAAGAGAAATAAAGTCTAAAGGGACATTCAGTTTGCTTGTCCTAAGCCTCAGGGCCACGCACAGCTTCACCTCTAGCCAGCTGCAGCCTCCCCAGCTCACCCTCTTCCTAGTTTACTGACACATTCTTCAACAAGAAACTTTCATTTATCATCATTTATCACTGTAACAGCTGGGCTGTTATGGCATTGCCATAAATTATCTCTGTGAAATTGAAACTCACCCCTTGACCTAACGTGAGCAGTGCTGCTGTTCACCGTTCGTGCATGTACAAGCACTGGAAAGCCACAAAATTTAATAATACTAGGAGCAATTTTTCCCCCATTTCTCACCTTTTTGGGACTGGGCCTGAGCTGGGTCCTGCTTGGGATGGGAGCATGGTGACAAGGACCGACCCTGCTCCCGGCAAAACGCAGGCTGTCACCTGCTGCTAACAGCTGTGCTGTGGCTCTGCTGGTGCTCTCCCCCTTACAGGTTTCATGAGCCTGAGTTTCCTCTGGTTTTAAGTTCAGATACACATAATCATATCCCTCTTCCTTTTTAGCAGATATTTATTCCTTTAAAATGTATTCACAAGGAACGTTGCTTTACATGCTGTGAATTTTTATTCAGCGAGAAATTTTACCCCAGTTTAATTTTGCATCTTTGGTTACAAAGTCAGGGGGACAGCACCACTTCATCATCAGTTCACCCCAAGCTGAGAGCATTAACGGTGTCAACCAGGGATGGAGAAAAGGGCCCTTTGGACCATGAAGACTATACATGCATGGGAGATATGTCTGCATTGGAGCTGCACTATTACAGACATCTTTCACGGGTTACTTCTTGTAACGTCCATATTAGTGCATAAACTCTGTATTGAAACAGGCTACTGAAACAGCGACTGAAAAACTCTGGATTAATTTCTGTGGCAGTGTCAACCATTTTCATGTGATCTAATGTTCACCACCCAGGTAAGAATCGCTGTCATTAGCAGATAAATTCTACGCATAGAAAGGTGCATATGTGAATGCAGGCACACTGTAGCGAAGTGTCTTGAGTGACAAGTTGCCTGTTGCCAACCTCCTCTTGCTCAGGCACTGAGCAACACCCATAAGCCTCACCCCGAAGGAGGAAGAGGCTTCCAAGGGGCAGAGCTCTAACAGGTCTTCTGCTGACATAAGAGCCCAGGATGAAGATGCTGGCACTTTAAGTTTTTTAAATACGTTAGTTATGGTAATATTCTATCTCTGAGGAGAAGGGAGGCTGTTTGCCTTTGTTGAATGCCAGTGCTTGTGAAATAAGCAAATGTTGTGATCTTCTTTAAAGTGGCATCATTTCAAGAATGATTTAAAAACTCAAAAACCTTCATCCAAGCTCAGAGAGCTGTGAGACTTTCTGAACAGAGCTTTCACTGCTCCACAGCGCCACTCGCCTGGCACAGAGTGAGAGGATTACAGAGCAAGAGCTGGTGCTGAGAATCCAACATCCACAAGATAGTACATTCCAGGTGTGCTCCTAGGAAACATCTCCTGCTTTCCTCCCATGTTAAAGGACTTCAGACCACATTCTCTAAGACCACTATGACATGAACCAAAGCACACTAAGCAAGGGCAGTTGGGAGGTTAACGTCAAAGGGACGCTCCCATTGTGAACCAAAGCACTAATGCAGACAATCAGATCGTGTCCCTTCCCAACTCCGGAGTCCAAGTCTCTCTTCCTCTGAGCACAGCCATTTGACAAAGAACAGCGCCTGATACCTGCAGATAAACATTTAAGGGTGGACACCCTTGTCACCATTGTTCATGATCCTACTATGTCGTTTTAAAAATTATACTTACCATATTTGTTACACTGATTTTTGCTGCAGAATCGACAGGATGACAAACAACTACTGTAATCACCGTTGAGACAGAATCGGCTTTTGGCAGCAGTGCCACAGAGTGGGCTAAAATAACACACATTTTTTCCCCAAATGGTTACTGCTGCAAAGCAGCTAGAATTTGATTCCATATAGCAAAGACCTTACTCATATACATAATCTGAATGTACAAACCATCCTACTCGTACAGTCACGTTTGAAAGGTTTGCTGGACTCAGACTCATAAGTATGCTGTACCTTGCAAGTGCAAAGAACTGAGACATCAGCATTTTTTAAACTAGGGCACAAATAAAGGTTACATTCAAAATACGCAGGATTTTGCATAAACTGAGAGCAGTTCAATGGAGCAGAGAAACTAATCCCACTGGCTCTGGTCCTCTATGGTCAGAGAAGCAGTAGCCTACAGGGATTATTGGGACACAAAGCGTCTGGAAAGTGTCCAGTCTAGGGAGAACTACCTTCTATACAAGTCTCACATACATAGTGATCGAAGTCTCCAGGAGAATTAAATAAAACTACCTGTACACCTGCTCAGTATTCATCTGGCACCGAAACTTAAATACCTCTCCAGTCACATTTTACAATGCTTTAAAGACATTAAGCCAACAGTCTAGTCCATCGCACCCTATCCATGAACTCACATCCAACCAGACTGCCCTCCCTTCTAATCTTAACCAGTTTCTTTATTTATTGTCAGCCATTCCACACCAAATTTAGCTGAACACTATTTACCCTTAAGCATGTCTTTAATTTAAAAAAAAAAAAAAAGTGTGTTATCTACAGCCTTTTTTACAGGATTAACACAATTATCAAAAAAACTTTGTTCCTCCCTTGTTACCATGGATTTCTCCAAGGCTCTCAGCACATTAGCAAACACACACTACCTAATCACCCCCACTGGGATTGCAGCTGGAACCACAGGGCTTCCACTAGACACTGTCAGGTGGAGTTTGGATTTTGGGTTTTCCAGTAATTAATTTCTCACCATCCATAGCCCTACAACCTCTTACCTTCTTGCTCACCAATAATGGCAGGGTTTGAAGCCTGTCTGGGAAGCTGGAAGGAGGAAGAATTTGCACTTCCAAGAAGCCATCTCCTGGGGCACAAATGGTGCAGAGAAACTTCAGCCTCGGGTGGCACAGCAGTGGAGCAGGTCTGGTGGAGGCAGAACCCAGCCCACCTTTTGGTTCCTGTCGTTCGTTCACAGCTGCAAACTCAAGTGCTACATGCTGTGTGAGCTCAGTCAAATGCAACTTGGAAGAGCCTTAGGGTAGCCATGGTAACTTGTAGATCTTCACCTGATGCTCTAGAGTCGCTATACACTGCTTTTGAGAGAAACACTCTAGTCTCTATAAGTATCTCAATATTAAAATCTACAGATCTAAAAAAGTTAGAAAGCTTTGAATTTATAGGAAAAAACCCACACCACTATTAAGCTGACAGCAATTATTGTATTAGCACAAGACAAATATGGCTGTTCTGATCCAGATTAGACCCCGTCTACTTCTGTGTTCCCTGAGTGGCTGCAAGACCTTTTCTCAACTAGTGCTTAACAATTTCTTTTTTTTTTTATTTAAATATGCTGTCCAAGAACCAAAGCAACAGAACAAAATGAAAGTTTGGGAAAACAATAAAATAATATCAGGGTCTCCTTTCAGGACAACGACTGAGAACGAATTCACTCTGAAGTATTTTTTCCCCTCTTGCTATTAATACAAAATGTGAGGACAGCTCTTAAGAGGTCATTTTTAAGCCAGCCTTTACAGGAGGAAGTGACTAAGGGACAAGCTGTCAAGAAACAGCAGGCTCAATCACTAAGACAACATAGATGTATCATCCCCCATTTCTGTGCTGCAGTTTCTCCCAGGCAGAGACAATGACACTCCCCCTTTGTAAAGGAAGTTTAAGATCAGCAATGTGGAGGCATTACACTGAAAATAATGACTAGTTTCTCTGCAGGGGAAACAGGATTAGAAACATAGAAACTCTCCCAGATGCTTAATATTCTCAATGAGAAACACCAATGCTATTTCCACTGCATGGCGTGTAAAGGTTGATGTGAGAAATGGGAAATTAAGCCTCAGTGGCATTGGCCTTTCCCTTTTCCAAGATGTATAAAACATAACTCCCTAAAATCTCCAAAAAGAGGATTTCAACATTTCAAAATCTTCTAACATAGAAAAAAACCAACCCTACTTGTGACACTCCTGATGTATATCAACATCACTGTTAAGTATCTAGAATTAAAAGCAATTTAACTCAGAGAAGTAAAACTGGAAGATTATTTCTGGTTTCAAATGTTTCTCCTTTCGAAGAAGCAATTTCCTAGCTCATTATTCCAATTCTAGTACTTTTGCTTCTGCCTATAATTGTGTAAAGACATTTTAAAGCTTTAATTCATTTTGCAATTCTAAATAGCTTCCCTTAATCGCTCATGTCAAACACCTATTTCACATTTTTAAAAAATTTATAAAACAATTCTGTGCTGTCAGGAGGAAAAAAATTCTTAGCATTCAGATTATTAACTGCATGCAAGCTCCCCATGCTAATGTGTTTCCTATTGTTCACTTCTGGCAGGGAACTATTTATTTATAAATGCACAACATTCATACAGTAATTTAGTGTTTTCATTCATGGTACATTCTCTTGCCATCCCCTCAGCTAAGGTACAGAATTCACCAAGCTACCCAATTTCTGTGGAGGAGTTGCTCGTTGCCAGATGCCACGCTGAACACTCCACAGCACGGAACAATGGTAAGGGCAGTAGCATAGAAGATGACGGAGGTTTTGTCTGTCAGCTTGACTGATGCCTTTGCATTTTCACCACACACAAATTCGCACAGCTAAGTGAAACTAACAAGTTTGCAATGTACTACTGCCTTGTATTTCCATTAATAGCTGTGTGATTAATTGGTTACAGCCCATTATATTAGAACATATCCGGTTAGGAATTCTACTTAAAGAAAAAGGAAATGGATCAGGGCTGGGCTGCAGGCCAAGTTTAGCAAGGATTTTCAGCAATTGATAAATTCTTAAAGTGAATGAATTGGAGCAAAAAAATAAAATGGTTTCAAGTAGCTGTGAGATATGGGGATTCAACTGTAGTCTCACGGGATTCAGTAGACCTTGACCCTAACTAAATATATTTGGCAGTCAATGGAAAATAAGGCAGCCTAATTCTGCAGCCCTTGTTTAGACAGCACTTGTAACCATAGTGCCAGAAAGCCAATGACTAATTTTCCGTCACCTCATATAAGGACAAACATCATCTACTAACTCTCACAGTAGTTTTTGTTAAACAAGATTCCAGGACGTAGTTTATTTATGGGGCTTTGATAACCCTGTTCCCTTTCCCAGAAGTATCTATTTCAGACCAGATGACTACCTGACCCCGTAAAAGACTAGCTTTGAAATGGGATAAGGGAAGCTACAAACATATTTTCATCAACTACTGATTAGACATTTAAACATTAAATGCTTTTGCTCTGTTTAATGTGGAGTTTTTCATGGCTAGGTGGAGACATTCCACAAATCCTGAAAGATGGTTGCACTGCAGAATTTCACAGGGCTTCACAGCCTTCCACCAACAATTTCAGTCTCCGGTTTTGGGGAACTGAAAATCTGTTTCCCTTTATGCTCAAGTATTTTGTGCTGAATACAAATGGGAATATTTTTGCCTGTTCCTTCCAGGTGGAAGCATAAAAATGACTAATGGGACTCCCACCAGAAATTTCCATCAGATAAGTAATATGAAGTCTTTTGAATGGCGAACTTTGTTTCATAAGCCTTTCGTATTTCTGGGTTGTCACAAGTGCCCTTCTGTGCACAACACTGAAATGGAAAATTCTTGGAGCTTTTAAAATGAAAACAAAGGAAGCATCAGTCTGTTGCTGTTCCCGTACAATTCCACAGTACTGCATTACCTGGCTTAAACCCCAGATCAATGATATATTTCACAATGTCAGTTTTTAAGCCCTCCCAGCTTTCAAGGTAGGATGAAGCACTATTCCAATCGATTACGTGGACACTAGTACTAGAATTCTTTACAGTGAATAATAGTTTTGATTCTGAAACCCCAGACAAGGTGTTTGCACAGTAGAGACATAGCCAGACTAAGTCCTTACAAGTTTTACATTTGTTCTTATGTTTTCCAAATTGCAATATATTCTTGGTATATTCTATCATTCAGGAAGCCCATGCCAGCTCCTTGTAAAATCTGAAGTGCCCACAGTTTCACTGTACAAAATACAGATGAGACCCATCCCATCCAATTTGCTTTCCTAAGCCATGATATATAAATCCCTGGCTACGGTACTACATGTGTGAGTAAAGATCAGGTCTACCACAGTTAGACTATCAGTAAGCTACCAGACCAGTTTAGCCCTCACCAAAGCTGACAGGAGTCCTTTAATGTACAGCAAACTAAGTCCTAAATATAGTTTTCCTCTAGGTTTGACCTACAGTTCTGTATGGATATAGGAGACTATATCCTGCACTAGAGGAACTTTTGTACTATACACTGTAAAGAATAAATTTATCATTCACGTATCTTGCTGATCGGTGTATGTGCCCTGTCCTTCACTGCTCTGTAAAAACTCCACAACAGACTGCACACAGGCTTTCTTCCAATACTGCAGTCTTTAGGAATTAGTAATTCCTGCCTTCTTGAGCAGCTTATTTACTTACTTACTTAAATACTTGAGTTTGTTTTGAAAGGGAGTTTTCTGAAAGCCTCAATGGCCAGTTTCACAGCAAGAGTGAGACCTGGGAGTAAGCTAAGACAGACAAACAAAGCAAAATATAAATTCAAGGCATCTCTATATTCAGTACCATCAAATATACAGAAAAACAGGAGAATTCTTTTAAGACAGATGAGATAGTGTGGCCAGACAGATTTCTAGAAACCCAGATCTTGAGCACCACTAATCTAAAAATACATCAGTAATTTGGTTCTGTTCAATATATTATGCCTTAAATGTATCTCCCAGTGATTACTGGCATTATGCTACAACAATTCTATGCAAAGGAGACTTCTTGTTATACTAAACTTTAAATTTTAACATGGACATCTTAATATGTAAAGGTATAATGACTTCTGAAGATAGAGCAGAACCATTATGAAGTAACCCATATACCCAGCAGATTCTGCTAGGGTACCCTGTGTAGTACCTTCTACTTAATAATACTGTGTAATTACCAGTACTTGTTGGAGTCAGCATATATTCTCAAATGCCTGTGCTTGAAAGGGAACATCATTATAATGTCTGTGTTGTTGCCAAGTCTAAAAGCCAAATGGACAGACTGCTGATGGCAGAAACTCATTGCTGGAACCAAGCAATCAAGACCATAATCTTCTGGCAAAAGCAGCTACATACGTTGTACTTCTGGTGCTTATTTTGTGGCATGACTGATTGTGACAATAGTAAGAAGCATTGTCATGGGATATGAAAATGACAATTGGTGTTAACAGTGGCTCTACGGATGCATCAGTGCAACTATTACAGTTCATCAGAAAACATTTGTCAAACTTGCAGAATGAGCTTTAATGAAACTGCCTGGTAGAGAGCATTCTTTTAAGAGGAGACTGGAAAGGCCAGATGTAATACATAAAATGCCACATTCCACACAAATGCATTGAAGTTGCATATAGTACAAGAAGGGCAACAAAGCTGGTGAAGGTTCTCAAGCACAAGTCTTATGAGGAGCAGCTGAGAGCACTGGAGTTGTTTAGCCTGGAGAAAAGGAGGCTGAGGGGAGACCTTATCGCTCTCTACAACTACCTGAAAGGAGGTTGTAGCAAGGTGGGGGTCAGTCTCTTCTCCCAGGTAACAAGTGATAGGACGAGAGGAAATGGCTTCAAGTTGTGCCAGGGAAGGTTTAGACTGGATATTAGGAAAAATTTCTTCACCTAAAGGTTTGTCAAACATTGGAACAGGCTGCCCAGGGAAGTGGTTAAGTCACCATCCCTGGAGGTATTTAAAAGACATGTAAACGTGGTGCTGAGGGACATGGTTTAGTGGTGGACTTGGCAGTGCTAGGTTAATGGTTGGACCTGATGATCTTAAAAGTCTTTTCCAACCTAAACAATTCTATGATTCTATTCTATGATTCTGTAAATTTTTGTATTGCTAATTATTTTTAAGCACTATAGAGGCAAATTAACTAATTTTCCGTATATTATCATACCTGGGATCCTAGAATACATCTCAGGTCACTCTTGCACAATCTTCCAAAAAGAACGGAGTTGAGATCTAAGAGGCCATTATTCAGTGCTGATAATCAAACACTCAGGAATTAAGTGATTTCAATTTAAACTCATTTAACCTTCTGATGCCTCATAGTTAATTCCCAGGTTAAACTCTAAATGTGTTACTGATAGCAGAACCAAAATGGCTTTAATGCTACCTCTTCCCTGGGCCAGATTTAGAAGTTGAACTCTCATGTATGTTTCTTCTACTAAGAACAATATAGCAAATTGCAATTATAAAGCTGCATCCTGTGGCCAAACTTAGGGCCCAATTGTACAGCTACCTACAGCCAAAAAATTCAAGCTACAACTATCACATGCAAGTATTTAATCTGAATCCCTCTTATCATGTATTATGCCAATGTTTTATTCCAGAATACACCTATACTTCTTCAGCAGTTACTTACTGTAAGCCATATACTAAGCACATACATAAACTCCAATTACTTGCATGGTTTCATCAAAATATCTTTAGGTTTCACATTTGGGCATTTCCCATTTTGCTTCTGTTTCCCCAGTATATCACAACCATCTTTTGCCATCTTTTGGAAGCTTCTGTTGGATATGGACTTGATGGTCATTGCCTAAGTAGCTTGTAAGTAATTCTTTCAAGTTCTGTTTTGTCAGAGCACCTACAGTTATTAAACATTGTCTTTTTCAGATCTTCATATTACTGCTTTAGTGTACTGCTACAGTACCTGCATCGTAACAAGACAAGACACTCTCCTTAAATTGCTCCTTAAAGATATGGGATATCATGACAACTAGAATATACGGGCTTAGCTCTATCCTTTCTTGCAACTTCCATAATGTTCAATAAATTGCACATTATAGAGGTACCTGAGCTAGTGACAGCGTAAGAATTATACGGCAGCACATTAATTCACATACTGTGAGATCCAGAGATGCTAGCTGCAATCCCACAAGCAGCAGAGCTGTAATGACAGCTTTGTTATTGGGTTAATTATGCTTGCATTTCAGAAGACTAATTACTTTGAGCAGAACCCTATGCTAAGTTCAGTATCTTCGCACAGTCATGTACTTCATGGATATATTTCTTTCCTTCCTCCACCTTCCCACACACATTTGCCCGAATTAAGACACTATACACCAATGGTTTTACCTGTAGCCAAAACTTCCATATGGTAGAGGATTCTGCTCCAAGATACAACACTACTCTTGAAAGAAACAGAAGCAATATAGCAATTATAAAAACTTCATGGTTTGCAAAGTCCAAAACAGGATTTCTGTTAAGAATCAGTAGGAGTTACTTTTCAAGCTTAGCCTGACTAAGAAAGCATTAAAAACAGCAATTATGGTAGAAACTATTTAAAGCTAGTATTTAGTTTTCTAAAAGTATTCATTTACTCACACTAATGATGTCATATATTATCCCATCTGTCACAGAAAGCTGATAATTTTTGATGAAACTCACTCAAGTTTGTTACAGAGTATGTAAGGGATCGTTATTGTGGTTGAAATAATCCAAAATCTTAGCATTAATTAGAAAAATGAAGTAAAATGCCAGTAAACATAGAAAAAAAGGTATGCATTGAACAGCAACAGAAATATTTATCCCCCCCACGCACACATCCTTAGGTACCCTTTCAGAATGCACTTGTCTTGCCAAACCAGTTATTAAATATAAGGTAATGCATATTCTGTGCTTCGATTTCCCACGTCTGGAACTTTCATATAGGGTTTTTCTGGCCTGGTTTACCTTTTTTCCTTCCTTTCAACCAATAAAGCTTATTCTAAGAAAACAGGGAATTAACTGAAAAAATGAGCAACCCAAAGCCAACTTCAGTTACTTCCATATTTTTTACAAAAATTATTGACTTGGAAAGCAAAACTAAAGAAGTCCAGTCAATGTTTGTTTGAAAGTTCTCCACAAAATGACATTTAAAGAGGTCAAGTTTTGGGACTACTTGCAATAAAGTTCTATTCAATTTAATACTAGTGTTAAACAAGCACTTTTCTACTAACTTCCCTTCTCAATAGTGTAACAGAGAACCTCAAGATAGATGAGTTTAGGAAAACAGTAACAACTTTCCTTACTTGAGAGGAAAATTGCTTGCGGTTTGAAATTAAACAGAAACAGGGAGAACTGAGAATATGGATTTGCAGTATTTTTGACTAAGGGGTCAATCACAATTTCTCTCACACATGGCTTAAGCTGCTGACGTGTAACAAAAAGTAATTTTGACTGCTGTACTATTTATATTTCACTAAACCCCCATCATCTTTTTAGATGCTGCTCTATAGTAATTTATTGCATTTAAATAGGAAGTAAATGGTCCGGTATAGCAAAGAGTCAATTACATTTTAATTATTTTACATATGTATTCTTGAATATGCTTTAAGTTAACTCAAATGAATAATATCGATTTGAATTTAAACATAGCCGATGGCAGTTCACATTAGAGAGAACTGAGAAGACCTCACTGTGGTTAAAGTCTTTTTCCTTCTAAACTGTAGGGCTTTAACCTTGTATTAATTTTACTTAATGCATCATGAATTATTCATGGTTATTTTTAATTAATCAGTAATTATTACTATTGTTTCCTCTAATCTTAGCATTTACCAAACCAGATAAATCTAGGATTTGCTTGGCAGTTACCCCAAGAAGGTTGCAATTGATGAACCAACTCAATGTATCTGTTTTAAGGTAACATCTGCACTCTAAAAATGAAAAAGACTATTTCAGGAAGTGCAATTCAAAATAAAAATGATCACCTTTTAATTAACAACCATATCACCTAAATAAGTACAATTTTGTCCATCTCACTGAAGTAATTTGTATCACTGAAAGTTTCATCATGTCATGTTTGCAATGACAGCAAATGCTAACAATTCTTTACAGAACTGTCACTGCAAACAAAGTTGCTGATCAGAAGCACTGAGCAAAGCACCTGGTCACAGTGTTCCCTCAGAGCTAAAGGGAACTTCTGTCAATGTTGCATCTTTTGCAAGGAGAATAGTCTCCTTCTCAATAGAAGGAATTTTCTTCAACCAGTCCAAGGCCAATTAAATAAATATACTGGAACGTCAAAAAAGAAAACAAACAAACAAAAAAATCAAATTCCCCTCAATCTATCCTTTTAATCCTTTTACAGCCTTAAAAAAATCTGCTATTTATGAAACATTAAAGGGTGCAATGTTTAGGAAAAAGTTATGTTATTTGCAAATAATACTACCTTAGTTAAAGCCATTTCTTAGGTTCAAAACATTTCTTTTCCTTCCCATTTATTTAAAGGAGGTCCTCTTGCAAAGCAAAAAAATGTAACACTAATTGAATTCAATTAGAACACGACAATAAACTGTTGCATAAGAATTGTGAACGCATATTTTCATTAAAACCTATAATCTGAACAATACACACTCATCTATAGAACCACTTAAATGTAGAGAGACAGCGCATATTTGGTTAGCAAAATGCAGTGCTTAATTTAACACAAAGGCTGATTTGCAGTTGAAAGAATCTTAATGAGTAATCAAACTGAATTAGCCTCTTTTCTGGAAAGCAATTAAAGGGAAAAGAATACCAGGCAAGATTAAAAACAAGTTGGAACTATGTCACTAGCTTGTGTCAATCCACCTAGGTGCAGTTTAAAATCTCAACATGCTAGCAATTTGCCTTAAATGTTCAACAGAGAGAAAACACTCATTTTCATTTTTCAAAGGTGATTAAATGCACAAGTTACTCAGCAGATAGCCATATACGCCTCGGCACATTTGTAGTCCACAGGTGTTGGGAACAGAACCATATGGACTTCTTTAAGGTTTATGTTTCACATTTGGTTTCGGTTATTCAAATAACATGCATTACGCCTGCATTAGTTCACAATAAGTTTATTTTATGTGAAGAAAAGCTTTGCCATTAATGAAAAATTTCAGTAGAAAACAGTACCTCCTGCTTTCAATCTAGATTACTCAAAAGTAGAAGCTTGTATTAGTGAAAACTTCAGTAGAAACAAATCTGTAGGAAACACGTTCTTGGCACATGAAGTAAAAGCTTTAAACACATTAAGTTTGAATATAGTATTTACCATGCAACCATGCTGGCAGAAAAGCCAGTTTGTAATGGCTGGTATTTGTCCCTCAAGACAATAACATGGAAGACACTTAAAACCTGCTTACATAACGTTAATTGTATATAAATATGGTGTCGCCATAATTGACAGTCTTTATTCAGGCCAACCATTTAGTTTAGCAGTTCTAAATAAGTAATAGGCACTTTGCCTTTCTGATTTCCCCTTTCACCCATCAGCCAGTCTGAATCCATGCCAGGGATACTGTACACTGTTATCACCTAAAAAACAGAAACACATTATTATAACTTTTCTTTGCCCAGAAAAATATTACAGTCTACTTTCATGTGATTTCCAAGGTCTTAGAACTAATATTAACTAAGTTAAATAGAACATTTAATACGAACATCCATGGAACATAAGCTGGTGCTCATAAAAATTATTTCAGTGGTCCGTGGAAAAGTAGATATAGTAGCATATTTTAAAGTCCCTTTTTTTCTGATGAAATTCTATTCATTACTGTTTCTTTTCTGTTATTTTTTATCTATAAATCTTGTACATCACCATCAACTTTAACAGGCAATCTAAAAGAAAGTTCGTTGGATCTTGAAGTGCACGATAGAAATGATGATGGTGTTGATGTGCTACATCTAACAGAAAATCTTAGGCCACAGCTTCTAAGTCACTGTCTAGATACGAAAAAAGTCAAGTACTACATTTGCACAAAATGCACATTTTAAAAAACAGAAGTCTGAAAACTTTCCTGTGGATGCTCTTCTTCAGGGTTAAGCTACAATCACATTACTAGGCAGAACTCTGTTCCAGTGCCCTGCTTCATTGTATATCTCCATCTGCTTTGTATAGACTCTGACTTGAGTGCAATTGAATTGGAATAGGAATAAACACAGCACAACCACCACCATCAAAACAAGATGTGGTTGTATTTTCATATTCTTCCCAAATTGCAATATTTAACGTTTGAAAGACTAATTCTACTGATAACAGAACTAAAGGTGTGGTAAAAAGAAGACAGCAGAATTGCATCTTGATTGTCTAGCAAATATTCTTGCAAGCTAAGATGGTGTTAACTCTCACTATAGAATATTAGGGTATATAGGTACGGGACAATGCTTTAAGAGTACTATTGAACTGACTAGTCACAAGCATTCTGATTTTACTTTTAAATCATCAAGGTACAAAGAAAACTCTTACCTCATCTGCAAGTAGTGATAATTCACTGCTGTTTGCAGCATCGTAATCATAGAGGACTCTAGCTTTCCTGCTGCCACTTGATGACTTCAGTTCACTGATGCCTGAAGTAACTATTGAATTGCTTACTGAAGGCAATGAAGCAGAGGCTGAGGCCAAGACTGAGGGAGCAGAAACACTCTGCACAGGAGTTGAGGAAGACTGATTATTGTTAGAGAGGAAAGTAGATGGAAAGCTGTGGGAGAAAACAAAACAAGAAGACTTCTGAGTGAATCAGTTTTACATGGGGAGCTATACGTGTCTCAATGCCTAAATTAGCATTCTTGCTTTTACCAGCTACAGAATAAACATCAGTAGACAGCAGTAGTAGAATAGCACCGATATTTCAATAAACCTAAATAAAGATATTTGTTCTTGACCTGTAGTATAAATCAAACCAATATACTTTAAAAGAAATACCGCCACCTTAAAAAGACTTGATCATTACCTCTTAAAAATAAAAAAATGCAAAACCAGGAAAGCACTGTTGGTCAGACTGTATTTTAATAAACATTTCTTTTGACAGCTCTGGCAGTAAAAGTAGCTTCCACATCCTCCTGCTCATTCCTCAATTATGTGGCTACACAAAAGATTGTGTTGATGAACCAGATCAGGGAAATATAACATAGGTTAAAAACACAGCCTCCCTCTGAAAGAACTAAAAAAACCCCATGACTCTTTTTGTAATCTACATCAGTTCATTGATTCAGCTAACTGCATACTGCAAAACAGAAATATGTTACACTAAACGTGAACTTATAACTTGCCAGACCCTTCCATGAAGTCAATTCAACTCATTAACTTGCCTGAAAAAAAGAAAGAGGGAAAAAACCCAAAAGAGTGTATACTCTTCTATTAAGTTAATGAGCTGAATCACAAAAAACCCGTGATGAGCGCCAGGTAGGGAAAGGACAGAATAACACCACTGAAAAGTAGAAGGAGCAGAGGAGAGCAAATAAGCAAGATATTTCAGGGCAGCGGGATAGATGGGACAGCACGGGGGGCAATGATGAGCTGTGAGATTGTTTCATGTCACTCTCCCCTGCATCGTGGCATGCAGTTCCACGGCAGACTAAACTTATTTAGCTGCTGATGTAGTCATTCTTTGACGAAGGGACAAAGCTGCCTTCCTTTGTTCCAACACTCACCTGATTCTACCTTAAAAGCAGGTTAATGAAGGTTTTGAAAAGTGGCAGAGCTGATGCAGTGAAAAGTGGTCAGAAAGCAGGAGTCAGACTGAGTCAGGATGATGTGGAACTGTAGCTACATTTCCTTCCATTCTTTTGACCAGTTTACGCATCAACTAGTCAGTCAATTCCCACACATAACTTTCATCATCAGCCCTTCTACAAAGGTGCTTTTTCATTAACATCTGGGATGTGGACATACTAGCCCTCCTCTCTCCCCCCCTTATTTTTTTTGGTCTACTCTTTCAACATAATGGAGATCTATTCATACCGTATGTATGAACCTGTCAGAAAACAGTCTCATCTCATCCCTTCCCACCTATGTTCCCCAGTTAAGCTCTTCTTGAAGATGCAGTTCAGTGGCAACTTTAACCACATAAATCAAGATCAGTATATTCTCACACCCATGTCTGCAGCATTACTGGTGCTCATATAATCATAACAGGAGCTGGTGTAGGGAGCTCATGCAGGAGAGAACTAAATCTATCAGTATAGTGACTAATTTTTGGGTTGTGTGGCCACAAAAATAGGTGGAATTAAGGCAGCTCAAATCTGTATCAGCTGCAGCAGTACTGCACACAAGTTTACAGTTTCACACTATACTTAATCCAGTAAATTCACACTGCCACCAAATAGAGTGGACTCAGTCCTTTACCCCTTTATTGTGCAAACGTTCATTCTCTGTCATTTGGGTCAGATCTAGCAATCTGTTGCTTTTGAGTTGATTCAATGATCTGATCTAACAAAAATCATGAAGAAGATTGCTAACTTTCCATCAGAACAACTTGTTAAACACATTGACCTTGCAGTCATGCACTTGTTCTATTTGACTGAAGGTAAACAGCAGGAGCATACTGTGAAGGACAGAAGTAGCTCACTTACAGTTATACTGAATTGCACATAAAAAATTGGGTGGACTTTCAGAAGACTGCTATGAGTTTAGTTAGCAGTTTACCACCATCAAAAGGAGGAAGTTCCACTTCTCCCTGTGGCTTACCTTGACCTCATTTGATCATAAAGAGCTGGTTCAATTCACCAAGAAGAGACTGCAACTCCACCAAAAAAACATTTGTTTTCATTTGCCAGATTAGTTTTTCAAACCAGTTCATCATGTTCCTTGAACAAATCAAGTGAGCAAAACGAAGGCAGGAAAAGTTAGACCCCACATTTTTGTAGGGATAACTCAGCAGCTGTTCCTTATGATGTGTTTACTACTTGATTAGTTGGCATTCAAACAGAGGGACTTAATTTTAAATGACAATCAGCTGTTTCTCAATATTGCTAAATTACTGTTTAGTATACTGCTAAACCTGTTCTCTGTTAACACAGTAATTACTTGTAAATCAATCTGCTCAGTTCAAAGGGTCACTGGTTTGTACAGCTAGTGGAAAAGAAAGCTAGAGCTTTATAAGCACTCTGTCAATCAGTAAAACATTAAGTCTCACTCTTTTTGCAAAGCCATATGTAGGCATTTTACTGGAAAGCTTCAGCTATACAGTGGTTGTGTGGGATTTTTTTGGAGTAGCAGGAGTTTCACAGCTTGTACAGTAGGGTACTAGTAATGGGTAATTTGAAAAAATAATGATGTCAAAGCTTAGGCTTTGCTGTCAGGGAAGCTGAGAAAATTCAGAGCAGAATCAGTTATCAGCAAGAAAAAAAAGCAGGCAGAGTACCAGAATATTTGAAATAGATTTGTTTAGTTCATTCTGGAGACAAAAAAAAAAATAAAAAAGAGGGGAGGAGATTGCTTTTAACCTTTTTTTTTAACCTGAGGGATTTGATTCTTTAAGCAGCCTCATAGGAGGGGGAGGCAGTAGAGGGATAAGCAGCTGATGCTGCCTTGAAGAGAAACGTCCATAAAACCATGTCTATTTCTATAAAGAGAACTGAGCACAAGTTTTCTCCCCACCTTCCCTAAAGCTGACTCTGGAGAGTACATCAGGAAAATCAGTGCTCAGCTTTGGAACTTGAATAGTCTTAATGTGAACCAATTTAGGGTTTATACCCTAGATTCTGATACAGTTAAAATATATAATATGCATCTATTCTGAGAACGAGGTTTCTGTTTCAAGAAACAAACTATCCCACTTAGAGGTTGAGCATCTTTGGTTCACCAACAATCTCAAAACAAAAATAATTCCCTCACAGCTCTTGGCTTTCATATGAGAACATGGCATAATGTCATTCTTACATGTGTGAAAAGAACATGTATAACTTAGCACTATATATCCCTATATTAACCGACAGAGCACTAGCAAATACAACCTAAACCTAGCTGAGCTGCTTAAGCTATTTACTTGGTACCACATCTGCCTATATGTAACATAGGAAGAACACTACACATACCCTGCTCACCTGTTTATTTAATGCAAGTGCTGTGCACCATATGCCTGTAAACTGAGGAACTCTTCCGAAGCAAGAAGCGCAACAGGAGACACTGTCCCAGTGCTCTCCGTTATAGTTCAGTGGGACTTCCTTACACAAGGAAGGAAAGACACACCCAAGATTTCATACCATTACTGTTTTACTCCACATAGGCAGAGAAACTTCATTTGGCTGTTTGAGGCATTTAGGATTTTGCAAAGCTTCCACGGTTTTGGTCTTCTAGCAGTCATAGGAATTCTATCAAAAATACTAATCAGATCATAGACACATAAAGATACATCCTTTTGTTTTCCTAAAGGTAGTATTTTCTTCTAACATACTTTTTTTAAAACAAACAAACAAAACTGGTAGCAGTTTAGATACATTTTAAACCAAGACAGCTGTTCTGGGAGATACTATACATCCGAAAGCAAGAGATTTCAAAGAGGAATATGTTCTTCCTTAGGTTAAGGGTATTATGCCTAAAGCTTTCTGTTTGTTAAATATGCTAGGATAAGAGTAGAGATTTTAAAAACATCCTCTCAAAATGGTTCTGTAAATATATTTCACTTGATGCCTAATTTGAGGCACTTGCCTTTAATCCAGTAGACGTTTATTCTCAACCTTTCAATTCTACAACTTGAATTTATGTGCTACCAAATTTTATAGTTGAATACTTCTTTCATTGGAATGTAAGTCTAAAGTTGTAGCTTTTTAAAAAAAAAAATAAAATCACAGTTTTAAAGACTTTTTAATAAAGTCTTTAAAATACCCATTCAAACAAACTGAGAAAAGGAAATCAAATACCACAGGAAGTTGCAAGTCAGAAAAAGGACAAGACTGGAGAAGACTTGTTTTTACTTCCTTGTCATGAAAAACATAAACGGAGTTACTTTATAGAGACGGTTGTCTAGAATAGACACTACCGTAAACTTCTAAGTACAGATGATCCTTCAACACGTAGGCTCACCTAAATAACAGGGTCTGGTATAACCCTAAGAAAGGTTGATTTGTGAAGACTTAGAATAGGGAAACTTTATGAGAAGTAAGCTCGTAAATCTCCTTACATCACCACCAATCACAAAAAAAGCATTATGAGCACAAACTAATGTTAGACAGTTTCTTCTCTTACTTTAAAAATGCTAAACGCACAAAACAGTAAAACTAGACAAACATGCTCGTTCCACTGTGAGTGCTTTGCATTAGTGATTATAGATATTATGAAGTACATTTCTCCCTAGACACAATATCTAAGCTGGCAACTCACTTAACAGTGGAGTTTCATTTAAAATCAGGTAGTGTCCTGTGGCAAGTTAAGAGATAACATGAATTTACGGGCAGTACAGAAACTTTTCCCACATTGCATAAGACAACTGAATGATTACAAGTAAATCTCCAGAAATTATTTTTTGCGCCATTTACAAAACGGCAGCTCAATTACAAAATATAGAAAGTCCCAGTCAATGAACCCTCAAAAGGCATTAGTGCTGTGTGTAGGCTTAGGGAAGCAGTTGCTCTGAGGTAATTACATGTTAATTACCTGAGAATAGATATATTTCCTTTCAGTCCAGCATCCCTGTGTGTTCACCACTGTTATATCAGTGCAAGTTTTCCTACTATTCATAAGCACTTAGAAAAAGCTATTTTTTTTTTTTCTTAAGTTTTTACAGTGTTACTACCTTCCAAGTTGTTTCTGGAGATCCAACATATATTGGTAACATTGTGCATAATAGGTCATCTGAGCTTCAACAAAATCATTCAGACAGCGAAGATGATGTGCCTATAATAAAGCAAAGAATTTGAGTTTTTAGTCTGTACAAGTACTACACCGCATTAGAAAGACCAGTCTCCTTATCCGGTGCTAACACCAGTATTGGCACACACATTTATGCCACATAGGCACAGTGCCTGGATTTACCAGTTAAATGGGATAAAAAGTCACAAAAATTAACATTTATCCACAAAAAAAATAGGTGCAGTACAAGCACCATGCCATTTACCTACACTGTTTTCACAACAGAGTAAATATTTTAGCACATTTTTGTGGTTTCACCATTCAGTCGATCTGATGAATGGGAAGCTGAGCTTAAAGGATAAAAATGAAAGCTCCTGCATTCTCAAGGTTAACAGGAGACTAAAGTTAAATTCAGTGGATACTAAACCAGAATTCAAAAAATAAAAAAAAACCCACAGTTTGATGCTTTAACATACTGAAGTGAAACCTCGTAGCTCAAAGTTCCCAAGTAGCTTACTGTAGTTATTTTTAGAAAGTGCCCTGATTTTGACTTTTTCCCTTTCCCTCTTTTGGGTACTCACATGTGTGCTGCTGATTCCTTCCAGCAGAAGTCTGGTAATCTCTGCTTGACGGTCAAATTCACTTTGAGTAATTCGTACTTCCTGTTCAGACTAAAAGTAAGGATGCACATTAGGTATTTGTACGGTGCACAGTTACACCTTCTGACTGCAACAGTTCTATTTTATTCTGAGCTACTCATACAAATGCATTAATCATAAGCTTAGGTGTTTGAAACGTGCCTTTTCTTTGCAGTTCTTTACTAGGCAAAAAGAGTAATTGCGTTTTGGGTTCAGAAATGTTGAGGCCCTGTATATACAACAAGCAGTTTTATCATCAGACACCTACCAGAGAGTCAGTGTGTGCAAAAGGAAGGCATTTTTCTGCCAGCTGAGCTTTATTACCCCACCTCTCCCACTAAAAAACTGAGCGTTCATTGGCATAACAGTGTCTGCGCCCGGGGTTCTGCCAGCATCGCCATGACAGCCAAGAAAATGTAATTTTTTTATACACTTTAAGTTAACAGGGCTCTGATCAAACAGTTTAGGGTAAACCACACACTATTTTTGGCACATAACTGCACGGCAATGAACCATACGTAAGTCTTTGACGGTAAGTTCTAACAGGATATTTCATAAATTAATGTCTCATTCTGACCACCAAGCTACTACAACTATTTCTGGAGCTTGTAATGGAGGCATATTTAAAAATAAACAAATTCAAACTACAGCAAATGTTTTAACTTCAATTAGAGTAAAATTTCTATTGAAATTACTGGACTTAACTTTCATATTTAAATAATTCCAATTGCATTTATTCCTTCTTACATATCGCTATTAGCAATTTTTAAGTTAACAACATTATTGTAGTTTCAAAGGACTACTTCTAACACAAGCCAAAGTTACTTTAGAGTATTTTTTGGAGGAAAAAAAAGGATACCACTGAAAACACACAAATACATAAAAATGTGTGTTGTAATATCTAAGATTTACTGCTCCAAGACCGAATATCCTCAGCCTGGAAGCTGGATTACCTTGCCTCAATGTTTATATGCATTTAGTACCTTGGTTTCTAAAAACTAACATAAAGGCAAAAATCTGCATTCAGTCAAAGACGCAGCAGTTACTATTCTCAACAAAACAGAGTAAGAAAATACATTTTCAGGAAACTTAATGAGGTGATACAGGTAAAACATTGGTTTCAAAAGGATTTTATGTGTTTGCAAACATTCTGCTCTTGCATTCCATTAACGTCAATCAATACGAAAAGTTGCATGGAAGGATCTTAATCCCAGAAATGAGCACAGAAGAATGATGCTGTTACCCAAGAAATGTTTTTCATCTGAAGTCACTGCAGCTGGGAAGGCTTGCACATTAATTAAACAGTAAGGAAGCAGCTATAGGGTACTCTGTGTTTCTTACTAAAACTGAGATAGCAGTGTATGTATCAAGTTACAAACTAATTACATTTTCAAAGTTTGTTCAGACAAGAATCTTTGCTTGGAATTTTCCTATTCCTGTATAAGTATCAGTGAAATCCATTTGTCAGTCCCTGAGAGAAATGTGAGAACGAACAGGGGGGAAAAAGTAAATTTGATAGCCAAGAGGGGAAGAAAAGCATTCCCTTCTGTATTAGAAACATCACATCCTTTTAAAAAAATAGTAAAATCATAGGTAAACCATTTATCTAGAGATAAATAATCTAGTCTCTTGCCTCTCTGAAGTCAGCAGTTGCTAATGTGTTTCTTTCTTCCTGCCAGGTAAGTAAACACATGAGAATAGGAACGTATAAGAAGGGGAAATATCCTATTAGATTAATTCTATTTGTTTCAACAATATTGTAGCAAATCAATACTTTCTATAAGAAAAAGCAAAGTGAGCAAGTAAAGTGGTATTAACCTATGCAGTACAGGGAGACTTTAAATACATCACTTTACAAAATGTACTGGTTTTGTAGAGATTTGCATAAACTGACTTATGTGATGATGGATTTAATCTGTTTTGCCCATCCCCATTTTCAGTACTGCTAGGTGAACAGGAGCAGAACAGCACATCTATTCTACTACACCTTGTGGTAAAGGTGAAAAACAGCTTACTTGCAATCTGGGAAGCTTATGGCCTGATCACCTTTGTTTCTGAACAGAATGAAAAGCTCAAACTACAAGCTTAAACTTTCCAGTCACCCCCAGCTGCAGTCATATTTTGTATTTAGAACAATTAGAAGGCCTCATGGAGCATCTCCCATGAAGATCCCTCAAAATGGTACTTGCTTCCCAAGTTCAGAATATGAACCCAGTTTCTGAATATGAATATTCAGAAGTTCATAACATCATCAAATATCACATAAGAATATATGACTTCTCAGAAGTAGTGCACAATCCTGTAGCTAAGGGATAACACACAATCATAAGAGCACAGGAAATAAAATTACCTTCCTAATGTTGTTTTGTTAGTGACAACGGATATATTCATGTTACCCGATATAGCTGGGCCTCCTTGTCTCCTTTGTAGTCAAACAAAGACAGGAGCTCCTCGTCACGCACAAAACCAGTCTAACTTCAATGTGCTGAAAGCCTCTGCTTTTTTCCATTGACTACACCAGACACGTCAGAAGACTTCTAACAAAATCCATACATTTATAAAGCGTGTAACATCAGTAGATACCCCATTAACTGAATGGTTACAGTTGGAAGGGACCTTAAAGATCATCTGGTTCCAACCCCCTTGCTGTGGGCAGGGACACTAGACCAGGTTGCTCAAAGCCCCATCCAGCCTGGCCTTGAACACTTCCAGGGATGGGGCATCCACAACTTCTCTGAGCAACCTGTGCTAGTCCCTTACCGCCCTCACGTAAAGAATTTCTTCCTAATATCTAATCTAAATCTACATTCTTTCAGTTTAAAACCATTACCCCTCATCCTATTGCTGCAATCCCTGATAAAGAGTCCATCCTCATCTCTCCCGTAGGCCCCCTTTAAGTACTGGAAGGCTGTTACAAGGTTTCCCTGGAGCCTTCTCTTTTCCAGGCTGAACAACCCCAACTCTCTCTTCACAGGAGAGGTGCTCCGGCCCTCTGATTGCAGCCCTCCTCTGGACTCGCTCCAACAGGCCCATGCCCTTCTTATGTTGGCTGCTCCAGAGCTGGACACAATATTTAATACCCTCTAATTCCACATTTCAGAAATGAAGTTAAATTGAAGAAAGTTTGTCATTGACAGCATGCAGATCTTTTGTTTTAACTCAAAAAGACCCTGTGATTGATCTAGAAATCACTGGACAGTCTGAAATCCTTTTTGGGAAGCTTTTTAGATTGAAATTGAAAACATCTATGAATCTCTTCCTCCAGCTTCCAAACGCAGAATGACAGGTTGCCTTTAGAAACCTGCATGGATTACTGTTCCTTTGGCAGAACATGTGTGTTGTAGTTTCTTCTCAATAGTCTCTGCTTTATTTTATAGACTTAATTAAAAAAAAGGGAACTTTGAATTACATAATTTTTTTTACAGGATATAAAGCTTTTCATCTCCTTTATGCTGTAGCTAAGCACTTTGTATTACTTCTTTTTCTCTCCAAGACACATTCTGTTACATTTCACTATCCTAAAGTTGCTTGTCATCATCTCTGAAAAGCCAGTAGTTTTATTCATCATTTTATTCATAATTGTCTTATAGCTTCAAAACTAGTTTTTGTTCCAGCAGTACTGCTTCCCCGCCATCTTTTTCCCCAAGTAGTACGAAGTACTCTGGCAGACAGATTTGCTGCTCCAAATTGTTACTTTAATAGTAAAATAATTCTCAAACTTTGGGACCAAAGTTGACCTAACCCTCCTTCTACAGTTCAATCTCTAAACTCCTTGTTCCCCCTACACTCTCACTACGTATCACCCTGTTTGCACCATGACTCTCAGAAAGTTGGAATAGAGAAAGCCTTCATTTATTTTCTCACAATCCCCAAGATTGCACCCAAAGCTCCATATCCCAGCTTCTAATAGCAACTCCCTACACCTCCCACAGCTGCCAATCTAGTCCCCCCATAAAAACCATACTGCAAAGCCCCTGTCTGCCAGCCACCCCCACTTTCTATTGCTACCCTTAATTTTTATTTCCTCTCCTCCACAGAAATCCCCAAAGAAATTTCCTTTTAGCTGTTAGCACAGCTTCCCACCGCTTGTTCCCAATACTGCTTTGTCAGAGTCAACGAGGCTGAGAACAGCCCTGCTCCTGGCACCAGAGCAGCTATCACACAGCACTCCGTTAGCTCCACTGAGTTTGTCCCTGTGCAGAGGATGGCACGACAAGAGAAGGCTGCAGCCCCCACCCCAAGGCTAATGCTATATTTATGGACTGGCCTTCAGCCCAGCTGCAGATCTCAGATGTGCCTACCTCCTAACTTCAGCTGCTTAAGATCAGCACAGCATTCTCTAGTAACACTGAGGAGAAAGGCAGGGAACAAAAAAAAAAAAAAAAAAATCCTCAAAAACAGAGTTTTCTCCGAGTTTATTGTATGCACTCCAGCATTTTATTTACTGTTCCATGTTCTGGGTCAAAGTTGAAGATCAGTGTTTTTCAGCACAGTTTAGATTACTAGACCCCAACCCTCCTGAAAATTTTCAAATAAGCTCATTCTTAAAAGGTCGTTTTTAACAGGTTACCATACCAGTAAATTTTGAGACATGTAGTTCTTTTTCTATTGTATCTCGTCACATGAGAATCGTATGGTACTAGGTGACAGCCAGAAACAGCTTACTACAGAAAAAGCCCCAGGCATTGTTTCGCCACTGGAGTTTGAAAGACCCTTGAGGGAACCAGTATGTTCTGACGTAATGCACCAGGCTGCCAGCATTAGACCGAAATCAACAACATGCAATATCCTTTATTACATTAGACCAGCACAAGTTATGGTTTCAGAATTCTGCAATTTCTAAATTGTTTACTTACTTTTGTCACTTCCTCAGCCCATATCTAGCCAGCAGTAAGAGTAGGGGGAAAAAAATAAAAACATACAAACTTAGACATTGGTGGTACTTGAATACAGGATGCACCCATACTTTGGCTTTTAACTACTTTCCTGCCCTCAGAACTTCACAGGGGTTTGAGGAATGCTCTAAGTCAGTTGCCCAAAGCCCTTCATGTACAATGAAACTACAATGAGTATGAGTAGCACTACACCTGTGAAATAAATTAGATACTGAAGAGCGTATGACTCGCAGAACTTATATGTTACAAGAATCTATTTAAAACAAGCTATTACAACATGAGACATAATTACTTAGAAAATGACATGACTCAGACAAACTAAATTACTTTATGGAGGAATTTAAGTTACCTTAATGTGGTAAAATATTGGAAAACTACGGAAAGCTGTTCTCATTTTAACATCATGTTAAGACTGAAACAGACAAATGATTTCTCTTGCTAATTCCACTACCGGTTTCTTATTTCACAAGCTTTTCTTTATTGAAACATAAATTTAATTAAAATTGCTACAGTGGTATCTCAAACTGAGTATTAAAGCAATAGCAAGTAGTACAGCAAAATCATAGAACTGCAAGGAATTTACTCTAGAAGTTAATTACTTCTGCACTGCAAGAGGGAATTGGAACAGCAAGCTGTTCTCCTTTAGCCTTCATTTTCTGCAGTTGTAAGAAGATGACACCATCAGGACTTTGGTAGAAAGAAATGTGCACAAAGGTTGCAGAAGCGAGTTGTAACAAACAGGTTTATTCGCTCTTTTATCTGATCATGACTGAGAAATCTGGAACACAAATTGAGATGAGACCCACTGTGCTGTGCAGATCCAACACCCAAACAAGGACAGGCTGAATAGCACAGTCTATGTTGTATGCAGTTAATTAACCCCTTTCTTTTCCACTTTCACAATTATGGTGGTAAAACCAACTGCACTGATAAGCCCTTGCAACCAGTTTAGAATATAGTGTACTCCAAGTTAAGCCATTAATTTATGACATTATTCAGTTTCAGTTATTTGTAAAACGTTGCTTGAAGGGAATAATTTCTACGTTATTAGAAATATTCTGATAAAAACCAACATCTAATGCTGTACTGACGTAAGTGTATTTAGTACACTTTCCCAATCCAGTTTGTAATGGAGAACATCTGAAACAAGATCAAATGAGCTGGATAGCAAGAGGAAACATTTGATAGGAAAATGAATGAACACAGGAGGCCAACAAACCTTTAGCCATTTTACATGCAGCAAGTTGAGCACGTAAGAGACATTTACCATAATGTTATTCTCTTCAGGCTGAGAGGTGTTTAGTTGCTTAAGAGCATAGATAAAAGACAAAAGCAAGTTACAACACTGAATATAGCACGTGAACAGAATATTGGCACAAAGCACTCCAAGTTTAAGCTAAGCAAGACTGTGAACTGAATATAGATAAATAAAACCATTTAGATTTCTATTTTAAATAGTGATCTAAGTTACTTCAGTTGTACAGTAAGCACAGGAAAATGTGATTTCATCAAAGATTACATACTTTTATAACAGGGAAAAAATAATCAAATGTAGATGTAATGTATTACTTTGTCCTGTCAAAGAAAGTAGTAAAACATAGAAGTTTGCATCATAACTGAATACACTTTGCTAACCTATTAGTTCAGCACTGTTTGTCAAATATCTTCCTTCATAAATGAGTGAGCCAACAGAAAATGAATCATTTGCATCACACCTATATTCAGGTTAGTCCTCATTTCTATATTGCGGAGGAAATTCTACAATCCAATACTTCTTAAACATGCACACTGCTGTTAAAATGTAATTAAAATTGAAGTATAGGCAAGGTAGTGAAGTAACAGGCCTAGCGTTTCATGCTTTGCCAGCACAAAATTATTTGTGAATAAAACTGAATTATTTGCTATATGAATATTTAAGACTGGTCAAGTAATAGCAGCAGCAACTGGCAATAATTTTGTCCAAGCACCAAACTCTGGATGATTATGCTGGTGATGGAACTAAAACTCATGTACAGAGCCTTTCTTTTAATACTGAGTTCAAAGGGAACAATTTTCCTGTGGTCTTTCTATTGCTTTAGAAAGCAAGGCATATACTTGCTATCAAGCCACAAGGAAGTTAAGTTTCCAAAAAAAAAATTTTGGTTATTAACTATGAACAAATCCAAACAAAGGTATGGTTTACTGTCCATGGCTTCTCTATCCATTGCTTCCAAATTCCACCACTAGCTGACTAAAATCCTGCTCTGCTCTCCATTGTTAGTCTTACAAATTAAGGAAGCTTGACAGGTAGAGAAGTAACTTTTTAATGTAAAATTTACAGAATATAAGGGGAAATAGCATGTATGGACTTAAATTCAGACAACTGAAATACACAAGGACAGTGTGCATGACATGGAGGATTGAGACACAGAAGCAGAACTATCAGGTAAAGATAATGTTGTTTTTTCAGAAGGACCGCCATCCCACCTACAAAGCTCAGTCTCAGATATGATGCTTCTGAGATCTTTCAGGACAGTGGTCCAGTCAGAAAAGCCAGCAAAATCTGACAGTCCTACTTCTGCCTCTTCCATCATGTGCACTGTCCCTGTGTATTTAAATTGTCTGTATTCCTTCAGCATATGTGTGCATGGCCCCTGCTGCATTAACCCTTACAGAAAAATCCACTATCCATCATTAACTGCTGCACTTCTAGGAACGCAGTCTAAAGATAGCTATGAAAATACTAGAAGCACACCCTGCTGAAATTGCATACATTCAGTTGCCTATTCCTCCATTTAGAGGCATTTTAAGAGTTTAAAAAGCAGAAGTTTTTTTATAGTAATTTTAATCTCCTTGAACAAGCATTTCTTGAGGGAATAAGAATGGTTAACAGTTTAAGAGTCTTGCCTGTTTGGTGGTATGAAGTAGTAAACGATATCAAAAGAGTAAGCTACAAATATTTTTGACGTAGAGAAGTCTAGATAGGTTCATCAGTTGGAAGTAATTATACATATGCTTCAACAGTTGTAGAGGTTCAAATGCCAAAACTTGACCTCTGAATAATATGTATATACAACTACCTTGGCAGATTGTAGCAAGTCATTTTTGGCAGTAGGTTCATCTAGTATAGAATAAGGGGAGAATATTCACTTTGGTCAAGTATGTTCAACTTGACAGAATACCTAGAAATAGAAGACTAACACCTTGATCAGCAATTTGCTTTTGTTTCTTTGTGTTCCACTAAGGCATTTCTTACAAAGTATCTAGAAAAATAGTGAGAATAAGAAGCTAGGACTGGAAACATAGCCAAGCAGTCAAGTTTATAAATATATATCAATAAGTTTTAAAATTATGGACAAATTAAAAAAAAAATTCTACTCACTGCAGCTCGAGCTTCTGCAACTTTTGCCTTCTTCAATCTGGTTTTTGCTGCATCCAAATCTAGTCTTTTATTTTGTAACAGTTTACGTTCTTTCTGAAAGCAAGTTAAGTTACTTCATGAGAACAGGTACATATACTTAAAAGCAAAAGCCTGTCTACCTGGGAATTTTTTATTGAAGTATCAGATACAAAAAACATTCTTTAGTTGAACAGAGAGGCCAAATTAGATCCTAATTATTCTCACACATTTTGTACTTAAGGTATATACTTTTAATAGAAGTTACAAATAGAATAGTTACAAAAAGCAAGTTTTCAGCATTATTTTGATTTTACTTTGTCAAAAGGAAGGAAAATACACCAAAGGTACAAGTTCTACCTGACTTTTTCTATATTAGTTTGAGGAAAGCAATAATGTACAATTATCTACTACTTCATTTTGAAGATTTACAGTTACAATTGTTGTCAAACGCTGAAGAATGCACAATTCAACTTACAGTAATAGTTTTGTAATCTCCTTCAATAAAGTTTCTTAGGGGAGTGAGAAAGTTTATAGCAGAAGTTTGAATTAGTTCTCTGTCTGCTGTCCCAATTCGCTTTTGTGTTTCTCCACATTTAATGAGTGCATTTCCTGCAAAGGAAAAAAAAAGTTAGTTTCATAGTGATTCAGGCAAGTGATTAACAAAAGAATTTTCTACAGGCAGGAAAGTTTAGGTCAGCAGTTTGAGATATAGTCCAATGCCATCACAAGGGATTTCAAAAGACATCTGAATCAGCTACAGAGACACCCCAATAAGCAAACATTAAAAAAAAAAAGACACACAAAAAGACCCAGCCACCTAAAACAATCAAACCCACACACTAAACCAATTTTTATTAATAATAAACACAGGTCACGGCAAGATTTCAATGGCAATAGATACAGTATTGTAGAAGAGGCACTAACTATGGTAACTCCATTGTGAAAGCCTATTTTAGAACTGGATATCATACCTACTTATTTTAATCCAACGTCCTCCTCCCCTTATACTACATTTTTGTTTAAGTAAGGAATAGTTGGTAGCAAGGAAAAAGCTCACGTAGCTACTGGAAAAGAACGTGCTTTTCCCTGCCCCATCAACTCCAACTTCTTAACACGCATTTGTACAGTAACTGAACAATATGCAAGCTAGGTATTGAAACTGAAATTAGTGTATCAAGAATATAGCTGTTATTATTATGTTTCAACAGACTGACATGGCTGAGCTGGAAAAGACACCAAGCTTTCAGAGAACTAAAATACTTTGTGACACCACATGAAAGCTAACAGTGTATCTATCTTTATGCAAATAGTCTATGTTACTTGTCTCAATACTGAAAGTTCAGGGACAGTGTAACTGTAAGTACAACTCTATTTGACATTAAAAAACAAGATTTGAGGATGATGATCAGAAGGCAGGCCACAGAAAACAGTATAAAACCATGAGGAAGTAAGAGGAACAAAGCCTTCCATTATTGATTTTGTATCCATAAGTCTTCCATAAAACATTTAATTTTTTTTTAAGTGCACTTTCCTTCTTTTTAAAAGGAACCTCATTTTTTCCAGATATAAAGAACTCATTCTTCCCAGAAAAAAACTCTTCCTTCACACTGCAATTTTAAAAGAAAACAACTAAAGAGAGCTAGCTTTCAGACTTTGGTTGCAGACTGTATTTGATATACAGATACCTATGCATTTCAGTTGGTTAAGTTAGATTAACAGCTAAATCTGTTATCAGCAACTTTAAAAGTTGTAGAAAACACTAGAATTAGACTTTATAATTAATGCCAGTGTAAAAAAATCAGATGTAACACCCTGAACCCTCCTGTCATAGGTATATAAATTTGCTGGAGAAGTAAGAAAATTTAGATTATCTTGTACACACTCATCTTTAGCAAAATATTATATATTAAGAAAAGGAGGAATACGGTAAAGTTAGAGAGGCTTCTCACTAGAGAAGTTAATTTCAGGTAACATTTTCACTCCATGCCACAAATAAAATGCATGTGTTGTCAGATGTGCAAATGTGTTCTTTTAACGAAGAAACTAAATTCCAGAATTATTTGTTCTGCTAAGAAAATCCACAAAGATGGTTACGATTCCAAGAGCAGGTTATATTTCTAGATTTGGATAGAAACCTCATCACTGATCTCCTAATGCTCAAGGTTATACAGCAAGTCATCTCAAACTGATACAAAAGTCACTGAAGTGTCTCATCTAGAGGAAGACAAGAAATATCGTTTTACATTTATAGGAAAAACTAGAGCTGTGCATTTTCCCCCCTTAATTTCTGCAACACAAGACATATTTTTTGCTTCTACTTACCATAGGCTGTTCCTGGGCCAAATTCATTCCCAGCATCAATCATATACTGGCCTAGTAACTCTGGATTATTCATGCGACTTGGTGCTTTGCGGTCCAACTTCTCATAGACAAATTCTTCTATTCTGGCGTCTAAAAAAATGTTTACTTGAAATCATTACTGTCATTGAAACACAAGTTAGAAATAGAAACAAACACACAAACACACACACACACCCCCCCCAAAAAAAAAGAAAAAAGACATTAAAAATCCAGACATTAAACTCAACTTTAAGTGAACAATTTTAAAGTGAAGATCTTGTTCTTGAAAAGTAATTGTACTCCATGTTTGTTATGCTGTGTTCAAGCATTTCTTAGAGCCATCTGTGAAAGTGAAAAATTATACTTTTCCTCTCCCTTCTACAAGTATATTTATACAGTTTTTCAAAATTTTGTCCAGAAATTTTCACTGTAAAAGCATAATAGAATGCTTCTCCTTAACAAAACCAAACAGTTTTTTTTTCCCTCTCTAGGAAAAAAATTGTGAAAATTGTTCACTAGAATTAGCAGTGTAGGAATTAAGTTCAACAACTACAGGAGCTTCCCATTAAGATATTCTGAAAGTTTGTTAACTCCAGAAATTATATCCTCTCTTTCCCAGTCCACCTGCATCCTTTAAATGCTCAGAAACAAACCACTAAAGATATTCACAAGTGTTTTATTTCGTATTCCCATCTTTCCTTAGTCTGAGCAACAAAATTATCAAAAAAACTTATTCTTACTATATGATCATAAATATCCACCTATTGTAATATTAAGCCACAGTATGGTTCTTGGGTGAAAAACCATCACAGACATAAACAGGGACAGTGTTAATTACAATAGCAAACTCCTCAGATGCAACACCAGATTTCTCTGACCAATTGTTTTGACTTCACAATTAGCTTGCTTTATTTATGCAGATGGTATGAACTAATTTCAGCTTGCAATAGTACAGACAACCAGAAAGAAGCTCTCCAATGAACAAACCTGCCACTTTGATGCAACAAAAATAACAAATACTGTTAATTAGTCAACTTTCATCAGCACTGAATTAAATAACTATTCTTTCTTGAAGGTCACAAAAATTAACCTAAGACAGCTGAACACTGGTGCCAATACGTTCCCTGACACTAAGGGTGAACCAAAAATGATCTAAATTCATTGTTTTTAATTTACTCTATCCATAATATTTATTTTTGACTAAATAACAAAAGAACCAAAAAGCAATCTAAAATTATTGGACTATTATCTGGCTCTGGCCTAGAGGTGCAATTAAAGGTGTAACTGAAAGTCCTTTTTCCTCCCCCAGACCGTGTCACTCCATTAACAACCACCAAAAGAAGCTCTCTACAGCATGTGATAGTCCTTCCAAGTAGGCTGCCAAACAGCTGAACAGACCAAGACCACTGCTTAACACTGAGTATTTTTAGCCATCAGAAAATTGACTGGTCAGCATAACTGAGATACTACCATATATTATCCTTCTTCTGAATCTTCCTCATGCAGTTCTGCCAGCCTACAGTTAGTGATTCAATATTCTACAAGTTTCTGAAAAAGTCAATACATATTACAAATACTGAATTAAATGAACAAGACAACTATTTCCTCCGGTGTATTCTGTAAGTTCTATTGCGTCCTTCCCACCGGATTAGTTGGTCTGATTTTTATATTTGTTTTTTAAACACTGCTTTTATGCAACTACAGGATGCAACAGACTTCCAAAATAATACTTCAAAGAGCAGCATTATTTGGCATTAGAGATATACCTGTACTAAAAAATCCTAACTCGGTATGTCACTACAAGGAAAATATTTATGCTTTCAGTGCAGAAATATTAGCGGTACTATAATTTCATCATTTGAGCAAACCTAAAGGAGGTTTAAATTTTTTTTGGTAACAGTAGTTTGCCCAGTGGCTAGCAACCAGGTCTTGATTTGAAATCTCGATCTACACACTAAGCAAATTCCTATTGCTGCCAACTCTAGTACAACTGCCACAAATGGCACAGATGACTGTACCATATGAGACTGAAACTAATATCCTCAGCATTACTACTCATAGAGCAATTTCAGAAACAAATAAAATTAACACACCAGAAAACTACATTTCTTCTACTTATGTTTTTTCTGTTATTTTTACAGTAATAGATTACCAGTGATGAAAGCATATTTGAAACTTTACTGTATTGCCTAAGCATGGTGTGTAAAACGCTGGCAAATGATAAAAGAGTCAGCATCTGGAGAAAATCATTCTTTAGTAAAGGAATTGTTAAAGACAGACATTTCAGTTCATCTTGCCTGCTCCAGGCTGAATTGTATTGGGCAGACAGTTTGAAGTAATGAAATTGTAATGCAATTTCTTGAGCCACTGCATCTACTCCATGAAGAACTTCAGAGTTCTTACAGCTACCTAAGATTTCTGGAATTAAAGTGGGAAATTCAATTAAACAGGAGACAACTCAAAAACCAGCCAACCTGAGACTGACCATAGTATGGAACCAATGCTATAGAGATCTCCCATCTAAAGCTTTTCCCATTTATAGGGTTAAGGATTGGTACCAGCAATTGGTACTGTGTCTCCAATTCTGAGTAGCTCTTCAAAACATGCTTTCCCTAACTCCAGCCTTTAAATTTTAAGACTGCTATACTTAGTCATAACTTATGCAATACTTATTGCAGTAAACATTCACATTGGCAAATCTATTAATTCAAAAGTTACAAACAACAACTTGAAGGGCTCCTTACTTGGATTTGGCTGCAGTAATACTTCTGTTTGTTTCATTATTTTTTCTGTCCACAATTTAGTGCATTCTGCTTTGCTGAGAAGGTTCTCCAGGTGAGCATCCAGTTCAGTCTTCTCTGCTTGACCAAGCTTTTCTTCTGTGAACTATGATGCAGACAGACAGGTTGAAAATACTGTTAATCCACAGAAATCATTTCCCAGGAAAAATTTAAGACAATAACTATTCACTCATGTTAGTTGCAGATCATGCTTTCAAAGATATAATCATTATCCAGTCATCAATAAAAAAAATGATAAATTTGAAAGTCATTAAGTACAACACCACAGCCTTACTATCAGAGGGAAAAAGGGGCAGGAGAGCATTAATCAGATCAAGATGAAGAATGTAAATTACAACTTTATGTAGAAATCCTCTGCTCTATTTGGTATGGAGAGTTCTCACTTGAAACACTTTGTCCGATTTTGCATAGTGCTCCTTGAAACAGGAGCAAAAGGAAAGAGTCCAGAGGTAACAAAGGCAACTTCAGTCTTGTATATTTTCTAATTTTGTCGCTTCTCCCACAATAAAACCTCAAAACACAACAGATTCTCATTGCAGCTACCTTTAATGTGCTTTAAAAATGTTGTCATGCCCACAACAAGCAGGACAAAAAGTAGTGAGTTTAAACTTCAGTATGAAGATTTAAGTTAGAATTATACGTTACAGAAAGCTTTTAAAGACAAGGATTAAAAAGTAAAATAGACTTCCCTGGGAAGTTGCAGAATAAATATCTTTGAGGATAGGAGGTGTTTTCTTTTTTAGAATAGGACAAATCAATCTTTGATGAACTGTTTAGGTATAACTGATCCTGTTATGCATTACAGAAATGGTAAGATGACCTCTGCTGTTTTCTTCCAAGCTGTGTTTTCAGCAACAATGAAATAGAATGTAACTCCATTTAGCTAAATAAATCCAATTTCACTTGACATTAAATTCACGCCAACTCTTATTAATCCATAATCAGTTTGTACTTCAATCACAGTTCTCTGGGAGAGGGGAAAGCCACACATTTCACATCAGGGAACCAAGCAAAACCGGAATTGAGGGTTTTGCCGGCCTCTCCTCAGAGCAGTAGTTCTTCATGACAAAGATGATCTCATCACTTAACAGCCTGTTCAAAGTCAGGCATTTGCAGAAGGACCTGGCTTATGATTAAATTCCTAACAAGCTTACCAATTAAGAATATAATAGGACTGCAAGCATTTTGACTGTCAAATTTCATTCCTAATAAGTTCTTCAGTGCGATATTTAAACTCACAGTAAGAAGAATACAAGACAAGTAAATTGCATTGTCCAAGTTTGTTTTAATTTCCATCACACGTAGAATAAAAACCACTTTGACAGCAAGCACATCTAAAAGTCTAGCTGGATGCTGCAGCATTTGCAGTTCTACACAAAAGCAAGCTGCCTTTGTGAGAAAGTTCAGTTGCAGTATAGGGAAGACTGGAATTTATTTATGGATTTATTACTGCTACTGTTTAAAAGGCTCTTTAAAAAGATGTCAGGTATCGTAATTTGTTCTCAGAAACTTTTTACAGATTTATTAGAATACAATATAACTGGTCTTGAAATTATTTTTTACTAATTACAGAGAAGCATAAGTCTGTGAAATGGGCTTTCCTACTAATATCTCCATAAGTCTACTCAGCAGTGTGAAGATTGCTTAGCCAATGTTAGATTTCATGTATACACTTAAAGGAAAAACGTAATTTTAGCAATACTAAGTAGTGTGGCAAGTAGTAGTTTGACAGAAGAATGGTTTCCGGCATCAGCATAATGCAACAATATTACCACTCTGATTTCCCATCTCAGTTACCCTGAAACCTAAAATTTGAACTGTTCTCTGTTTTATGTCCTTTTTCAGATATTATTCCATCCCTTCCTAAGAATAAGAACAAAATAAGGAAAGTGGTGCTACAGATCAGTAATTTTTCTTCTGCTTAGAAAAATTGTTCCAAGGTAGGCAGACACTAATGGTTTTCTACTTCAATTAGAGCTCTAAACAGTTTTGTTTTGCTTTTTATTAAAGCTTAAAATATGTTATACAGAGATACTTAATGTAAGCACTGCTGGAACAAATCATATCAGTAAATCATTTAATCCATCCATCTATCTTTATTAAATTCAAAATATATACACAAGTTGCCTGAATGTGACCAGCTCACACAGGATGAAATTGTACTGTTTTGTACACAACCGGGTTATCACAGCCCAATTGACATTTCAAGTCTACACTGCAAAATCACTAGAAGGAGAAATTATATTAAGATAAGCCTCTAACTTCAGGCAGAAGTCATGAACAATAAAAGTATTTCTGCTACCAAAGAGCAAAAGTCCAGCTCATTCCTGAGTGCTACACAGGCAGCTTGTCAATTACAGAGCCTGGCAAGAGGAAGGACTCGCATTCCTATTACTACACTCCATAGCATTATTTCACCTCAAATATCACTAACTATAACCATTTGCTACTTTGTTGCAGTAATTGCAATTTGTGGAAGACTGACTGAGGAGGACTCCTTCGAAGCATTTTCTGCCTGCCAGAAGGAAGGGTAGGCTTTGGAGGAAGATGGCCAGTAGGCTTGATTTTTCTGTAGATTACTAACCAGAATATGTCAGTCTGAATACAGTATAATCTCACCCACAGAAGGAACAGGCTTCCTGGAACATGAATATCAAGCAGTTTTGGGAAAAACAGCCCCAATTTCCTTGTTACAGAAAAGTCTGATAAACCTGTGAAACACTAGCAAGATGTTCACCATCTTGTAAAACAGCTGAAGTAGAGCTGAAATGGAAATTTTAAGTTGTTCTCCTACATACCATTATTATGCTGCTAAACTGCTTCATAGGCTTTGGTGGGCTTTTTTTGTTTCTAATGTCCCAAAGCAACTAGTGTCAGATCATACCATGTCATGCAGCAATGTCTGAACATAAAGTTTAGCTCAAAATACAGAACTGTCATTTTTACTGGAGGACACAAAATGTGTACCCAGATGATATGAAAAAAAAATCCACAAAATTATTACCCCTTAATATTATCTGTAGGCCTTATACAGTAACTTTAAAAAACCCAACACAACAGGGGAAACAACAGTAGCACACAAAACATGAGTTACTCAGATTGTAAGAACATGTTAGAGATTTGATTCTTACCCTCAACAGCTTCATTAACCTCATTTCAGGGGAAAGTAGCTGCTGGCAGAGCAAAATTCTTATTTCCACATTTCCACTGAATTTTAGTTTAGATTAAGCAGATAACTAATGTAGCTATTCAGATGTAAACCGACAATGCAGATAGAGCACACTGGAGTAAACCACCTTTAAACCGTGACAGACTGTAAAAACCTACATTAGATTTAATGCAATAAACTGATTTAAATGTAAAACGTCAAGATAAAAGAGACAAAATCACGAGGTCCCATCCTAGGATCTTACAATGAAGGATGAACAGTATCTCCTTTTTTTCCTTGTCTAGTAAGAAAAGGGAAAGGGGTAAAGGCTAGAAAGGAAGAGATAGTCTGGAAAATATGTAAACCTGGAAGAAGCTAGGGGTGGGAGATGGGGGGGGCAGTAAGGGGGAGAAGGATGGAAAGACCTCCATAACAAAGAGAAGCCACAACAACGTTTTCTGACCAGTTTGCATTTTTAGAGCTCTGCTGTGCTGCTGATCATTGGTTCTGCTTGAATATTGAGATTTAGGGCAATATATCAGACCGATCAGACCAGGTAACAACTTTAATCACGTTCCAAACCTGACTGTGACCCAGCGAGAACTCATGAGAAACCAAAGTGCATTACTATGCACTGCTTGGACGTCCACCTCCCGACAGGAAATCCGTTCAGGTTTGATTATATAAAGAAAGGGGATTACAGCTCAAGACAACAGCTAAGGAACAAAAGCCAATTACAGTGCCCTTAGCGTGAAGAAAGGGGGTAAGACCGATTGAGAAACAATAGACTATCAAACAAGCTTAAAAACGATACTAAAGCTCAAACAAAACAAACAAACAAGCAGACCTAAGCAGACACATGCTTTAATGTGTCACATCAGAGCTCGAATTCTACCGATCCAGCAACAGGACACGCTTTCAGCAACCAATAAAAAACACCAGCTTATTTCAGGCGAGACGCACCTTTGTCCTTTCCACTCATAAAGTCCGACCGCATCTCCTCGCAGCTGATGCCTGCTCAACTCGTGGCCCCCAGCCCAGGCGCCTTCTCCCCTCATTCCCTGTCCTGACCTTGGGCTGCCTCAGCCTCTCCCCGCCAGCACTCCCGAGGCCAGCAGTTTTGCAACCAGCTTGGACAAAATCCCCGGGTCCTGACAAGCCCCAGGCTAGCAAGGGACCCGCGGGGGAAAGAGCCACCTCACAGCAGCACATCGCTGCCCAGCCAGGCCAGGCGTCTGGGCTCCCCCCTCGCCAGCGCGGCCAGGCCTGTTGCTCCCTCCGAGCTGGAAGCCCGCGCCGGGCCCAGCCGCCAGCCCGGCCCCTGTTCCCCCGGCCTGGGGCGGAGCCGAGCTCCCCGGCCAACGCCCCGCGCCGGGCCCGGCGGCGGCCCCATGAAGCCAGCCCGCGGCCTCGCCCACCTCCCTCAGCTGAGGCCGCGGCGGCGAAGCGCAGTCCTAACAGGCGAGCGGGGCGTACCTGCACAGCGCGGCTCAGGAAGGTGCCCGCGTCGGCCGCCAGCTTCTTCACATTGAAGTCCATGATGTTCATCTTCGGTGGGGGAGAGGGAGGGGAGGAAACGCTGACTCAGCCCGCACACCGGCAGCGGCGGCAGCCGCTCCGGCCCGTCCCTGTGGGGAGCCGCCGAGGGGGCGGTGCTAGGCCCGGCCCGGCGTCGCAACGGATTGGCCACTGCGGTGGCGTCAGCAGCAGAGCCCGGATCAACCGGTGGAGCGGCGGCGATGCCCGCCCCGGCCTCGGCCTCGGCCCCGCCTCGCCTCGCCTCGCGCCGCCGTGAGGGGCCGGTGGGTCTGCCGGGGTCCCGGCGCGCGCCCCGCCTCAGGGAGCCCTGGCCGTTATCGGCGCGCTCCAGGGCTGACGGCTGCGGCGAGTCCCAGCCCGCCTCTCCGGAGCCGGTCGCGGCCTTTACCGTAAACACACAGCGGGGTGGGGAGAAAAGGCAGTCTCCTTGTCCGGGCGGTGGCGGCCTGCCCGGGGCACGTTTGTCCCCGACCCTACGCGCGGAAACCCCGCTGCCCTGGGGGCTTCGGCCCTGCCTGTCCCGCCGGGGCTGGCACCCTCCGACCCGGCTCTGAGAGGGCAAGGTCCCTCCGCCCCCAGGGCTCAAGTCTTTTGTAAGTCAAATCTTGTTTGTCTTCATGGAAAATACTTAGGACAGAGCGTAGAAACGTAAGCTGGGAAAGGATTTTTGCGAAGGCGTTCAGAAAACGGGTGTTTATTAAAAGAGCTTGTGTAGATAAACATATACCGAGACACAATTATAAAATAGCACCATGCATCACAAAGGGAGTATTTGAAAATACCTTGAGTATAGTAGCTGCACATATATATAACTTAATGCTAGCCACCAAGCAAATTAGTCTCTAGCAACGAAGAAAATAGTCTCTAATTGTAATAATTCCCATTATTATTCCATCTCTCATCATGATTTTCAAATGCTCGAGAGGAAAGGACCTTTGACATGGGCTAGCAATATTTATTATTTGTGTTGTAAACATATTTACAATGTGGCATCATTGGCAACAAACTAGTATTCCCAGCTTGAAAACGGTCCTGGTCATTCAGTTAAGTAATTTAACTCATAATCCAAATAGAAAGTAACGTTTGGCTAAATTTGATAAAGTCAGAGGAAATCCTAGGGCATTACGACAAGAAGTGAATTCCAGAGAAAGGAAATAACTGTAACAATCAATGCAATCTTGCTTACATGCCGGTCAGATTCCAGGAATTAAAACCAAGACAAAACCCAGGCTGTGTATCGTTCCCATTGTACCTTTAATGCTGATAAGGAGAGGGCCTGAGAACTATTGTGCGTATGTGCTTGTTTTGCTTGAATACTTTTTACGTTTTTCAGCTTTTATTGTCTCACTTATACTGGGTGTAAGTGCTTATATATAAGAACTCTGTGGCAAGTTTGTTTCCATTTCTTAAAATGAGTTTTACTAGCATATAAAGGTCCCATGGGTCTCTCTTGTAATGCTCAGCACTACATGGTCATGTAAGAGCTGATTACGATTTCTTGTGGTATCAGTGCAGGCCATGTGGAAAGACACTAACATAAAAGAATTTAAATTTGGTCACACAGATGCAATTATTTCATTTCATAGCTTTCATTAGTGCTAAGCATCAGCAGTTCCCATTGAGTTCCCTTTGAGTTCCACAAAAAGATGCCAAAAAACTGAGAACAACAGTGCCTGGCCTTGAGGGAGAAGCACCACCTCAGGTGAGATGTACCTTAACAGTGCCTTGGGAGAGTGGTGTGTCCAGGTTGGAATTGAGAGCAACCAACACAGTCTAGCTCTTCCCAAACCAAAATAGTGCTAGTTCTTCCCTGAAGCTTGTACCCTGTTGCTGCCCATGGCATGTGAGCCTCACTTGCCAGAGAGGAAAGTGCTGCTTTCTGTGGCATATTGACTGAAAGCCTTGACACTCCGCTTTTTCCTTCAGAAAATGGTTAGATACCTCTCCCTTCTAGCATAACCTGGATGGAAGAGGAAGAAGGCTCCCATCCTTTAAGTGCCTATGGGTTAGAGTATTCTCGTAGGATTTGGAATACCTACTTCTAATTGCTTCTTTCCTAAGGAGCCCTAAGCACAACAGTACCAATTCTTAGGAAAATGCCTTAAGTAGACGGTACTTCCACCTTTAGCAGATAGGCTGTTTGGCATATGTGGGGCATTAGATGTGTTTTTTCAGTTCTCACTTTTAACATCCTTCCTCTTTTCATGAATGTTTAAGCCGTAAGAATGTGAGTGAGGGGGAGAAAATAACTCTTCAGGCTAATGGTTACAACATTTATTGAAGAGGAAGATCTGTTCTAGTGCATGTTTATATATTTCATATAAAACCCTAATTTGGATATTTTTTTCCCTGTTTTATCCCACAATGTAAGAATAAATTCAGTTATTGGATCACAACGTGGAACTCCATGCTTCCTGAGCTCTGCAGTATTCTACTACTTTTAAAACACTACTGAGTTACTCCCTTTCTTGACATTCTCTTTCACCACAGCCTGTAAGCCTGTAACATAGTATCAGGACAAACCCTGGAAGTTTTTTTGGCATCCTAGAAGAAATAGGCATTCAGGTGTTAACAGTTGAATCTCGGAGATTCCTGTTGTCATTTTAAGAGACTGCCTGCCCTGTCCTATTGGAAGCTTCAATACCTGGTCCTGGTGGGAAATGTGGTCCCTCTCTACTGCTGCTATTCAAAGCCAAAAGCATTGTCAGGGATTTAGATTTGGGATAAACTAATGCATCTGGCTCAGGTAAGGAGAGCCATACCTAGCATGTGGGCTTAGTTACAAGCTAGGTACTGACTGAGAGAGCCCTGAAGGTATATTCAAAGAATGTACAGTGTGTAGAGATACCCTAGCTTATTCTGATAAAATCAGCTGCAGACAGCTGAGGAGTCAGCATGTTTACTTCTGCCACCTGTGTTGGAGTAGCTGTATCTTCCTTCAGAAGTGTAGGGTAGACAGCAGGGTCGGTCACTTGTAAAAGTACTGAAGTATAAGCCACAAGAGAATGTACAGAATCATCTCAGGCTGAAAAGGAAGTTGAAGCATACCATGTCCTCTCATGTCTGATGTTTGAGAAGAAGGTGAGCGACCAATGCACCAGCAAGTATGGTGAAGACAGTACTTTGCCTACTGCCTGATCTTCAGGCACGTCCAAAAAGAAGAAATAACCTTTTACAGCACTGTACTGTTGGATATAAACAGACCCTGGAACATCCCTGCCGATGATTAGAAGTAGAATTTATATAGAGAACATCAATGCTGCTACTTGGAAATAGTTTGAGCAAGGGCTTTGTGGATTTCTAATTAAGCTTTCCTGAAGTGGGATACAAATAAGACCAATAGTTAGAAATGCTGTAGTTCTAACCCTTAATATCTCTCTAGATCATTACATTTGTCTACCTAAATCTTGATCATGTAGCTGTAAAGTTTTGCAGCAAAGCATTACGTTTGAATACACTGTAAAATAGGCAAGAAGCTTGAGATCTGTAGGTTGAATAACTAGATGCTGCAGCACAGTCGCTGTTACCAACTCTGTATTAACTTTGCTTCTGTGTCAGGCTGATCTGTGAATAAATTAATCTTAAGATTTTATTTCCTGTCATTAGACTTTTTTTGAAAAGCTTGATGAAAATCAAAAGCATTGAAAGTGTATGGAATCGAGCATTTCTTAAGGTCACTTTGCAGAAAAATTGTAGTTTTAGCATGGTTTAGTATGGTTCAGAATGGCTTGATAGATAATGTCAATTTTTATTTTTTGTTTGTTGACCTTGCCATTAAGGTGCACTTTAATTTTAAGGAATGTAAGATTGTCCTAAAATATTTGAATTTTAAAGCAATGCTTTGAATACCACTTACCAATATCCAGTGTATCCATGTTTCCAGTATTCTTTCCTTGATGCTAACTAGTCTTGGATCATATCCTTAAAGACAGTTACCAAAACCACCCAAACCAACCAACCAACCAAAAGTATATTATTAATGTAAAGATTTATAGTATAATTAAGAAAATAAAATGTTTTTATAAGAATAATGGCTTGTAACTTAATTGCTTCTAAGCTGACTCCCAGTACTGCTACTGAAGGTAGTACAGTACTTCTGACTTTATGGGAAGGTAGTGTTTCAATCAAAAACCTTAGAGTCGAAGATTTAACAAAGACAACAAAAAATGCCTCCATAAATCAGTTTATATCTCTGTAAAAACACAGTAAAATACATAAGCAAACACATTTTGGTAGCATGTGTAATCCCAATAGTGTAGTACCCATGTTGGAATTCATACATACTTAGTTCTATAATACATTCAGTTATATGGATCACATCTTGTGTCACTATATGTATATACACTATTCCTCTTCCCACTCATGATTATGTAATTGCAGTGTATATTTGCATAAAACAGCTGGTTTATGATTATTTATGTATTTATGTTGTCTTTTAATGCAGTTAAACAGCAGGAAACGAAGAATTCTGGCAATGTATTGCCAGTCACAACTCTGCAGAGCTCCAACTAATACGTTGAAGAATAGTAGCAGTCCTGGAACCAGATTTTCAGGAGACATGTGCATGAAAATCTGAAGGTAAATTTGATTTAACATTTATTAATGTAGTGAAAAGATATATAAAAATAAAAGGAGCAGAATGTGTCATTTTAAATAAACTTTATTAAATTTTACCTCTGTTTAATAGTCAAGCTTGTTTTACTAAAATAGGTAAGGGCATTTGTTTGTGTGTGAGTCTATATCTTCTGTGCCAGCATTAACAACTGTGAGCTTAGCTTGATAATAACCAGGCAAAGATTATAAAATCAGTAGTGCCAGCTGCCTGGCCTATGTACAATCAGGCTTTCATGAAAAATCTGGGGACTGGAGTTGACAGAACCAGAAAGCAGCTGTTCTCAACAGCACACTTCCGCTCAGAAACTACAGCTATCTGAGTGAGAATTAATGCTCCTTTTCACATTAGTGCACTCTTTCACTGATCCTTACAGCAGCTGTTGCTGTGCTTCCCCTAAACACTTAAACTGGAGTTGCACTAGAACCGTAAGCAGCAACTGGCAAATCATTCAGTAGGCAAAAGCCCTGAAATCTCAGGGAACCCGGACTAGGTAAATCATATGTTGTTTTTGTGATCTTTGTCCTTTCGATATCATACTTTCTGGAGCCATAGTGGGTTAGTGTGATACCCAGGCAGGATAATACTTTGGTCCCACACCCCAGCTGTCTATCTTATACTTGGAGGAAGATTGTATGGAAAATTCTATAGGCCATAACCAGCCCCTGTGGAAATAAAGTTTTGGGATTTCTTCCTTTTTCTGTGCAATCATAGTTTAACGACTAGAGGTTTAATTGCAGCTCTGCCACTTCCTTGCTGATGACTGTGAGGAAGTCACTTTGTCACATGGTAATACAGTTTCTACATGTGTGGTATAGGAATAATTAAACTGATTTTCTGTGTGTGACACTGTGAGGTCTGTGTAGGAAGCTGGAAGGTGAAATTATTTTAAGAGCATGGGAAGACCATATCGAGGAACAAAGTTTATATGGTTTTGATTGTAACTATTGTATCTTTTCTAGCTAGTCTGAACTATCACATGGCAGTTGTGTCAGTGACTGGGATGCCAGCCCGCATAGCTTTTGAACATACATATTGTTAGTATAAACATAATCATTGAAATCAATTGAACAGTCTCTTTTCCTGTCATTTTGCACTTGCTTGTCAGGAAGCATGAAAAAGCAAAATTTATCTGTCTTTTTCAGAGATGTTTGGAGGAGTGGTGAATCCTGCATTACTTGAACTGAGTTCTTCAGAGTTTTTTCCATAGACAAAACTCAGTAAACTGAAGCTCTTGATTCTAATAAATCTTCTTCATGCTCCTATAGTAAGAGGTAGCATTAAGTAATAAATGTTCGACTATTCATATTCGATTGTACTTTTAAATATGCATTTATATAAAGGCCAGAGTATCCCGGAGAGAGATGCTCAGATCTAAACCGATATTTGGAATGTTTGTGAAAACTGGAATTGTTGCAGCCCACTAGATGTCAGTGTAGCCACACAATAGAGTACTGCAGCTCTGCTCGCTAGGCAGGTAGGATTGGGTGTGTTTTGAGCAATGGGTGAGTTGTCTTGAAACATGGAAATTGGCTATGAAAGGTCTGTCATATTTTTATGTAACTCTAGGAAATAGTTTCAGGAACAGTGCTGCAACCCATTTATTCTGATTGTATGATGTAGTTCCTACCAAACAATTTGTATGCAGCAGAAATGCTTCAGGGAATAGGAAGACACTTCAGAAGCAACCAAAGGAAATATTTCTGAATAAATGGACATTTGGTGACCTAAAAACTAGTAGAAGAAACTGATATCAGTAAATAATTCTTTGATTCCTGATTCTCTTCTCCAAATGAGTCTCTCTCCTCTAAAATGTGACAGCTATTCTGGCCTTGATATGAACTGAAATTATGACATCTATTATGGCTTGGGGAAATGCAATTTTAGATCTGAAAACACAACCAATAGTAAGGTTCATTAGAAGATGGAATTATGTAAAAGTACAGAAACTTACAAAAATGGGAAACCTACATAAAGAAAAAGCAGTATTTGTGGAAAGTATAAATACAGGAAAGGTAGAGAAATTCCATTAAAATATTAAAAAGCTGGTGCTGTTGAAATGTAAAAGGTAAGATAGAACAAAGCACAAAATTTGATGTTGCAGATTTAAAGACAGAGAGGAAAACTTCAGATGATTATTCAACATTTGCATAGATTTGTTGGTGTTTGCAGGAAAACCATATAATAGCCCAGACTGGAAGGAACACCGAAAGATCATCTGGTCCAACTAGGGAGTCTAGATGAGATTTCTGTGAAGTTCCAATCTTGGAAACCTCCAGTGATGAGGACTCTGCCATGTCCCAATCCAGTGATTGATTGCTGTTACTGTAAAAAATTTCTTTCGTGTATGAAGACAAAACTACTAGTTCATCTTGTATGCGTTGCCCTTTGTCTTCTCCATGTGGCTTCTTGTGAAGAGAGAGCCTCCGTCCTCTTTGTAGCCACCCTTTAAGTATTGGAGTACTGTGATGAGCTCCCCCCTGAGCCTTCTGTTCTCCAAGAAGAGACCTAACTCAGAAATTGCATTAATAGTATCAATGTCAGTGAAAGTACTCATGTTTGCTAGATGATATATTTACTGGGTAGTGCCAGACTATGAATGATAATTTGACTGTTGAATTTAACGTTTTTCCTGGTTTTTGGAAGGCAGAGGTAAAAAGTACTAGGCCATGTAAGAAGTCTCTGAAGCATTCTTGTTTGAGCCACTGTTAATTTGCTAGTCAGCAACCCAAGAGTCATGCAGATCACCCTTCTCCCTGTATCCCTCACACTCCTTCTCCATTAGCAGCCTTTAAATTACCTCTTGATATATAAAGGTTTGTTCTAGCTCCAAACTTATAGCTTTGTTTATTTTCCACCTAGGGTACATCTTCTGTGTGCTCATTTGCATATTCTCTGCAACTCTCATTCTGAAAGTATTTATATACTGAACTGTTCTACACACCTGTAGATATGCATACTTAAATATTTTTTTAAAAAAGTAATCAGCCTGGACATACGTATTTAAAAATATTTTTTAAAAAAAATAAACAGCCTGGAGGTGCATATTTTTGTTCTTGGCTCACAAAGCCTAACTGAAAACATGAGAAAGATACATAGGAAATCATTGCACTACTTGAAGATTTTTCTGATCTTTTTCACACTTTGCCTTACTTGATTGTTATGTGGAGAATAAAAATAAGGAAAGTATCTTATTCCTTTGCCTTCTTTATTTAAGAAAAAAACCCACACTACATTGGAAAAATCTTGCAGATAACAGAAGAGTTAAGTATTTTTATTACATAGATACAAATGACGATACACGTATTCTTTACTGTATTTCTGAGTACGCGCTTTCATGTTTAACATTTAATCAGTGTACATGTACTTGAATATATGGCACGCTTTTGATAATCTACATCTATAAGCCTCTTTAAAATCATTGCACTAATTTTTTTAATGTACAAATACCCCTTTCCCTGCTTTGAAACTTGTGTAGCAAAAATTACAGTAAATTCCTTCTATTCTTTAATTTTATTTTACACAAGCTTTTGCATTGCTTCAATATTCAGACTTCCCCTTTTCTTTCGTGAAACATACAGAGTTGAAGTTACAGTAGTACAAACAACTGCTACACACAGAGCTACTATTGCCGCTGTTACCGTACTGTTATCATTGTTGGCGTCATAATCTAAAGGCACCACTATTACCTTACTGTTAGTACTATCATTGTTGCTGTTGTAATTTAAAGGCACCGCTATAACTGTACTGTTAGCACTATCATTGTTGCCGTCATAATTTAAACGCACAGATGCTTTTGGAGGAATGAACCATGTGGCTTGTGCTATATTAGACACCTCTGAAATCAAGTTGATATCATCAACAGCACGTATAGCAAAGTAGATTATGGTGCCATTTTGTATTACGGAATGTTCTGGTTCAATTTTAAATGATTCTTCTCTACCAGCCTCCTTTGGTATGAGATTAGAGCAATCCACAGAAGTAGCATGATCAAAGTGATTTCTTAGGTCCAGAAGATTTTCACTGCTTTTTATTATGTAGTGATCAGCTAGGGAAAAAAAAAAAGCATGTTAAGAACAAATTAATATAGATGTTTTAATATCTCTGCTTGTGGTGACAGTATAGGATTTCTAGAGCCATTTTGTAAAAAAATGTGCTAATGATTCCTATTTCTGTACTGACTGTGTTGCTCAGCATGGATGGTTGGCAAGTTTGCTTTTAAACCTTAATTTACGCTGTCAAAGGTCTACTGTTGCTTATTCTGGGAATCCTTCTTTTCACTGGCCTTAAAAGTATTGTTTCACCAACACTCTTAGCTTTGGGCAGACCAGTACAAAATGTAGCTGAATGGGAAACTGTGCTGTCCAAATACAGACATAAGATGAAATGGCAATTTAAATATATGTGTAGACAGCAGGGGCGGGCCTTGCATCTGATCTGTATTTTCTCTCTCAGCATGAGGTTTTGATAGCAAAAACTGAAAGACACAAAATTATTCTCCCATTTGTAATCAAAGAATTGGTAGGTACATTGCTGTAAACATGTTTGATTAATTTTGGGGTGTTCTGCTGTTTTTATTTCAAGTCTGTAGCTTTTCAAGACTTTCTTTTCTTCCCTCTCTCTTCCTATTAAGCATATCTTTTCCTCTTCAGATAGTAGAAAGATGTGTATGGTATACCCAGCACCAAACAAGTGCTATCTTAAACTATAATGCAATAACTGACCACTTTAGCTATAAATGGTTTTAGATATATAGTTGGTAAATAGCAATAAAAGAAGTTGAGATTCTTTTTTTTTTTTTTTACTTTTTTCATTGTGTTGCTGGTTATTAAAAATTTTAGATAAATGTAACATTTTAATCTGAAATTCTAATCTGCATAACTGTAGATTGTATATTTTAACATACAAGACATAAAACTTTTTAAGTCTCTGCCTTATGCAAGGAAAGGCTTGTACATTTCATCTGGAATTTGATTTTTCCTGTACAACAACCTTAAAATGAGTATTTTTGATAGAACATTACTGCATCTCTCTAGTCCATTTACATCCTTGAAAATAGACTAAAGCTTTTTATTGTCCATGTTGGCTGATTTTTAAATTTTTTTTAATTTTGCACAGACTTGAACTTAGACACGTTGCTAAAGTCTCTGGTGCTTCTGTTATAATTTTATTTATTTGATTTGTTTGTTATAGTCCTTGGTTTACCTGGTTTGGCTTTTTTTAACATGAAAAAGTAGGGACTAAAACAGGTATCATGCAACAGGGTAACTTTCTGTTTGGTTACATTTTCAGGTGAGAAAGATGTAGCCCTCATCCCTGAGTGGTGGTCCTCAGGGTATGTCCTTTCAGACAAAAATATTAACCTCATCTCACAAAACTGTAGTGTCTCACTCACCTTTTCCATTGTCTAAGTCACCTCCTGGAGCTGTCCAAGACAAGACTATTGTTTTGTTTTCTATACGAGCACGAAGGTCTGTAATTTTACAGGGTGGATAAATAGGAGAAGAATCTTCTCTTGTCTTCACTACAAGGGAACTTACTGAAATTCTGCTGAAACTTCCCAGCTTGGCTTGGATTTCTTTATCAGTAAATTCAGGTCTTGGTGCATTCATATAAATTTTACCTGTTTAAAACATTTTTCAACTTTCATCATGACAGAACTCTGGATTGCATTTTCTTTTACTATGTGTTATTGGCTTTTCTTATCCTATAAGTTTCCTTTAGCTTATTCAAATTTAGTGGAAAATTAGTGAGGTAAAGACAGAAAATAAGGTCATCTCAAGATTCTCAGCACAAAATTTAGGACACCCAAAAAGCAGACAAAGTCTGAGATGTGTAAAAGTTGGAAATGATGCAACCAGTAAAGCAGGTTGCAGATGTTTATGAGCTGTGCCTGAAATAAGGTAGTTCTATCCATCTCTTCACCCACACTGAAGGCATTAAGAGAGTTTCAGTTATACAGGCCATACTTGTGAGCTTTTTAGCCAATTTTTATGCTGTTTTTTCTAAATTTCGCAATGCATAAGTGTGAGAATGTTAAATTGCAACAACTAATATTTTTTTAAGCATTAAGATGAAAAAGTACTAAAAAATCAAGAAACCTCAAAAGCTAAGCTTTCTAGCAGCATTAGTTTGTATACTAATGCTGCAAACTGAATTTATTTACCCCCAATCCCTGTTTTAAAGTCTCAAGGATAATTACAGATTTGAAATTCCTGTTATGAGATGCTGAAATATATATTCTGAGCAATGTTTATCCTTCTCATGGCTGTAAGAGAAAATAATTTTTACATTAAAGACAACATTTTATGCTATTCTCATACACAAGAAACTGTAGTTGCAGCTGGTTTGTTTTGTTTGGGCTTTTTTGTAGTGGAAATGGTAGAAGGAACATCTTTTAACATAAAATGGAATTTTTGTGAATCTAAATGAGCCCATTTGCTAAAGCGTTATGCTCCCCTACATCAAATCATGCAAAGAATTGTCTGATTCATAAATGCACTTTACCATGTTCTCTGTAGCCTGGTAAATATGACGCTCGATTTTGCCTGAGGCCAAATCTGGTGGTTATATTTCTCCCATGGGCATTCACTTTTACACTATATCTTCCAGTGCCTTGTAAAGCAGTAAAGTATCTTGAGTAAATTCCATCATTCTTTATCGTGTCAGCACCTTGGTATAGAATTATTGAGGATTAATACTTCAAAGAAGATGCCTGCTGGTAAACAAGGTTATTTTTGCTGTTCATACATAAAAACAAAACCTGAACATTACAATGCAGAAAGTCTGGCAGTGTTTTTGTAATGTAGACATCTTTAAAAATGGGTGTGGTCCCACCATGACAGTCATATGTATTTTGTTAAAAAGAACCATTTTGCATTATCACTTTAAACTCGGTATGTTGTTACTATATGAAACCACCAAGTTAATACTTATTTGCTATCTACTACATAAAGCACCTGTAAAATAGAAAAATGTCATGGTTTAACCTTTGGCCAGGAATTCATCAAGACAGGATTCCTTCTCTTTAAGCTAACTTGTGAACTTGTACCTGACTGGCAGCAGTAGATGATCTGCTGGTGGCATTCAAGCTAACTATTTTAAAGCTTGGCAGCAATGTAAAAATAACCTCATGGGTTCAGAAAATAGAAGATGTTTAAGAAACACAGGATAATACATTGAAAACTTATTTTTTTAAGTACAGCAATGTGAAAGCAAGGACAGAATGAGACACTGTTGGCTACTACTGAACTCATAAAGCTACAGACCTGCAGCAGTGGTAAGAGAAAAGAGGAAAGATGAAAGGAGATCAAGAGATGCTGAATTCCATAAATGTCTTGCTATTGCTCTAAGAAAGAGGATTCTTGAAAAGAATAATGCACATACTTAACATACAAAAGAGATAAAGCTAACGTTTGTTGAGCTTTAATGTTAAGACTGTAGTCCAGCTTCATAGTGTATGAGATGGACTAACAAACCAGCTTATTTTCTTTTTGCCGTGCCTCTTGAGGGCAGCTGACTACATGAAGCACACTTTCAGAAAGTAGATATGAGCAATGTACCCTCTACCATGCACATTTCTTATGGTTTCAGCCTCAATAACAGCACAGGAAAGAATGCAGAAAAATTTTTCAGGTAAAGGCCCATGTCTTTGTTTTCCTTACCAAGAAAACGCTTTGTAGCTTACTTCCATCCTAAAGCAAGCAGTAGGATTCTTTGTCTCCCTTTTATTTTTTTTTCTTAATTTAGGGCATAGCTATGACTCAGTCCTTAGTGATAAATCTGAGGGAAGCATGCAGACTTGGATTCCAAAGTGCATAAATGTAAAGGTTTTTACTATGTGTATGAAACCTTACCTGCTCCGTTATCAAGAAGTTCAAGGGTTACTGCTGCAGCACCATCCTTCTCTATGGTGGCTATCACAGCTGCACCAAGAAGAGGCAAAGACCCTTGGCTAACCTCTGCATAAACAACAACTGGATTAAATGCGCTATTTGCCCTGCTCACGTGAGCTGCAGTCCTCACAGGAGGAACATCAGAAGATGCTGGTCGAGAGGTAGCTGTTACTGATATACTTTGAGTTGCTGTATGAACATTTTTAATACAAAACTGCCAGTCACCCACCTGCAAATAAAATACAAAAGTTATAAAAAACTAAAAAACTAGTGAAAAAGCTTCATGTTCTAACAGGGTCTAACATTGTTTCCCTTACATAATAAAAAAATAATTAAAGAAAAGCTGTAGTCTAGTTTATAGGAAATGTTAATTCAGAAAATAAAAGAAAATGTTCAGTCTTTACCTCTGCACTGCCACTTATACTGAGTCTAGCTGTTTTTCGGTTTGAATTATTGATTGTAAAGTCTAAGCTTCCATATTCTCTTCCTTTGGGGTCCCTCAGGAAAAAAAAAGGCTGAGATTGACTCCACGAAATGCTGAAGAAGGTGTCATTTCCCACAGTTCTGTCAACAGGCACAGTAGCATTCATCCATCCAGAATGCTGAACAACTAGCTCTGTGTTTTCAAGCTGGTGTTAGAGAAATAAAATTTGTCTTATTGCTATTTAGTAAAGAAGCATGTAACATATTTTCAGAGTGATTCCTCATCCATTGTACAATATTGTATCCATTCATTGCTGACTTAAAATGGATTAGTCTTGGAGGAGAGAACTGAACAGCATTTATGCCTTTTGGAAACTACCATGAGCAAAAGGTCTCTGCTTACTTATTTAGAACTCAGAACAATATAGAGAAGATGGCAGGCTTTCTAGTTCTGCTGTCTCTACCCACAGGAAAAGAGCCATTTGACACAACTATTGAATGAAGAAAACTAATAAAACCCCAGATTCACTTTATGAGATGGCTGCTTGCATAGTAACTGATTTTAAGTGTAAACTTATGGTAAACAATAAGTTACAGTAAGGGTAAGTCCTTATGTATTGATTGTTCATAAATAATCCTTTAGACATAAACTGTTGACCAAATCTGGGACTAGGATTGGATCCAGCCATACCTGGCCTACTCTCTGAGAAGGAGTTTAGAAAGCAAGGGGGTCCTTTCTGAAACCTTGTCTCAACGGAAGGATCTCCCTGACAGTTCTGTCTGACCCTGTTCTCTCTGCAGTGAATAACCAAGTGTGCCTTGCCATCAAATCTTGTTAAAACACTGTCTCTTTTACCATCAAATTTTCTTAAATCCCTGTTTTATATTAATAAATGTATTGCTGCTTCTCTCTATGGGTGAAGTGCGTCGCTCCATCAGAAAATGCTCCTATTTCCACATTGAGCCACTGAGAATTATGATCATTAATGTCTAGATTAATTCAGTTACTGATCTAGTAAAAGCTTAGGAGTAAAAAGTGTTGAAATTCAGACCTGAATAGATTGTTCAGAAATATCTCCGCTCCCTGATGTAATTGCACTGAATATCCTGGATAATTTACTGGGGGTGGCTCCATCTGCAGCAAAAAGCATTAAACCTCCTGAAAGACAAGAGAAAAAGAATTAGAAATACTATTTTTTTAACTCTAAAATTGCTAAATTTTATGTGAGTTCTGGTACTGAATCTTCAAATGAGACAGCCAATTTGTTACAAAATTCAAAAAAAGAAATGTATCTTTTTATTATTGTGTTAATGCATGTGTCATAGTAAATTCTGGATCGTGTGATCAACTCATTTTATCTGTCATTGGCATAGTTTGTAAAAAAATCACTCCCTGAAGCATATCATCAACTTTTCAGATTTTTAAATTTTAAAGTTTTAAACTTTTCCTAGTACAGTTGGGTCACATATTATCCCTTTAGGGAAATTCTGCTCTGAAAATACCTCTGTAGAAAAGACACAGTGACATTCCGTGGTTTTTGATTCTTAAAATCCAGGTCATCTTTATTTCCAAATGTGAAGTTTAGATCTCTTTTCATGCATACTTTCATGTTCAGGTAGCTCTAGTCCATTGGAGGTTCTCATACTCGGCACAGGTCCGTTAATGACTATGGTTTCATACTGCTCTACTGAATGAATATTGCAAACAGGACTTCATACTGCTCTACTGAAGCATCTGTGCTTCATGCATTTGTGTCAATTCTCTCTCAAACTTGGATCATATGTGCCAGACATAAATTGAACCACCACTGTGCTCCTAAGGCACAGGTCACTGGAATCCCAGAGCAGGGGAGAGACTGCTGTACCCTGGGGAGCCTACTCGGGGTGTGCCAAGGCTACCCACAGCTTCTCCCTACCACCAAACGCCTCTCGCCCTTCTCCCTCGCGCACAGATTGACATAAGGTGTGCAGGTTATATCAGGTGTATGGCTCTGTCTCATGAGAGAACATGTGGAGTCATATGGGCTGGAGGAGGTGTTAGCTCAGAGATCTATTCAGTCTCTTTGGAAAAATGATTTTGTTTTTCCTAAGCAGGGAGGCCTGCTGGTTGAAGACTACGTGCTGAAGGACCACCTAGGTTCTTCTGGCTCACAAATCATTCTTAAAAAATACTCTGCATGTGAGCTTAAACAAATTCTGTCTTAAAACAGACCAGATTCAACTGTGGACTCTTCCTTAGTCATGTTGATCTAATGATGTTGAAGAGTGCATAAGGGCACTCCAAGTTATTTAAATTGCTAAAACAAGTGGATTGTGGTCTGAAAATGCACAGCATGGGCACCTCTCAAAAAAGAATACTTATTCACCATATTTGTTTGGAGTCAGCTTGCTTTCTAGATCTACGCAAGGAGTTTTCATTCTTCCATGGCATTTGCAGGTGCTGTAGCATGAAACATCACCCCTACAGATAGTTTTTATATGGTTGTTTTCAAACTAATTATGTAGCTCCAGCTCAGCCGAGAGCTATGCTTGCTAATGACAAGGGTAGTCACTGTGTTTACAATTTTCTAGCCAGTGCACTCCAGCTGCAACAGTTGGAGAAAATTATTATTCCTTATGTAATAAAAATACTTAGAAGTTGAAGAATATAAAATGTTCTAGTCATTGCATGTAATGCCAGAGATAAAATTCTAGAGATTTCCTTTTTATGTTGTATAACAATATCATAATTAAATCTCCTTAGTGATAGGGTATTGTCATGTTATTGCATTTTTTAAATCAAGACAGCTTTTGAAGCAAATCTATGGTTCTAAAGAGTTTTGCTTGTTTGTATTAAAACAGCCTGCTATGAAAACCAGATTTCTTTAACATTAAATTTGTTTTAAATTTCTTAAATTTATTTTTTCTAGAGCAATGAATTGCCATGCTTTTACGTTTTCATACTTGAATATGCATGCCAGAAAAAGAGTGGACTTAGAATATTTACCTGTTAGTTTTGAAAATTCTTCTAATTCTTTGGCTGCCTCTGGCCCCAGTGCAATGGTGTGAATTTTTGCCCCGCTTTGTTTCACCAAATCAAGGCAAGCTGCCATACGTGTGTCCTCTCCATCTGTCAGTAACAAAATTTCTGAACCATGTGTAGTAGTCATTTTATCTGCAATTAACTGCATCAAGAAAAGGATTATTTATATAAGCACCAGAATAGTTTTTAAATACTAGTTTATCCCAGAGCAGTCAATGTATGCGTTTAAAACTATTAACTTCAAATACAAGACAAATTTATTCTTTAATAAGCATTTGAATTTTTAACACTAAAACTATTACAATATTTATTGCAATTGATATTGCAACATCTAATTGAGTAGATTTAGTAAGCATTATTTATAAAAATAATGAGTATTGAATATATATTTTCCTAGAGAAGGAACCTGGCCCAAAGTGAAGATGTCAGAAGCATTTTGCCTGTATATGCTTTGCCGGCTCAGGGACTAGATGTTTAAGGACATCATATTAAAAATTTATGTCCACTGTCTGGAACTACTTTTTATTCTCCAATCAAAATTTCAGGAGTGAAAAAGGACAGACTTGTGTCCAAGGGTGGACTCTGAGGTAACTGAAGGTGGGGCAGAAAGGGGTAAGGAGTACCCATGGTGTAGGCCTCTGTCCTGGCTGTTCCATCCCTGTCTGGTTGTCAGGCTTCCATCTGACAATGCCCCTGTCCTGAGCCTCCTCTCTGCCCTGGACTCTCAGCTACCTCAGCAGTCTCATCCTTCTTTGTGCAATTTCTCTCTTTCTCTTTCTTCCCTTTTCCTACACGTTGCTCCTGATTTTCAGTTTGCATCTGAATTAGGTGATATCTTCTGGGACTTAAGACTGCCAGGCCAAGGAAGTAAAACAGACAAATAAATAATATCTATCCATCACTATTTCCCAATCTCATGATTCGTATGGGGTTTCACAGTTTTCATGATTAGTGAACTGTGGGAATTAACAATACTACCATTGCACAGCTTTCCACTTTAACGCTTATTTATTCTATATGTTCATTGTAATTCATGAGTCAGATCTCTGGTTTTTCCCCGGTCCACATTTTGCCAGAAAAAAATCTTTGCAGCAATACAATATGAGGTGCATTGGTGTGTTGGTCTGCAGTCTTTTCTCTGTATATACAACCAGAAATGTGACTGGGCTGTGAGTTTATCCAGTCATGTGAGACTTTGGACTGCAGTACTGCATATTTCTTTCCACTAGAAGTAATTAAATAACTGTATTACAATAACCTCTTAACTTTCTCTTAAGCAACTAAATAGAATAAGCTTCATATGTTTCCAACTAGAAATTTGATTTTCCAAAATTTAGATCATTCTTTTAGTTAATTTTGGAATTTAATCCTATTTTTCAATATCATTTTTGAAGCATTGACATCACATCTGGCCTGTTTTCTGGTAATACTCTTTCTAATGCCATATAATGGTAATGCCAAATAGTTTCTATAGCAAATTTTTTCCTGATATATTCAAGAATCATATTATCTTTCTTAATTCTGCCATTGCATAAGAAATCCATGTTCAGTGAGCTATCAAGTATGTTTCTAGCTTCTTCCTCATTTTCCATACATTCCAGGAGATATTTCCACATTGTACTTTACCTCAAGTCCTTTACGTATGCCTGCACAGATATTGGTTTTTCCTCTAGCAACTGTGGGCAAATATTGAACAAGTTTTTGGCGTGCTGCATCATTGGTTATTTGTTGCAAAGGAGCTTTTTCAGATGCATCAGAGTCAAATGTGACAATTGCAACCCAGGAAGTTATTTCAATAATACGGAGCAGAAAATCCTCTGCAGCAATATAGAGATGTCCGATGCGGTCATGCTGTATGTGAAGAAAAACAACATCCTTAGAATGCAATCTCTTCTGAAAAGCTATGACTATGAACAAAATACAGGATTTTTGGATGATGATCAGGTTGCAATTAGGAATTGAAAACTATCTCTCATAAGATAATTCATATCTTATGAATATACGCTCAGCGGTATGCAAACCGTATTCTGGCATTTGTGAAAGTGCAGTAAACCTGCAGTTTACAGAAAAGATGTCACCAGGCCAAGTCCATCTTCTGATGCTAGGACTTCATTCCTAATCAAGATTTTTGTCACTTTTTTTTTTTTTCGATAGCGTAATGACAATGCAAAAGGACAACACCTATGATGATGCCTGAGGAGTAGGTTAGTCTAGAGCCTAAGTATTTTGAAAATATCAGTTATATTAAAATAAAAGTATGGCTATTTTAATACAAATATTCAAAGGGATTACTGAGAAAAAAAAAAAAGGTTATATTTGAAAACATTTATCTCTAGAGCTAGCTATTCTTGCAGTACTCATTTCATAATTACATAATTTTGCTTTTTGGCATTCCATTATTTACTAACTGATTTACTAAAATGTACTATGATAGGTAGACACATGTATTATAAAAAGAATATAATTTATTACAGTTGCAGGTCTTTGCTGAACATCAGTCTCAAGGACAGCTCTGGACTAGAACAGAATGTCTGGAAATAGGTCTGTTGATGGAGCACTATGGGAGAATCCCACAATTATTGCATGTATGCCACAACTAAAGAATTGGAGCATATACTACTTTATGTTTCTTCATGTATATTTTAGTTTAAGGTATGACTGTCAAATATTTAAGAATATTTCTCAACGTTTGAGCTTTTTGAATTACCTTCTTTAGATGAATAGTTTTATTTTTAGGCTTGAATTCCTGTGAGAAATGAAACACTGAACTTGCAGTATTTTCAATGAGAGGGTAATGGTCATTGGCTCACTACAGAACAGCGGAAGAGGTAAGTTACGGATAAGAAAATGCAGTATGCCATCAAAAGAACATATAGGCTGATTTTTAAAAGCTGTTAGAGTATGCATGGAGGTTTGAAGTCTATTCATAAATCATGAGATAGCTGCCTTACCTAGGCAGATAATTTTGTCATATTTACTTTAAATTTTAGAATCATTCATAACAAAAATACAATGTGAAACTCCATCTATGATACATTTTCTGCTTGGAAGAAATATAATGGCATTGTCATCCTAGGTCTGAAACAGAGGAAAGAAAGTATATAAAATTGAGATTTTACAAGGAAAAAAAAAAGACCAAGTCTGGCCTACAACTCTCAGTATTTTTGTGTAATATCTTGTAGGAATTCCTAAATGAAATTACCAAGGAGAATGAGAGCAGTACACTTTTTTTTTTTCCTAAAATAATCAAGTTAATTACAGAATTGACTGGTTTTTTTTCTTTTGTAAATTTTTCTTACATTTTTGGCTAAAAATTGCTTATAAAATAAGTATTCATACCACTGACATGCTTGCAGAAACATCCAGTACTAAAGCAACTGCTCTGTCTTGAGTCTGCAGTAATGTGAAGGTAGTCTCAGAGGGGGGTGCAGGAGCATTTACAGCAGCCGAGTTGCGAAAGTCGTCAGATTCCATTATTACTTCCCACGTGCTTTTGTAGTTGCATATCTTATTCTGCATATTTGGAGCCTCACTATTGTGAGTGTTTTTATCACAAAATTCAACCACCTAAAAAGTCAGATAATAATTCTGAAGCCAACAGTATGAGCATAAGAAAATATCTCAGAAAATATGACGTTTATGGTGGGGGACAGGACAAATGGAGGTGGTGTTCTCCAGTGAATGGCCTCTGTGCCATGGTACCTGGCCAGCTAGGGTCTTAGAAAAGGCAAGCAAAGAAAGTGCTCCCAAAGAACTTATCTCAGATTTTACATAAACACAAGCATGTTGTGACATGCAGAAACAAAGCTTTCAGTCTATGAGTACTGAGATCCTTGGAGTGACTGATTCATGAAAGTCCTACTAGATTTAAGCCTACTAACATAGGTAGTGTAGCTGAACAGCATGCATAAGTTAGCATGCTCCTTCCCTGTAGGACAGTAGAAGAGGAAAGAAAGAATAGAAGAAAAAACCTTTAGAGTCAAGATAAAACATACAAACAAAAAAGCAAAAAGGCCTTTTTAATAAGTGAAGGATAAGTGAAAAAGAGAGAAGAAACAAAAAAAGTGATGCGAAGACTATGAGTCACCACCTCCCATGGGTAGACCAATGCCCAGCCAGTTCCCAAGCATAAGATAACTAACCCTACTAAAAACCCCTTTTTTCCTTTTAATGCTGAGCATGACTTTATATGGTGTAGAATATCTCTTAGGTTAGTGCGGGTCATCTGCCTGGTTATGTCCCCTTCCAGCCTTCTGCACACCCCCTGGTCTATTCACTAGGTGGGGCAGGGTGAGAAACAGAGGCAGCCTTGATGCTATTCAGCTGAATCTCGAACATTAGTGTGATATCGGTATTGCTTTGGTCAAAAATCTAAAACACAGCAGCATATGATCCATTATGAAGAAAATTAATTGTATCCTAGCCAGGCCTAGTACACCCATAAAGTTCTTGGAAAGAGCTTGCCCAAAGAAATAAGGTCAATAGCTGGAGGAATTGTGATCCTGTACCACAGACCTCTAGCCTGCAGGGAGACTGTCTGTCCTGCTAATCCCTGTCCCAGCACACTCCGCCAGACACTGGAACAGTACAGAACAGGCATGAAGAGGCTGGCCTAGTTGTCCTGGCTGCTTTCAAGAGAGGTGGGCTGCTTCTTCTGTGTTAGGGGTAGACAGAGAGGCTCAGTTGCTCTGCAATGGAGTGTAATAGAGCTAACCAGGTAACACAGTTCAGGTGCCAGTTTACATAAGGAGTGATGAAAAGCTACAGTTTTTGATCTTATGGACAAGGCATTTGTCATTCTATACTTCATTTTTATGCCTGTTGACCTGATTCTCCAAACATGGAGCAAGAAGAATGCTGAGACTGAAGTACATCTCACCCTCATTGACAGGAAACAGCTGTTAAATCATTTCCAATAGTCCTTTGTCTTTCTTTTTGAACAGATTTCAATAGAACTGATTCTCCCCATCAGAAATAACTGACTAGACCCCAAATGTTACTAAACTCTCAGTCCAGAAAGGAATAGTAATACTTACAGGACGTATGCTTTGCATCCACATAACAGAACATGAGACATTTTGTTGTATATCTGGAATAAATACACATCCTTTTTCATATAGCTGACCATCGTATCTACAGTCTCTTGGCTCACACTTGTTTCCACTGCACTCTGAAAAAATAGGTCTGCCAGTCACACTAGCTGGACAGCTAAGGGAAGAGAAGACAGGCAGGACTGATTAGGAACCCATATATAGTCTGTGACTGGTTATATATTTAAATTTTGGCTGCCCAAAGCCAAACTGCTGTTGACACAGCACTGTACTAGACACTGCACAAGTACATAGGTAGGCTGTCTCTGTGCTTCACAGGGTCCTCAAACTAATCTAGAAATAGTTAAAATCATAAAACACTTGCGGTCTTTTGTGATCTTCCTTGTGATAATTACAGACTATGCAGGAAAGATCTTGCTAGTAGTTGCAATAAAAAAGACTGTATTGGTATGCCTGAGCTAGGAAAAAAGGCAAGCCTGAACTAATTCTCTACAGTTATTGTCCCTCTTTGTAGGAGCTGTTTAAAATCACAATGGTTTCAGCAGGCAGTTTTAGTGTTGTTGATAACTGCTCTTTAATAAAATTATATTAAATAAGTATGAAGCAAATGGTGGCTGAAGTCTGCAGTTGCAACAGAGCACAAGGTTATCCAGCCTGGTCTCCCGTGCCTCTTACAAAACTTCACTGAAGGCAGCTGTGGTTTTCTGGGCTGCAAAGCAGGCAATAGATGTTGCTGACTAAGCATCTTTTAATCATATGAACAGGTCATGGACACTCTACAAAGTACAAACTCAGCACGATGAGTATGTGAGAATATTGAAAACATTATTGAAATGTTTAAACCTGTGTAATGTAAAAGCAGAAATATGAAAAAAAAAAATACCTTGTTGCTTCAACACTTGCTTTTTTAGAATTTCTAGACACATAAAAAGGCACATCATTATTATATTCATCGAACACCCCCCACCGGAAATGAGCCCATTCGTGGACAAAAACTCGACCTGTTGAAAAAGAGTAGCACATGCACATTCTTAATGCAACTGTTTAAAAGCTAATCAGTGTTTTACTTAGACATTGTAACAATTTAAAATAATTCTTATCTGAGGTAACACGGGAAGATTATGAAATATATAAGCAATTGGGATAATACTTTTTCCTTGAGGTAAAACTGGGAAGGCATCAGTTCAGCAACCAGATCTGGAATTTTTATTCATATTTGACTCTCAGAAATGCAGGAACTGTTGTAGAGGCTTTCTCCTAAGTTAGGAAAAGTCACCTTAGGAAATTTAGATTTTGTGAGGTTTCTGTCCCACAGAGCAGCAAACCTTATATTTTTGACACAGTGTAGTACAAAATTGGATACACAAACACTAGATAGTTTATTTAGTAAATGGTCATAAAAGGAAAGCTACTGCTAGTGGCAGTAGTTATGTGCAAAGAAATATCCATTTAAGGTTTTCAAAGGGATGAACAACTTCTGGATCCACTGTTTGAATATTTAACTTCAGACATTTCACAGGCATTAACTACTTCTGAAAAATATGTTTCTCAAAGTTTTTTTCATTTTAGCAAGCAAATTAAAGTACCCAAATTCATTAATCACTGAGAGAAGTCTTGGTCATTTCATAGGAACAATAAAACGGGCAATAGTAATATTACCTTTTTCTCCATAAACTTTAGTCAAACTGTCATTTAACAGGAAGTTAGGTGTGAAATGGATGTATTGTCCTTTCTCCTTACATCCTCCATACCGTAAGGTAAAAGGATCATCTACATGTTTCATATAATGGTCTGCTATGATGACATCTGCCTGAAAAAGTAAGGCCAGAGTTATACATAACAAGGGTGTAGAGAAGAGTTAGGTGATTCTTGTTGAATAAATTCAGTCCTGCAATTTTTTTTTTTAATCTTATGAACACTCTCAACACTTTTCAGTAAGAACTTGCAGGGTTAGTCCTAAATTTTGCTGTGATTTGTAATGTAGCCTTATCAGTCAGTCTAGCTTTTCCTTGTTCTTCTAATCATAAAGAGTTCTCTAAATCATACCTTATCATATGATTCTGTTTTTAATCTTGAATACTGGGTGTTTTTCTTCCACGTTTTAGGAATTATAATTTTTACAGACTTGAAGAAAAATCGATGTTTTGTCATTTCAAACAAGTAATTAGAAGCACTTTTAATCATGTTCTACAGAATGAAAGAAAATAAAATATTAATATTAATATTAATATTTTGGTTGTATATGCAATGAATAATTTAGCCTTATAAAGAAACACTAAAGTAGAACTAAGCACATAACACAAAACTAAGAAATTATTACAATCTTCACTAAGAAAGGAATAAACAAAGAAGCCAAAGACTAAGCTGTAATTCTTGGAATCTCTCACTGGTTCTATAAAATTGCTCTTAATCAGAGATTATGATAAAATTCACACTCTAGCCTGTGTATGAGATAAAAACTACTAAATACAAGGATTTTACTTAAATTAATACTGGCCTGACAGCAAGTGTGGGCAAGATTCAACACTGCACCTGCTTTTCATTTCTCTGAATAATGCCATCATTTTTCTTTCAGATTCGCTGTTTCACATTTCTTCTTATTTGTATTACAGCTACTGTGGTGCCATAACTTTCCTTTCTTCTTGCTCTTTTATCACCTTTCTTGGAGTAGAGGCATCAGAAAAGGTATTCCCTTTATTTATTTTTGTCTCCAGTAAGTGTTTAGTGGAAAAAAGCCAAAGGAGGGAACTAAAATCTGTCCCATAGGCTTTTCATAAACTAAGAAAAAAGCTGTGACAGAACCTTTGGAATCAAATATCCATGTTATGTGTACATAAAATTCAGCTAAATGTGATTTCTTGAAGAGGTTAACTTTGCCAGGACTGAGAGTGATAGTGAGTGCTAACCCATGAGAAGCTGAGCAGTGTGCCACTATGCCATGTGCCATTTCAGCTGTCCCCATGCCACCCCTTGCCTGCTCTGCAGGTAGAACAGAGCAGTTTTAACTAGTTCAAGGGAACTGAAGGAATGTTATAAGAGCAAGTTCTCATAAGGTCAGTTACAATGTGAATTTAATATGTGGTAGATATCTCACAGTAACAGTAACTGTCACTTGTACACGTCTACCCCAAAAAACACGCAGTGGTTTGTCCCTTAAAGAAAATGGAGTGATCTAAACTCTACTTATTGTTAAAGGGGACAGTCAGTGATTGATGGTAAAAAACAAACTATCACTTTTACTTCATGTAAACTTCATGCAAGATGAAAGAAAGCTGGAAATGTTAAAAAATGTATGTCTGACAGAAGGATAATATCCTTTGTACTTGATCTTAGAGATTACATGGAGCTGAGTTAATCCTACATAAGGGTCTAGTATGCATTAGACATACTGCAGAACCTGGGCGTTTGTCAAAAGTGTCCCATTCAGCAGGTTTTCTCTAAAAGGATTTTACTTTGTAGTCAAACAATTTCTTTGCTTTGAGACCTGGCCAGCATCCTATTCTAGGCAAATTTATCCATTGAGGCATCTGTGTGGATTGCAATAAAAGCTAACCCCAGAAATGCCACTAAACCTAACCTTTTTATTTCTTTTTCCTTTACAATTTTTAACAGAACATTATGAGACACACTAGCTAATGACAAAAAGTAGTATAATCAATGCATATTAAACAAGCATTCAGATGATGTTCTTTCAGGTAAACATAATTAAATATTCTTACCTTCGTGTTCAGGATGATGTTGTCATCTTCTGGCACCTGGGGATCAATTGCAACAACCAAATCCTCATAGCCATTCTCACTTAGCCATACCATCGAACCTTTTGCCACATTCAGGAGCTGAAAAGACAGCAAAAATATCAAACTCCTAGTCACTCCCATTACTTGTCTCTGTCTGTGAGGGTCTTGGTTAGAAAAGCGATGGCTTATCAGTCTTATTTATATGACTGCCTGTAGGTCATGAGAAGACTTCCTTATTGTAAGCCAGGATAGTTTGCCTCTCCCATCTGAGTATGTAGAGTCCCAAGCCCATCTTATCTTGTTACACAACCTGGGATAGCTTGCTTCTTCCCATCTGAGTACGTAGAGTCCCAGGCGTGGCTTATCTTATTGTCACAGTAACCCAAGGTCCTTCAATTCCCCACCATTGCACGGCTGCCAACGTGATGGCCAGCTGCTGATCTCAGCGTTCAGACAACAGGATCTGCATTACATCAGCAAGCTTCCTAACGGGCCAAACGGGACATTGCATATGTATGATATGCTAATCAGCACAAGTTTTATTATCCACCCCTGCGGTGCTCTCACTTGAGCTTCACTCCTGAGCAGACCTCTACTGTGTCAGGTCCCCTATTCGATTAGCATCAGTGTCCTGGGGCTCCCACCATGGTAACGCTACACAAAGTCAAAGCTCCCACTTGCTGAGTGTTGTGCCTCATCCCTGACGGATTTATATAAGTGCTCTTCACTCCTAACACTGCCTTTGTGTTGAAAAGAGGTGTCAATTTGCAAAAAGACACTGATGTTCTATGCAAGTACAGTTTACTGGATGTGTTGCCTGCATTTAGTTATGTGTTAATTTTAGGAGGAAATCCTTGATATTTTATTGTGAACTAAAAAACCACAGTTTAATGTTCTTATGCCTCTTCAGGTGATCTATGCTCTGCTATTCATTTTAGAAGGGCAAAATAATTGCAAAAACATAATTGGAATTTCCTGGAAAAAAATCTGAACAATGCAATAACTACCTAAGATAGAACTGAAACAATAGAAAAAGTAAGATTAGATAGTGAGATAGCAAAATGCTGCTAAATTCTGTATACAATATTTGGTATGTAAAATCTCCCCTTTTAAATGGCGTTATTTGGCTTTAGATTAATAACCATCCCATTTGGAATAAAATGTTTTTTTCTTGAGTGGGAACAGTTTGTCAAGCAAGCCAGATTACTCTGTGTGGCTGTCCTATCGCTCTTCATCATTTCTCACTTCATACTTAAAGAAGCCTGTCTAGAAGTGACTTTATATTTTATTCCAATTCCTTGATAAAGTATTTAATAGCATCATGTCTATCACTGATTTGCAGTCCTTTGAGAAATGTCTGTTAGATGTTGATTCTCTACCCGCTACCTTTTGAGATCTTTCAGCGAGGTAGTTCCTAATATGTTAAGGAGGTGCTTGGTTAATCCCACATAGTACTATATTTTGAACTGGACTATCACATAGTAATCAGCTCACAAATATCTCAGGATATAGCTATATTGTTAGTTAAAATTGTAATTGCATTAAAATAATAAAAATGGAATAAATGTGGTAGTGATTGACACTGATTATATTTTCATCCTTTAATTCATTATTGATTGAATTCTGTATCAGCTTTTCTATTATTTTTGTGGAACAGATGTTAAGCAGATTTTCCAATAATTTTGCAGGTCATGCCCTCTACCTTTTTAAAAAGTACTATGTCTTCCCAGTGATGTTGTAAGAGTCATTCATAATCAAGAGAGTAACCTGCTGCTGAAGGTTTTAAAATTACCGTGTGAAATTTATAGAGGCACATGCATTTAAAAGTACTTCAGGCTGAAGATTTACCTCCCATCTGTTTTCCTAGTGTATCAGAAAATAACTTCTGATGGTCATGGTATGAAATTATATCATCTCACTTTTTGGCCAGATATTGGCCAGAAAAATTATGTAAATTCTTCTGTGTGTGGTTTGGGTTTTTTTTTTCATACCAACATGAAATAATGATTGGGTTTAGTTTGTCTTTAGCAGTCACTGAAGCGTTGGAAATAGTAATGACTAGTTCCTTTTTAAACACCTCCATGCTACTGGTTAGTGAAACTTTTCAATTTACCTTTGCAGCCAGCATGCTCAGGTGATAGAGAGGAAGTATTCACAAATGCAATGTTATAAAAATTGCCTCTTAGCTCCAGTCTCATTTTTCATAACTTGCAGCTGAAAAGATAAATAATAGAAGATATTGTCATGTGTGTTAGCTATCATTTAAACTTTTGATCTTTCAAAATACTTTCATTTCAAAATACTTTCAAAATACTACTTACTTAGTACCAGTTTCATTAGTTACTTCAGCTATGGCAAAAATAAATGCAGCGTGGTGGTCAGATCTGCAAAAAACTCGATTACCTATACCGAGTGCTTGAATGATTAAATTTCGACAGCACAACACAGAAATGAATAGATGATGGCAGTCACCATGAACCCACACTGAAGTTTCTCAGTATTTCTGACATCACTGAATTTGACTTCACACTAAATGAAGCAAAATTCCTATTTCTTGTCCAAATTTGATGTTTCTTTCCACTCTTTCCTTACATTCACAGAGTATATGTCTCTTCCATGAATAGCAAACTACTGCAACATAGTAAAAGTGAGCATTCCATCAAAATTGGAAGAAGCTCTTCCTAAAAACATATTGGCTAATTCTATTTAAAATCTTTGCAAGAGCAGAGCAAAAATAAAGCCCTGGAACCACTGCACAAAATTCCTACTGATGTTAGTGAGATTAAACTCCTTTACAGATGCTGTGTTTGGTGATGTGTATCACACTGAGTTACTAGAGTAGCACATTTAAGTCATTTATAGTTGACAAAAATTTAATTAATGATGAAGAATGATAAATGTTGAGTCTTCAGTTTCTGCTACAAAGCACAGACAAAAAATGACCTGGCACTTCTACAGGTGCTTCCAGATGGAATAAAATACAGTTGATAAAAGCTGGGAGCTCACCTAAAATGCCCACAGAAAATGTATCCATTTTGCAATTTCTCCTTGTGCAGGAGGCAGGATAGCAAGCCAAAAATATACCTCAGCCTTCATCAAAATAAGTTCCTCAGACAGTCCATGATAAAATGACCTTATCATCTATTCTGGTGTAAGGATCAATAATTTTACATGGTGGAAACAAATCAGCCTTAGGTCCATTGGAACTGCAGATATTATGAGGGAGCCTCTTGCAGCTGTACTATGGAAACCTCCTCTTCTTATCTGAGTATAATTTTTAATAGCTGATGGTCTTGATGGGTTCATCTTGATTTTACCTAAAGGATTAAAAAATGATGATTAATCTTTAACTATATACATAATCTATACGCATAGTATGCAGGTGACCTAAACTTCACCTCATTTATATGATTTTAAATCTCAAAAATCCATTAACCTCAATTAAGTCCAATACTTTCTACTGCAATAGCTATTTCTTTACAGTTTCAAGAGTGCTAATTACTAAGAAAGCTAATATGAAATTGAAGTAACTGTTACTTGCTATAAAATAATTACAGGGGAGTTTAATTTACTAAAACTTCAACAGTTTTAATTTAAGATGACTGATTAAAGTACTCTAGTTAATAAACCTACAGTTATTCTTTTCACAGACAAAACACAAACCCTGTCTGTCTGTATTACACAGATACTGCTCTATTATAGCTGTTTACACTCTACTTTAAATATTCTTCTGGACAATACTGACTTTTCAGGGTTTGAAAAGTGTTGAAAACTAAACAACTCTTAGCTGGGCTGTTGTTGCTCTAATGCCTACTCTTAGTATTTATGAAGGGACTTGATGTATACAGGTGCTGGAATACATAGCCACACAATTTCCTCTGCATTACTTTGCTGTATTGTTTTCTGCATGACCTGGTACAGACACGGCTTGACTCCATGGCATTGCAGTTTGTGGCACGATTGCTCTTTTTGCTTGGATGTGAACCTTCAGGCTATATCTGCCATTCTCAGGGAAAGCAAACAAGTACTTGGAATAGATCCCATCATTCTTAACCATGTCACAACCTAGACATAAAAATGACATAAATTAACATCAAAGAAAAATGGTTGTACTTATTTTTCTAGCTTTCTAGAGTCATTTATCTGGAATATAAGAATAACAGGAAAATTATTCTCTGTTATGCAATCTGTGCAGCTCTGTTTTTGATGCTATGTTAAAACTGTTAGAGAAGACTGCAGTCTGAAGCTGATGCCTTTTTGTGCTGTGTTTTAACTCAAGGAAATGCTAATTTCTTAGCAAAATCATATATTATTTCATTAGAAAGATAAAGAATATATTATTTTCAAAATCTGTACAATTTTTAATTACTTCCCATGTGCTTCTGTAGTCACACATTCGATTCTGCAGATTGAGTGCTTCTCTGTTCTGGTTATGCTCATTACAGAATGATAAATGAATAGACAAAAATCAGAGGTAAGCAACAAAAGAGTAACAAATAAAAATAGAGATGGAAATAAATCTTCACTGCTGTTTTATGTAGTTGGGACATCAGCTGATGAAAAACTTCATTTTGCATTAATAATGCATTACAGTTTATTTACTTACATAAAAGTTGAAATAAATGTTACATTTCAAAAAGGAGGATATAGCAAATTTTATAACAGTATGTTTCATTGAAAGAAATCTGTTCTTATATTTGTGCTTACAGATTATAAACTTTGCATATACATTAGTGACGATTCTGCAGTTTGATTTCTTTCAGAAATAAATGTGCATCATTCCTTAAAAAGCTGTGTTAGCCTATTAACAACACAATTACCTTCAATGCAGGATTTTTTTTCACAGAATCGATGCCAGTAAGATCAGAGAAACACCTAAGGATAAAACAGAATACATTTCCACTTAAGAACTCTATGTGAATATACTGCTGACATTAATGGTGCTTGGAGCGTAGTGTGCACTCTGCCCACATAAAAGTTATCCCTGTAAAAATATATGAATATATATTGCAAAGTGACACAAAGAATAATAATCAATTTGTTTACTTCTCTGTCACTTCAGTCTATTGCCTGACAAAAAATATTACAGTTACAGGTTTAAAGTTTGCAACTGCAGAAGTATTCTCATTAATTCAGTAGTTAACACTTCCAAATGCTGCTGCACCCTGGAAAATGCCTGTTAAATAGCATTCTCGTTTACCATATGAACAGGCACTTGGGCAGTGAGTTGCAGGTCAAATATGCTGTAATAACACTTGGTTTCTCAAGGTCCGTTGGCCACATGGACAGAGAGGAAAAGCAGATAGTGAGCCAGGCACTCCTGCAGTGGTGAGAGCATGGGGTGGAGTTGTGCAGAGGTAGCAAAGATGAAAAAAAAGAGTTTGAAGCAAGAGAGATCCAGAAGCTAAACAGGAAAGCCCCGAAGTTGCACTGTACTCGGAGAAGGGAGAGGTGAGAGGAAGAGAAAAAGCTTAGACAAACACAGTGAGCAGGGAGGAAGGAGGATTTCTGTATAAGCACCATTTCCTCTCCGGTGACAGAGCACAGAAGTGATTAAGTTTCCGGCGTCAGTTCAGAAGAAAGTCATGCCCACGAACACTGCCAAACTATCAACCACAAAAAGGTGTGAAGATGAATACAGAGATATATTGGGTTTGAGTGGCAAAGGGAGGCTACAGGGGTGCCTTCTCTGAGAAGCTGCTAGAAGCTTCCTCCATTTCTGATACAGTCAATGCCAGCCGGCTACAAGACGGACCCACCACTGGCCAAGGCTGAGCCCATCAGCAGTGGTGGTAGCGCCTCTGGGATAATATATTTAAGAAGGGGGAAAAGTTTCTGTGCAACAGTAACCAGAGAGAGGAGTGAGAATATGTGAGAGAAACAATTCTGCAAACACCAAGGTCAGTGAAGAAGGAGGGAGAAGAGATGCTCCAGGTGCCAGAGCAGTGATTCCTCTGCAGCCCATGGTGAAGACTATGGTGAGGCAGGTTGTCCCCCTGCAGCCCATGGTGGTTAATGGTGGAGCAGATATCCACCTGCAGCCTGTGGAGGACTCCATGCCGGAGCAGGTGGATGTGCTGTGACCGTGGACCAGGCTCTTGGCAGGACCTGTGGAGAGAGGAGCTCATGCTGGAGCAGGTTTGCTGGCAGGATGTGTGACCCTGTGGGGGACCCACACTGGAGCAGTACATGCAGAACTGCAGCCCGTGGGAAGGACTCATGTTGGAGAAGTTCGTGGAGGACTGTCTCCTGTAGGAGGGACCCCACATTGGAGCAGGGGAAGAGTGTGAGGAGTCCTCCCCCTGAGGAGGAAGGAGCAGCAGAAACAACATGTGATGAACTAACCACAACCCCCATTCCCCATCCCCCTGCACCACTTGGAGGGAGGAGGGAGAGAAAAACTGCGAATAAAGTTAAGCCCAGAAAGAAGGGAGGGGTGGAGGTAAGGTATTTTAAGATTTGGTTTTATTTCTCATTATCCTACTCTGATTTGATTGGTCCTAAATTAAATTAATTTTCCCCAAGTTGAATCTGTTTTGCCTGTGATGGTAATTGGTGAGTAATCTCCCTGTCCTCAATCCACGAGCTTTTTGTTATAATCTCCCCTGTCCAGTTGAGGAGGGGAGTGATAGAGCAGCTTTGGTGGGCACCTGGTGTCCAGCCAGGGTCAACCCACCACAAGAGAAAATCACACGATCTATTAATAAAGTAGGAAAGATATTTAATAAGGAATAAAATAAGGACTAAAAGAAAAAGGCATACCTCAAAATTTTATAGAAACAGACCAGTCAGGTTTCCAAAGCCTGCCACAAATGGCCTGTAGAAGGAGGAAAAGGCTAGATTAGCTTGTAACTTTAACCTGATTCTGCCCAGTTGCATAGAAATGTCTGTCACTCTCATACTCATCAAACACCCCAATCAAAGGTGGGGCCACTCATGAACAGAGGCTCTGCCTGCAGGGAGAACAGGGCAAATACATGGTAACTGTAGTCAGCCATTATATCACAGTAGGTAAAGTTAGCCAGCAAAATTATACAGGGGACTTTCTGAACAGCAACTTTCCAGCAACACTCGACCTTAGGCAGTTTTAATATCAATTAATTCATTTTTGTAGCTAAGTGTGACTAGCTTTAAATAACACCATTTGAAGGTCTTAGCTTTTATGTCTTTTAAAATTGGCTTTTTTACCACTACGTGTTTAAACTTGAATTCCATCTGTAGAAATGTATGATAAAACAGTGACGCTTTTTAATACACTTACATGAAAGCAAACCATGCATCAAATTGTAATTTAATATTTGACATTGTAAGTGGAACTAACCTCAACAAACCAGTGCTTTGTTTTCCATTAGCTGCACTGCTGAGGGATGAGGAACAAAAGGCTACCCTTATACATTTAACACAGGTTTTGCACAGCAGTACATGCTACTGAGATGTGGGGGAAGCATACAGTATGAGCAGTACATGCTACTGAGATGTGGGGGAAGAAAGGGTTAAACAACATATGCTTCATGTTCTTCAGTCTTTTGTTGTAGGCAACTCAGGGCAAACCAGAAAATTAAAACGGTTTAGGCAATTTACCCTGTGAGCCTTAGATATCTATCAAATAATTGTTTACAAGGCAGTTAGATGTGAAATGGATGTATTTTCCCATTTTTCCACCTGCTTCAAGTTGTGGGGTGTACAGGTCATCACCATGATTCCAAGAAGGAGCTGTCACTATGTACATAGAGAACAGCAGTCATTCAAAGGAGGAAGAGGAGGGAGGGAGTTGGCACTTGCAAATAAGAGGGTTTGGTAGTGAGCATCTACCTCTGCTTCAGATAGAGTGGAAGGCAAACCTGGGACGTGTCTCTTACCGTCCAGTCAGCTTTTGATAGCTACAAGTGAAGGGTGGCACATAGACAAGCAAGGCTACCTAACCACCGACTCTTATGAACTAGTCCCTGCTTCTTTTTCTGCCTCTGTAGCAACAAGCTGCCTTTTGTCTCCTTGGATTTCTTGCCAGGCCTTTCCTAATGACTCCAACACTCCACCTAGAAAAGTATTACTGCTGTCCCCAGCACAATTGCCAGCCAGGAGTTATTAGGGGGTTGATGGGTTAAGAAAGCAAGAGGGGGAAAAAAGGAAAACATTTGAACTCATAAGCAAAGGTTTCTGACTTGTGTAACAAATGTGGAGAAATGAAACTGCGTATCAAGGGTATTCAGATCAGACATGCTACTCAGACCAAGACTATTCAGACCAGTCACAGGCCACATTTCTAAAATGATTGAATAGCTTGCAAGGACTCCATTTATGGACTACGATAGATTTAACCTGGAGCTTCTCACAGTCCGTCACTCTCATTGTTCATTTATAACCAACAGGATGGCACAGCTCTTATTGGTGTTGTTACTGATGCTTGTTATTTATGTATTTACTAATAGTGGTTCACAGATCATGATTTTGCTGGTTCTTAAGGGCATTCTCATGTGAAAACTTTTTCACATCACTTTTTAAAATTAAAAACTTTAAAATTTAAGGTGCCAATGCACTAATAAATGTGTGTAAAAGAGCTTGTGCTCTATTCCCTGCTGCAGGCTTGTAGCTGCACCTTTTCATAGGACTCATGTTTTGATTTCTCATTGGTGATAACCAGAAATGCCAAAACCAAATCCTGCACATGAGAGTGAAGGATGCCCAAGTGGAGCTGGCACAGGCTGGAGCCCCACGCATGGGAGGGCGAGGTGGGTGCCTGCCAGGCTCCCTCCTCCCTGGCTGGATCTGCCCCAGGAGCAGCCCCCAAGTGGGCAGCGATTCCCAGCTTCCCAGCTTGGGATGAGTCAGGGCCTTCCTGTCCCATCTTTCTCCTGAATAGCCATCCTTGGCCAAGTGCTGCCAAAATCCCAAGAGCCGGAGCCCACCAGTGTCCTGGGTGGGCCTGGCCTCTGCAAAGGCATGGCCAGGCTGTGCTAACAGTGGGCAAGGTCAGCCCTCCCACCATGGTCAGCCCTCCTGCCACGGAAAAGCTAGAGTTTTTAGCCATGGGGACTGCTACTCCCACAGAGAGTGCTTGGGACTGGGGAACCCATAGGCTACTGGAGCTTGAGCAGAAGTTTGGTAAATCTAAGAGCATCTTCCCTGAGCAGCACGAAGAACAAGCAGCTGAGTATGGGATCCCTGCTTTTACACGGGGAGAATGGCTTCACTTTTGTTATGGTGTGTTACATCCAGCCAGGCTTCCGCTCACAGTTCCAGCTGGCCATGTTAAGCACTTCCAAGGAACTTCTCCTTTTCCTGTAGATATTGTTTATGTCCCTCTAACCGCAGCCCAGCTGTCTGCTCCACCCGTGAACAAAAGGGTCTCTGCCTTCGCTCACTGCAAGGCAGAACTTCCAGGGCTACTTTTTAATGGGCTGTCACTGGTAAGAAAGAGAATTTGGCCAGACAAAGAATCAGGCTTTCCAAAATCTGTCTAAAATTGAAGTTACAAGTTTGAGCACGCCCCTTCCTCTTGGAAAGGAATTTCGGTAACTAAACTGTATTTATACAAATTAAGCTACCTTAATCTTGAAAATACAATGTGTGCTCAGTTGTTTCTACTCTTTTGCTTGGAATTCCACTCTGTGATGTGTTCTCTTTCTCTTTCTTCCACCCTTAAGGTCTCTATCCCATTTCCCAAGTCTTGAACAAACTCCTGTGGTACCTGCCCTAGTTCTGGGACCTCACCCTGCTCTGGCCATTTTGCAGTGTAAGGAAGGGGCTGTAGCAATTTAGGAACTGGAGCAAACAGTTTCACAGGAGATGCGCACTGTAAGGAAGGGGAACAAATGGGGCTCATACTCACCCTGGGTTGCATTGTACAGGGAGAAAGTCTAAATTGAAGAATGAATGCAAGTGGATTTAAAGACTGTTTAGTAAAAGAGAAATAAATTAAATCTATTTTTGCCTCCTTCGAAGAGGTAAAAAGTCTCCTGCAAATACCTGAGATGTCTGACTGAGCTGGAAGTGACTCACCTGGAAATGAGGAGTGGCACCTGTACAGCTGGAGTTATGGTGAACAATTAGCACTGGGAACACTGATCTGGGCAGGTCAATACATGGAATAAGGGAGTTCTGCATCACTGTAGCTGCTATAACCTGCATCTGGGGTAAGATGTTCCCAAACGTCCTTGGCCAAAACCTAGGAAGTCCAACACTGAATCCGCAATCTCCAAACGAAGGACACGCAGCCCTGCTGCCATGTAAAAAGCTGTTCAGGAGAAAGCACTCCCTGCTACTTTCCTGTACCTTGGAATTGGCTTATATTTCTTCCATGCCTTAAGTGGGTGCAGGAACACCCACTGTTGCTCTTTGTGCAGTGAAGATGATCTACTGCTCCTGCTACGTCATCCAGGCAGAGATGAGGTTCCTTGAGTGGGTGACTGTCTGTGGAGAACTCAACAGCACTACAGCATCATAACTGCATGGGGCAGTTCGCCCTGCTGCCCGCTGACCCCATGCACTATAGAGCAAAGGACTTTCCTGTCTCCCTGCTGGAAAAGCTGGCATGCTGCAACAGGGAGTGGGAGATGCCGAGAAACAGGCTGGGGAAATAGCAAAACCCACCACACCTATTTTACAAGAGTGTGTGGGAAGAAATGTTGTCATCTCTCCATCTCTGCTGGATATATGTATTTCTGTGTAAAGTAGTGAGTGTCTCAGGACTGCTGGGAGAGAGAAATTCTGGTCAGTATTACACCATGTGGTACATAAAAGGATGGGGAAGGAACAACATATAAACAGGGTTGCAGCAAATCTGCTGCTTTTGTGAGACTGTTGTGATAGCAGGCTATTGCCAAAACCAAACAACGAACAAAGAAAGGCACTGGAGTCGAATTTCTGACACAGCAATGAAAGGTTCAGTTATACCTTTAGAGCAGATAAAGTCATAAGCTGTGACAAACGCTCAGCAGAGTTCCTGTGGTTTCTAAAGAAGCCTCTCTCCAGCACAAGACTTGTAATTATGCCATCGTGGAACTGTGTGACATATTTCCTTTAATTATTTTCCACTCTGTGGATTGTACCACAGTTATTAAAATGTGGTTTTGAGGACTGAAACTTGTAATTCATTCTTTGTTTATGAGGTACAGAGTGAAATGCTAATTATCATGCTAATTAGCACTCACTAATTGATAGTGGTTGCTATATTGTATAAGCAATCACCACATTTTTAGGTAACTCCAATAATTTATTGCTTTCTTTTAAAAATAAGCCGATCATATAGCAAGTTCTGGGAAGCTAAAATTAAGAATTCTGTCTGGGCTGACTATGAGACACCAAAGCCACAGCTCATAAACTGTGGTGCCAAAGCAAAGGTCTGATAGAGATGGTTAATTCACAATTCAGGGCTATGGGTCCTACAGAGAACAAAACATTAGGCCTCTTGCACATGCAAAGAAAAAATCTCCCTTCTAATTCAGGAACAAACAGGCACTCATTACAGAATGGATAATGGAATGATTACATCTCTACTAGAATTAAAAAGGTTGAAAATTAGCCTTTGATTTTTATTTTTATTACTGTGCACACATGGCTAGATAATATTCTCCGAAGAGTCTATAAAGGGAATAACTACTCTCACCTCTGAAACTCCATTGCCAGCAAGAGAAGAAAATACAAACGTGCTGGCATGTTTACAAATTATGCCAAAGGATATGTTTTATAGTGATTTTTGATTATTTCTCCCAACGCCAAGGTATTTTTTTAATGTAAGTCTCCAACACGTATCTTTACCTAGCATATTAAAAAGCAGTATTTCTATCAGTATTTCTCTAAACAAAATTAATGTGCAGATTGTCGTTGTGTATGATCATATGTATCTATGTACATATGTATATATCTATGGACACAGCTGTATGCATGTACATATGTGTCTACACATATCATATTCGTACCACATTGTCCTGGTTTGATAATGTGTGTCATTCTGTTTTGCACACTTCAGTGTCTGAAAGTGTCCTTTGCACACGCCTGTTGCGAAATCTCGGATATTCTATGAAGTGCCACCTCAAGTGTCATCAGTGTTTTCTGTGTGATGTGATGCAAGAGTGTTTGGTTTATTTTTCACCAGAATGCGATTATTTAAAAATATGTGGCTTTTCTACAAGGTTTGACAATGTGTGGCCAAAAAAAGCTTTGCATACAGTGTCACATCAATACTTATTGTTTAATGTCAGAAAAAAAATGTATTGATGGAAACACCCAGAAAGAAAACAAACAGAGGATCCAAAGTTCCCCAGAGCTCTCCAGGTTTCTCGTCCATCTGAAAATAACCTCCTGGGTGGGGATGAACGCGGCCCCGTCTGCACAAGCTATGGTATGGGCACAGCCACGTCCCCGAGCGCCTGTGAATTCTCACCGCAAGAACCTCCTTCCTTCGGGGAAGGAGCGACGCTGCTTCTCCAGGCCGGGGAGGCCGCAGGCACACGCTGCTCTGCATAGGCCGCAGCGGCCCGCACAGCTGCCTCCGATGCCCCCGTCTCACCGGGCCCCCGCCGGCCGCACCGGCCCCGGGCGGGGGGCGGTGGGTGCTTCCGGGGAGCGCCGGTACCCGCCGGGCCGCGGGGAGGAGTCGGGCTGTGGGGAGGCCGCCGCCTCCCGCCCGCCGCGGCGGGAGCAGGCGGCGGCAACGGCTGGTTGCCCCGGCAACGGCTCCCGGCGGGCAGCGGCGGCGGCGGTGGTGGTGAGGGGACGGTGTTCGCAGGAGCGGAGGCCAGGGAGGGGACACTGCCTCGTAGGAGGGGTGCTGAGGGGACACTGCCCCGCGGGATGGGGTGCAAGGGGACACTGCCCCGGAGGAGGGGTGCTGAGGGGACACTGCCCCGCGGGAGGGGTCTCAAAGGGACACTGCTCCGCGGGAGGGGGTGCTGAGGGGACATGGCCCCGACGGACCCCTCAGGGGCAGGAGCCGAGCGGCGTTTGGCGAGGAGAGAGGGATGGGGGCTGCTGTTGGGTGCCCTGGGTGCCCTCCACCCCTGCTCCTCACCTGCCGCGCCGGGGAGCGGGGAAGTGGGAAATCGCAGCTGCGAGCCTTACTCCGTCCTTTGTGTGTATTCAGTTTTCTGCTGTTGAGGGATTTGCTTTCTGTGCACCGAATGTGTGAATTCAGTGCTGCTTAAGCCATGAATACGCGTGCAAGATGTCAGTTGCATTAACTGTGTTAAATCTCTGATGAGACTGGGGTTTACTTGGTCTGGTACACTGTATTTTTTCCCAGGTAATAACCTGGGATGCCAGTAATGTTTCAGTTACTGATTCACAGAACACGAATATATGTTAACATATACTGTCTTTTTATACAGCATTAAAACAAAATGTCATTGTCATCACCGTCATCCTCATCTTTACCTGTACAAAACTGTACTGCTCCTTTATTGGACTTCGATCTTCAGGAAAAGTTTCTTCTTCCTCATGCTACTGAGGCGAGTTCATTCTGTTCCTGTTAAGCTTGATTTTTTTTCATTCTATTTACTTTGTTAACAAGACAGGCTGAGAGAGCTGGGGTTGTTCAGCCTGGAGAAGAGAAGGCTCCAGGGACACCTTATAGCAGCCTTCCAATATCTGAAGGGAGCCTACAGGAGAGCCGGAGAGGGACTCTTTGTCAGGAAGTGTAGTGACAGGACAAGGGGTAACGGTTTTAAATTGGAAGAGGGGAGATTCAGATTAGATACCAAAAAGAAATTCTTTACTGTGAGGGTGGTGAGGCACTGGAACAGGTTGCCCAGGGAGGTTGTGGATGCCCCATCCTTGGAAGTGTTCAAGGCCAGGCTGGATGGGGCTTTGAGCAACCTGGTCTAGTGGAGGTGTCCCTGCCTATGGCAGGGGGGTTGGAACTTGACGATCTTTAAGGTCCCTTCCAACTCTAACCATTCTATGGTTCTATGAAGATATTTCAAAACATACTTCTAAGCTACAGATGGGAAGTAGGTAATATTTCAAAAAATGGGTGAGAGTGCTGGACATAACAATGGTATACTGAAACTATGGAAGTTTGCATATTTGTTTTTTTCTGCTTACGTAGATGGGCTAGGATAAATGAAACATGATGTTTAATCTTCCAAGATGGTGTTTTCACTGGAAGTAATTAAATTCAAGAACTGAGTTTTGGTTATATAACCAAGAAAAAGCTGCACTGTGTTATACAAATTGAGGTCTGCCAGGAAATGTAGTCTCTAATAACCCAAGACACATAAATATATATTAAAAAAATAAAAAAAAAAAACAGTAGATGTTTGGAGTGTAGTTATTTACCTTATGGCAACAGTTGGAAGCAGAGCAGTCTACATTCTGATTTTGTGAGGAAGTGATGTTTTTAGTTGGGAACTTCTCAATTTCTGTTACTCATTTTCTCAATTATGCTAAGGAGATACGGATGTAAGAATATAAACTTGGTCTGACAAATCCTTTTGATGGAGAAGCACCTGGCACAGGCTGAAAGCAGGAGAAATGGATCCTGGTGGGTGGAGAAGGCAAGAAAATCCACTTCTCAAAAATAACGAGTAGTCAGTGGAGCATTGAGTGGAGTAAACAGATAACCTTGTGCTTGGCCAGGGTATCGATCGTGCTGGAGTGCGAGGGTAGAGGCCAGAGAGAGGTGGTTGGAGAAGGGGTGAGGGTGATGGCAGGTCCCTGGTGCTTGACAAAGAAGTGGTGGGGAATGGGATGCATTTAGGTAGTAGGCACTGATACTTGGCTCTTGACTTGCCAAGACATGGGCAGCATCCTGTTCCTGTGCAGCCCTCCCTGGTGAGGAGCTCTTCCAAACTGGGAAATGAGAAAAGCCATTGCTGCCTCCAAATTGGAAGAACTCTGCTATGAAACGTGGTATCAGTATCTGACCAGGACTTGGCCTCCAACTTCACTGGAGGTAACCTTTGCCTTGTAGATTAGGTGTGTTCTGTAAGCAATCAGTTTGAGGGTACATCCTGTGGTATCACAGGCTTTGGCCCTTGGAAGTCATAAATGAGCTCCTGAAGAGCTAACTTGTTTTATGTTGATATCCTTGAATTAGCAAGATCAGTGTTCTAACTGTGAGTGAGACTAAATGTTACATAATTGTGAAGGCTATTTCAGGGGTAAACGTATGTGCCACCTGGGGATGCAGGAAAACTCTGTTCACTGATTCAGCCATATAAAAAGGATACAAAAGCCACCTGAGATGGAAAATATTTTACTGATCTAAGCAAAGAATCTAACAGTCTAGAACACCAAGTATATGTAAGGCATAAACATGGAACCAATGCAAATGTACATTTCTTACATGACTCTTAAACTAACATTTAGTCTTACCATCTTCTTTAATAGGTGTATAAGGAAGATTTTTTTGTTATGTCCTGTGCATAGCCCTGCTCCTGCAAAGTTGGAAAGAATTTGTTGGGCTATGTATGTTAAAGCAGGAGGTGGATCACAATGAATTCCTGTTTAACAGTAGTGTCATATGGAATGGACACAGAAACCTGACGGAGTGAAGAATGTAGATTTCTTTTAAAATTAAATGTGATTTGTCATTGCTTACTGTCTTAGCTTTCTTTAAGAAGTCATAAAGCTAACCTTTTGTTCTTGTAATCTGAAAGATAGGGGTGTTTATTCTGAAGTTTTTTTTTTATTTTTAAAGATAATCTTAATTTTCAGGTTTTCATATACAATACTGTTTTACAGCATAAGGCTTTTTGTTGATCATTAGAGAGAAAGTTCAAAGAGAACTAACTGTGGGGAAGACAATTTCCTGAAAATGGAAAGATAGGATGAGTAATTTAGGTTCCAGTGACTTCTCAATTGTGGGAAGTCTTCTAAACTTCTAAACTTCTGGTTTTGCTAATAAATTACTGTGGGGTCATAAAACACCATTCCTGTTTATATATTAGTTTTTTGCTGATAGCGGATCTGACTCACTGTAATCAGGAAAGGATAGGACTACTACTGAATACAATGTTTATAAGTTTGCAGTGCATGCAGAGGTGGAAACCTGGATGTAGAATTGGGGTCCACCTACTGACTTTACAGATAAGCATGGGATCAAGATTACAGAACATTCTGAGAAATTACGTGCAGGCTGGGATAAGATGAATGTTTTGCAAGGAGTTGTAGTAAAACTTTTGATGCCAGAGTTTCCACCTTGAGGCAGGGGGTTTATTCTCTCATTAGTAAAATTAAAATGTTTAGGATTTACAATCTGAAAGTCCTACAAGTCTATTTTTTTTTAAATGGAAAGTAACTGCACCCCCGAATTCAGACATTTTAAAATGAGAAGTTCAGTTGACAATATTATAGGCACATAAATTCTTTTGGATTTGTAGTAACAGTTAATGTAGGTTGATTTTTGTGATCTCCCAGCCTATGCTTTCTTGTTCGGTCTTCGAATTCTCCTATCTAACTTAAGTTTCTGAAAATTTTTAATACTTAATATTAATCTTTAAAATATTATGAGTTGTAAAAATGCTTTTACTATTTGACTACATTTTTAAATAACACTTAAGTGTTTATAGTATTTAGAGTCCTTTTAGCTAAAATAAAAAATGAAATTTGTGTATGGAATGAGCCTACTTTGTTTTCTTCAGCTACAAAGATCTGTGCACGAAATAAATTGAATCTTTAGGGTTTAAACCACCAACTCTAAGTAGCTCATGAGTATGCAGGCTTTTATATTCATATGTACCAAATTTGAAAATGTAGCAAATTATATGTACCAAATTCAAAACTGTTGAAAAACTGCTAAATCAATTATAATTGGAAGTAATTTTTTAATGTTTCCTGCTTTTGTCTTGCAGTTAAACAGTAAAAACCTTGACACTTTGATGCAGAAGTTAAGTGAAAACAAAACCCAAAATACTGTAAGTAAATTAAAATTTCTGTCTCTTTTTGTTCTAAGCTGTAACATCTGAAAATGGCTACATCATGGGATTGTACAATTTCAAGTGACAGTGGCAAAGTGGGTGTATTTGTGGTTTATCATCACAAAATGGAGTCAGTTTTACAGCTGAAATGTTCATCAGTGTGCATTACTGTTGCATTGCTGTGTACAGACATTAAGATAATTTATTATTTTTTTTCCATGAAGAATCTCAGGAGAAAAATACTTGAAAGGGAGAAACATGTTAAAGAACTTTCATCCAGGCTTCAGCTTGAAAAAGTAAGTGACCAGTTCTGTGTAATTAATGTTTTCTCCCAATGTACTAGATTCTGATTTACAAATTTTAAATGTTGAGAAAAGCAATTATTTCAAAGATCTATGAGAAAAAAGGAAAATAGGAAAATCCAGAAAGATGTTTCCTACAGAAATGTCCTAAAACCTTAAAGACTGTATACAAACCTATTAGAGATACAGATTGTCCTTAAGACTAACGTCCCACAGTTCAGGGAGGGGCACACATCTAGACTAGTGGCTTTTGGCTTCTCATTTACGGATTTGCCATAGTTCTGGAAAAAAATAGTTATAATGAAGTAATACAGAGTAAACTAAAGCGATACTGTTGACAGTTTCCATGGCTCTTTGAGCTCAGGGAATAGGAAAAGGTAGTACTGACAGCAGAGCTGGTATCATCAAAGGCTGACAAGACCTCATTTATTCTCTGAACCAAAGGAAGGGGCTCAGCATGGAAACCAACATAGGAAGAGAAGAATTGTCTGTCCTGTATAAGAAGGTACTATAAAAGTTTCAAAAGTTTGAAAATTATTTTACTGCTAGGTTCGCAATCTGTGTTACAGTACTTGTATACCTGAAGTGCACTTTATGTGTAAGCAATGCAGTGTGGCTCAGTGTTAGTGAGGGACAGAGTAGGTTCCCTTAAACCTTTAAGGAGACAATGGTGTACTTTGATTTTTGTAACTCCTTGGAGTTTGTTGAGAGCCATGGTTGTTCTTTAAGAATTCTTCTTTGCTTAACCAAGAGGACAAAACACTTGGCTGCAGGATAAACTTAGCCAGTGAATCATAATAAAGGAGCTGTGGGGGTGCCCACTTGCACACCTGCAATTGGCGTGTCCTTGTCATTATATTGAAGTGAAGCATCATGTTTGCACAGAAGCATCTTTTGCTTGAAAGTAGAAATGCTGAACAGAAAAGTCTATAAAGACTCTGAATGCCACAGTGTCAGCAAATGTCAGTATTTATGGTATCTGTGCAGCATGCTGTGCCCTGACTAGAGATCTGTCTCTGTCTCTAGAGATCTCTCTAGAGATTTGTGGTGCCCAGCATCTGAAGGGATAAATGATTATCTATATCCCCTTGTTCCTTCTTATGTTATCTCCAATAAATGGCATTTTCATCAATACCTGACTGAGTCTGAGACTGCCTTTCTTACTGGTATCTATAACAAACATCTGCAGTGGTGCATTAAAATGTTATTTTTGTCTATAGTGATAATATGACTTCTTTCTGCCTGTTTTCATTATTTCTTATTTAGAATGAGCCAAAGGAATCAAGTTGCAAGAAATTTCATAGAATCATCTGACCAAAGTTCTGGTGACATAAGTTGGCTCTTCCCTTATGCTTTATGTATTGCCCCCAAATTAGAGTTTGAATTAAGTGTATCAATACTTCTAATAGCAGGTGGTGATCTTTGGTATTTAATGAAGATCAGTTCAGGTCTAATTAGTCTGGACAGAGCTGATCAGCGTGGCTTAATTTTGGTCAAACTGGTAGCTAGATGCCTTTGCTCAGCCCGGATTTCTGAGTTTGTGTTTCCAGGCCTCGTTCATACTACTTAAAGAGTCAGATTAAATGAGACATCAATTATACATACATTCTTTCAAGTTTGTGATTTATGTTTAACATTAAAACATTAGTAACAAGTCACTGCTTGTGAATATACTTGTAAAGCATGTTTTATCTTTTCCAGGTTTTGCAAACATTCAAATGTCAGCTAGAAACTACGGCAAAGTAGAAAGACTATACGTAGCATTATACAGCCTGTCTCCATAGACCAATAGAATTGTGTTTATTTCTCTTTCTTAGGTCAATGTACAGAAAGAAGGCCACCTGTCAAGATCAGTAAAGGCAGTACAAGCTCACCTACAGTGTCAGATTGAAAGAAAAGAAGTGGAAAATTATAAACTAAAAGTGAAAATACAGGTCAACATATTTTTTCTTGTGTTTCAGTTTATTTGAAAAAATTAGCAAAGCCTTATTGTGATCAGAGTTTAACTCAGATATGAGAGTTAAATCTTAAAGTATCCCTTGAAATCAAACTCTTGGTGAAAGAAAAATCCCAAACAGTAAAAATCATTAGCATTTATATTTTGCACAGTCTGCTTGACCACGCTATCTTAATTGCAAGGGGTTTTTTTTTGTTATTCTTTTATCAACTTGTGCATACTAACAGTTCTGTTGAAGAGAAGTTAAGCACACATAGAAGCATTTGCAGTCACCTAACTGTGCTATCTAGAAGACAGATATCGATCCTGAGGCGGTCTCCGTATAGTCAATACAAAGAGATACGCAAGTCCCCAGGATGAGTTTCTGTTGTAAGATAGGGGTGATGAATCACCACCTGTTTCCTTTTATTGACTGTGAAGGAATCAATAAACTTCTTAATACTGACTGAAAGAGAAACACTTAAAACTAATGTCTAGCCTAACTGTGTTTAAACTAGGTGAAATTATTTCCATTTTCTGTGCAAAAAAGCAAGAGGTAAGTGTGGGCATTTGCATCAGTTATTGGCTTTAGAACAAGGCAAGGAAGAGGTTGTGTCAGAGGCTGGAGCTGTATGTGGCTTCAGATTTCAGTATTTGAAACTTGTCAAGAACATAGGCATGAATGACCAAACATTGGCTAAAAAATAATGTATTTCTAATTTTTGAACTTTTTTTAGTAACATATAATCCCTATTAATTGTATCATCTGAAGTTGTTGAAGAACCTATAGCAACTCAATTTCAAAAAAGGTCATATACGTCCATAAATACCTCATTTTATTCTGAACAAAAATTGCTTTCTTGTTCTAGCTAGTATAATTATAGAATTCCAACATTTTCATTAGATACAGTAGCTTGATATGCAACTGTATTTTCATTCAATCTTTATTTAAAAGTTTTTTTTGTTTGCTTTTCAAATAATGCTGAAGTCAGTTGCTAGCTTAAATCCTGGTGATGGTTTTATTAATACCTGGACAAAAGCTTGCAAAAACTTAGCATTACCCTTATGAAATTAGTTCTTAATTTAAATTTACCGCAGCAACTGAATAATGCCCAAAGCACTTATTCTTAGTGTGATTGTGACCTCCTGCGGTTATAACAGGGGATAACAGTCGTTTACTTATACCAACAGTTAAAGAAGTTCATACATAAACTGAGATTTCCTCTTTGGTCTATTTATTGAAGGTGTTCTTCTGCTGTCCCCCCCTGCAAGTGATATCTTTGTTTATTAAATGCCCTGTAAGCATCTGTATATGAAAACTGCTTCCTTCATATTTGGGTTTTTTTATAATTTCATTTTTTGAAGTAGTACTATTACCTTTTGGTGAGTCTCAGTACCTGAGACCATCTTTTACTTGGAAAACCACATGCAGTGAATAAAGCTGGCACATTAACGTAGTCAGTAGGTAAATGCCATGTCATTCTGGTGTTTATTCATGTAGAACGTAATTAAGTGTCAGACCTAGACTCAAATGTAGGAAACATGCATTAATTGTTCTTACAATTACTATATTTATCCAATTAGGATATAAATCCAAGATCTTAATTTTCATATTCAAATTTCATATGCAGTTATACTGATTTCCAGCCCTAGTTACGTGTGTGCGCACTATAGGTTCAGAATACAGATTACTACTACATCAGTGGATATTACTAGGAGCATCGTTAAGGTGATATTCTTTATATAAATCAGTCACTAGGGTTGATGAAACCACTTTTATTTTCCTTGTCATAAAAATGGGCCACGCCTTCTATGTTGAAATTCGGCATTCATATCCAAGAGCACACAGCAACGGTTAGATTGCTCTCTTTCTCCCTACTCCTGCCTGCTTCTGCACCTCCTCAGCCTCTTCTCTTTATCACCTTAATAATGAGTTTCTCAACATGTATTTTCTCTTGCCTGCTGTTGTACATACCTTGGCTAGCTCCTTGTATCCACAAGATTTGAGATACAAAGACGTTATGGAAACAGATTATAAATGTAATTGGTACTCCTGATTATGTTATGTCACAAAATGATCTGTAAAGTATAGAATTTGAAAACAGTTGATTAATTATGCTGCAGATTCTAGAAAAGAAAATAGCAGAGTGGAAACTTCAAGTTCGTGAATACAAGCGCCAGATGCTAGCCTTAAGGGAAACAAGTAAGCAAAAGAAGACTGCTCTGAAAAAAGCAATCAGGTCCCAGAAACAAAGAGCTGAATGCTTTGAAGCAGCTGTGGAAAATTTAACCTCCAGAATAAGAGAACGTGTGAGTGACTACGCTGTGAGCAATGATGTTGTACTATACTCCTGAACTTTTGATGTTTTGTAGTTGAACTGTTGTTTTCTTTACCCATTGAAGACCTGGTGTACTTTCAAGTGTGTGTTGGTTAATTATCCGTACTTCTTTGAGGGATTTATATGTAGTAGAGAAGTATTAGAGACAAATATTTTTGTTTTAAGAAAAGATTTTCATCTTAAATTTTGAAATATTGTTGTATATTACTGTTGATATACAATGCCAATTTACCATGTCTCTTGAAAGTAAGTCTGTACTTAGACTATAGTTTTTTAAAATGTGGGTAGTTTTGTTTATTTTCTTCTGAGACAAGACAAAATTTAAATGCTTTGTTCTAGGGAGATCCAAAAAAAGCCACCTCATATTAAATAGCTCTTGTGTTTAGAAAAAATTGTAGAACTAGATGGCATTCTTCAGTGACATTCTTTTGTTACATAATTCGTAATTCCTGTATTCTCTAGGAAGTCAAACTGTCTGAGATACTGTCAGCTTCTGATGTCTGGAAAAGCCAGCATGATAGAATGGTTGAAGGAAAGACAACATTAGAAATTCAAATAGAAGATCTTAAGAAGTAAGTTAAAGTGCTGATCTATTTTTTTTTGTTTCTGTAGGCAGACAGTGTTGATATTTAGCAGTGTAGTACTCAGTGTTGGAATGTGGTCAAATTTATGTATTATTTTAAAACTCTGGGCAGAATTTAGAAGTTGGAAACTAGAACAAATTTAAGATTTTTAGCCCTTCTTTCTGCTGCATTTCACAACTTTTAAAAAAAATTCATTCCCCAATACAAGAAACATATTCTTGCCCCTGTATACTTCTGATTAGCCTGAACTTGCAAGTACCTACCATGCTGCTTCCTCAGAACCACTTATTTAGTAACTGATTCAACAGCTTGAGTGTCAACCCTTGCGTCTACTGCAGTATAAAGGAGGGTTCTTGGGCTTGTAGTTTCTACTTCAGACTTATGATGGCAAAATTATGTCAGTTCCACTAATGTCTCACCCCATTAGAGGATAGAGAAGCGTTCCTCTCAGAGTCATGTTTGAACAATTTATTCTTGTAAGGAAAAGCAACACAAAATTGTCCAATGCTATTCAAACTATGCAGTCAAATCTTAATTTACATGAAGGATGTATCATTTTCTTTGGCAGACAATGACAAATATCGTTTTACCTTTTCTGTCGGTAGTTCAAAATAAGAAAAAGAAACCTGTAGGTGCCTTTATGCTAGGTCTAAGGCGGAATTTCACTTTACAGAGAACTTGATTCATACTCAAATATGTAACAGCTCAAATTAAATTGGCTTGACTCTTTTGGTTTTGTTTCAGAAAATCTGATGTTTCTGAAAACATTTTCAGCATATTTTAAATTTAACAGGAGCGCAGGTACATGACATCAGTCCAGAAATTTGTATAGCCCACTATTGGTGCAGTGTATATGAGGAGGCATCTAGGAAAGAATAAGAAAAGGGAAGCATCTGTGATACTTCCCTCAAGTACTCATTCTTCCTCCAGTTGTTTTTTGCTGTTTTTATTTTAGCTGAACATATAAGTCTTTGCTTGAAATGTACCGTTTTAACAAGACTTGTTCTACTAGGCAGTGTATGACTAACTAAACAGCAAAACAAATTTCGTTGTTTAACTTTATTAACATGAAAAGCAAATGGTGAGGCATAGCACAAGTTGTTGCTTTTAATAATGGAGAGTATCATTCCTAAACTAGTTATGGAATGTTCTTAGCAGGGCATTATCTGATAGACCCTATAAATTCAATGTAATTCCATTTTGTCAAGTATGTGTATACATAGTTGTCTTGGAAGTATGCTTGGGTGTTCTAAGTAATGAATTCATTTGGACTCGATGATCTCAAAGGTCCCTTCCAACCACTAAGATTCTGTGATTCTGTGTGATTTATAAATGAGCTAGGACCACTTCCTTGGTGGACCACTCTTTTGGATAGTTTTTTATTTCAATAGATACTCCTTTCTTGGGATGCTTAAATGCATTCTCCCCCTTTATGTTTTTAAATAAACTAAGAGCAATGAAGGAGTATGAGTTAAGATACAATTTAATTTGCATAGTGAGAGTTTTGGAAGCATTGTATATTATGCAGAGTTCTTGCCTATCTAACAAGGCAGATCACAAGCCTTTTGGAAGACCTGAAAAAAAAGCAGGAATGGAGAAGAAACTCAGATGAGGAAATTCTTGGAAAGCTAAATTCTGTTAACTCTGAAAATGAAAAGATTTACCTTGAAAATGAAAAATTAAAGGTGAGATCATTATAAATCATTGTTGAATGGCTCTGCATTTCTGATATATTAACGAAGTAACCACATTAATTCCCTTTGGGCCTTCTGTCTAGAGATCCCAAACCCGTAGAATAAATTTTGTCGCCCCTTTTTTACAGTAAGTGAAAATGAGACATTAAAAATTTATCAGTGGAAATCTATGGCAAACCTAGGAACAGGGTTGTCTAATCATCTGATTAATGAGGATGCCATTTATTTTACTGTTGGTAGCCACAAAATTGCTTAACTAGAAAATGTTCTTTTATGTTTATAAAACTTCCTTTCAAATTAAAGAACTGAGTTTAGCTCAATTATTAATTTCAAGTTTTAAAGAGTTTACAGATTTTGTATTGTATTTATCCTCCAAAATAAATGTTCTCATGGAGCTGACAAATTGTGGGCTATCATTTTTGTTTGACAAGATAAATAATTGTGTCACTCTTTTTAATGCCTGCAGGTCACTTCCTAGTAATATCATATTGTAGATTGTGTTATTTCAATAACACTTTTACAATTTTTACATTGTCCATGTTTTGATCAAGGTTTACCTTGCTACATTGGAAAACAGTGCTGTTTCTGTTGAAAATGAGCTGCTAAATCTGCAAGAAAAGGCAAAGCTGCAGGAAAACCTTGTTGAACAGTACAAAAATCAGGTGACTAGAATAATTGAAATGTTCAAGTATGGTTTTTGAATTTGTAAGCAGTTTTGAGGAAATGATAAAGGTTTTGTTTGTAATAAAAGAGATCATGGCGATTGTAATACTGTTGTAACATCGAGGATGATAGAAGAGAGTGCCATTACAAACCACATCCGAGAATAGTCTCCACACTATTACTAGTACACATAATCCTTACTGAATTTTGTGGCACCCAGTTGAAGCTCACTGAAGCAGAGCTATTTACATACTTGCTTAGAAAAGATTTGCTTCCTAAAAAGCAAGTTGGCAACCCAGTAAAATATATTTTAAAAGTAAACTTTGAGTCCGATGTCTTTAGTGGACACATCCAACGATATTTTACCTCTCCTTGGTAATATCTTTATTTCCACATTCCTAAGAACAGTAAACCAGCATTCAAATACCGTTGTAAGAGTCTTTTTATTTACATAGATAGCTCCACATTGAAACTATAGGCAAAACATAAATCAGACTGAAAATGGGCTTTTTATCAATTCCTTTTTTGTATTTGGCTTTATTTATCAAGAAGACATTTTTGAACATTGATTCGAAGTTTTATATATTTCTGTAATAATATAGACACCATTTCACTGACAATCTTTGCATACCTCTTTTTAAAATCACTGACAAGAGAAAATACATGATACGAAATCTAAGTACAGTCAGTGTGCCTTGCCTGTGGAATGCATCACCACGATTAAAGTTGTTGCCAGCTTTAGGATGGAAGATGTAGTTCCAGGCAGCCTTAAGCAGTGAGTGCGATGAAGTTCCCTAGCTCATACCTGTGGTGAGTCCAGGCGGGAACTGTCGGCGATACTTGTTATTTGGGAAGAGAAAGGTGAGTCATACAGGCTGCTTCTCTAGCACAACTCTAGCTCATTCTCTGTTGTTGAAAACAAAATGTTGATATCACAGTGCTTTTACCAGGTTACCTTTTATATTTGCTGTGGTGAGTAGGATAATGAAAATAAATAACTTCATATAATGACAAATATTGAAAATCTACTTCGAAATCAAAGGTTTTCCTTTATGCTTCATACTAATGAAGTATCTTTTCTATATTTAAAAATGTATGCGAAAAATGTATGTTGTCCTAGGTACAAAAACTACAAACAGCAGTAGAAGAATTGAAATCCAGATGTGGAACAGTCTTAAATGAAAACAAAAGAATAACAGAAAACAAATGCTTAGAAGTAGTTAAGGTAAGTTTTGCAGTAATAAAGCATGTTTCCAAACAATTCTGTAGGACATAAATCTTTCCTACATTATTGTGATCCTCTTATTAGAAGTCACAAGGTACTGGCTCTTTTTCTTTTCTTTTTTCTTTTCCTTGTATAAAATTGTTTTTAAATTCACTAAATGTTTTACTAACTCTTACTTGTGAGCTGGGAGTTTTTTGGATACTACACAATTGCAAACACTTGAGAAATGGTTCCTAGAGTAATGACTAAGGAATTGGCCTGCTATTTTAGGATTCAAGAATTCTTTTATCACTTTTAAATGTGATTTTGTTGTTGATGATTTTAAAACTAAATCCCTCAACAGAACAGCTGTGAAAGTTGTGTGGGGAAGCAAACCTAATATAAAACTGCTTTGTTGTAACTAGCAGTTAAAACAGGGAATCCACACAGAGATGAGTTTTAAGTTTTTCAGCAGATGGATCTGAATACTGGAATACAGTTAGCACATTCTTAAGCATCAGAAAACAATACAAAATTGTTAGGGAAATCACTTTCCTCAGTTCCACAGTTCAGTAAAATACATATTATTTTAAGTAATAAAGCTGAGGCAGGGACACGTTTTGCATTGCCTGCCATGTTCTGTTTTAGAGAACAGAATTAGTCCTCACAGAGAAGGATCTTAGGTGTTCATTTTACTCCATACTAACTTTATTTTTCCGTGGTTGAGTTGTAGAATGGAGAAAAATATTTTCTGATCCCGTAACTCATATTTGCACAGCATTGTGTGTGGCTTCAGATGGCATTAGGTGTTGCCCTCTTTTCAAATACTGCAATAGTTGTATGGTCAGAATTTTTCCTATAAGCTGCTTAGTGTGTCTGCATGCCATCTCCTAAAATATATTGCAATAAAAATGCAATCAAAATTTGGGTATTGCATGATGAACTGCTAGTACTTGCATAGTTTTTTAAATTGTTATTTTGAATGTTATTGAGTCACTTAATGAAATGTAGTCAGAGATGGAAATTTCTCCAATGGTGAACTCGTAACTTTGTCAGTATTCTATATAATAGGTGATATTATGCAACTTGTGTAGAATTTCAGATTTATTACTGACATGGAAAGCCATTAAGTATAACAACAATTAATTTATGGTTACATTTTTCTCCTGTGATGCTACTATACAGGTGAGGGACAAAACAGAGGCTGAACTAAAGGAGTTAGAACAAGTTTGTGACTTGCTGAAAGCAGCTGAGGAGAAGCAACAAGAATATCAGGAAAATCTCATATCCTGGGAAACGATCCATACACAGAAATGCAAAACCCTTAAGGAGCTGCAGGTTCAGGTGCTTAAACATGCTGATTTTTAAAGAAAAATGAGAAAATTATGTGGAAGAAGAAGTCTCTGGAACATTTTTTTCCTATTAGCGTGTGTGACAGTTGTGCGGCTTCCTTTGTTATTTGCTTCATAAATCAAAAGCTTCTTCTGTAGAAATAGCATAATGCAAATAAAACTATTGCCAACTGTATTTATGTGAATTCTGTATGTGACAAGACTAATTACTTTTAGATTTGTGTCTTTTAAGTGATTATATTCTTGATCCTATTGAATACTTATGTCCTGAGATGTGTTGCAGAATTCTTCCCTGGAAATAAATGTGCAAGTCTAGTTATTGTTTTTATCTAGTGGAATAATTTAATTCCACATTAGTTTTGTTTTTAATGACTAATTTATAAACCAGACAATATTTGCTCAGATACATAGTCATAAATTATATTGTTGATGATGTAGAACCATAACATATTAATGATTACATTGTGTTGGTGGATAAAATATTCTTAAAAATATGCTTTAATGGGTTCATTTCTATTTTTAGCAGTATTTTAGCACTCCTGCTTGTATTTTCTCTTAAGCCTGAATATGAATATTCCTCAGGTTTTTTTTCTGTGACACCAGTTTCAATGGCAGGGCTAAGTTGGGGGAGTTTTGTTGTTCTCTTTTCTTTCTTTTTTTTTTTTAATGTGCTTTTGAGTTAGAAGAGAATATTCTACTAGCACGAATGACAAAGGTTTTTGAATCAGTAGGGTGGGAAAGGGGCTTAATCTTCCTGTGTCAGTGGGAAAATTGCAGCAGAAACATAGGGGTTCTCTGTGTCCCTATAGACTGCATATGCTTTAAAAAAAAATAGCTCTTGATTTTGTTTTAAATTTCCAAGATGATCTTTATAGCATCAGATTTTGTTCTTGTTTGTATGATTTTAATTATTCCTTACAGGAATGCTCATAAGCTCATAAATTCATCTTTGCTTAGCAAAGTACTTAAGCAACAGTTATTTTTTGAGGTGCATATATAAAATTATGTATGTGATTTTAATCTAAGGACGTTTTACTAACTAAAAGCAAAAAAATTTCTTTAAGTATAGTGAAGTATTTGGGAATATAATCACTAGTCTGGTGGAACAGCAATTAAATTTCAGCATTAAATCTTGGTGACGTCTTTCAGAAATTCTAACCCTTGATCTTGTGACCAGAATTTAGAAGAATTCCTTTTGAAGTAACTGAACCATCTGCAGAAACCCTCTTCTGGGTTCAGCTGGACCAGGACATGTTTACTACCCCTCTGCTGGTAGTTTCTGCTAATACCAGTCTGCTGGTTGTGCAACCTGTAATTCACATAAAATCAGCCAGATTAGCTCAAATTGCTGGATCGAACTGCTTGAGGTAGTCCGATGAATGATGGAGGTTTCCGCTTAAATAACAGTGCCAGCAGGCTGGTGATGTGGCTATTTATTGCTAACCTAGTGTTGATGGATGGTAGGAAGAGCAATAATCTCATCACTACTGTTACAAGATTTAAAAGAAAACATGTAAAAGTTTGTCAGTCTGGATGCTGGGCAGGGGAAGACAGTTTGGATTCTTGCTTTCTTCAGCATCTGCTGCTGATATACCTTTTTTTAGGAACTTGATTGTCTTTTTTGATATTCACTACTTTCTGAAATTCTTCGCCAGTGCTAGACTGTTCTGTGATAACTATATATACGCAGTATTATTTCTGTGCTTCCTGTGACTGTAGCATGAGGCAACTTATTTTTGCTGGAATCTAAAGCTTAAGAGTCAAAGTTCACAAGGAGGTAAACCCAGCCGACTCCTAATGCACAAGGCTACATGAGCAGCATATGGGTTTTGTTAGGACTTCACTTTGTTACATAGCAGGTTTTCAGTCTTAAAGCGTTCACACAAAGTTTTAGTCTGCTACTTTGGCTGTATTTTATTTGTTTTAAATACAAGATAATGTTAACTTGGATATAATATAGTGTTTACCTGAAACTACGGTTAAATTATTTGATTGGATTTTAATAGGCAAGCTTACTTTACTCTGTAATATCCTGTGTATAGGCCTCTTCAACTAGAAATGAATTGCCATTTTCACATGAGGAAGACAGTGTAACTTCCATGGGCAGTCATTCCTTAGAAGAAGAAAAACATAACATTCAGAAGAAATATGAAGATCTTAAAAGGTAACTTTTTAAAAATCTGACTGCAATTCTTTCCTACACTTTTCTGCTATAGTGAATTATAATGCATTAATTTGTTTTGCATAAAGGCAATTAGAAAAGATGGAATTTCAAAATGAAGAACTTGCTTGTCAGCTCAAAAAAGAAGATGAGAATCTTCAGTGCAGTAAATTGCAGCTTGAAGAGAAAATTGCAGAATATAATGGATTAACCAGACAACTGGAATCTGCTTTAGAAGAAGGGAGAAAAATGGTATTGATGATTTAATACATCTGTTAATCGTGTTTGCCATTTTCTATTTAAAAATAGCTTTAAAAACAAATGTGCTTGAGAAGAAAAGATGGAACAAGATTATTTTGCATGTAGGGAGCAATACTAAAAAGTTACTGGGAATTTCTGCATCTTTAAGTATGGATTGCCCAATTCAACTTCTTTATGGAATTTGGATGCTATTGAAATTAACAGCAAAGTTCAGTGGGCCAACATTTCACTATCATTTTTTTGGTGACAAATCAAGGTGCTTTAACCACCTAATATTAAATCCCACACACATGGCAAAAGGCTTCTGAAAAAAAGGTTAATCTTGACTTTTTCTTATTTTCTTTGTAATAGGCAGCCCACAAGAATTTTGGTGTTGAAATCTTTCTCATTTTAGAGGAAGGCTTTGCACACTTTTAATATTAAACAGAGATTTGTCATTTATATAAAGGATGCAAAGAGTAAATCAAATGGAAGAGGAAATGTAGGAATTTAGATTGTAGTGCATTATCTTATTTTAATCAGAAAATATGTATGAAGCTATAATTTCTGTCTCATTAATTATGTTGAAATAAACCATATGAATTTTCACAATACTGTCTGAGGATATTGATTCTGTTTTGAAAAAATAACACATTTGGCTTAACTTACAAATGAGTTACAAAAGTGTCTCCCTCCCAGTAACATTACATTTTTTTCCAAATTTAAACTTCTTTCAAATTTAGCCAGAATGTTCCCAGGTTTGTTTAATTTCTGTGCATGAGAAATAACTAAAGTATTGATGACAGAATAGGAAATAGAGCTATTAATGCTAAGGCTCACGAAAATAATTTCGTTTGGGCTTTAAGTGAAAGTAACTAAGCATCATTTCTCTCTCATTACTGTTATAGATAGCTGAAGAACTGGAAAAAATGTCCTACAAAGAACAAGCCCTTCAGACAAAAATATTAGTTCTTGAAACTGAAGTGAGAGAAGGGCAAGAAGAGAAAAAACAGCTCCTCTGCATATTTCACCGTGTGAGTAAATAATAGTGCTTATGACTTAAGAAATTACCACGTCACTGTTTACAGTAAAAGTCCCTTTTACTGAAAACCACACTACGAATAGCATTGATACTCACTTTCAGGAACAGCAAAGTAATTCAACTTGACAATATACTTTGTATATTGACATTTCTAATAGACTTAACAGATGCCCAGTCTAAGTAAGTCAGTGGAATAATATTGAGTTTACATCTCTTATTCAATCCAGTTTTCCCAGCAAGGCAAAAATCAAAAAATATGTATGAAGTTGTAATTTCCCTTTCAGATTAATCATGTTCAGTAAACATACCTAGATTTGAATAAATCCATAACAGTTCAATATACTGGTATTTTTTTTTTCCCTGAGTTGATTACAAGAATCTGATCTTACTGGAATTTGTGAAAAGCTTTCAGTTTATATATGGATGTTGCACATAAACATAGTTAGTAACAAAAGAGATATTCTGATTTTTCAAAGTGTCAAAGTGTTTAAATGCCCATGTTTTGATATTCAGCAAAGCCACAGCCTAAGATTGTATTTGGATGAGTGATATTTTCTGAAAACAAACAAACAAACAAGTCTGATTTATTCTTTTAGCTAATCTAGAAAATTTCAGCACATTTGCTATTAATAAAATGTCAGACATAGATGAATTCCCTAGACTAGTGATGGCAAATAATTTTCTTTAGTCAAAGTTTTGATACAGTTAGAGATTTGTACAGTGATCAGTGATAATAAGCTACAAAGCTATTTAAAATAAATATAAAGACATTGAAAAGGTTTACTATCATTCTCCTAGACTTTCAAAAACAATATTCTGTGTTCCGACTTGAAGCATTCAAGATTAAAATCAAGCCAACCTAAGTGCAAACTCTTTTCAAGATTTAAATAAGACATCTGAGATATGGTTCTGAATACAGGATGCTTTGATTAATTTTTATCTGTATCAAGTATGATTTAAAGTCTGCATTTACCCAAAGACAAAAGTGTTCCTAAAACAAAATCAGACATTGGCTAGTGTTTTATTCTACTTCAAATATTTTTTCATAGGAATTTCTTACTATGTTAAAGTAAAATGGAAAATACAGAAAATTTTCTTTGAAGCTTACAGTTAAAAATATAAATGTGAAAGATATAGATGTCTGAGAGAACTGTTCTAAATTAAATAATTGCTTTTTATTCCAATTACATTTACATATAACTGAGAATGGATTATGGAAAATGATAAAATGGTCTTATTGCTGTTGCTGTAGTGAAACTGGAAACAAAATAGGACTGTGAAGGTAACTTTATTCAGTTATTCATTCTAACCTGATTATGTTTTTCTAAGGCTGGATTTAAATCTGACGACTACAATTCCATGTCTTAAAAACTGAATTTATTTTAACCAACTAGCTTCTGACATCTGTAATAGACATAATAGGAAATACCTGAATATCTGTAGTATTTATATAACAGATGATCTATGGTGTGCATCAGGTACGGAACTAATGAGCTATCGATCATCTTTCTTATATAAGGAACTGTAGACATCAGAAATCACGTTGCATCAGAAATAAATAACAGATGTTTCTTTGAAAAATTAACATGAGAAAGAGTGTTAAGTCCATAATAGATTTAAGATGCTAGGAATCTTTCATGATAAAAATTCAGAAGGTTAGTTTTTACATTCCCAGGTCTTTCTTTGGATTATAAGCCTATTCAAACATGTTCAGTTTGGTCCTGACTGAATATAAATAAAGCTTTGATATTTTGAGACCTTTTTGGGAACCTTCAGTTTTATGGAGCCTCTGAAAACTTTCACAGGTAAATAAGACAACTAGTACCTAATTTTTATAAGCCTTACACTATTCTTTTGATTGATTTGTATTTTATTTCTAATTTGCATTGCATTTCTCTTTTTTCTTTAGAATGGAAAGCACCATGAAGTATGTTTGAAAGAGCTGGAGAACAGCCTGCAGAAGTCAGAGAACAAGAACCACAGCATCCAGAATTATGTGCAGTTTTTGAAAGCTTCATATGTAACAATGTTTGGCTGAATTCTTTAGTTTATTTAATAATAAAGAAAATTTTCAATATTTGGCTCTAACTCTTGTTGGAGGCACGACTATTGAGGCCTTATAGTATTTTGCAGGATTGAGTACTATAATGTTAGTTCTTGCCTAGGAAAACCTCTGCTGTGGGCAGGGAAAAGCAGGTCAGTCATTATGTTATATCCTACTGGCTGGTCACATATGAGAAATTTATCTGGGGTTACTGATATAAAAAATTGTATTATTCATGGAACAGAAGTGACAAGGCAGACTGCATGACAATAGGGACAGGTGTGTAAGTGTGGGGTATGCGTACAAAGTCGTAAATTGGACTGTGAATTTACCACGTGTTAGGTCCCATGCTGTAAAATCTTACATGTGTCCTTTTAGCCCATGGAAAATGCAGATGATCACAGATTACCTTTCAATTCACATCAGGTAAGACAACACCCATGGACTGGTTGCATAATAATTCATGTATTTTAATTATTTATACACATATAAAATTTATTAGCCATTATACTTTTGTTAGTGTAGAAATCTAGTTGCCCAAGATAATGATACCTATTCTATCAAGACAGGCAAAAATTTAGAGAGCATTAGGTTCCCTTCCTTTCTTTCCCCTATAGTTTAGCACCAATGTAGCAGGTCCTGCTATGCTGCGTGGAGTATTTGTCGCCACAAGGCTGTCCCATCCAGCCTTTTTTCCCTATATCCCGTTATGATCAGAAGTATACTATAGAAATATTTTACAAATATAACTAGGAAAGTATTTTAGATACAGATACAGTTTAAACTCTGAATACGTTGATATACCCTTTCACAGTGACACAGCTCCAGTAAGGTATTTAAATACTTGTCTGTGTTTGAGTACAAGAGCTGCTGTTCACTGAAGTAAGACTGACTTATGCCTCAGGTTAAGCATGTAAATATTCAGCTGATACGGGGCTAATAGAAAAACCAATTCTGATTGAGAAAGTAATTGGTTTTATAGATATATGCTGTGATGTTTTTTGACAAGTAGTACATTCAGGTAAATATATGTAATTTAGAATGTGTATTTAAATAATTATTTTTTTTTTGACTGAGAACACAGATTAATTCATGCATAGACAATACCTGCTTGTTAGACATATTATGTTATTGTTAGTTATTTATAATGTGTAGAATGTTGATTTTTTTTATTTTTTGCAAATGGTTATTCATCCTAACAAATACTCATATATGTGCTAATGATCTGCTTGTGTGCACTTTTTAAAAATAATCATTTATTATATATGACAGTAGTTTTAGGGCTTTAGTTTAGTAGAGTTTTGCATTACACACACACACACTTACAACCTTATTTGTATTCATTTAGTTCTGCTTGTGCTGCTTATAAGCTATCAAAACCTTTTTGAAAGGCATCACCTATGAAGGAAAGATTTCAGAAATAAAGAGTTGAATCCAGTCCATGAGTAGTTTTTAAAAGGCCATTATGGAAAATTTTATGCTTTTCATTGATAAATGATACAAAGATGTACAGTAACTTGATTTCAGTACATCTTTTGCTATCCAGGAAATTAGATTTTTTTTTTTTTTTTTTTAATTCCTGTGTCATTTGCAAGAAATAGATCAGGAATTATTAAAGTTGCTGACAGCTTCAGGTACTTCTTTACTTCTAAATGTCTACAAACAGAATAAACGTAAGATATGTCAAAGTATATGTGATTTGATTTGTTAAAAAATAAGGAATTTGTATTGTTTCAGCTCAACCCTTAGTTTCCATTCTATTAATCTAGTCTTTCTCTCCTTTTCTTCATATTCAATCACTGGAATATACATTTTCCATTCTATTAATCTAGTCTTTCTCTCCTTTTCTTCATATTCAGTCACTGGAATATACATTTGTGATCTTGGAATCTTAGAAATATCATAAAAATGAAGACAGCATTTTCCAAATGATGGTGATTTTTTTATGGCTCTCCATTACTGATTGTTTTTTTGCACGGTAGAAATAGGGCTATTAGTCACATTTTTTTCTCAGTTTCGTTTTTGAACTGGTGTTAGCTGATCATGTTATCCGCATTTTAAATTTTTTTAGCTCATTTTGAGACAGAAGTTGCTGTGTTTTTTTTTTAATAAAGAAAAGAATTAAATTATTTTTCTAGTACCTAAGGAGCTGGCATTTACTCTAGATTGCTGCTTGTATTTTTAGTAACTGTGTAAAATACAGCTGAAGTGGTTCTTGCCTTGTTAATTTTAAAACATAGAAAGCTGCGTGTCGTGCTGCAGAATTCATGGATACAGCTATACTGAATTGACTGTATTTTGGAATGCTGATATTTTTCTTTAAAGCAATTTATTTTTACTGTCTGCGTCACATAGCAAAGTGACACTCAATTTTCTAGGAAGAAACAGGCTCCTTATTTTTGCTTTTCTGGAATTTTTCATCTCCAGATGATTTTAGAAGCCCTTGATAGTGATTGTGTTACCGGCATCTCACCTTTCAGCCATTTTTCAAATGAAATTTTGATTTAGCATTTCCCCCTAAAAATGCTTAATATGCTGTTGCAGTTTTCAAATACAGTCAGATAAAACATCTTACTGCTACAAATTTGTACAGAAAAACTATCGAAACAACATATACTGGTCCTTACTGTACTTGCTTATGTGACGGTGTTTTCAGTCTGCTAGTGCTCATTCACAGCGCCCTTAGCAAGCAGGAAGGTTTCTCTTCTGCTGCTCAGGAAGTCCTTGGCCAGAGAAGCAGCAGAAGTCAGAGATTCTATGTAAAAGCTTGAGCATGCCTTCAATGACGAGCTTATTCAGTAGAAAGTCTTAGAGATTTTAGCTGGGTAGGAACAGGATAGAGAACACTAGTGTTTTAATCTTCTAGTTTTTTTCTCTAACTCACTGTATTTAGATTTTCTAGTAATAAGACATTTTTACCCTAGACTTACTAAGGTACACAGTCAAATCTTATGCACTGTATATAGAATTTTTTTATAAGATTCACAAAGGCTGACTCAGGATGATCCAAGGTACATAAGACAGCCCATGGCTGAACTGACAGTAGTGTTCTTTTTGTAAATCAAATCAAAGCCACCTACAATGTTACCATTTTCCCTCAACATCTGTATATTGCTTCATTTGCTACCCATGTTAAATAATTATTTAGATCTTTTTCTGTAGAGTTTTCCAGGAATGGCTTAAGTGTGATTGCTACGGCCCTGCTTTTGAGTCAGTTTGGTTTGTCATTTAGAGCTGGGTGCAGAGAGACTCTGCCAGCAGGACACACACAATTTAAAAGCGTACAGCAGTTATTTATTGGCTGGCACACACAGGAGATAGCCAGGATTTAATGAGCTATTAGGCTAAGGACTCGCATGCTCTCCACCCCTTGTCAGCCCTGTGCTGCATCAGCCGGGCAGGCAGAGTCAAGCGGGAAGAGTTGGAATCGGGCGAACAGATCCCCCTGTTGCTGGTTTTCCCCCTTCCATCAGCTTTGTCCGCACTGGTGGCTTTCAAAATTGCACTTTAAAATGCCATTTAGAGATCATGCTGCATTTAAATCTGTATGGTGCTCCTTGCCACTGTGGTGTGTACTGCTGCAGGCGTCTCTTAATGGGACAGCATTTCAGAGTTAGGAAAAACCAAGTGCTTTGAGGTTGGCAGATTCACTTGCTAGTCAGTGCGTTTCCATATTCAATCATAATTTCTGAGCTTTAATTAGGTTAAATTGTAAGCGTGTAGAGTCCTGAAATTGGCAGACCTTAAAGAGTTGACCTGAACTCTCTACCCGTGCGATTCTTTATCTGTGATACAATGGACAGTAACACATTGGTGCCTCATTTCTTTTTGGGTTTTGAGAAAGAAAGGATTTGAAGTAGAAGATCATTATCTTATCATATGCTTTAGATTTGTTAATGTATGGGAACACAGAATTTAAAGCAGCAGCATAAGTCTTAGGGCTACTTGAGGCCCTAGTCCCTTTAATCCTGTCTGCCAAGTAGCTTATTATTAGTGGCTTAAGGTTGATTGAAGAACTTTATCTGGTTCCTATCCATGGCACAAAAACTGCTATAAATCCTCTTGTAAGATGGAGTCTTTCCAGTAAGAGCACAGAAACTCAATAATTTCTCTCTGGATGCTTGCCTCATTAAGCGGTATCTTTATAGAAGATCTGTAGTGATCGCTGAGCTCTGTATGGATGACTCCTCAGCCGAGTGTGATAGGTTACTAGCACAGCATTTCTTTTGACTAGTCCTTTTATCCATTTAACGGTGAATGAAATCAACACTTGGATTTTTGTGAAAAGTTTAAGGAGGGACCATTCTCATTCAGCTCAAAATGTCTTCTGCCAGAATCGTGTCCGGCGTCTTGCCTTGGAAAAGAGCCAGATAAGACTTTTTGTGACAAAATCACTTCATCGGGGATTTTCCTACAGGAAAAGTGACTTGGCTTCCTCCGCTGACAAGCTGTTTGGCAACATAACATCTGCGTGCAGCCCTTCCAGCGCTGGGAGGCCCAGAGCCGGCCAGCACAAACAGGGATCAAAGCAGGGCCCGATAGGAAAGGGTTGTGCGGGGCATGAAGTAGATGCAGTGATTTCATACAGATTTCTATTTGCTTTTTCAACGAAAGCTTCCTGTGGATCGCTTTAAGGCTGACATAGCTCAAGCATGTTCCTTAAGGCCAGAGAAGTGAGAGCACTGTCTTGATGTCCACTGATGGGGAATTCAAGCTGTCAAAAACATGAATTTATTGCAGTCACGCAGGTCACCCTGTTACACATTTGGGTTCAGAATATTCTCATGTCTCCTTATGTCTGAGCAGAAACCCTATAGCAGCTGTCACTCAGTAGCAAAGCTTCCAAACATTTGAAGGTGGAGTGTGTTTTATATTGCCATCCACATCTATCTGCACCTTTCACTCAGGATTCTTGAGGTCACGCTGTTGGTTTACAACCTTTGGATAAGGCTTTTACAGCTACTAACAGTAGGAATATCATCCTAGCGGTAAATAAGTCATTCCCACTCAGACCAATCTACTGTCTTTAAAATGCTGGTTTTATTGAGAACAATAATATTGTTTCCAGGAAGTAACTGACTTATAAACAGACTGTTTCTGTTTGTTTGACAGACCAGATCAAATACCTGATTAACATATCGTAAGACTTTTATGGCAGATTAATCTACTTCATTTAAAAGCGGTAAGAAAAAGGATGTTTTTATGTGTAGAGACTCTGCTGCAATCTTGCCTCTCTCTTACAGCAGAATAAACAGCATTTTGTCGGCTGTAAAACTGTACCTTCCAATTTATCGACAACGTAAGTATTTCATATGCCACTCTCCCTTTCGGTGGTACTACTAAAAATTGAAACCAGGTCTTCTTGGTTAAGCTTTGCATGCTTTTCATCCAATTGAACCTTTCAAAAAAAAAGTCTTTGATAACATCTAATTTCTAGAGCAGCTGTTACATGTCTAACAACCATCTCCAGATCTCCCATCAACGTTTCAGGCAAACCGAGCCCCTGTTCATTATCACCGTGACCACATTCCTATTCTTAGCAGCGATTCTCCCTTGCAGAGCAGCAGCCGGCTCTGCTGTGGCAGCAGTCCACTTACTAATTTACAACTCCACCCACTAAATGCCACTGTGAATTATAAACTACTCAAGTAAACCATGTATTTTTAACAGCCTCAATTTTACCACCGTGCCTGTTTATAAAAGTCAAAGATATTTTTTGAAGTGCAAAAATGCTAAGTTGGCATTTCAGGTTATTCTCAGGACATTGGTTGTTCCTACATAGTAAGGTCTTCTCCTTGTCTCCCCGCTTGAGAAAACAGGTACATTTAATATGCTGCAAAACCCAAACTGTTTTGTACCATTTCATTCTTTTTCTAGAGGGAAAAATCTTGAGAAATCTGAAGAAAGAACCCAACGTAGGAGTTTTCAAGTCTTTGTGCAAATCCTTTGCTGGACTGCAGGCAAACTTTCCTAATTCTGTCCTAGGTTTATGTCCAATTTGTTTCTGAATTTCTTATCATGCAGCAGAATATTAGGTCCTGTGCTTTATGAGCCACATAAAACATGGTAATGACATCAATGTTTACATGCCACTGTTTAGGTTTTGGTTGTTGCTTTTTTTTTAAATTGGGTTGTGTTGTAACAGAGATGATATTTGAACTTAAGTAGAATTTGCTGCAGCAAATTTCAGCCACAGTCTGGTAGTCATTTATGTGTACTTAGCTTGAAGCACACAAGTAACCCTTTTGAGATAGCCAGTGATTCAGAAGCCAACTTTTTTTCTTACAGATTACTTTGTAAAGACAAGCAATATACTTCATGGGTTGCCATATTTGATAACAATTTGATAATAAATACAATTAAACTATGTAAAACACAAAATCTACCTCGTCTGCAGCACCCTATCAAAGATGTGAAGTATTACTGAGTCATAAGTAGTGCTAGTTTATTTTTTTTAAACTGATAAGGCTGTGTAATTGTTTAAAACCAGCAAGTACCAGAAGCATGACACATAAGATTTTAAATAACCTGTTTCTCTTCTACCTTTGGTGCTCATTGTCTGCCCACAATGTAGACTACTTTAATTTTGAAAAAGAGTAAAATGACAGATGAATAGTGTCATAATAAAATTTTAGAACCATGGTACTTTTTAGAACTATGATAAAGGATCAGATCATTGCCCATGATATTCTTGAAAATCATTAAATTACTCAGAAAGCTTGCTTGGAGACCTGGTTGAAAATTGCTACAGGCAGACAAAGTGGTCTAGGATTGCTAAACTTTCTTCAGTAGCTTCTGGCCTCCATCTTTTGATGAAACCTGAGAGCTTGAGTATGGTTTTGGAAAGCAAGGATGGTGGCTCTGGAAGAGGTTCAGCAGGATCAGAAGATCCTGGAATTAGCGGAAGAGAGCATCTCTGTGGGTGACAGCCTGTTGTTGATAGGGAGAATCAAGAGAGAGGAGAGTGCCTTTAAATAATATAAAATTAGATGCTTGCATTTCTCTGGAATTAAGTGTAAACTGAATGATCTGGTTTATCTTGTAAGAATTTTAACTCTAAATATATTTTTAAAAATCTGGTTTCTTTCCATTTCAAATAATTTTCCTACTTTTATTAAGTCTTGTTTTACTAAGATTATGGGTTAGGAGAAATTTCACGTGATATTTCTGAAGAGATAAAATCCTACAGTGTCTCTGTAGAGAAAAATGGAGTTCAAGTTCTATAAATGGAGAGTTCAAATATTGTTCTGACATTTACTGATGACATTCCAACCATTAGTAATTGGATGCAGCTATACTCAAGCACCAGCGAATTTTATGAAGCATGTGTGATGCAGAAATAGACATTTAAATACTTCTTTGGATACTTGTATTTCATAGGAGATTTCCCCAGACAGAAGCACTCAGAGGTGGTAGTCTTGCTGATTTCTCTTTCAGTGCGTGCATATAATAATGGAGGGGAAATGCGGTTGTCTTCTAATGACATGTTTCTTGCAGACCCATCATCCCAAGATCTGAAACAAAAACAAGCTCCCCGGAATGAAATAAATCCCGGTTACAGAAACAAAACCTCCATGCTGTTGTTTTGCGGAAGGCATCCTTTGAATCCTGCTAGGTACTGCTTGTTGATAGCATTCTTGGCATGGTTCCACCCCCGAACTTAGTGTGCTTAAGCAATGCTCACATCTGCTGGGGATACTGGGAACAGTGGTATCAACTGCAGTTCCTGCTTTTTATAAAATACTGATTGCCAAGATTCAGCTCTTCTTGCTTTGGTTACCAAGCCAGTATCTGGAAACAGGATGACTTTATGATTTTTATACGATAAGTCTTGTTTCTTTCTAGCAGTCTAATAATTTCTCAGTTCTTGGCATCATCTCTGGCTTTGTATAGTGAATATCAAGAACTTCCTTTCCCTTCTGCCTTCTCGCTATATATAATGAACTAAAATTCTGTGTTAAATTAGGAACCTTGCTCCATCCATCCAATTCTGCCCCCTTTGGAGCAGTTTTAAGTATCACGTAATGGAATAATAGTGTCTCTGTCTGTGAAGGTGTCTCTTGTGAAGGTACTTTATTTGAACAGTCAAAGAAAGTGTGAAAACTTCAAGTGCCCAAGCACCCAGTTTGTCACAAGCCGTCTAAGCATCCTTTCTCATTGTGCCTTTTAGCAAACTCACATTACTGGATCTAACCACTCTCCACAGTTTCTAAAGGACACACTGATGGTTTGGCTGTCCTTTCTTTGAACAATATCGAAACTTGTGAAGTTACTTCCTTCCTTCAAACTTTTTTCCAGGCAGGAACAAACACATTTTTAAAAAATCTTCTAAACTCTATATTGGAAGTCAGATCAGAGTTAGATTAGAAATACCTTTGCACACATTAGAGTCTAATGTCTGAGTTTTCTATTCGCTGCAGCTGCAACAGTCCAAGTGAAGACGTAATTTAGCCCCAAGCCTTGCTGTTCATTTCCATTTTTTTTTTTTTTTTGCTTTACATCTTGCTATTTACATTAGCTGTGGAAGTTATAGAAACTCTGGATGATGTACTTCCCGGGGATTATACAGCTCTACAGTGAGGACTTTGTTTTGAATAGCCATTTCATTTTTCTCACAAATGGCACATTTCAGTGACAGCTGTAATTTGGCCAATCAAGTACTGGAAACAAGACAACCACGTCAGAAAGACCTCAGTGTGAACTCAGTAATTTTTCTCTGGTGCTAATTTTGTCTGTTTGCCTCCAGCTCAAGTAGCCCAAATCTTACAGGAAGACTGAAACAGCAACCGCCCTCCTCAACGTAATCTCTACAAATCTCCTTACTTAATCAGGACCATCGTAAATTTGCTGGGTTTTCCTTTTTTGGCTACAACTTATGTTTAATCTTACAGTTATGAGTCTCACAATATCATTTACTTAAATAAGGGAAAAGTGTATTTTAATGTAACTATTACCTTCTGGATAAATATTGGTTTACAGTATTGAACCTCATATTTCATTTTGCAAGTCAGACCTCTCTTCCCAAAGTATGAAGAGATGCATCTACGAACTGTACATATGGATGAATTATTTAAGGGTATGTCCAAGGTTGCCAGATTTGATTCTAGATTTTAGTGATTTAACATCTACTTTGGTCTGGGATGATATAAATCAAGTGCTTCGAACAGGAGATCATAATGAAGAATCATATAAACTTGCAAAGTTGTGTGAAAGAGCATGAGGATTACAGAAATCCTTCCAAGGTGAATGCCCAAGCAGTTTGTTTTGGATGATGGCTAGATGTGGGATGGACACATTTCTTTTATGATAGATGAGGCCTCTGGTGGGGTGTGTGAGATGTGATCAGACTTCCTGAATTATCTTACCGTTGCATGTATTTGATTAACCATTCAGAAGCTTAAATTCTTGAATCTAAAAATCTGGTATTAATTATCCTTGCTTAACGTTTATCACACTGGAACGGATTAATCATCCTTTGAACTAGATTGTTTCCATACCAATACATTACTCAAGATCAACTTAGACTTATCAAAATTTTATTAACTAAAAATCCATAGGCCATTAATAAAGGCTTTATGGGTCAGTTGTAGTCTCAGACATTTCCTTCAAAGCAGTAAACTGCTCTCAGTAAACTGCTTTGTTGATTCTGCTTCTGCAATGGCTTTTGCTGGTGTCCTGTTTGCTCATGGAAGGTGCTCCTGGCCACTGCTAGCAGAGACCATGTTTCCAGCGCTCAGAGATGAAGGCACATGTGGTGGCAATTCACAGTCCCACACTTGTATGAGAAATGTGTGGACATGTAACATATTTCAGGCATGCAGACAAAGATTAAAAAAAAAAAAAAAGGGTTTTGTGAGCAAAGTGAGAGTGTGAATGTTTGTGACTGCAGTTACTGTGCCCTCATTTCAAAACACGCTCCTTTTGTCTGGCCTACCCACTATTCCTAGCTAAATGAGATAGTACTCATAGAGAAATACCTTAGAATGCTTGGTTTCATTCCTCTACTTCCTCTCCCTTCCTTCTTTAAAAATAATGTGTGTGCACAAGTGCGTGGGAAAAGAAACTCACAAATTTGTGAACTTCAGTATTGTTATTTGAAGTTGTACACAGCTTTTTCTGCATGTCCTCAGACATGCTGTTGTTATTAGTTGAGAAGAAACAAAGACAAAAAGTAGGTTTTAAGTCACACTGTGTTACATTAAATGAAATAACTCCTACTCCTCTGCTCAGACTCTATCTAATTCATTTTTTGATATTCCAACAGTACCTGTTAGAGTGAATGGCGAGAGTTTTATTAAAACTTCATAGGAATTTTGCCAGTGACATCAACGTGGCCAAGAAAGACTTTGTCATATACTTTTCTACTCACTGTACATGAAGTAAAAGTCTGTAGCTGGTTTCTGAAGCTGGGGTTTTTCTTTTATTCAGAACTATAGAGAATTGTGGACAGATTCAACCTGGCCATAAGCAAGTGCAGCACTTTTGTAGCCAGTGATCCTGTTCCAGATCCTTAGCTTGCCCACTTGAAAATATCTGTATTAAGTGCTCACAGAGCCCATAGGACAAAAATAACTTCCACACGTTAAGCCACTTAAATCCATCAAACGTGAGAAATTATTTTACCCAACATAATTCAACGTTTGAATTTGGCAGTTTCAGTGACATATTGCACCACAAATCATGTTTCTTAAATATGTCCCTAATGATGTAAAATTCGTAGGGTAAGGCACCTGGTAACCATCTGACAGTGTCAAGGCATTTGATATTAATTTTCGAGCTCTTACTGTTCCACTGTGTAAAACTTAGTATTACCATCTTCATATTTAATGTGCATATGTGCTGGCAAATACAAAATTTATATTTGGACTGCACACCTGTCTGCGGGTGACTATTGACTATGGCCATATTTTTGAAATTAGGAACAGCAGACAGTGTTCATAAGAACGCTTCTCAGAACATATTGCTGACAGCTGTTTTATTCGCTAGGTACTAAAACATTAAAAGAAGCTATATTTAGATTCCTTTAAATAAATAATTGGGTGGGTTGTAGTTCTTAACATAACCTTAAACTCTGTGAAACTAAATGATAAATTGGGGTTGATTCTCTGGAGCATCTGCTTGAGAAAAGGATGCTGAATACCCTTTCAATTATATTGACCTAATTAGCTGAAACTCTCCTTGTTAATGAGTAAATTGATCTTATAGAAGAAAGGAAGTAATGGTTGAAATTGGTAAAATTAGATTAAAATTATACTTACACATTGAACAGTAAAACTATGTACAGCACCCAGGAAGTCCCAGACTGATGGCCAGTACCCTGGAGAAATTGCCGTTTTGTTATTCTGCTTTATTCTTCCTGAATACTCACACATATCAGACTTCGCTCATTTGCCTCCATTTGCTTTGAGATGATCTATGCTTCCTACACTGGACAAAGACACTCTTGAAAAGCTGTACTTGCAAGTGAACAGGCCCTAATTTTAGCAAAATTGCATCTAGTGCATTTTTCAATGTTAGCAGCTCAGGCACATGCCATGTCCTTTGTCTTTCCCACCAGGGCAGCACAGCAGAGTAGAATAACTGGAAAAAAAATGGGACTAAAATATTGCAAAACGAAGAAAAGATAATCCTGCAGAGGACCAAATGCCCACTTGTCAGACTACTGAAGTAGGTCCAATAAGAGTGCTGGTGAGAGGCACGAATATTCTTTTTTTTGGTGAACTCTCTTTCACCCTTGAGAAACTGTCCTGCCCCACCAAGGACATCCTCTGAGCACCGGGCACAGCCAGCCATAGTAAGCAAAACCAGCCAACTCTTTTCTTCCTTCTCAACAAGAGCTTGAACCATCTGAGCAACCCTTCACTCTTACTTGCCACTGAACATTCTGTCCCTTGCATCACTAGTGGTGGCTGGGAAGAAGTTTTGCCGCAGGGAAGGACAGTCTGCTTGAATCTGAAAGGCTTCTTTGCCTCCCTCACAATTTCAAGTGGACCTTCAGAGCTGGAGAGCTTGTGAACTGGAGAAAATTGGACAAAGTGGATGTTTCTCTCTGCTGTTTTTTCAGTGACAAGGAGTTCATTGCAGTCAGTAAGGCCAGGAATCAGTCCTCAAGAATAAATACCAAGCACCTGGCTGAACCTAGAACCTTGTTTTTTTCCTTTCCATCCCCAAACAACCCCAAATTTTGAAGAATTTTTACATTTTCCAAACGCAGGTGTATGATAGGAGTTCAGTGGGTGTGTTAAGTGCACACGCACGGCATCCAGTCTGTACCTTGGAAATGTTGGTATATCTTCTTTTTAAAAAACAATTTGTCATTCAATACAACCTTGTGAATGGTTTCTATGATCTTTTCAGCTGTGTGCTAGTGTCAGTAGCTCTCTTTAAAATATACCTCTAGTCATCCAAAACCAGAAATACAGCAGACTGGGAATAAAACTAAATCCCTGGGGCGGCTTGTTTGTTACTCCCATATCTAAACGCGTTGTTTGTGGTGGATTTGAACAGGCGGCCCAGGGAACTGGTGGAATCATCGTCCCTGGAGGTATTTAAAAGATGGGTAGACATGGTGCTTAGTGATATGGTTTAGTGATGGATTTTGTCCATGGTAGGTTGATGGTTGGACTTGATGATCTGAAAGGTCCCTTCCAACCTAGACAATTACATGATTCTATGATTCCCTGATTTTCTCCTTAAAGCTACTATCACTTTCTAGACAGCTCTACAGTCTGCCTCTTCCACAGTTGTTGCTCTTTACAGAAATATTCACAGGGGCAGAATCATTTTAGAGGTGTTAATAGCGTGTATTCACAGCAGGAGTAATGAAAACAACCAAATTTGCCACAAAGCCACAAAGGTATGACAGCAAAATACTTCCAAAGGGAAGTTGTTTGATTCAGTTTCAGGAAAGTATTTATTATGTCTTTGGTCTGCATACTTCTCATTTTTTCTGCACAATATAAGGGTTTATATCATTGTGATACCTTGGTGGCTCTTGCAGGAAGAGTCTTGGTAGTATTGTTTTAGTACTAGCATTGGAAATGGGGGAGGAAATGAAGCGAAGCACAGTATTATTTCTGTCTTTTATCTGCATGAACTCTCAGATCAGGTTGATCCTGTTCAAATTTCCAAAACATAGTTTCCTTCCTATGGGTATCAGGATTCAATTCTCTAAGCTGCTGTGTCACAGTATCCAATGAAATTAACTATAGTCCAATATTATTAATAATTTGTGATAATAGTGGTACCAAAAATGGCCATAACAACTCTTAGCTGTGAAAAGTTTGGCAGCTGTAACATCGATGGAAAGGTCTCGGTCCAAATGGAAGAAAGCTTGATTATTCTCCATTCTGCATTAAACTATATATCAATAGCTTTTCTACAGTAAGTTAAAGCTGATTCAGGCTGGATGTGATTTATGTCATATTCATTTATACCAGATGTTAATTTAATGTTAATTTAATGTTAAAAAAATTGTTTGCTTAATATTCTGTAGACTTCCTTTAACCATCATATGCAATTATATATATTTTCATATATATATTCAGAGCTCATTCACGTTTCCCCAACATAAAACAAAGAACACATTGGTGTGAAAATAATCTGCCCAAGAAGTCCAGAGAATACAACTGTATTAAGCAGTTCCCAAAGATGATGTAGGCTCTCCATTTATGATTAGTGTTCAAAGCAAGCACTCGCATACATGTCGTATTTTTAAGAGCTTTTACACATTCCCTGCCACAAAACTTGCAGGTATTTTCAGCAGCACCCAATTTTTGAAGATATATGTGGGCAATGAAGAATATATTTTTACACCAAATTCATTGGAAATGAAATATAGTCCTGACCAGTTCCTTATTATTTACTCATTTCTGGCAGATCTCAGAGTCTGAGCGGCGTGACAGCAGGTCCTCAGGCATGGAGGATTTCTGCATTCAGAGCGAGTGGCTGCCTCACATCTGGTTTTGTACCCGTGCTTTGGTTCGCTCATGAATCCCCAGCTCCTCTCTGCAGGCAGCTTTTACAGAGGTGTTTGACTGGAAATACAGGGAAAAATGGGTTTTTGCTGGTGCACCCAGTCAGTGTAGAGGAACATCCTTGGTCCTTTGGCAATCAGCTGGGAACAGATGCATATTAGGTGAAAGTTGCATCTTTTTAAATGTCCTCAATGTCTTGCTTCTTATTTTGTTTCTAGCATTCCATAGTAAAATGCTGATTCTTATTCCCACAAGTAGAATGATGCTCCTGGGGAAGCCTAAACATTTTTGTGACTATATACGATTACCATACTTGCTGTTTTTATTCAGGGATGCACTCTTGCAGGAATTATCATAACCAATAACCATATCTGATTGAATCATAGATATTTAATCCAGTGATGACAACCAATTTCTGTCTAGTGTTAGCTTTGAACTTCTGTCAGTCTATAAAACATAATGAAGCATTTGTGATCTCATTCTGGTGGAGAAAAACTCCAGATCAAACGAAAGTCTTTCATGTATCCTTCATTTTATTATTCACAGTTTTAATTCTATAGGCTGTGGTCCACCGGATGAAGATGCTTAATTAACAGTTAGTGAGCTGTGTTGATTTCAGTGAAATCATTAAAGAACTTTCTTCAAAGATACCAGATGGATTATGTTTACAGCTAAATTAGCACCACTGATCTATTTTTAAGTGAGGATCCTTGAAAAATATATGTACATTTACAAGAGGGAGTTAAGCATGGGCTGTGATAAAATGAAAAGGAATGACAAGTAGAAAAGTGTACCGCTGCGCTGTGCCTTAAAGCTGAGCATCGCTGACTCCATTTTGCTAGAGTAAAGGTGCTCTCTCCTGCCTACTGGTTATCTTCTGTGATACTGGAAATAAAAGTATTACATTAATATTATCATATTCCACTAACCTGTGTAATAAAAAGACTTTTGTCCATAAATAGCTATTTACCTCTTGGGGTGCAGATGACACTGGCACAGCCTGGGCTCCCGCCTGTGGCACTGGCAGGGCAGCAGGGACCCTGTGGACCACTTGCACGGGATTTTCAGCAGCAGATGATGGTGCCAGTGCGCACGGTGCTGACCAAGACGATGCCCAGTGGTGAAGCAGGTGAGGCTGAGGGCTGTGGCCGTGTCCCAGGAGAGGGAAGGGGAAGGCAGAGCCCCAGGGTGAGGCTACGCACCACTGGGCACTGAGGAAAAAACAGTGCTCCCGGTGGGCCCAGCACTGGAGTGAGGACAGACCTGCACCATTCTGGGATAACACATTTACACTCAGGTGGGACTTCTTGCTTTTTCCAGCCCATGGTTATCCTTCTAGCAAAGCTAAAATATGAGATAAATAAACATAAACTTCATACTTGGAGGTAGTTTCCACTACACATATTCTTTTGTCACAGGACAAAGAAAAGGGATCATACAAAGGACTTTGAGACAAACTTTTTCTTGTTTTTATCTTTTGGTTTGCATTTTTGTGTTGACTTAAACCCACCAATACATCTTTCATTTTTGATTAGCTGACAAACATTGCTCTCAAGAACACCAGGAGGAAAAAAATGATTTATTTTATAATAAGGCAAAGCCCTGCACTGCCTGGAAAAGTGAAAACTCTGGACAACGTCAGTCCAAACAGTCTCCCATTTCTTTCTGAGCAAGAACAGCACAAGAGGAAGGAGGCTCTGCTCAAAGACATGATGTATGAACAGCAACAGTAAGTCTAGCAGAAGTGTAAGCAGAAAAATCAAACCGAACATTGTAAGTCTGGCCGTTAACAAGTGCTGCTTCTTTGCTCACTGGATGGAAGATCATTGTTTGGTATGGTGGGAAGACAGTAGAAGCTGTGTAAAAACAATTGCCATCAAGCATCGGATCAACACTCACTGTGGAGGCAGACTGAAGAACCACTTTATAAAAATATCAGAAAATTTCCATGTTTATTTGTTCTGAATGTCTAATTTACTCACCATTAGCTTTTCAGAGCTAATTGCTGGCCCTGTTATTCCCCCCCAGTGAACCAAAGGCTCAGCTTCCCTCTTATTCACATATGGTTTAAAAAAAATCCTACTGGATTATTATTAAAAATCCAACTGGTGTAAAAACTAGGGGTCATTCAGTTCCCATAGTTATTTATGCTGCATGGATACTGCTTGACAAAACATTAACTAATAGAAAGGGCCAGTAGAAATACACCTCTATCAGTAAAGGAAAAATTGCTGCTGCTTCTTCTCAGACAGAAGAAGGATTTTGATGTATTTGCTCTATCACAGGAGTGAAATCTCATTCAGAAATGTAAGAAAAGTAGTTCCTTGGTCAATCTGACATTTCAGCCTTTTCAGATCCCTGTGCCTTTATAGCTTACTCCCTGATTTTCCACTGTATGCCAAAATATCGACACTCAGTCCATTCAAGGAGGACAGGAGAAATGTAAAAAGTCTTCTGTGGTGGCTGTCAGTTTCAGCCCTTCACTTCAGACTATTTATGACAATTTATGCGCACTAATTTACTTCTGCTGCTGCAATCTCAGTATGATTAATTACACAAAGCATACTTCTTTTTACTAAAAGATGCGCTCCAGTGTCCCACGCTATCAGCTGGAAACAGCCTCCAAGGGAGGTTTTCTCCCAAGTTGAATACGGAAGGTCATCAGAAAACCAAGTTAATGTTCATTATTCCATGTTTGCTCTGTTCTGTTAGTTTAGGTTTCAGTAAATCAGGCTCATCAGCTGTTACTTTTCTCTACTGACAGATACCAGATAAAAAATGCAAGGGACGTCTTAGTTCTGAATTGTCACAGAAGGAGGATCCCAGCTGTAATGAAGGGGTATGTTATGGGGAAGGCACAGCACTAGAAAGTTCCTTGTGCTCCGCGTCTAATAGAAAATGGTTTGTGGGGAAAACTGTAAATAAGAGAACATATGGCACAAATTATACCATAAGCACTAAACAAATCTTAAACTGTAAACATCCTCTTGGGTTAGATCTTCTTAGCAACCTTCTGCTGTCTCTGGCATAAGTTGATGACTCCAGTAAATGTTATTTTACTAAAAGAGTTTATTTTGTGTAGAAGCTTTATGTAAGAAAAGTGACTTGGTTGTTATAAGAGGCTTCTCAGCAGTGGCATTACTTGCACATCCCCACGTGTAGGAGGAATGGCCAGCCCAGCCTCTGTCCTGAAAGGCTTCGGGCAAATGGGTGGTTGTGTGAGAGTAGAAGGTGCCTCAGCTCCAGCTCTGCTGGAAATAGTCAGCAGGCGCTTGTCTTCAAGATAGAGCTGCAGCTGTGAGTCTAATCTGACTTTCTATGGACATGGATTATGTCCTCCCATGCAGAGGAACCTTTCTCAAATCTTTTAAGCTGTTGCCAATTAACTGCAAATCTTATTCCTAACATATGTGGAGTTCCCAGCTGGACTCAGTCAAATAAAGGCACTATAATAGTGTTTCTTGAGTACTTTTGGTTGACAAAGTGTATCCCATAGTAAGCAGGATCGTTACCTGCACTGTGCATTCTATCTAAATACATTCGATTTTCAGCAAAGTCATCATTAAAATTTACTAAACTCAGGGAAAGTTTTTCTGTAGAATCTTTGCAGATGATTTAGTATTAGTAACATCTCTCTGATAAACAGCACAAACCAGCTTCTGTTGATGTTCCTACTGACTGGAATGATTTAGTTTTATGTTTAGAGCACTTTTTTCTTTATTAACTATTATTTATTGTGAATAAAAATCCCATGTATGGCACAATACCTCTATATAATGTTCTGAAAATAAAAGACACATGTTCCCTTGACAAAAAACTTTACAGCAGCAGGAATCCCTTAAGATTTTTGTAGTCTGTAAAAATAAACAGAGAAAACCATTTTATTTCTTAGCTGGAAAAAAAGAGTTTTGAAAAAAAGAGTTTTAAAAAAAATGTTAAAAAAAAAAAAGCTAAAATCTTCAGATACACATGGTCCTCCAAACAGACACTAATAACTGAAAATAGGTTGAGGCCTCTGATCTAGAATACAAAGTTAATTTCACTAGACAGATAGTAACTAACTAAAAAGAAATTCAAGGCTATGAGAAAACAAGTGAAAATTTCACATACTTGATACTATTCATTAATAATTACTGACAGCGGAGTGATGTATGAAATTGCCACAAACATCTTGCCAAGGCAAGACTGTGACCTCTTCTTCACTCTGGTTAAAATGTTCATATTGCTTCTATCTGTCTCCTTTATTTGTCATTTTAAATTTATTTGTGCTTTAGTTGTAGAAGACTGAATCCCAAAGGGCACAGCTTGCAGTGAACTACATCTTTGGGGTATCACGCTTAGGACAGATGCTTTCAAGTCCTTGATAGTGAAATGTGAAGAGGGAGGTCCACCCTCGACCAGGTCTGGATGTGGAGATGCTTCCCCAGGGCCCCACGAGCCGAGGCCACCGCGCTGGTACCAGCCACTGCCAAAGCATCCTCAGAAGCAGCTGGAAATGTAAAGGCAGGCTCTGCCGTAGCTTTCACAGGCTGACAGGAGTTCATCCCCTCTCACACACATCTGGTGTGTATTTATGTGCTCTAGAATGTGGAAAAGTAAAAGCTAAACATATGGACTTAACCCATTTCACCTAGAGAGGTGAAAAGTGGGTGTTTAGATATTATCAGGTCTGTAGCTGGCAGTCATATACACACTGTGTAAATCTCCCCGCACCGGAGGCACCTGGCGTGGAAAGGCGTCCTCTGAGAGCAGCCAGCAGAGCCCAGAGATGCCTGTGCGTGCTCAGCGCCACCAGACCCTGAGGGTGGGCGGCGCGAGGAGGACAACTTGCACAGATGCACGATGTGTCCATGGCGAAGGTAGTAACATCCCAGCATGAAATATCCTCATGTTCTTCCAATGCACAGGTGCAAAAAGATCCAGGATAAATAGTTTGGGCACAGCTTCTTTTGTGCAGCACATGTTTTAGGTTTCAGTGCATACTGCCCAGTGGCCTGTCAGTAGAGAAATCTCCTCCGTAGTTTTGAGTAATGTCACCTTTAGTGAGACAAACCCGGGTTATCAACCAATTGTCCTATTTTGGCCTCAGACTCAGTTTAGCTAAGCAAACCCAGGACTGGAGGACATGCAGCAGGACCTGTTTTTGCTGTTATTCAGCTCAGCACAGTGTACTTTGTTCAGAGAAGCCTTTTTGATTTCTGCAGGTCCCAGAAAACCACCAGTATGACAACAAATATCATATTGGCAGATACTGTGATGATGCCCGACATCAGATGTAATTCTGAACCTACTTTGAAACGTGCCATTTACACTGAGCCATGTTCACTGATGGTATAGGGTGTATTGGTGCTGTGGACTGAAACAGAGCTGCACCTGCTTACACCTATGTATTTTATCCATCTCTCTGAACAGCTGCTTTATTAGCAATTGTTGATTCTACTTTAGGAGGTGCTTAAAGGCAGATGGTTTTACCTCATAAATCACTTTAGCATAAAGATGGATGTGCTTTATGCAGAAGTGGAGTTTGTACCTTCTTTTTGTGCTTACTTATATTAACAGGAATGTGTATGCAAATTTCCTATCTCCCAGCAGCTACCATAAATTGCTCTTGGGCACTTGAGCCCCTTCCAGCTTGATTTAAAAGTTCAAAAGAAATGTAAATATGTGTATTTCCCCCCTCCAAAAAAAAAGCTGGGGCAAGGGAAGTTGACTGTTTGGGTAAAGGTTTTAACCCCACATTAGCAGTTTGTGAAGGTGCTATGGTTTTGATGAGATAGGGGTGCCTTCTCCCCACCACCTTGTGTGTGGGCTGCTGTTCAGTAAAGCCAGAAAAATGTAAATAGTACAGATATGAATAAGACATAAAATATAGATTAATGATTAAACAATTATGGCCTTCTGTATGAGAAAGAGCCTCAGCAGAAGCCCTGGGTAAAGCTCCAGCTGAGATATATTGTCCCTAATTACAATGATTAGTCCCAAACAATCAGCTGGTTTCCATATATACCCTCCCCCAGCCTGTAGTAGCCCCCCTTGCTACTGGGAGGAGGCTGCTGAGATGTTCCTCTGCAGAACTGCATCTCTTCAGCTGGATGAATGCTGGCCCTGGGCAGCTATTTTGGGTGTCTCTATAAGAAGCAATCTGTAAGAAAGGCTGTTATTACGTGTTGCGGCTGGAGTGTCATGCTTAGTGGGGTCAGTATGTTTTAACGAAGTTGATTCTCTGTAAAATGATGTTATTTTTCTCTTCTTGGGGAGAAATGCTGTGCTTCATCCTGCAGTTTCTGGTGGTTGGTTGAATGCAGCTGCCAATGCAGATGTTGCCTGTGGATGGGGGCTTTGAGTCCTTACTTGGTTCCTCTCTGCTATTTTCTTTCTCTGCAATGATACATATGAATATCTAGAAACCCATTCTATGCAGTTAAATGGATTGGTTTGCTACCTCGGTGCTCTGCCACTGTATGTGACTCTAGCTGTAGACACGTGTGAATATTGCAAAGTGTTTGTACATAGACTTGTGATTGCAGATGCGTGCTTGGGTTTTTTTTTTTACTGTCCTTTCTTTCTTGTAGTCCTGGAGTAGAATAAAGGCAGAAAACCAGCGTTATTGCTTCGTTGTAAAACTTCGGAAAATATCTGAAAGTGTGGGATGCTTAGATTGTCTGTGCTGTGTAACTGCTCACGTGATGCACTGTTTATTCCCCTCTGTCAATTGTAGGATACTTGTAAAAGGAAATCCAGATATAAACTTTGGTTTCTGTAGCTGGTGAAAAGCAAAAAGAATGGTCCAATAGGTAAAATACACCGTGCTCTGTGTTGTTTCTAAATCCTTCCTGCTAATTACCTTGTCACATAGCAAATGACTATTAGATGAAAGGGAAGAACCGTTTCTGCCCGTTCTGGTTGTGGGCAGCTTTGCACCCTGAGTTCTCGCCACTGAAATCAGTCATGCTACACCACACAGAGTTGAAGTTCTGCATTATAACTAAATCCTAGCAATCTGTCTTGAAGCTCATCTCATATTGGACAAATGAAGGTGTGTCTGTGTCTCCAGCACAGACTCTATGCTCTGAGGGGCATGTGTGGAGTCAGAGCTATTTCCCCAGATCCTCCTGTATTTGAGTAATTTAGCTTTGTGCGAACAGGCAAAGCATTTGGACTTCTGCCTGCTGAAATAAGTCCTCATTTTTCACATCCTAAGTGCCTTTGCCTCAACCTGCATCATCATGAGACTTAGCTTAAATAAATTAAAGCTTTCTCCAGGTATGTCTCACTATCTCGGCTACATTTTTTGGGTGCTGAACAGCTCAGTTTGTTGGGAGCTGAGAGCATTGTGATATGTTAAGGACTTTCTTTGCCATGTTAAAAATATGGAATATACTCAAGTGAATACAGTATTAGAAAAAACACCTTTTTTTGCCTTTAAAGGCAAGGTGTTCTTGGCTTGTTTCAGAAAGCTGATAGGCATGTGAGGCCAAATTGGCTGCTTAGAGAAACACAGGGAAACTGTTTTATTTAAAGCAATTTTACTCACTAGTAAGATCACAAGCTTTATCTTGCAAATTGGTAAGAAATATTAATGATCTTTTACAGCTTTCAACAGAAAACTCTAAGGGTTATGTTTGGATTTTAGACCAGACGCTTCTCTGAGGGCAGCTGGTGAGAGTATGGCACGTTGCAGAGTATTCCCATCTTGTCTCATGCCATGTTCTCTGCAGAGGGTCAGACAGACCAACACCATGGCCTTGTGAGGCACATCTTTAGCTCTATTTCATACTGTTGCAACAGAATAGGCAGCATTCAATAGCAGGGTAATCGGACTTGCCCTACTGAGTTTGTAGCGGACGAGTTGAAACATTGAGGTGTAAGTGCATTAAAATAATCTTGGGACTGCTCACTAAATAGTGTTAACTTTCATCCCTGCTTGCCACAGGCAGCATTTCTGTTCAGTGAGCTGGTAACAAAAATATCTCCCATGGTCTTGAAAGGGCAAGGGAAATAGTTGATGAAGAATTCCAAAACTACTAACCTGCTTAATCTCCAGTAGCAACATTTTCTTTTTCCCCACTGCATGGAATAAAACAAGGGTGAGTTTATCTCATCCTCCTTCAAATTCATCGCTCGGCAAGAAACTGTATTATAGGAAATCATTCCTGCTGTTTTGGCATGGCTGCTACATTGCTTGCTTGTTCTGGGAGTATCATTTTGGTAATATAGGAAAGGAGGACTGTGATCTTTGGAGAAAGAGGAACTTTAAGGGATGGGGAGTGATCTTAAATGTTGTGTTTTGGTGAAAGAAGGCTTTGTCCTGAATGACAACTTGCATTATAAAAAGTTTGCTTAAAGATGGCCTTTCTTAGTAAGTAATGCGTGCCTTCTATTTACTTCCCACAAAGGCATCCAAGCACGCTATTTAATTCTCCCCCACAGTGTGGGGGATCGTGTACGACTGACCTGGAATTACTTGTCCTGAGCGTCGGAAGAAATGAGCTAAATGGTGGGTTTTCTGCCCTGTTCTGTGCCACCTGCCGTGCCTGGCACTGGCGGTGTCTGGATGAGGGTGCAGCTGTGGCTGTGGATGGTGGAGGCTCGGGTGAGCACGGGGAGAGGTGCAGAGCTGTGGGCATGTGCTGGGGCAGCCCCAGCGGTGGGGAGGTTTGGGGGGACAGGAGGTGTTCCCTGCTGCTGCCATGTCCTTGCAGTGCAGGAGCAGGCATGAACTACCTTGTGGTCATCTCCTGCTTCAGATGGGAGAAAACAACTTCTATTTGCTTTTGATTTAATCAGAACTGCCCTCAAATTAAAGGAATGTTTTGAAAAAGCAAGCCCTTCAGGAAGTTCCAAAGTGCATAGAGAAGACAGCAAAAGGTTTTAAGTGTGCAATTCCACAGTGTCCCTCCATCCCTATTTGCCCAGGGACATTGCCTGAGCTTTCACATCCCACCAGTTCAAAAACACTTTGGGAAGCAAATGTCCCCTGTGCCATCAGTGGAAGCAGAGTGGCTCTTCCAAAAGCTCCAGTGTACTGAAACCAGTATCCCACGGCAAACTTGAAGCTGCCTGGTGTGTCACTTAGTGTTCAGCTACAGGTGTTTGATTTACTCCTGGAACGGGAGCAAAACCAGGATTCACAGCAAACGGTTAATTTGCAGAGAGCTCCCATTTCATCCCAACCAATTTCCTTCAAAAGTCACAAACCTTGGGACAGCTGCGTAGTACAGGTTTTTATGCAAAAGAAATTGCTGAAAGCTCTCTTGGCTTTGCCTTCCACTGGCCCTGTCAGCCTACATTGACACCTGGGTAAAGGAGGAAAATGGCAACTATCTACAATTTCTGCCTTCTCACTGAGTGAGACTTGCCAGGTCTGTAAGTGTCAGGAGAAGGGCTGCACAGATGGTTTCTTTGTAGCTGCATATAGTGACTACTATGCAATGGAATTTCACTTAGAAGTAGCGATATACTGGATGTGTTTGGGGCCCGGCAGATGTGCGGGTGCTGAGAGGGACCCTGCTGCAGGTCACAGCCCCACCGCTGCTCCCATGACTGCACACCGAGGAGCTGGTTACTGCTCATCAGCAAACCCAGGGGAACTGCCACTCTGCAAACTCCTGTTCTGCAACGAAATACAATTTGAACTAGTATGTATTGCAGTGAAAATGTATATGCCGGTGATCCCCTTTTTTTCCCCCAAACTGCTCTATGAACTCAGTAAGTCTATCACTTGAGCCTAAACCCTGTGATCTCCCTGCTGTTTGTAAGACTCTGGGAAACTGTGAACATGACATTTCGGCAATACACAAGCCCCTGATCATCCTATCCAAATGCAAAAGCTGTTTCTTCCTGTCCTCCCACCCATGCTAAGGGCACCTGGGTGAAGGCAGGCTCTGAGCAAAGGACTCTGAGGATGCTGGGAGCGGGGGGAACATGTTACTTCTGTAATGGGGCTCATTGCAAGTGCAAGGTCCCTTCTTGATCTGTGGGCAGACATGCCATGCCCCCTCCTTCCTTCCTTCTCAAAGTGGTTCTCTCTTTGATTAGTGCTCTCTCTCGCCACTTCTGTTTCAATGGACTAACTCAGAGCAGAGCTACGTATTTGCATCCCTACAGCCAGCTCAATGTCCTTAATTATATGTGTCTTTCTATGTCTAAGGAAAATTTCAGGTTTGAAAATGGCTGTAGAGAGGGAAGGTTTCTATATTTGTAGGGCTATGCATTTTTCCCATGTAGTATTTCCTGTAAAGACATCTGGGGCTGATTCTCATTTATGGTAAGTCTGCTTTACATGAATACAAAGGGGAGTCTGAAACACGAATAATGGTGTTTTCTAAACGTTTGCTAAAGCAATGCTGGGGGACCCACCAGAGTCCTGATGTCCAAGTGCAACGGCCTTGCTCTGAGGTATGGTCACTGGAACCACCCTCCCTCTGTGGGACACTCGGATGTGCTTCTCATGGAAGTCGTGTTTCTAACAATGAAGGACTCATCTTGCTTGTCCTGGCTTTGAGAGCTACATAAAAGGGGGGCACACACCCCCGCCCCTCCCCCCAACTCAAACCAGTAGAAATCCTTTGCTGCAAAGTGTTTATTCATTGTTCATTACGATGTTCATGACAAGCTCCCTATCGCACCTGGCCCTTTGAGCACTGTTTGACCATGCTAAATATACCACAATAAGATGAGGCTTAGTCTTGTCTACTGTCAGTCAGACATCTTCTCGTGTTCTTCTTGAACATGGCATGTTTTGTGGGGTTATTTACAGTACCTGCACAGGTATTTTTTTTTCCTATTCCTTTTTTTTTTTCATGCATAATCCATGCAAACGTCACCAGCCACAAACTGTTGCTGTTCTCAGAGTATCTGTAATATTTGCCTGTTCCAATAAGCTTCCTACAAGAAAGTCAGAGTTCAACCTTATCTAGAAAGGGGAGGAAACATGACAAAGCTTACACAGCTTTCTCCTTGCTTTTAATGCATGAACCACAGTCTTTTCCATTTCCTCTTCTAAAACAAGGCTGGAAAACTCATCAAGAAGATGCATTCATTCATTCAAAAAGGTTGTTGAATCAGGAAATGAAATGGAAAAGTAATTTATGCTAGATACTTTCTGGTGTTTTTTACTATTTAACATTCTCAGAGATGGTTCCTTTGCATTGTCACCAGTTCAGTTCTGTCCAAGTCCCAAGGCAGACATCAATATTTAATATGCTTTATAGATGTCAAACGTTTTTGTTGGAACATTTTTCCCCCTTCTATTATGGGCATAATATCCTAGCAAATGATGAGAAGTGCCTGCTGGCTAACCTAAAATGCCAGATGCAAAGAATTTTTGTTCATTTATGAATGTATTGTAAGGAATGGTAATACTTCCTTTGATTTTTTTCTTGTTAATGTCAGTTGCTGGCCAAAGAAGTGTTTCTGAATAAGTCTGCTCCATGCCTTTCCGTGAGCTGAAAAACCAAAAATGAAGATAATCACCAGGGAATCCAGCAAGTCTGATTCTATTCTTCTCATTGGTGCAAATTTAGGATATCATCATGGAATTCAGTGTGGCCAGTGGAACATGAATTTAAATGAGAATGGAATTGATTGAATGTATATGAAAAATATATAAGCAGTTGAACTGAGTAGCAGCTGTACTTGCCTTTGGCTTTAGTGTCCAAAGGGATATCATTGAACCAGCCCTGCGCTCTGGGCTGCAGCACTTGAAGCACAGCAGGATTTGGTCCCTCCTCTCTAGCTTCTATCCCCCATAGATTAGAGGGGACATCCTCATGACAGGTAACCACACTGTCATGAGTGACCTGCAGGACTGGAAGACCCCTATGCCCAGCCGTGGTGCACGTGCTGCTGAAGCCCTGCCAAAGCCTCCTTTCAAGGGTGGTCTCTCAGGCCACAGAGCAAGTGCTGTGTGCCCGCGGAAGGACTGCTGAGGGCAAAGCCATGCTGCACAGGAGTCCAGGCTGCCTTGGAGCTGATGGGCAGCCCAAGGAAGTTGCCATCCTTGCTACACCTGGGATCCCTTAGCACCCAGAGTAAGGAGGGTGACTTGAAACAATCCTAAAATTTTCTTCTCCTTCAGGTCTGGGATTTCTCATTCTCCTGGGAGTAGATAATACTTCTGTATGACAATAATACTGACTAATTCTCTAAAATTCTTTGAGCAATGGTGTGAATCCTAGTGCAACTATACTGGCGGTGTGTTCACCTGTAATGCAGCTGATTGACCTGAACTGGCCCACTGAACAAGGCATGAACTGGGGTCCCCTGACCAGCTAACTGTCCTGCCAGTTCATGCCAGCACAGCTTCCTGCCTTGGCTGTTTGGGCCTCTGCCATCAGGACTGATGATGTTGTGGTGCCTGTGTGCTTATTCCATTGCAATGAGGTTAGAAACCAGTAGTAAAAATGTACTTCAGCACAGTTACTTAGTGCTTGCGTTGGTCAGGCCAAGTGAACCACACTTTTTCCCATTTCCACTTTTATTCCTGCCTGATACAGTTTGGCATCTTTAAAGACTGAGGTATTTGGTTACTAGTTGAGTTTTCTCCATGCTGCTTCCCATATGCAACTTTTACTTTCAGTGGTGGGAAGGCCCTGGTTCAGAGACTCCAGATAAGGAAGAGGCAAAGGCCTTCTGCAGTGAAAACACTGCTCAACCCAGAGGTTGCTGAGAATGCAGTCTATCTGTCTCTGGATCTTCATATAAAGAAACTGTAAAGCAGCCCCGACTGCAAGGTCCTGTAAGTAAACTGCCTGTACTTCATTCTCCATGAGAAAGCAAACTGTCAGGTTCAGGGTGAGAAACCCTCTTTCTTCATAAAGAGATTGATGTCCTCCTAAATACATGTGACACTGCCAGCTTCCAAGTTAGGCATGTATCTTCTTCCAGATTTAAAAGGGTTTGAAGTTGTTTGTATAAAGCTACATGGAGTCTATAAACTAACCTTTCAAAGGTTTGGGGCAAATACACTCCTACAATTTTTCTTCACTTGCATGACAGGTCTGCAAAAAAAGCCTGAAAGGTTATTCCAATACAGAGTAACACCTAACAGTGGAATTAACCATTCTCTAAAGCAGTCACATTTAACTATAACACATCTATAACACGTCTTAGTACCTGAGAAATCAAAGAAAGAAGAGTATCTTTTCAGTAAATATTCATACTTAGATGGTCTCTGGGATCTTCCCTGAGCTGTTTCAATAGCTAGCATTTTCTGTGTCCCCATCCCCTCCCCCCCCAGTTTCTTAAGATTTTTTTTTCCTATTCCTGTCACAGCACGCAAATGTTTCACCGAAATAGTCTGCAAATCTTCTTGACCTGAAATGTGTTGGTTTAGATGGTGGTATGTGGCTGTTGAGAACATATTGGCAACTATTGCTTCAGCCATGATGGCACAAGGAAATGTAGTAGTAGTTATGGTTCCTTGTTTTCATTGGGGCTAAATCCAAAACACCACTAGGAAACAGACCTCTCACTCACCTCATGGGCATTTGCTGTTTATTGTAAATATTTGTGCATGAAACTGCAAAAGAGCTGAGACGTGCCTGTGAGATGCCACTGCAGGAAACAAGTTAAAATTTGTCTCTTTAAAAGAACATAACAGATTGAAACTTCTCCCTTAAATATTTGTATATGTGAAAACAGTAGGTAGCTTTTTGCAGGTAGAAATACTGGAGAAAAGAAGGTGTGTTTGCCCAGCCTGATTAAACTTCAAGTAAAACAGGATAATGTGTTTCAGGGTAGCTGCTTAAAAGGAGCTGGAGCTGGTAATAAATCTGCAGCTTGAAGTATTTTACTGTTAGCTTAGGATGCTGGAATATTGTCCCTCGATCTGCATCTCCTGACTGAGCTGCTGCAGAGGTTTGTCCAAGGGTGTCATTGCAGTTAGGGGCAGGCAGTGAATGTGGGAAGTGGTGGATATCTGTCCTGACTCCTTCTTGGGAAGGAGCCCTCGTGTGCCCCACAACAGCTTGTGCTCGGGGATGGCAGGGCAGCAGCAGTACATGACGCCTCTGGCTCCACACCACGTCCAGGCTCTTTGAGGCATCAAAACATACAAATTTTACTCTCTCAATGCCTCTCCTGATAAATTTTGTGGTAGGCTTTCCTCTGGAAAGTCTGAAATGAGCCAACTTAAATCTGATCTTTCATCATTGAAACAAGGGACTTGTGAACATATCATGTTTAGGCAAAAATGAAGGATTCCTAACCACTCTTGTTGAAAAGAAGACTTGCAAAGTATGAGCTATATTTCTTAGTATCATTCCAGAGCATGGCTTGACTTGCTCTACTGAGAGACTAAAACTGATCCCCTAAAACACACTTATTTGTAAGTACTTATTTCACTCTTTTAAATATGAAACATTGTCCAGACAACACAAGTTGTCTGGTGGCAAAGTTATAAGTGATTTGCTGTTCCTCTCTCACAGTGAATTCCTACCGTAGTACATTCAGGATTGCACAACTGCAAGCTAAAATAAAACTGAAAAGACAAAGGGAAGCAGACCAAAATAAACCCCTGGTGTGGGATGTTATTACCTGTCACTGGGAAAGCAATTCAAGATTTTCATACAATTGGCTGTAACATTTCCTGAGCTAAATTATGTTGTCAACGGACTGCATAGAAGTAATTTAACAAAAGCCAGAAGATCTTGGGGGGAAAAAAAAAAAAAACCAAACCAAAACTAAAACACAACAAAACCAAACCACTCCTTAAGTACAAGGGTAGGATATAAGCTATTGTATGATCTGTGATGAGGACCAGTGAAAGGAGAGAGCTGTTTCTAACACCTTGAAAACATTTTGGGCAGCTATAATCCAACTGGCTAAACTGGCTTAAATATGCTGGCTGGGGAAAGGAGAAGAATTTTTTTTTTCTTTCCCTAATATGATGGAGGAAAAATTGTTTTAAAGATGTTGTCATAGTTCCCTTTTAGTTAGCCATGGCGTGTTTCAGTCTCTGAATGATACCATTGGGTTGCATGTAAGTTCAATAATTTTTATTAAAATTCTTATTAAATCACTAAAAATTATTTTGCCCTTCTATTTGAAATCTCTGTACATAGTGCTAGAGCCTGGTACATATTTAAGAAAAGATAGATGGGTATGCAGCATAGATCAAGAAATGCCCGTGGGAGGGGAAAAGAACTCGCATCATTAGAGAAAGAAAAAGATGAAGTCTATGCTTGCATGCAACCAGGAGATAAAACTCTGGATTAGTTTGCCAAAAAAACCTTTTCTGATTATGCTGAAATCTTTTACAAGAGGTTATCAAAATATTCCAATAAGGCTACTGCATAAGGACCACATAACTTAAAACCGAAGGCACGTACAAGATGCAGCTATATGAATTGCTGCTCATATGTACAGCATTGAGTGGCTCTTGTAATTACCTCTGTGTGTGTTCTTCCCCTTACAGGGAACACAGGAAAGCTCAGCTGTCTGTAAAAGGAGAATTCCAAACAAAATGCCAAACAATCTGGCTTTACATTTTCACGCAGCACAGAGGGGAAAAAGCTGAAAGAGTCCTGAGTCAGCTCCATCCAGGAGAAGCAAAATGCAAAATAATGAGGTTGCCAGTGATTCTTGGGACCCAGTCAGCAGGTACAGTGGAATAAAACAGAAAAACTAAATTACTCTCTATTAGTAGGCTATTCCTGGTTTTGTTTTAAAATTGAGCGGGAGTATCATCAGGGTGCGGTATACTGCTGTTTGCAACCCTTTCAGATGCGTGAGCTGAGGCAGACAATAGCAAACCTATGCTGTAGAGCCTAGTGTGGTGGTAGAAATGTCAGTCCAAATAACTGAGAACTAAAAAAGTCATCATAACACAGCTGGTATTGTTTGGGAGGATAATCTCTTCAGATTTATGGACTACAGGACAAAAAAAAGAAGCCCAATGCAATTTGAAGTGCCACCATCCATCAAGCTTTTTACATTTAGAGCACTTGGAACTACACAACAACAGACTGAGAAGGAGGCAATCTAATGTTAAGGAAGTCCATGCTATGGTAGAGAGAGAATACAGATGCAAGGTTGTAAAGGGCCAGGCTCTGCTACTGTATCTGATATTATCACTGTGGGGAGCAATTCCTGGGGCAGATGAGGAAGCCACCGAATGAGATGGAACAAGACCATGAGTCTTGCATCCCCTGGAGAACCACAGTGTTACTGATAGCGCCTGACTGAAGTCAGCAATTTAGGGGAGAGACTAGACAGCACAGCCAGCATCTCTCTCCAGCTGCCAGATTTACCTCAAGCTCTGAATGCTCCTCTGCAAAATTGCACTCCTGAGAGCAAGAAGGGATCTCAATGGCCAAAAAAAAAACCATTGAGTTTTTGAGATGATTGCCATATATTATGGTAACTATCCCCACTTGTTATGTTGTCCATGCATTTGATACTCTGCTTAGAAATAACTGCGTGGTGCTGAGGGTTGGAGGGTGTTGTATCCCCAGTGCTGTCTGTGCTTCCCTCTGCAACCAGCTCCTGTGTCAGCAGCTAGAAAGCACTGCAGGCTCCTCTCAGCATCATGCATTTAGACCCTTAGAGGAACAAAATGGTTTGAATTATATAATTATGAGGACTTTTTGCTGTATTATTCTTCTGGAAAATACACAGTGGGAGGATAAGTTAATATGTTAGACTACAGGAGGTAAATCAACAGAGGTGTGTATAGAGTGTGTAAGTTCAGAGCTGCTGCTGTTTAATGGACTGGAGTTGCATATCGCAGCATGTGTAGATGTAATTGTCTCCCAAACTGGGGACTGAATCCTTAAAGGTTCCCTTGCTACACATTACTTCTCTAAACAAGAGGCATAAATATAATACTGTACTACCGAAGCAGATGATTCATTCTGATATGCTACTTAGAACATTCCAAGGACATTAGCTACAGCTCAGCCAAAAACTCCGTCTGAAATAAACATTGATCTGATGGAGTCTTGCATTAATTTTTAAAACATAACAGCAGGGGGCAAAGAGGGCCAGGGTTTTTCATTGCAAACTAGCTGCTTACACACTAGGAATGAGGTATAGTGGAACAGTGCTTACTGTTCTTTTTCTAAATAATTCTTCCCAGAAACTGTATTTGCAATGGCAAAGTTCTGAAGAATTCTAAGGTTTTTAAGGCTCTTCTTTCAGAATAATTCAGTTTTCAGTAAATAGTCTGGAAAAAGACATCCTGCTTTGCACATTGCGTATAAGATTGCAGAAATGTATTTTTAGGGTCATGAGCTAAATTAACATCTGTCTCTATTGATATTTCATATGTATTAATGCATTTAGTCTGAATGTAGCCCATTGGTTATTTTTTGCCCTCAGACTAAGCAGTGGCACTTATCCTATGCGTATATATCATGCAGCCTATCCCTAACCTCTGAATAAAACTTAAATATTTTTTTTCAGTCGTCTGGCATACTTGTAAGTTCTCCATGTTTTTTGTTGTTTTGCTTACAATTAATTACTCTGGACACAGCACAGTCTATTTATATGCTTTGTAAACACTCCCTGTTCCAAATGCTTTGTGGTATCATTTTCTTCAGTGTCTTTATGGAAGATTGTCAAATGAGGGAAGCAGCTGAACTGGGGAGTCATAGGAAAGAATGGAAAATAAATCCCCTAATATCAACAAGGAAGTGATTGTCAGTGTTAGCAAATGTTTCTCTGATAACTATTCTGTAAAATTATTTACAAATTTGGAGTAATATGTTACCTGCTGCTATGCAAAACGAAGATTTGATTATTTTCTTTTTCCTGTCAAACTGCCAAATGAAGTAACTTCAGTGCATAAAATTCCATAGTGCAGAACAAGCGGCTTTGGTGCCATGGGGATTCTTCCCACTACTTAATGATGTTCTGACGGCAGTGATCAGTCTTTTAGTGCTCCTGCAGGCACCAGCGTTTCCTCAAAAGTATCATTAAGATAATAAAATCATCTTTTTCTTAAGATAGATGGATGTCTTCATGCATTGTCTCCAGTTCTGCATGTAGGACAAGGGCACACTTGCCTGGCTGTTGCTAGTACGTGTCATTTCTTCCAGCAATCAGTATGAAGCCTAGAAGGAAGCTTCCTATCCTCAGGTTTGCTAAGCCAAAGGCCTTCAGAATCTCTTCCATCTTCCAAAGAGCAGAAAATGGTGTTGAGTGAAGGCAGAGAGTTGCTGCTGACTATCAGAGGCACGTGTAGAATGCTCCCCTTCCTTGCAACCAAGTTCCTGGAGTTCTTCCACAAAACCCCGGGATGTATTTGACAGTTACTGGGATTTTGCAAAGGTAAACTGGACCTGGTAGATATAATAATGCCAAAAATGAAGGTTATATTCATATAAAGAAGTGTCACTGAAATATCCAGATGGATTGGAAGAGAGGCTTTTATGTCTTAGAAAATGTAACACCTTTTGATTGCTGCCATTTCCACAGGAGTCTGCTTTGAGAAATGTGGTGTGTTAGGACCTGTGAATATTCCAGATGAACTGCCCTACCTTTAACAGAAAGGCTCTGTTTTATAATCAGCTTTGTACTGCCCCAGCAACCCCAGTGAACTGACAAAAAATAAAACTACATACAAAAACAACCTCCCCATTTCCCCCCAAAAAACAACTAACAACCCAACCAAAACTAATCCCCCTCCCCTATTGTAAAGCATATTAAGCTAGGAAAATAATTTTCTAATCAATAATGTCACTTCAAGAACAATGCAAATCTGAAAAAATCTGGGGTTATTTGTCCAACTTCTTAATGTGTATTTAAATTATTAAAATACTTTGAGAGAAAGGTTATAGCTGCAGTTCTTTGTAAAGGAATAAAACATTAATTTTGCTGAAACTATTTATTAAAATTCATTTTGTTCCAACAGGCAAATGAGAATGCTATTATATTTATATATGTAACTTTGAAATCATTGTCAGCTAGATTCTAAGAATACTACTTTACTTTGGAAAAGAGCATATATCTTACATGTGTCGGCTGACCAATTTCAAGCAAAGCTAAACATCTGACAACCATAAACGCTATTTTTTTGTATGCACGTTCTAAAGCCATAAGTACTAAAGACAAAAAAGTGATCCCTAAGCTATAAAATTTAAAAAAATAACAAAAAACCACAAAAAACCCAAATGATAGAGTTTTAATGTAATTTTTCCCGTTATTAGTTTTAGAGATATCTACATTTTGGTCTGTGTGAATATCTGTCTCTGCTGGATGGTTTCAGAAGACTTTAAACAGCCCCAGTTTCCAAAAGGAGGTAAAAAGTATATTGTTGCGCCTGTGTTTGAAAATGGAGACTGAGGTAAGGTTTGGCATCTCCTGCTTCAAAGAAAATGGCTAAAATGTGGCAGTGGAGATCATTGTGCCAGCCTGATGTCTCTTGCCTTGCCCTTACAAGGTTGTGAGCCTTCCAATATGCTCCTGTCCAGGAGAGACAGTGCAGGTTTCAGCCCTGTGCTTCCCGGAGGCCACAGGGTGCAATTCCCATCTGTCTCTGGAGGACCAGGAGCACCAGAAGAAGGTTGGAGCGCTGTCAAAAATAATCCACGATCCTGTAAGGACTCTACTGTGTAATGTAAGGTTGCAAATAAAAGTTAATGCTGGTACCAACGAGTTCTGGACTTCTCGACCTTGGTGATCTCCATTCATTAAACTGGTGTGTGCGTTTTGGGTCAACGTGGTGCAGTTACTCGTATTATCTGTTGTTCAACTGTTGACTATGTGGCAAGACCTACTCCTTTACTTTCCTATAAGAGTTCTTGCTCACATGTCTAACCAATTTTAAATAACTGAAGAACAGGATCAAAATTTCATCTCTAAAAATAAGGTGATGAAAATAGCCTATTAAAAATACTGTGCTATATTGGTGGTACAGCTGTAAGGGATTTACAAAAATTAATTATATTACTATTGTAAAAATATCAGCATTGAAGTTAATGCCAGTGTATTTTGGTCTTGGATTCCACATATTCATCTGTCTGGTATTTTCAGAAAAAGCAATCTACGTAAAGTCTCTTTCTCTATAGAAAATTCTCTGTCATTATACAAGCCTGATCTAGAATTCTTGATTTGGAAATTAAATGTTCATCATATGAAAATAGCATGTTTTACTTGACAATACTTTTGGCTTTCTTAAATCCAGAGATTCCGAGAAAACAAACAACAATAAGGTCCATTTTTTTCCTTTATTGGGAGCTAAAGAGTACTGAAGAAATCCAAAGATGACTTATTCCTGCAGAAAAAAAACAAAGGTGGGAAATAGTGCAATTTCCATTTTCATTGATAATACTTTCATTTCATTGTTAATATCTACTGAGTCTGGAAACTCCTGTTTTGATGAATGTCGACAACACCCATTGTCAGGTTTAAACGACTCCATTATTCTGCATGATTTATGTATGCTGTGTGTTAAGAGACTCAGGACATTTAAAAACCGCCAGAGAGAATTGGTGGGAAGTTGGGGGAAACTTTCTGACATATCAGAGAAATAATTTATTGTTAATGGTTGAGATAATTGACCAACTTAGCATAGTTTATTTATGCTTTTGTGATTAGATTTCTCTCTTCCCAAAGATCGAGTTCATAAGTATTCACAGTATTATGATATTATTTCTTCTCTCTTTCAAAGTTTATGTAGGGAAAGTGGAGATCTTGTGGCTGCATCAAACAATTGTATTTTGCATAATTTTGAAGGTTGTAAACTGGAGTCTCATGGAATTTTCTGCTTCTATAATTGGGGAGAAAATTCTGATAAGACTTTTAAAGTGAGAACAAGTCCTCTAACTCCAAGGCTGACATTTAACATGATGTTAGCCACTGGGCATCAGTAGCTCACCTCTTGCCAGCTGAGAAAGTGGAGGACCAAGGCTTCTGCAAACTCCCCTTGATGTTGCCAGAAGCTAATTTTACAGAAGCAAGCCCAAACTGTATTTTAGTTACTGCAGAAGGAATATGTGGGAACACATTTTTTTGGCTGCAGGGCAGCACTGTGAAACCCTGCACAGCCCCAGGGCTGGAAGCAGAGATGGTCAAGAAAGACTTTTTCTAGGACTAATGGACTGCAGAATGAAGCATCTCCCACAGTTGCTGAGGAAAGAAAAAGAATGTCTTTTTAAAGGACTGGCCTAATGCAGAGCTCTCTGCGGCTCGGGAATGAAATACTTCTCAGATGACTGCGCTGGTTCTTCCAGATGTGTGAGCAATTTTTAGTGCTGATGAGATTTTGCTAGCAGGCTGAGAGCACCATATGAGTGTAGACAGTTTCACTCCAAATGGGCCCTGTTTTTATTCTTTTACAGAGACTGGTTTTCAGGAGATACTTTCAGATTTTATCCTGCAGAAAGATGTCCTATAAGATGTCTCTTAAGGGTATTTTGACCCATCCTTCCAATGTGAAAGGGTGCTATGGAGCACTACCAAGGAAGTTAAGCGTCCTTGGGTGCTATAAGCTAGTGTTTTTTCACACAGGAGAACCATAGCTTTTTTGGTTTTGCAAAAACAGGCTTTTTCTTCCTTTTACTGATGGAGACAGGGCAAGTTTTATGCTTTGGGGAGACCTGCTGGGGAATCTCTGGTGCAGGGGACACCACTGAGGTTGCTGAATCCCCACGGCAGGAGGTCACAGCCACCGCTCTAGTAGGGGAACACTTGCTAAACACACTTGCTGAGGCCTGTCTTGCTCTCTGTGTCTCTCTCGGCATGCATCGGTAGAGGTGGTAGTTTGGTCCTAGGAATACAGACTCTTAGTCATATTTATGGACTTCACTTACAAGGGGATTTTCAGTTCAATGAGTATCCCAGAAAATACCTCATGTCAAGTACATCTTCCCGCCTGTAAGAGTGGGTGTCTCCACTTCCTGCCTGGATGGCAAAATGCTCCATCAATGATGGGATAATGATTAGCTAAAAATGAAAACCACTGGGTTTTCTCTAACTCCTCTGTTTTTTTCTTTCACCAGTTGCTCTTAGGTTCCAGAGCCCCTCTTTGAGATGGAAATTTACTGTGATTCTATCTTGGCAGTTTGGCCTATTTGGTAATTGGAGTCTTCTCATTTGGTGAGCTGTTCCCGTGGTTCCCACGTTGCACTCATTCTTGCTCTTGTATTTTCCATTCCCTTATTACTTTCCTAATAACTGCTTCTCAGGCTTCTCTCTTCCTTTAATATTTTCTTGTGTGTTTGGCTAGGCTTCTCCACATTCTTGGTATGGCATACTACGTGCCATCACTGGAACAAGACGTCACAGCTTTTCAGCTGCTGGGTGTGGGGCTGCTCCTCCAGAAGGCTTTCCTGCAGTCGCCCATTCCAGCTCTCTCCATGAGAGATTTTACTCTGCTAACGCTATGGCAGTGACTTTCTAAAATGGATGATATCTGGTCCTGTGAAAAAAATTGCAAGTATCTTGGCTTCAGTGAGACACCTTTCTCAGTGGGAGCTGCTGGAGCCTTGTGGTCTGGAGCCTCTACTCTGCCTTGTGGTTCCCTGAGGCTCTCTTCTGTTTCTCACTCCTGGCTGGATGTATTCCCTTGTTTGCTTTAACCAAGCATCTTAAGGAATCTTGCTAGTCTATATGGTCATTTGTGGCTTGGCATTTTTGTCAGTCCTGACTCTATCATGATGGTTTTTTTGCTCTGTGTGCCAGGACCTCAAGTTTGGTCCCCTGTACCCACAGCATCTCTCCTCTCTCAGCCCCTTCCCCTCACGGGTTTTTGTGTGTTGGTCCTGTAAGGCAGAAAAATCCTCTCCACTCTGAATTCTTCAGAATGTAAATTTATGTTAATTATCTCTTTAGTTTGCTGGTAGCAAATCAGAAGGGATAGGATTAATCTAAAAAGTCATCAACTGTGTTTTTTAAGGGTATTTCCAGATTTTGGGCACATTCAAAACTGGAGAACGCTGCTTCTTCCTAATTCCTTCTATCAGAAGGTAACAGCCATAACTGGAGACAGAAGGCAGATGCTGGTCTTCACAATTTCTTTCCCTTTCTACAAAGAATAAACACATCTAATGGTTTTAGACCTGGAGTCTCCCTTTCTTCAATTTTAGCTGGTTGTTGACAAAGACATGCTGTAATCTTTTCCATTTCTTGTATTTCTTAATCGTATTTGATAGCTTGGTCACTTTCTTTAACCGGAGCAACGTGTTAAACTTTTTTGGCCGCTACAGAGAGAATTCTAAATAATTTTGCTGAACTAGGTTCCAGCAGTTTTGGTACGTAGCCTAACGCCATATATTGTGGCGTGCAGGGAAAATCAGTTCTCCAAAGGGAACTCAATAGCAGTGTGGATCTTCTGCCAAAAATTCCTAATTCTGGGGCTGTACCAGGAAACTTGTGTGGGTCCCGTTCTGCTCCTACTCAAGTCAAAGGTAAAGCTCCTACTGACTGCTGTGGGATAAGGCTCGGGCTCCAACATTCAGTCCTCACATTCCCATTTCACACATTTTCCTTCAAATTCTTATTCATTTTTTTTTTCCTTTATTTTTAGGCTCTGGCAATATACTAACCATTGCTCTCTCCTGTACATTTTCTGGAAGGGAAATCACACATAGGAACCATTTTCCTCACCTCTTACCATGTTTAAGAGTAGCTCCTGTTCTGTGCCCCAAAGCATGGCTGGAACTCAGCAGCTGTAATCGGGAGTGACAGATGAGCAAGTCAGATCATGAAATGAGGAAAAGAAAACTGCTGGAAAAGGAGAAAACAAACAGAAGAAGAGCTTGCAATCTTGTCAGAAAGGCAAGAAGTGATATCTCAAAAAAATTAATTTCGTATTTCAGTAATCCCTGGGTTTACTTGGAGAGATAAAAGAAATCAGGGATAGGCTGTGGTCAAGCAGGAGATAGCAGACATGGAAAAATGGGATCTCAGGACATTTACCATAGGAAATGAAACTCCAGCATCCCTGTGCTGCAACGAGTGCTAACACATTTGGAGCCGGACCACGTCTTTTGGTGTGTGTAAGTATACAGACTGCTATAAATAGCTCTGGAAATAAACACACGTAATCCGATAGCTTTAAACATAGTAGGTTTTGCTTATTAGTCTGTAAGAACATTTGGAAAAAGCAAGTGTAAGAATAAAACTCATACTGATTTTTGCCACAAAGCTTAGAAGAGATTTGAAGCTGATCTAAAACACAGGGTGATGGGCAACAAGTTGTGGACTGCTGGACTATTTCCAACAGTGCCACACACTCACTGTCTGACATTGGGGAAGTAATTTCATTTCCTTATGCTTTCATTTGCTTTCTTCATCTGCATTAGATGGTGGTAATTTCTTCTGTTAGGAGCTTCAGCAGCTCTGAAGGATGTTAATATCGAAGGAAAGCAACCAAGCTGCAGAGTAACATTAGTCACTTCCCCCCACCCCTACTTCCCCCCCCAAAAAAGTGCAAGAACTGCCAGGTAGAGCGGCACAGGGAAGGGAACAAGGAGCATCCCTTGCACATTCCCAACCCATTTGTGGGCATGTGGCCCAGAGATGTGTGAGCTGTGTGCAGGAGGGAGATGGAAGGGCACAGGCTTTCCTTCCCCTAGCCCCTGCCTCCCCACGGCCTGACCAGCCCCCCTGGGCTCCTTACATGAGAATAGCTGAGGACCCTGCCCAAATAGCCTAAAGGCTGGCTTCAAACCACAGCAGGGGCTGTAACAAGGACCTGAGGAGCAAAGTGTCCTGCTTTGTGAACTTCATTTTGTAGTTTGAATATAGAAAAGCGTACAACCAATGCTAATGTTTAAACTTATACTGCTTTAATTCACTGCATAATCAGGGCCAGCACCCAATATGTGCAGCTGGCAAGTATCTCAAGTTGTGCCTTCTTCAGTGCAAACACTGCTGGAAGGGGAGATCTCAGCACGAGTCCCCAGCCTACCTTGCCATGTGCTTCAGGTTGGCTCCAGTAGGAGCAAAAAAAAAAAAGTGCTGTAGGACTTTTCCAGGGTCACTCTTGGGGACGGGTTCTCTCCATAATACCCTTAATGCTGATGCTAAAGGGTTAAGAAATCAACTATGTGTCTACTGCATACAAAACATCTTATTTAAGGGATTGATAGATTTCATGGGAATGGCACCAAACCATTCCAAACCCAATCTGTAATGTACACATTTTAGTTCATCTTAATGCTTATAAACAAAAACTAAGTGAAATATAACACTGCAGTTGTTGGAAGCCATTCAAGTGTGGTTTAAAACAGAAATGCTGACATAGACTTTATTGCAGCGGAGTCCAATACCTCCCTGGGCAGGCACTATATTCTCTTCAGTGAATAAATACATTTTCACATTTGTTTAATGTAAGGTACGTAGAATGAAAAGCAAAATGTTGTCAGCTTTTACCTTTGGCTTTCGAAAAGAGAAGTAAATAGAAAATCCCATAGTAGCCAGTGAGACTATATAGATTCTGAATGATTCAAGGTACTGAAAATGAATTTGAGTGTGAAATTAAACACCCTCTGGTGTGTTTCCTGACAATAATTTTTTCCCCTTTAACTTTGGCTTCTGTTATCCCTAAGAAAATTCACCAGTCTAGGTTTGTGCTTGGTTCCCTCACAATTTTTCTCTCCTTTTTTCTGCCTGTTCCTAGTTACCTGGATCACCCAGAAAAGTCCTTTTCAGCTGAGTGGGGCATCCTCAGTGTTAACAATATGAAATCCTTGTTTCATGCAACCTTTCTTCGTGCCTTATCACTTCTCCTGTCTTCTGCTGTTTGGGAATATATTTGGTTTTAATTCATGTCACCTTTCTCCATCTCACCTACAACCTGAAGGTCTTTGCTGCAGGTCTGATATGAAATCTTTGTTCTTGCAACACCCAGCAAGAGCCAAATACCACAATCCTAACTCATGTTAAATTTCTGCTTAGGTCAATGGAAGTTTTGCCTAAGTCAGGCTGCAGGATTTGACCACAGGTTTGCTGTACAGTGCGCATTGCAGCGTCTGGTATTGTTTAACTCTGCCTTGTTTGTTTTGAGACAGTTTGCATAATGATGTCTTAGGGGATAAAGTGTCAGTAGACTGTGTTTCTGGGACAAGGTAAGAAAAGTGGAAATGAAGGCTTTGTCTCTTTAGGAAGAAGACAGCGAAGGGTGTCGTGTTTCTTTTTGGCACTGTAATGCTACCAAATCACATCTGCTCTTCAAACATTTTCCAGAGGGAGGATTGCTGGACCCCACTCCAATTATACTCGAGATGCAAAACCTCCAGCACACTCAGCTTTTTCTCTTTATACCATTTCATCATCTCCCTTCTTCCCCCCTCCTCCGTCCCCGCACTTTAATTTAACTTGCAGCTTCCTGCCGAGCCTTCCCAGCGGGAACCGAAGGCGCTCCTCGCCCTTCGGGTGCACTAAACGGCATCACCTGTCTCCCTCCTTCTCAGCCCACCGCTGCCCGCCGGACCGCCCGCTCCGCTCTCCCTCCCGCTGGGGCGGGCGGCTCTCGGCTCCCGGCTCCGCGCCCGGGGGCTGGGGGGGTGAACGACACGGGACGGGACCGGACTTGCGCGGGGCAGCGCGCACCATGCGCGGCCGGGGTCCGTCCCGCCCCGGGGGCCGTGTTTGCTGATGTAATCGCCGGGCAGCCGGGGCTGAAATCCAACACCGCGGCAGGCGGGGAGTTCCGCCGGTGCCGGGGCAGGCGGCTGCAGCGCCGCTCCGCCGCCGGACTCCGCGGGCAGCCGCGGGGCTCCCCCGCCACCCGGCCCCCGGTTACCCCCCCACCGCCACACTACCCCGCTCCCTCCCCAGCCGCCGCCGCGCCCGCCCCCGCGGGCCGTACGCGGGCCGCCCCCGGGCTTGCGCGGAGCTCGGCGGAGAACCTCGGAGCCGGCGGGGTTTTATGGACAGGACCTGACCCTGTGGCGCTGGGCTCCGGCTTTCCCTCGGATCTCCGCTGCCCGGGCAAATGCATACAAATGCATTTGGGAGCCGAGAGGACAAGGCGAGGACGCATCTCTCCCGCGGCACGAACGTAAGCGGGAGCCGGGGAGGCGTGACGGCGGGCCCCGCTCCCCCGGCCGGACGGCGACGGGGCGCACCGCACCGCCGGCCCGCCGCGGGGCAGGGGGCTCGGCCGCGGGGCGGGCAGGGGATGGGGACAGGGGATGGCGACCCGGGTGGGCTGTCCCCCGCTCCTACCCCCCGAGCACCAGCCGTAACCCCGCGAGGTCCCGGGTGCCCCAGGGGGACCGGCGGGGGCTGCGGGGTGCCGGCTCCCCGGACGAAGCCTGGCTCTGCCGGTGGCCGTGCGTCTCTCGCCTCCGCACGCCCCTGGCCCTTCCCGGCGCTCTGCCTTCTCTCTCCGCTCCTTCTTGCTTTCCTCGATGTTCCTGGTCCCGTCCGGCACCCTCGTGTCATCCTGCCCCTGTCCGAGCCCGCAGCCCGGCTACGGGGAGCCCGGCCTGGGGGGGGTTATGGGGGTGTGTGGCCCTCCCCGGGGAGCGGGTACAGCCTGACCCGAGAGCCCCCCGCTCCCTGAGGGTGTGACGGGGATCCTGGAGGAGAGTGTGCCTTTGGACCCACCGGTAACCTGGCTGCTCGCCCTCCCTGTTGGTACTTAGCTATTAGAACAAAGCAAACAAACAAAACCGGCAGAACTTACATTTAAGAGCTGAAGCTGCTCTCTTAATAACAGAGGTGGTCAGATGAGGTGCCCCATATTCACATGCTTCTTCTAATGCACGGTCATCTACAATGCAAAGGCAGAGCTCTGCTCTCTTCTGTAGTTTGCCTAAAAGCAGCCTAGGCAAGATGATTGTGAACTTTTGGTAGTTGTAACGATATTATAGAGATGACCAGTATGTGTCTCTTTTTGTAAAGTGCTTACTTTATTCTGGCTACGGCTTAAATGAAGTTTACTGGGAGCTTCGAGCAGGACAGAGAAGGATTTGTGTTGTAGTGAGGATTATGCTGCTCGAGTGTGCCTGGTGTGTAATCTGGGAGCGCTTGGATGCTTACGAGCTGTTAGGTGGCTGCCTGAAGGTGGCCTTCCCAGGAGATCTGTGTGTTTAATGGCTGTGTCTGTGGGACTTCAGGAATCATCTGAGTGCAATTTAAAAAAGGGTTTTATTTGATATTCATTAAAGAGATATTGCTGATAGAGAAACATAAATTGGATTACAGTAAAGTAGCACAGTAACACAGATGCAGTTTACTCAAATTCAAAATCTGAGATAGCTTCAGCATATATATCTATATGCCTCTTTATGGACAGACTTCATCTTGTTTACCTAATTTACTTGACTAGGGAGAAAGCAACCTGGTTGCTTGCCTGTGTTAAGAAACCAGGAGTCTTCACAAAAGGATCAGATTCCCTTAGCATATATGAAACTGGTCAATCTCTTGCAACCTAGACCACCTTTTTTGTGGAAATGCTGTTAGTTTAGACCCACTACCTGCATAAGGGTGTCTCTGCAGGCTAAATAAATAAGCCTACATCTCTGTGACTCCTAAATATCGCACCAAATTTGTTCACTATTTCATTTTAAAACACGAATAGCCTTCTGTTTTGCTTGTCTCTTGCGAGTGCTGAATTTTAGAATGTTTGCAGAGTGATCTAAAAGATGCGCGAAGACAAACCTCGAAAGAAGAGAGTATTTCACAGGAGTGGGATTTCAGCTGTGTATTTGTGCCTTAATACAGAGAGAAACACTTGGTGTACTCTGGCCAGACAAAAGAGCTAGTGTAAAAATCAGGGACATGCTCATAAAATGGTTCTAAAATCACACCTTTTAAACTATTTTTTTCTCCTTTTAGAAATACTAAACAGTTGACTGTTCTGAACGTGGTAGTTCCTCATCTTAAGCTAAATGCTGTCCAGAGAGTGGCAGGGCCACCAGACAGGGAGTTTCCTTTCTCTGAAGCACAGCACTGTTTTAGGACTCCTCTTAGGCCACTGCTTCTCTGGAAGAAAGAGTGTATTGCTTTTGATTCTCTTTTGATCCTCTGCCTCTCACCTTACATTGTGTCTCTCCCTTTTCGCCTTCTTTCAAACTGTGAACTTGCAGCAAAGGATTCAGGAGTTTCCCTATCTCTGGTTAGATGCACAGGTGGCATCCATGCCCAAAGGGCATGCAACTGTTATCTGGGATAGGCTGTGGAGGTTGTTGTGTCCCCTCAAACCATGTTCATTGTAGGTCTCTTAAAACTTGGAAGCAGCACTGGCCCTGCTGGCTAATCTCATCACAGCAGCAAAGGAAGATATCTTTCTTTTAGGTCTTAAAAGGTAAGGTTTTTAAACACTTGTGGTCTTTGAGAAGCCCAGGACACCTCAGTCCACAATGTGCAATCACCTTTCCCAAAGCCATCCTTAGGCCTGATGGACACAAACTGGGCCCTTCTCCTCAGAGGAGATCTAATGAAATAACGCATGTGGGGCAGGTGCTGGTATTTAAACTGTCATCACTGATGAGGGGAGGGTTGAATGCAGCCCTCGAGCTCAGTGTGTTCTGCACCTGTGCTAGTTACACAGGGAACAGGTCTCCTGCCTTCTCTAGGAGCCAGCTAGTGGTATTTTTTCCTTCAAAATTGAGATTTAGGCAACTAGCTTGGAATTAACAGGGTACTGTTACCCTGCACCACTGTGCACTGACCACCATGGAGCACTGAGCTCCGAACACTGCTGAGTAGTCTTCAGAGGGTGGAATTTTGCATCGTTGCTTGCCACAACTTGCTTTGAAGCTTCTCAGTTTCCTCATCCCTCTGTCATCCTTAATGGAAAAAAACAAACACAGATAGTTACTGTCCACTCATAGGAAGAGGCAAACAGCCACAAGATGTCAAAGATTATCAGAAATATAAGCTATATTGTAAGTGGTAGAATAGCTCAACCACGTTTGGTGGTGCCTTCCTCCAGACAATTAGATAGTTGCTCTCAGCTTGTGCTTGCATGTAAAACAGGAGAGAGGATGAAAAGGTAGGAGGAGGGGAGGAAGCTCAAGAGATACCTAGACTCAAGGGCAGGACATAGCCAAGGTCAACAGCTTCGTGTGTGACATTAAAGGAGGGAAAATAGCCAGCATTCAAATCAACTGGAGTCTCCTGGCCACATGCTTTTGCGTTTTTCCATTGTCATGTCCCAACAGGGCAAGTCTCCTTAAGAGCTAGGGGCTCAGCTAAGGCAGGCGGTCCAGGGTTCCCACATGCTGCTTGCTTTGTTCCTTGCTGCTGTGGCAGAGGATGGATCAAGCCATACGCGTTGCACAGCAGGGAGCCTGGTGCCTTAGTGGGAGTGCTTGTCTGAGAATGGAGACTAAGAACTGGCTGCTCTGCAGCTTTTAATGCAAAGAGTAGTGATCTTGACTGAGAAGGGGAAGGTTTGCATGAGCAGATTCTCTCAGAAGGACAGAATTTAATTTTTTCATCATCAGCCATGGAGGGCTCCCTTGTACAACTTCACTTTAGGCTGCACATGGTTTCATTTACAAAAAGTTTTACTTCTGAAAAAAGGCAGAAGGAAGACTAACTTTTTCGCATGCATTAGGGAACCTCCAGCCCTATGGTTGTCTGTGGTCCCTGTTTTTTCTCTTAGCCTAAAATCACTCATCTGTTCTTGACATTAGCTGGAGAGTGCTGAGTAAGCCAGACATTTGTCTTTACCTTGCACTACATGTTTCTGTATATCCAGTTACATCCGTGTAATTTACAGCCCTGGGAGCATTTTGGAATTTCTTGCCTTCCTACAACATTTGGTGGGAGATGGTGGAGGCAGATACCTGACACACAGCTTGTCCCTGGCTGACACTGTGGAAGAGGCTGTGGTAATGTTAAGAGGAGTCATCTTTGCACTTTGAGCTCTAGGGTTGTTTGAGCATCCTGACTTTGGAGCTAACTAAAATGCCTAATACTGTTTTAATTGTGAATCCATTTTGCACCCTTGGAAGTCAAATAAATAAATAAATAGAAGCCCTGAGTTTTAGCAGGTACATTGCAATGCATGGACTTGCTTCCTAACACAGCTAATCCCCTGTCGCTGAGCTTCTCATTAGATCAAAAGATGATGCATTGTGTGACACAGAAACTATTTACTTGTGAAATAACACCAGAACTTGAATTCTGGATTCTGGTCTTCAGAGCTGAAAAAAAGAAGTGAGTGTCCCATAGCTGATCTGCTGTTTGGACAACAGTCAATATTAGGTCTCTTGCAGGAGTGGCAGAACTGTTTCAGTAGACGTTTCATGGCTGTAGCAGGAGTAAGCCTGAAGAGAGGAATAGCTGGGGACCGCAGTGGTTAATTGGAAAATGTGACCTTACAAGCATATAAGGATTTATAAGATGTAGTTTCCACCCCACTCCCCTTCTGTGATCAGAACTGGAGCAGCAATGCATATTTTTGAATACCCTATACATTCTGTGCATTTTCTTCTAAGAAACATGATGTATCTACAGCTTTACAGTGGCAATACCAATGACAAAATACTGCTATTATCACGCTTTACTGTTCCTTAAATTATTCATTTGCTCCGATCGCCAAAAGTTAAGCTCTCACAATATGCAAATCCACATGTAGGTGCATAACCAATGAACCTAAATTGGTCCAAGATCCAGCCACCTTATTTGCTTTGAAAGCTTTGAGCAGATGTTTTGAAGAATGCTGTAGGAGATCCTTTAAGATACATCATAGCAGGAAAAATATGTTTAGTCTAATTTTATAAAGCTTCTCTTCCCTGCCCCCATAACTTGAAATCCTGTTTAAATAAGTGATTTGCCTGAAAATCAGTGTGGTAATTTGTGTTTTCAGTCCAGGTCAGAGATCAGCTGGAAGAGGGAAGAACAGCAGAGAGTTGGGGGTGGTGGATCATGCATTTCTTTAAATTATGGTTTGAACCAACACATCTGTAAGGAATGGGAGTTGGTTGAGTCTGTAATGCTTCCTTTCTCCTCCCAGCATTTGAAGTGGTTTTGCTCATAACAGGAATTGGGGGAAGGCTCAGGCAGTGGGTTTTGGCTGGCAAGTGTCTATCAAGGGCTGGGCTTGGGGAGGGGGCAGTTCAGAACTACCTGCTGCTTGGGTTGGACTGGACTGGTAGGGGGGCCCACAAGAAGCAGTGACACCAGCTGTGAGTGCCGCCTCCTAAGGGGGACTTGGTTTGAATACTGGAGTGAAACCCCACAGTAAAACTCCCTGAGTGGAAGGAAGGTAAGTAATCAAACCCGTCTTTGGCTAGATCAATGAATTTTGACTCTCTTTATTTCACTGAGCAAAGTGAGTGATAAACCCAGGTTTTTTCCTTTGTGATTGTCATGCGGTTGGATGTTTCTGGAATGTTTGAATTGATTTTTCACTGATACTCTTCTCTATATATGTGTATATGTGTATGCATATATATATAAATATTTAAATCATAGCATGATTTCTTGCCATTGTAGCATTACTAATACTTGGTTTATACGTTCCTTATCCTCTGAGCTGAAGGTAGCCTGACAACAAACAGTCAGTGGAAGGAACTCGTTTGTCGTTGCTGTCTGAACCACATGTTCCTGTATAAACTGGTGGGGGTTTTCTTCCTGAATTTTTTATGCTGTGCAAACCTGACTACTTAGGTGGCAAAGCTACATCATATGAAGTTACAGGTGTTTAGTCGCAACTGTATTACTTTTAAATACTGTTTATTTCAGATACTTAAGCACTCTCTGGCATGATCCAGCAAATGCTTTTAGTGGGTCTAATGTTTAATATTATGAAAAGTCAATGAGGTTATATATGTTAATGAGCAAAAGGGCCAGGCTGAGGCTTGAGCATGACTTGGGTAGTCAGTATCAGAACTATTTTTGATACTTTAGAAATATTTGTCTTATCACTAAATATATATGTTATATATGTCTGTTTCTATATATGTGTCTGGATGTCCAACATTAACAGAATATATATTTCTCATTTATTAGAAGATTTAGTCACTGATAAGAGTGTGATTAGTTGCTAATATGATAATTGAGTAAAAAGTAGCAGACAGTCTGTTTTTTAACTGTGGTAAAAACATTTATTTTGTCCAACACTTTGCCAATGGTGTCTTCATTTAAAGCAAATTTTGAGCACCTAATCTATATCAACTTTATACATGTTCATTGCAATCAGTGAGCCCGTGGTACTTATCAGTATTGCACTCTTCTATCTGAACATGAAGTTTTAAGTCAAAAAGTAATGGGATTTTTTTACTTTTTGTGAGACTATGTCCTGTTTGTAACATGACAAAATCTTATCATACAGGAACAAAAGTGTGACACAACATTTTAATTTATGGTAAAATGATGTGATATAGTGACAAGACTGGTAGCAGGCACACTGGGACAAAAATATCTAGTGATCTCTATAGGCATTAACTTGTCGTTCATTTTATAGTTTCTTTACAGTAACTTTTTTCTTTTTTTTCCAGTAAGACATTTACTACATAGCAGCATTTATATTTGAAGGCTGCTGTAAGAAAATATAAACCAGATGCAGTTACTTTATTAATAAAAGCCAGTGTAAAATATATATACGAGGGCATACATAATCCTTGATCTTTGAATAAAATGTCTTTTCAGTATTAGTGGGAAGTTGTACAGTGTGATGGCTTTTATCCAGGACTTGCTGAAGTCAATGGTATCCTGCCATTGACTTTAGACACTGAATCAAGCTTCTAATTTATGGGACTTCTGAAACTTTAGATGTTTTCTCACAAGTTCTTTTCTTTCTTTCTTTCCCTTTTAGGAAAACTCTCTTTTTAATTGCAATATGTATAGCTGTGGGTGTTGCACAAGTACCCAAACAAGGTGAGAACACTTTTTTTTTTCTTATAACAGGGTATTTGTATAATCTGTTACTAGATAAAAAGAGTAAATGAACTGTTGTCACTAGTGACCTTAGGTTCAGTTCCTTAATGGAGAATTAAAGAAAATACCAGCTACAGCATAATGAGAGCAAAAGTTTAAAGCAACCAGTTTGGAAAAGATGACCTTTTTGAAAATTACTCAGACTTTCTCTCTATGAAATTGCTTACATATTTAAGCAAGCTCTTCATAAGAGAAGCCTTGTACAGTGAAAAGGCTTTGATTGTGTCTTCATTGCAAGTGGGTGTCCTTGGGGGTGGCGAGCTATGACTTGAGTTACCTTTGCACTTAGGGCTGTGCAAGCAAGCCACTGCAGATAATAAAGGCTTAGTCTAGGCTGGCATCATTAAAGCAAAAAGTGAAATTGTGTATTCATTTGGTTTTGCATTCAGATGCAGATGTTAGTGAGGAAATAGGGTTGTCTTGTTTTTAATTTCTTTTTTGATCTGCCAGCTGTTATAACTGTACCAGATGTGCAGCTTGCACTAGAGACCGCTGTGGGAACATTAGCGTCCCGAAGTGGTGGAGGCTGACATGCCATTTAGTCAGTTCTTATCTGCCATGAGAGGGGCAGTAGCAGTTCTCTGCCATGTTCCTTCATCGTACAGGTAAAGCAAGAAAGGCCATGCTTGGCTGGTAAGTATGCTAACTGCAAATACTCGGCTATTCAGTATTCGCAAACAGCTGGGCTGCACGTTGAAGGCAAGACTCATTCCTGATAACGTTTTGCTGGAGCCCTGTGGGATTTCTCAGCAGCCTCCCACCATTATTTCCACCAATGCTTTTTTCCTTCGCATCGTTCCCGGCAACTGGCAAACCCTGATTTTTTTATTTCGGGTTTTTTTTTTCCTGTTCTGTTTGTAGTTTTGCCTTCTGTTAGTTGTTTGCCTGGTAAGACTGGTTGTTGATTTTTCATGTTCAACTCAGTGCGGGACATATGCTTTTGCAATGATGGGATTTTTCCTAGATTTTTCTAATAGCTGAGCCAAGCTCTTGTCAGAGGAGGTGCAGCACCCATAGATGTGTGTGGCCTGCCCTGCCCTGGCTCCAGGCCTGTGGGGATGGAAAGGGAGAGGCTGGTTTAGGGATGCAGTTTGCGCTCTCCCGGTGTAGCGGGAGCAGGTAAGGGATGCCAGAGACAGGTGAGCAGAGATGGTTTGTCTTCATCCCTCCAGCCCACCCTCCTCCTCTGCAAAGAAATAAACAATTTCTCTCACTTCTCATGTGCCTCAGCATGAGAATTGCTTTTCTAATGAAACTTTGGGCAAGAACTGTAAAGGCTACAGGTCTGGGGACGGCAGTGGCACGGGGGGGCAGCTGCACTCTGAGGCTTATTTGCCTGTGGGCTGCGAGCACTTTATGCACAGAGCTTTGCAGAAAAGTGGTAAAGCCTCCACTCTTGACATGCTTATATCTGCTTCTTTTTGTATTTTGTCACTAGCAGATGGAAGAGCTTTCCTACTGTTGTGGTTTTTTTTTTTTAAATTATTATTTTTATTTTTCAACAGCATTTCTAGCTAGCCATATGAGAAGTCTTACTAAATGGGAACTCCCCTCTGCCCTCCGTATACAGATCCCACACGCAACTTCATTTTCTTTAGGTGCTTGCTTGGGATCAAAATGATGCATTGAACCTTGATGCATCTTTCTGCCCGTGGGTGAATTTGGTCCCTCATGCAAATTATTTGCACAGTGTATAAACAAGGTTGCAAAAAGCAGTTCAGTGAACAGCAGTCTGAGGAAACCTCCTCAAAAAAAGAGCAGCTCAAGTGTATTCTTCAATCTCGGTACATAACCCGCAGAGCTAGCACTACTCCTTTGCAGTGCTTAGAGTTTGTGCAGAAACAGAATTGTCTGCCCATTAGGAATATGTTAACAGTTACATTGTTATTAAAACTTTCTTGGCAGTTGCATTTTGAGGAAAGAAAAAAAAAGAGTATTCTGCCAAATATGAAGGTGCTAGCTAGAGTAATTAACATTCCTTCTCTCCTGAGCTGATGGGACAGCCTGTGCATGCTTTACCTGAGAAGCTATGCCTTGTTCATTTTGGTAGGTTGCTATAAATTGTGTTCAGTAAAATATATGTAAAGATACAGCCTCGGCCTTCAGGAATAGTACTTTGAGTGTGGCTCAAAGAATATACAGTTCATATAGAATCAATGTGTCTGGTTGGATTTCCTGTGCCATTCACTTGGCTTGGTGTCTGGGAGACCATTGCTTGCAGCCAGGTATCTTAATTTACCCAACTGCAGATGCAGCATCACCTAGGAAATGGCCAACCTGATGAGTAACTACTTTCAGTTCCAGTAGAGCTGACTGATGAATGACCCTTGTTTTACCCTTGCCCATACTGGTAAAGGGAAAGCGAGTGATGTGTGTATACTAGGATTGCTGAAATGGAGAGGGCACCCCAAATACCCTGCCTTCAGAGTGGTCATGAGTATGGAGGAATGTGGAAAATGAACAAGAGAGACTGAACAGAACAGGGCTGTGGAATGATGAAATAGCCAAGTCCCCTCATCCCTCCCCAGTTCCTTTTTGGGATTTTTTTGTGCCATGAGAGGGTCAGAAGATTTTTTGCCAAACCCCATGCTAGGTTTTCCCTCCCCTCGTGATGCAGTAACGTGAATTTTTCAAGTCCTAGAAGGTAGAAGGAAAGCATTTGACACCAATAACTCAAAAAACTTTTCCTCCAAGAAGATGAGCCGTTACGATTTGGGGGACTAATGGGCTGAGGAAACAGTAAGTGAAGACAGATGTTTTGCAGACATGGGTAAACAAAGAAAACTGACTACTGATAGGTAAAGAAAATAGTGGTTGTCATACTGGGAGGAAGAGTTGAGAGGGTTGCTTGCTCCCAAAACCCTTTGTACTGCCAAGAGCTTCTGAAAACCTTAAAATAAAATAAAAATACATGTTGGACCAGAAATGAAGCGACTGGCCAAAAAAGTTTGGAACAGCCATTTGGCTTGATGGTGGGTTAACAGGCAGCAAGTCAGCAAGGAATAATTAGTTAATACTTAATCTTTTGCTGTAATTTTTCACACAGCATTTCTTCGTGTTTAGCTTTCTCAAGACCTGTCATTGTTTGCAGAAATCTATTTGCAAGGACGTGGAGAATGTGTCTTATTTCTCATCATGCGCTCAGATGTTTTTCCTTTTTTTAAAATAACTTCTAAACAACCGGCTGTTTTCAAATCAGAACTGCCAAAATTTTGGCAATTTTGCTTGCAGTTTGAGATTTAGTAGCGATACTCTTGAGTGTCAATTTTAAATTGACTGTTTTAAGCCAGTTTAATCTTTTTGTTTTATACTTCAATTTATAATACTTTGGACAGATCACATACATTGTTATTTTAAAATACAAATACATAATTACAAATATTTTAAAATACAATTACTTGCCAAATATTTCAGGTTAGGATGTGATATGTAGACATAATCTTTGGTTAGATTATTAGCTGTTTTCCTCTGTGCAGTGAGCTGGCCCAGACAGTGCACAGAAGTGTTGGAGCGGTGTCTCCACCCTTGGGGTATTATTTGCATGTGTAAGACCTCTACATTGCCCAGAGCTCAGGACCAGTGTTTCTTCTTAGCTTTCACAAGTGCAGCTTTTTCCTCTGTAACTACATGCAGATCATGCAGGACCGGGGGTCCTGGGAAAGTGTGGTGGTTCATTAGCAGATGCATTGTGCTTCGAAGCTCTTCTATAACCTGACCTCTGTTATCAGTTTGACAGATAAAAATACGGCCATAGCAAATTAATTGCTCTGAGGCAAAACATCTTGAGAAATTGGCGTACACATGACTTTCAGCAAAGTTATGCTTTCCCCGTACCTCTGTCTGCGCTGGCTACCTGCCAGGGCAATCTTGGCACATCCATGAATCTCAAACATGACTCGAAACACTACAAGGTGTGTAATTAATTTTCAAGATGTACAGTGCATTCAGGTTGATACTTTTGGTTCCAATTTATAAACCACTCTGAAGGAAATCTCAGGCTCTTTTCATAACTTACTACTGAAACTAAGCCAACATCTGTCTATTCTTAAAGTTTGCTATGAATACATTCAGTAAACAGAGAAAGACTGGGAAAGGAGACCTTTTTTCCACTAAAAGAGTGAACATCCGTTTGTTTCACTTGCTCTTTTCTCTTAATATAGCAGAGAATCCTTAACTTTTCCTGGCTACTCCAAATTTGTATTATGCTGTTTAATAGCTTTGTTACTTAATATAAGCACAATGGGCGTAGTAAAAGTACCCTCAGGTAAATGCTCACTTCAACTGTTAGATACTACTAGTCATTTTTAATATAGGGAGTTCAGTGAAGCTCAGGTCCAGCCAGTTGTTCCAGTTAGGGGAAAAAAAATTGGTATCGTATGCTTCTGTGCAATGCTGTTTATGAAAACTACAATGCTCAGTTTCCCCTTGTGCAGAAAACTGGAAAATTTAGGTTAGAGGGACCTCGAACTCATCGGGTTCTACCTCCTGCTGAGATCAGGGTCAATGTTGAAGTTAGATCAGGTTGTTGGGTCCTGTCCAGTTGGGCTTTGGAAACCTCCAAGAATGGAGGTGACACAACGTCCCTGGCCTCCTGGTCCAGCACTTAACCACTTTTGAGGTGAGAATGCTTTTTCTTTGTATGGAGCTGGAATTTGTTGTGTTGCAGCTTGTGCTCGTTACTCCTTGGCTTTTTTCTGTTTTCCCTATAAACCCAATTCAGATAAGGGACAATTGTAAATAGATTCCCCCAACCTTCCCATCTCCAGGCCAAGCAAATGTAGTTTCTTTAGCCTTTTCTCATGTCACGTGTTTTAGCCCCCACCCTTCTTGTCTCTTATTTCCATGATTGCATTTTGTCTCAGCTCTGCAGTATTTCTGTGGCACCTTACACAAACACCCAGACAAGTTGTTTTACCAAACAATGCTACAGGCACTGTCTTATTTTGCAACCCTACAGGAAGACTGCTGGGAACGTGTGGTTTAAGTTCTACTCAAGCCTTTGTAGTGTTTCTCTTTCAGCTGCATCATAGGGGATCAAATGGTGTCTTTATATCCATCCTGAAGGAAGAAGGTGTTTATGCCCACCGACCCCAACATGCCTAAATCTGATTCGGGTGATACCAAATGAATTCGGTCATCTTTGACCATTGATTTAGTCTTTAGGAGGAAAGTGGGTTTGGTTTCTTATCCCAGGTCAGCTATAATTTCAGTTTATCAGGAAGCTAGACAAATGTATTTCTAACTGTTAGGTGAAGATGTTTAGCTGGGTAAAAGATGGGAGACACTGTAAGGTCCAGGCTAAGGAAAGGGCTAAAGCACAAAGTTCACATTATATAAGACACTAGAGGAATCCAGCAGTGAAAACACCACTGCCTGGTCCACCTTGTAGAAGATCTGCTATCCAGACTTCTATATGGCAAAGCTAAATCTATAGGACGTAAATCAGTAGGATGTCTGGTTTCTCTGTCTCCTTAACGTCTGCTGCTGTCTCCTGATGTGGTGTGCACTCAATTCAATATCTTGTCTGGGTAGCTGCAGCCTTACATTCGCTGGGAGGATGGACGAGTGCTGCCCCTTGGGTCCTGACACTTCTCCTCTTTCCTTGCTCCTCACCACTTTTGCTTCTGCAGACTTCACCTCATCTGTGGCCCTAACAAGTAAACTGTGTGGAAGGAAAGGAGGTGGTGGTGGTGCACTCTGTTGCATCTCCCCTTGGAGAGATCTTTGTACGTATCTGTGCCAAAATTAGTCAGACTGAAAGAAAACAATCAAGGGTGATTCCACTGGGAAAACAATTCCCTTTGAAGCCAACTCTGTAATGGCACAGGGCCTTGCTTGGTGGGAGGAGAGCTCCCTGGTGGAAGCACAGCAATTCTTCCCAAGTACGGGCTGAATTATCTCTGCAGCACATAGTAGCTCCTCAGCAAGGCTTACCTTTGTATTTTGCTTTGAGCTAGTGACTGTCGTTTGGTGCTCTACTGAGGCGTTACTGTGTTATAAATAGCTTGTCCTGTCTTAAAAAAGCAACCCTTCCCTCAAATGCTTTCGTTTAAACTTTTCAGATAAAGATGAAAAGCATGATTTTATTGCAGAAGACTTTTGCAAAAGAAAAAGTTGAAGTTAAAAAAAAAACATTATCTGCTCAAAGAGCAGGCAGGATTAGCCAAATAAATAAGGAACTAACAAAGTGTGTTCATTGCCTACTATGAAAAGGTCAAAGACAACAAATGGGGATTTTTCAGTTTCATAAATGAATTAACCTACAATAGGCAATATGTAGTCCCTTCTGTGTGGTTTTGTTTGTTTTGTTTTTTTTTTTTAATATGGAAATCTTGTTCTGGCTTTAATTATTTGTTTGATTTATATGAAAGATACCTTACACTAGGGATTTGGTGGCCTTGCTGTGTGTAGTAGATACACTCTGGGAAGTACAGATTTGTTAAGATGTTGTATGTACGTTTGTTTATATGGATCTGAATTTATGAGCTTGTAAAGGAAATCAACAGTATGCCTTTATTTCTTTTTACAGCAATAGATGTTCTTCATCAACTAGGACTTGTGAAAGATGTTCAACAGCCCTCAGAGACGACGGTGCCCTCAACATCATCTCTGTTACCTCAGGGTGTTCGCCTAACCGTATCAGGAGTTGTACTAACTAGTGATGCCCATATTGAGTCCCCCATCGTTCAAGTCATACCATCAAGTCTAGGGCATCAGTTCACCATATTGGTTGGGTTGTACTCTTACAGAGTAAATAATGCTTTCCTTTTCAGTATTAGGAGCAAAAGTAGATTGCAGTTTGGTGTCCAGCTGCTACCGAGAAAGTTAGTGGTGTACACTGGAGGGAAGCAGTCTGTATACTTTGATTATAGTGTTCATAATGAACAATGGCATTCATTTGCCATTGACATTAGAGACAAGACTGTTTCAATATTTGCTGAGTGTGGAAAGAAGTACTATAGCAGGGAAGTATTTTCTGAAGTGGAGACATTTGATTTAGATGGTTTATTTACCCTGGGAAGGATGAACTCTTACTCTGTCAGCTTTGAAGGAGTTATATGTCAGCTAGATATTATTCCCTCTGCGGAAGCCTCTGCAAACTATTGTAAATATGTGAAACAGCAATGTCGCCAGGCTGAAACGTATCGATCTGTGCTAGGAGCTCCACGTGTTGCAGATGGGCTGGATGTTTTTTCAGAGATGATGATTGATGAGAAAAACGAATCAGAAGGTATATCAGTTTATAGACAGAAGGAAGCATCAAACACTCCTGTTACCGATGTTGCTCAGATTCGCTTTCTACCAGAGTACTTTGAGCCAAGAAATGTCTCTGCATCGGAGTTTGCAGAGGCCAAACCTGCGTTGCTGGAAGCTTGGCCTGAAACAGAACTCCAGGAGAATGTCAATCTGCCTCTTCATCAGCAGCAGACGAGCAAAAAAAGAAACATCGCTAAAAACCCTCCAGGATCGTATCCAAATGCTTTAAATAATACCACAGAAGATGTAGGCAGACAAAATGAGCCTTCTCTGATCTCCCCTGTAAAACAGAGTAAAACTAAAAGCAAGGGAATGGATGAAGAAAAACAGTATTTAGATGAACCAAACAAAAAGCAGCAAATCTTCAACACAACCCTGTACAGTTTGCCTACTGACCTCTCTCTGGATAATCAACTCAGTCTAGGGCAGGAAGGGGCATTTGATGCCGATGAGACTTATCACATGGAAAATAGTTCTGAAATTGGTATTGATAATTATGCTTATGACTATGAAGATCTTGACAAAATGTTTGAAATGGGAAGCGTCAGAGGTCCAAAGGGGGAAGCTGGACCTCCTGTAAGTTATCTTTACTACTCTTTTTACTATAATGCAGCAACATACATTTAACAGAGGCTTCAAAAGAAACCTCGCAAAGCATGCCAAAGCTGTGACTGCAGCTCCTCCTGGCTCTACTGTACAAATGTTTCTCTGCCTTAAGTATGTCTCTTTCCCGCATGTAATTTTGGTGTAAGTGTTGTATATTTTTATTTATTGGCAGAATACAAAGATATTCAAGATACTCACATTCTAGTGAAGTGGTAGGCAACCCAGACTTCTTTAAAATTTGAAATGCAGCCAGATGTTTGTAACTGCTAATTATGGAGACTGCTCACTTAATAAAATTACAGGATAAATTTGTACAGTACACAAATGTAGACACTGATCCATGAAAAGAATAACCAGGCTGTTTGGAGTTTTCTCCCTTGAGCAATGCTATCAAAATTCATAATTGTAGGAGACCAGTTGCAGAATCTAGATTGGTAAAACCATTCGTAACCCAAGGTTATGGGGTCATGCAAACCTGCGTGTAAAATGATTTTTAGAACAGCCTTACAAGATTTTGTGGCATTTTTTCAGTTCCACAGGGTCAGTGAGCCATGAAACATTTGCAAATGCTCAGTAATGCTCTTAATAGAAACCCATTTGTCCTTTCTTACTGTGTGCACAAGGCTTATAAACTTTTTCATGTATAAACATGGAAGCAATACATGTGAAAATAGAGACAAGAGAGAACAGCAGCTCCTGCTTAGCCTTGGAAATATGATAGTGCTTGTTTGAGTTTTTGGTTAAAATTTTTAAACCATAGCATACAGTAGATAATTCCACTTGTCTCTTTTTTTTTTTCTTTGGAGGGTGTGGTGTGCATTTGTGTGGTTATTACTGGAAAGCAATTTGGTATGTGTTAAGTAGCTCCTAATATATATTTGAATGCACCCATAGATTTATTGTGTGTATTCTTTAAGCACTGAAATATTTTTTCTTAAGGTAGTTAGCAACTGAAAACCTATCTAAAAGTTCAGTTTTTACCCTAAACAGGATTCAGATGCAAAAGTGTTGTTACACAATTGAAAAATGTGTTAACGAGTAATTCACGTTAGTCCAGGGTGCTTTTGCTTAATCTTTTTTAAATGTGAAGTCAGTCTTTTTTTCTCTTTTTGTCCCTTACGATAGTATTTATGGGAACATATCACTGAGTATGTAGCTGTCATCAACATGAGGTTAATGCCCATTTTTGGAGCTTAGAACGTTTAATAACTCCTAATAGAAGCTTTTAATTTTAGCACATATCTTGTACACTCTGATTTCAGTCCATTACAGTCAAGAAAGTTAAATCCATTCTTTTTTTCATGGCACAGAAATGGCTGCTGGTAATGCTGTTGGTTGTTTGCATTACTAAGAAACTCCAAGCAAATGCTCTGTTGTTTTTTTTTCTAGACAGACTCTATACATACAGCATCAAAGATGACAGTTGACTTGGAGAGTTCAAAGGTGTCTATAGTATCATTTTCTATGCCTCTCTTAGAGACTGGGGACACAGAAGATTGTCTCATCTAGGAAGGCTCTGACAGAGCAGACCTTGCCTTTGGTGTAGTCCGTAGCAATGAATATGGTGCATTTGTGCTGCGGTGTTTTGCTGGGTCAGGATTTAAATAACGTGCCCAAGGTCTCAGAGGTCTGTGGCAGAGCTGGGACGTTAACCTAGACCTTTGTGGGGACTAGTTTGGCTGAAGGGGCCAGGAGCACCCGCTAGAACAGAGGCAAAGCTAAAGCATCGTGCTGCCAGAGAGGTGGATGCCAAAGGGAGAAGAGGCCTCTGCATGGCCTTGTCCACACAAGCTTTTTTAAGTAATTGTGCTCCATGGAGGTTGCGTGGCACAGTATCTGCCACTGTTGCTGGCCTCAGGCTTGAAGAGGTGATCTTTGCTTTTTCAGTCTAGCACACCCATGTAGAGAAGACCAGAGATAATCCAGCATTTATATGTGTGACTAACACTTTAATACATACCATACCAGTACCTACAGAGTCTTATCAATGGGGACCCTAAAAAAGCAACACTGAGGAACTTGCAAACTTGCCTTGCAGTAAAAAATCCTGATGAGGCATGAACTCCCCCCTCCCTTTTTTTTTTTTAGTTCTTTCATTATATTGTGATTGGTTTGAATCTTCTTTCAAGATTTCAACACAGAAATAATGTTCGTTGTATTGGAGTTGACAGGCAAGAACTAGCTTTTGTGGTTCTTACACTACTCAGCTTCGTTTCAGCTTTTAATCATCAACCAAAACTGATTCTTGCTTTTTATAATTAGGCCCCTTGTATTCGATGATCCCACAGCTGTGGAATTCACTGCTGCAAAGCAGGGCTCCAGAATTCGGGCTTTCATGTATGGATGGCATATGAAAAAGAGCACCTATTTCTTCAAAACTGCTAAGGCCCTGATCAAGATTCTAGTAGTTGCAATGACCAGACTCCCCTACAAAAACATGAAGTGCATTTAAAGTGGAACAGTGTGGTCTCCTGAACCACTAATTTAAAGGGAAAGCTGCTCCATTCAGCTGACGAGCCACTCCTTTTTGTGTTGCAGAGGCTGTTGGCACTGTGTAAAGATTAAAAAAAAAATCAATGAATCTGGTGTGTATTTTTAACTGCTTAGCTTTCAAACTGATACTCATCATTACATAGTCCTAAAACAGTTCACAGTAACATGATGCATAATCCCGTACCAGGAAAGTAGGGGCTGATGTGAGCTGAAGAGGTGATTTAGGTTACTTGCAGGTAGACGATTGCATCTGCCGGCCTATCAGCACAGGATTTGGCTTCCCCTGAGAAATGAGCTAGGAATTAGTTTTCTCTATTGGAAAAGCTTTCTGGATTATGAAGACACTCAGCCAGAAGGAGAAATAGAAAAAGACCAGAAGGTGGTGTTCCTTAGTTGGTGAGGAGAAGCAAGCTGGAGATACTGCCAGGAGGAAGTGGAAATGCAAGCCCTGCATTAAGCAGAATTGAGTCCTAAATGAGATGCTCTTCATCCAACCCAGAGGTGTGAGAGTGAGAACCCAGAGAGAGGGCAGTTCAGAGATCCTAAATGTGGTGCTAAGTAAACAGCACTAATCTTAGCTTATTTCACTTACTTTACTCTTACTTACCCTTTCACACTTTAGCTTATTTCACTCCTAGCTTATTTCTCAGCCGAACAGAATTGCTTGCTCTCCCTGGCCCCAGGGGATATATTGGGCAGTTAGTGACTTTCGTGCATTTTAGCTCTGCAGGTAATGCTCACCTTTCCCTGCCCAGGCTGAGAAATCTCTCTCTTGGTATCTGCTGATTCAGATAAAAACTTAAGATTATAGCTGTTTTATTTTTAGTAGCAAAAAGATAATGTTAGTCTTAAATATGTAAACATTTCATTTAATTCTCCTGAAACTGATGCAGTTTCCCTATGTTCTGCACAACAGTATTGAAAGGCTTTAATCCATAACCTAAAGCCATATATATATATATTCCTCTGATGTTGATGACATCACTTTGGCTGTTGTAGGAATTCTTGACAGAGAAAGAGAAAGACTTCCACAGCTGTTAATCATACACAAGTGACTACCTGCTCTAGGGCATTTGGAAAAAGAAGCGTGCATTTTCTTTTTATCATTTCCAGTGAAATGCAAATAAGCAAGAAGAAAAACTAGGTGGATATTCATGTTTGGTAGGATCTTTGTTGCTCAATAATTATCATCTGTATGAAGTAATATGCTTTTAAAAGGTAGATGAAGCATGCTAGGAGTAGGTAGAAGAATTCTGAGTGACAGAATCAGAATTCCGGATGGTCTAAAACCGATGGGATGAAACTTAGTGCAGTAGAACAGAAATTAAAAGTACAAATAGAGGGTGGGGGAGTGATTGTTTAGGCAGTCAGATGAGGATGACAGTCATGTTACAGTCCACTAGGGAATAAATGCATTTTACCACTGTGATGCTTGATACCTTACCAGGAGTGGTAAGTATCAGAGACAGGCTATTTTTCTGCTAGTTTGGGTATGCTGAGGCTGCAGTTCGGAGAAGTGTCCTCAGTTGTGGATGATGAGCTTTAAAAAGGATGTAGACAGACTGGAAGGATTGCAGAAGGTTGCACTAACGGTGGTGCAGTTATAGAAAATATGATTCTGTGCAAAGGTTTAGTAACGAAAGGGAAAAATGTTACAGTTCTGCAAAGGGTGAGTTCATAAATATACTTTTTTATCTGTTTACAGAAAGTATGGCAAGACAGAGCAGGAAATTTTAGGTGGGACTTAAGGAAAACATAGCTAACCAGGGTGATACCTGCACAATAGAACAAATGATATTAGCAATGTTAAAAGTGGAATTTCCTTTCATGGAGAGTTTTTTAGAAGAGGTTTGGAGCCTGATGTTTCTGTTAACTTTCCTGCTGTATTTCAGGTGTTTTGGTGATGATGTGCAGAAATACTCATGGGGTTTTTGTTTTGCTGAAGGACTACCTGCCTTAGGTATTTGATGGATCAAGCATTAAACTCATATGTTTCTTTAATTTAGTCTTTTAAAAAAGTGCTTGAGGTGAGCTGAGGTTGAGTGGTTGGGATGTAGTCAAATGGCTTTTAAAGAGAGACTTCAGTGAATATAATTTAGATATTGGACGGCAACAGGATCAGCATATGCCTGTGCAGAAGTTTTACCTACTTAATGCAGAATTTACCACTATGCATCTGAAATCTCAGGTGCTTGTTATGTATAAATGAAATGCTTCCTATTACTTCTGGTGTAGGGCAAGTTTAAAACACCTGCATCCATAGAAGAGCTTCAGTACCCTAGAAAATGTCTGTGAAAGTTCACTATTACATTCATCCCAATGACCATTTGAAAGGTAGTGAAAATTTGTGGAAGAGTAGCATCTGCTTGGGCTATTTCAGGATTAAGCCATGAGTGTTTGGAACTTGAGCTTCTGCTTTCAATAGCTAAATGAAATTTTTATGATTCGTCAGGACAGTAAGTTGTAGTACCTTTCATAAGGTACATATGATCTGTTTTGAGCAAACTAATCTTATTAAATAAATTAATTTTAAATTTGCATCAGTAATATTTACACAAAGTATTTTATTTTTTTTGGTGGTGGTTAAAATGTTAAATGCAAAAAAACCACAGTAACACATTTAATTGCTTCAGGTTTGTTGAATTACTCTTTCCAGCAGTTGGAGGAAAAACTGTTCAAACAAATGACTAATTCCTTGGTTTAAGAGAGATTGGCTCTCTCTCAGATGTTGACTTCTGTGGCTTACATGAATGCCTAAGAGGCATAAGTAGCTTCCTAGCTAGTATAAAAACAGTCATGCTGATTTACGTTGTATTGCTTTCACAAGTTGAAGGAGTACATAGGGTGGAATAACCTCTTACAACTAGTTGGAACAGCGTTTCCAGGAAGACTTACATGTGCTCTACTAAGTGCTGTCAGCAGAGATGTTGCTTGAGTTGCAGGGAGGAGTCTGAGCTGGAGTTTAAGGAGTAATGTACTCTGTTAAGCGGAGTCCTTGTTAATACTTTAATCAAACACCTGGATTGCTGGTGCTAATTGCTTATTATTGTTGACCAGAGACTTAATCTACAATTGTTGACTTTGTTTTAGAAAGACTTGGGAAAACACTATTCATCTGTGACTGCATAGTTCAAAATACATTTTACTGCTTGTTTTAGGGGTTGCTGAGGGCTTGGTTGTGATTAGATGTTTTTCTTTCTGTGATTTTGTTTTAGATGAAGAGAGATAATTACTTATGAATTAGTGTAATCAAAGTTAAGGTGTGGGGGGGGTTGGGTTTGTTTGTTTTCCAAAGGAAGCAAGTACTTTTAAACAAACAAAAAAAAAAACATCACAGAGGGAAAAATGTTCTCACTGCCCTCATTCCATAAATCATCAGCAAAGATCAGGGATCTTAAGAACACTCGTTAAGATTTCTATTAGGAAAATGGTGGGGATTGGCTATTAATGTACTTCTAAGGAAATGCAGAAAGTGCAGAAAGTGTCTGAAACAGGGATCTAGAAGAACTTTGTACCACAAATCGCAAAAGAATGCACACTAGTTGCAAATATTTTACTTTAAAAATATAATATTTTTCCCATTGTAGTTTTAAGAAAATTTTCTAAGAAAAGTGCATCTCTCAAATTACAATTTGAAAGGAGATATTAGAAAGCATCTTACTTCAGCAGTGGCAGGGTGGGAGCTCTCTGTGTCATTTGGATGACAGGAGGGCAAGAAAGCCTGGGTGAAAGAACAAGTTGAGTCTCTTCCTGCTATCATCAACTGACCTTCATGAGGACTGACTTTCTTATGCCTGTCTTCCCTTATGGTGGGAGGACTACCAATATCTGAAGGGAGCCTACAGGAGAGCCGGAGAGGGACTCTTTGTCAGGAAGTGTAGTGACAGGACAAGGGGTAACGGTTTTAAATTGGAAGAGGGGAGATTTAGATTAGATACCAAAAAGAAATTCTTTACTGTAAGGGTGGTGAGGCACTGGAACAGGTTGCCCAGGGAAGTTGTGGATGCCCCATCCCTGGAAGTGTTTAAGGCCAGGCTGGATGGGGCTTTGAGCAACCTGATCTAGTGGAGGTGTCCCTGCCCATGGCAGGGGGGCTGGAACTCAATGATCTTTAAGGTCCCTTCCAACTCTAACCATTCTATGATTCTATGACTCGGTTTCTGTTAAAGCTGAGACTTGCCTTGCTGGCATCTGGACAGGAGCTGAATTCACCCTTAAGAATGGCCCATGCCTCTTTAGGACTCAAGTGTGGTAGATGAAATATAATATAAATTAGTGCGGATTTTAGTCTAGAGCTCTCATTCGTATTTGAGTACAACGAAGTAGATCCTGGGGTTTTGAATGTGAACAGCAATCACATACGGAAAAAGAATGGTTTCTATGGTCAAAGCAACTAGATATATAAAGGGAGGTATACTGGCTAATATTCTTATAGTGACTAATAATCTTTATTTTTGCAACAGATACACCTGGGTATATACTAGCATTTTTTAAAAATCTGCATTTTCTTTAGAGAGAATGGTATTCATTATATACAAGGTCAAACATGCTACTGTTTCTTATCAGAAGCTTTTAACAGGAAACTGAACAATCATTTGTACATGTTTATTTTGTTCTATTTCATGTCTGTCTTTTCTGTGAGGTGGTATCTCATTTTTTTTCGCAGTTACTCCTGACTTCTCTAAAACGTTTTTGGCATGCCAGCATGCTTATTAAAAGGGCTTAATTATTCTCTGTTCTTTGCTTTGAAATACGCTGCAGTTGCTTGTTCCTAATCCTTGAACTGATCTCTTCTTCCTTTAATACAAATACACTTAAGTAAAAGTTACTATCTAGATTTTTAGCTCCAATTCCTCTGACATAAGACACTTTCTAAACAGAAATCTTATTTGGAGCCAGATTAAAAACACATATGCTTGTAGTTTGGGAATTGGTTTTCACGTTGAGAAGGTCTGCATGAGCAGAAAGTCATCAGTTAGAAAAACTGGTGTCTTTCAGACTTGTGATACTTTCCTTGTATTGGGTTTTAGTCTCAGTTGTTTTGATTTTCTATCACCAGGGTCCTCCAGGTCCTCCAGGTTTACCTGGACCATCAGGAAAGAGAGGTCCACGGGTGAGTAAAGCAGCTGTGTTCTTCTGTAGCTCTAGCCAGGTCACTAATAATCAAACTGGAGTTTGCATCATTTTCTCAACTTTATTCATATGCGTGGTGATTATGAAAGTGTATGATTCTTAGCATTTGGCAGATAGGTTAGAGTAAGGCAAAGCAAACAGGCCTTTTTTTTCTGCTGTGAGCCTCCAGCATAGTTAATTCTGTGTATGGGTGCGTACACAGAGTGTTGTTACATTTGTACCTAGCTTTTGCTGCTCACAATATTAACTTTTAGTTTTTCCATGCTGCTCCCATCTGCTGCAATGTAAGGTCATGTTCATTTGTTTTTGGAATGAGGGGGAGTGAGCAGTGCATGCCAGGGCCACAGAGGAGCAGGCTGTGGTTACAAAATTAACCACTGCAAGACATAGGGGGGGGAAAAATCACTCCCAAAAATCTGGTTTAGTCTCTTGTGTTACAGCAGCTTGATAAAAGAGGTGATAGATATCTGGGTAATTTGCCCAAGAAATGAGCTACAGTAGCAAACATTGATTTCTTTTGTGCGACTGGGCGCACCCCAACGTGAGTGGGGACAGAGCACAGGCTTTGCTGCAGTGAGCAGCAACCCGCACCCCAGCTGCCAAGGCCACATGGGAGAAGCCTGTGTCACTGCAAGGAGCAGCTGATGGGGCAAAAGAGGGTAAATCTGTGTTTACATAATTGTATTAAAAAAAATATTCCTGAGGAGTCCCTGAGGTCGTGGTTGATTTGGGGGGGTTTTAGGGGAAGGGCAGCTGGAGGGAACAGGTGAGGATTTGTTGTGTAGATGGTTTCTGGCCATGGTATTTGGGAACGTGAGTGTTTATGGCTGGTGTGCACTCATCTAGGCAAATCGCAAATGGGAGATAAGGGAGTAGTTCATATGAAGGCTCAGCAGATCCGTGGGAGGAGTTTTGACTCAGCCTTTGAGGAACGTTTAAACAAGCTGCTGCTCAATAGTGTGTTCAACATCCTGTGATTTGCTGGTTTTCAAAACTTGGTCTGACTGGGTAGGAAAGTACACTGGTCAAAGGGGCCGAAAACCAAACTGATGCTTTAGAGAAGTTAGAGGCAAAGAAGTAGACAAGACATTTAAAAATTTAAAATATAAAGCATTCCTTCAAATCTATATCTTCCTGGCTTCTTGGATCCTTTTTTCAGATTATCCTTCTACATAAGAGCTGACAACTCTTTACAACTCAGCTTTTTGTGTTGCATAGTGTCTCTGTCAAGGATATATCTGGCATCAGAGGCAGGATCCCACGTACCCAAGCAGATCCTCACAATGGGGAAGTTGTCCTTGGTTTAGAGAAGGCTGCCCATGTGTGTAAAGCTGTGCCTGTTGGTGAGATCTGTCTTGCTTGGTTGTTGTTTGCTTGGGTTTTTTTTTTCTGTAGATCTGTTTTTACAGGTATAGAGTACTTAAGAGCATAGTGCTCTATCGTGTCAGTTTTCTGGATTAATTATTGAATAGGACATGCTTTCCAATCTGAAGAGACAGCTTACAGTAGGGTGGCTGGAAAAGCATGGAAATGACCAAAAGGAACATTTACCAGTAGTTCTGAGTTTAAAAAACATATTTATATGGGGCAAGAAAGTCTATAAAACTATTTGATCAAAGAAGCAAATGTTTTTGAAATGTCAGTGCTATTTAGTTTGTATAACACTGATAAATTCAAGCAAGTACACCTAGTGAAGATACACGGTATGATAGAGGAGGTTTTTTAGCCAAAAAAGCACGTAAAACCTTATTGATGCAAAGTTCATGTCCATATTTACCAGTCTGCCCTGTGACTTCTGTCTTTCTCATGTGAGCTGCCACTTGTGGTGCTGAAATATGACTCGGGGTGTCGAAGGGAAGCAGCAGAGTGCAGAGCCACATTGCTTGGGCCTTCTTCAGGGTCTCTCGGCTGCCCAGACCTGATCCTGACAAAGATTCACGTGGGTTGGACACTTTGGGCAGGGTATCAATGCCTGATTAATGGCTAGAGATTTCCACTAAAAACTGATTTTGATCTCTGTCATTCTATGGTAGAGCAGTCCACATCTGATAGTTAATGTTTTCTAAGTGCCTTGGTTTGTTCCGAGTTTCTCAATAATGAAATTTCAGCAATTTCAGAATTAGTCAGTGATGAGATGAAATTCCCCTGATGCCTCTCATTTCATGAGGATAGTTTTGCACCTCTGTGTTGCAGTACTATGCCCCAAGATAATAACATTGCAAGCAGCAAAAGCTTGGGGCCACTTCAGCACTGCAGTTTATGTTGGCACTTTCTATTTGTTTCCTTTTTCCTAAATCCCAGAGAGTGCCTCCAAAATTACCAGCGTGGAAATTAATCTCTCAAACAGCACATAGGATTAGCAATTCTGTGGAGTTATGTCAACATTGTCATTAGTGAGAGGGAGCACTTAACAGATACAGCTTTACAGTGTTACTGCAGCTGAAAAGGATTCTTATTATTTTTGGTATTTGGATTAATTGTTTGGGTGGAATTTTGACCTTAGTGAATTCAACAAAAGCTTTGTTGCCGACTTACCTGGGATAGGTCCTTCAGTGTGTGGAAGATGAATAGCTGCTGACAGCTACTGCAACAAATATTTTCCCTAATGTGCAGTTTGTCAAGGAGTGAGCATTGCAGAGTGTATTGCAGGAACAGACTCTTATCCTGGAATGCGTAGATAGCCCTGATAGCCTATTCTGTTCCTGGAATGGTTTAAGTCCAAGTCCTTTAGTAACAAGCCCATTTTCTACACTGGCTCTGGGAGAATCAGGTTGATGAAGGGTTTTTGTCTGTGATGTATTTAGAGAAGGTAGAATACTTTTCTTTAAGTCATCTTTCAAGTCTGTGAGAACTGATCCACTTCCTTCTCTTTCCAGTGTATAGCTGGGTACCTCAGAATGTGATTTTTTTTTTTCTGGTTTTTATCTCTTGCCTCCAAGTTTTGTAGCTGGAGAGCAACGTTGCAGTGACTGTGTGCCAAATACCTGTTAAGAATTACTTGAGAAGGCAATAAAAACTGAGATTTTTAAAAAAAAGGGAAGTACTCGACTTTTCATTTTTTAGGAAGATGTGCATGTTTTATTTCTAGAGACTCCTTTGAAAATCTCAACCAGTGCTTCTAAAAGCAACAATGATGCAGTAAAATGATTCTCTGCAAGCTGTACACACTTGTTCAGTGGAGTACTGAATAATCCCACTCCTTTTTTGTGTGTGGGGGGTGTTGTTTGTTTGTTTGTGTTTTTACAGGGTATTCCAGGACCACATGGTAATCCAGGTTTGCCAGGACTGCCAGGTCCAAAGGTGAGTTAATTTCATGTTGCCATGTAAATGCATGAACTTCTTAATGACTTCTTGGAAGACACAGAACTGTTCCCTATAATAGAAGCAATTGGCCTTCTTTGGTTTACAGATGGAGACTGTTACTATAAACATATTTTAATTAAATGTAATCAATCAAATTTAACTTCAAATCAAAACAAAATAGCAGTTTATTCAGGGGGAAAAAAACCCTGTGTGTGCAGAATGATGACTTGGAAACTGTTATCCATGCAAGTAGTCTGTACTTCCCAAAAGAGTTTCTGTAAATCAGCTCAGCTTCTTTGATAAACTGGAATTTAAGTAAGAATAAATATTTAATTGCTGTAACCTTTTGCCTTGCTTAGAAAATAAAATAAAAAAAGGAAGAGAAATTGACTGTCATTCTCTATAAATTTCTCTTTTTTTAGTCAATGCCCAACCTTTGATATTTAAATATTCTAATATTTCAGACATCACTTGATTAATATGCTAGAATAATTTTTTGAAGATTTATGGATGTGATATTTAAAACCAAAGACAATATACTAGACTGGAAGCTCAAATTAAACCTTTCAAACTTGCATAACGTAGACCCTTTAAATGGATTTGACAGATTTGTGCAGTTGCAGAATGCCTTCAACTCATATTTAGTTTGAACAATTTGATAGATATGTTAGGAAAAAAACAGCAGCAACCATGATTTGTTTTAGTACGATTCCAAATGGCAGGAATCTGACCTGTCATGACAGGTGTTAAAAACTGCTTGAGGACATAAAAAGAAATTTAATAAAGCTTTCGGTGTCAAACACTGTAAAACCAAGTGACTCAAATTTTTGTGTGTGTGCTTTTGTTATTATCTAGTTCTACAGGAACAGTTAAACTTAGAGATTCATAATTAATTTTTACCGTCTTTATGCTGGCTGTATAATAGAATACATCGCTAAGAAAATAATTGTAAACAATTTCTCCTAGGATTTGTTTTAGAATGTATTTTCCCCTTCCACTGGATCATATTTCTGATCAGTTCTGTTACTATTGCCATGATTATAGGACTAGAAGGAATTGTATGTGTGTGCGTGTACCTATATATATTTTATATAAATAAAATACATATGTATATATTACTAGGTGCTTAATGATCTCTTTAATTTGTGTTAGATTATAAATTATCCTTTCAATACAAACATTCTCTGTAACACTTTTCTTTAAATAAAAATTAGCCAGGTGCTCACCAACGGTTGACTTTGAAGATCCAGTTGACCCACACTGACTCTGTAAGCTGAAATAAAAGACCGTTTTGTTTGATCTTAAAACATCGCAGACAAGTTGTAACATTTTTCTGACAGTAAATTAATGCAGAATTTTATTCTGCCTTTGAGATGCATGGATTTTTCCCTCCTGTGCTGAACCATCCACTTGCTTTTGAGGCATGGAACAACATTAGCTAATACCCTTACAGTATAGTATCCAACCCTGAGCATGTGCTAGCAGTTCCAACTGGTAACCGATGTCCTCGGCATTTAATTCCTGATAAACAGTTGGTGGGTGTTTTTAAAGTAATTTAAAAGCATTCATGAAGTTTGGCTGTATTCCTGGTGCTCTGAAAAATGGATTAGTTAAGAAAATCTAGTTTGTGGCTTCTGGCACTGTTCTAACTACTCTGGAAAGTTATATAGGTTAAATAAAGTGCTTTATTTTATCTTCACATCTTTACCTGTGGTGATGTGTTAATTCACAATTAAAGGTCATGCATAACAATGGTTGTTTGAGTTTTAGATTAAAAATAATGAGGAATTAATTGTGCTTATAAGGGAAAGGAAAGGCAACGGGTAAGTTATCAGAAGGCCTGTGTTTTAACTAGCCAAGAGATGATCACAATTTTTTTACAACTCCTAGTTTAATATGCCTGCATTGGAAAATGGAGGCAGAAGACAAATTAGAGTTGTCCAAGGAATATAACTACCTTCCAAAAAGTAAATCAGATGGAAAATACTTGGGTAACTCATGGCATGCTAAAGAGCTGTGTTCTTGCTGACCTGACACATCAATTTAACACAACAGATTCATTTTGCCATATTTCCAGGTTTTATTTTGTGTTCAACAAAGCTTCTCAAGTGACTTAGCTTCTCAAGTGACCTTGCTTGTACAAATGTTAACTGCAGAGGGAAGGATAACCCTGATTGGCACTACCATTCACAAGAGGAGGGTCCAGCCCTGCAGCATTTCATGTGAAAGCCCTGTATGTTACAGTTCTAAAATGGCTGGCCTTCAGGAAGCCTCGTGCTGTTTGTCACATACATCCCTCTGAGCATCCAGTGTTTTCTCTGAGATGAGGATTGTGCAGGCAATGCCTGAACAGCTGTTTTTTCAAATTTAGAATCCTGGAATAGCTTGGGTTGGAAAGGACCTTAAAGGATGATCTAGTCCAGCCCCACTGCCATGGGCAGGGGCATCTTTCATTAGATCAGGTTGCTCAACACCCTGTCCAACCTGACTTTGCTTTGGAGGGCTTGGGTCCTGGCAGTGACTTGGGACCTTGATCCTGCCTTTGTGATGGGGCGGGAGGAAGAGGATGCGGACTCACTAGATGACTTTCATGAAGGGCACGTATCATTTCTAATCTAGTGTTGCTGTGGGATAACTTTAATACTAACATTTATCTCCCTGGCTACATAAAAGGTATTTTTGAGTGAGCAGAGTAGATCTTGGTGCTTCTGAGTAACACCCAGTGTTACTCTACGACTTTGAAATCAAGAGCACTGTGGGAGACCTTATAGTAGCCTTCCAGTACTTAAAGGGGGCCTACAGAAAAGCTGGAGAGGGACTTTTTACAAGGAGGTGTAGTGATAGGACAACGGGTAATGACTTCAAACTAGAAGAGGGTAGATTTAGACTAGATATCAGGAAGAATTTTTTCACTGTGAGGGTGATGAGGCACTGGAACAGGTTGCCCGGAGAAGTTGTGGATGCCCCATCCCTGGAATTGTTCAAGGCCAGGCTGGATGGGGCTTTGAGGAACCTGCTCTAGTGGGAGGTGTCCCTGCCCATGGCAGGGGGGTTGGAACTTGACGATCTTTAAGGTCCCTTCCAACTCTAACCATTCTATGGTTCTGTGATTTATATGAACAGGTCAATGAAATTTTACAGTGCCTTTTGCATGCAGTTTTTAGTATGAATTAGACCAAGGCGTTCCCCGCTTCCTCCTCAGTCACTGCATTTTCAGTTATTAGTGCATGAATTTGGTTCCAGGGTATGGCTCTGGGAACTCTCCAGGGGACTGCTCGGTTGAGGTGAAGCAGTTCACTGGGGGCTGTCTCCAGAGGTGCCATTTGCCGGTGACTCGTGATTTAAGGGCAGTGAATTTGACTCTGAGGGGCATGGGTCTGTGGTGGCAGAGCTGTCTGTGGCTGATGTCCCTGCAGGGCCGGCTGCCGGGCCTGGCAGGTCCTGAGCAGCCCTGGGCTCCAGGCCCATGGCAGGCCCCAGGCCTCTGCAGCATGTTGTGTGGCAGCGGGCTCGGGCAGCAGAGGTTTGAAAGAGAAGAAATTGGTGTGGTAGTGTCCTTCCCCTCTCTGCGGCCTAGTCTTGGATGTGGACAGTAATTCCTGGCCAAGAACAATGAATGATACTTCCTATCTCATCTGCTAGGAAGTAATTTGTAATTAAACGGAGGCCTTTGCTGCACGTTTACAGCCCTGTCTTTCCCAGCCACGATGTCTGTGCTGCGTGGGGCAGGTACTGAGCATGAGGAAGCCTGGACAAGATTGTAATCAGGACACGAATATAGCCCAATAATCTTGCACAGCGTTTGGGGAATAGGTGGTGTCCTGAAGTGGTGGAGACGTGGGAAGAGCATTTCAGCTGGGGTGTCTGCTGTAATCCTGCTTTGATTTACCAATAAAATATGCTTATCAGAAGTTTTTGTGACATTATGAAATTTGGAAAATGTAAATCTCATTTCGATGTGAACTCATACTTCCCTATTTTGTTGTAGATCTTTACTGGAAAAGTTATGAGGGAAAAAAAATCTGTAATAACAAGTGCATTTTACATGAACATTCCCCCTTCACTTGCTCTTACAGTTGAAAATATTTGTTTTCACATATATTACTAAAACCTCTCTTCCCTAATGATATTAATGACCTTAATTTCTCTGTGACAGGGCCCTAAAGGAGACCCAGGATTCTCTCCAGGACAGGCAAAACGTGGAGAAAAGGTAATATTTTCTTAATTATAGACAAATGTTTTGTCTGTCTCATTCTTTTGTTGAAGTCTTTTTTAATATTCCAACAAGTTATAACAGCACAATGCTTTGTATTTACTGTGATGCTGGTGTATTTAGACAATTATATGAAACGGACCAGTGCAAACATAGGTGGTGTAATGAACCAAAGACAAATAAAAAATTATATTCAAAGCTGAAACTTAAAACATATGTTTAATTTATAAAAATAAAATTTAAAAAAAATTAAAAGGGAAGTACTTTTAGACCAATGAAATTGAATTCTGTTCACATTGATGCAATGAAGTACAGTTTCCATTTTTCTTTAGTAGTTTGCATTAGTCCAGAAAGTTGTGTAAGACAGACAAAATGTGGTGATGAGAAGTGCAAACATTATTGCATGTCATGTTGTATTTAACCACTTTTTTTTTAACAGACACTTGATGTTAAGATTTGTCCTTTCACCTCAGAGGCTTTTTCTGCTAGTTCCTCCTAAGCTGCTTCAGCTTAAACTAGTGGTTGCTCTCTCTGCCTAAAATATTGGAGTGAAAATATTTAAAGTGGTTCTTCATAGAAATTATGGGCTTGAAGGTTTGTGATTATTTGATTCTTAGCTTACAAATCTAGTGACAATGTATGAAACTTTAAAATCAATGTGATAATACTAAAAATATAACTGCATGTTTGCATTCTAATGTGTTAGCCTACGCTGTATCTTTTAGAATATCTTGTGTTTATACTGTTTTATTAAGAGCATTTGCTAGTAGTTCAATTGTGGAACATTTGTGCTAAGTAGAAAACACTGTAGGAGTCCAGGACCACTCTCTGTAATGAAGTAAGCATAAGCAAACAACTACTGTTTACTAGCTGCTGATGTGTACATAAAATAATATATTTTTTAATGTACGTTCTGTCAAACCCTAAAATTCACACATATATATTTTCAATGTTAATGGGCTCCTGAGAAAAATTCTGAAGTGTGTCTGTTGATGCAATGATAAGAAATTGAAGTGCAGCTTTTGTAGAAATAGCAACATTATTTTAATCTAAACAGCTTTTGGCAATCTAATCATAATGTTGTGAGCTATTCGTGTCTACCTGAAGCTCAAGGTATATTCTTTGGCATGAGTCCAAGCTGCCACAGAACAGTCTGAAGCCCACCCATGTATATGTATGACCTACACCTAAATAGATGTAGACTGCATCTATAACACAAAAATAAGGGATTGATAGGCATTTTTATAGTTATCACTATTTTGGTGCCTTAATTTTTCACCCTAAGTAATGGACTTGGATTTCCTTTGATGCTAACTCACTTCCAGGATCTGTTCCTTGACTTGTCCTGAGGAAGGAAAAAAGAATTGAAACAACTTTCCCTCCTCTCCCCATCTGCAACCATCAAAAAAAAAAAAAAAAAGTATCTTTTTCCATCTTCCGAGCATTGGAGATGCTCTAATTCTCATACACATATACCATCATGTAGTTGCAAATTTTAAAGAACTTTAATGAGAATAGCAATATGCCACCATAACACCTTTGTCTATGTGCATCTTTCATGTTGTCTTTTACACAGATTAGATTTAAGCTACGTTTTATGCAGCACATACCATAACGATGTTCTGATCCTACTTGAGGTTTGTTGGCATAACAGTAACAGAAACAATAAACAGTAATAGTTAAATATATATATTAATTTGAGGTGAAACCGCTCACTTCTGAGGCAAGGATTACCTCGAGAATTGTATAGCTTCTTCACTCTCATTTATGTTAACTGAAATTAAATGTTGTGAGGTTGTGAACTAAGTGTTCCAGCCATGATTTGGCCATGTTGTATGGTGCAGTAGCGTGCACGCTACACCAGGTGGTTGCAATTGAGGAACTGGTACCTTTTCAATTTTCTTCCTCTAAAAGAAAAATAATCTATGCCTGTTAAAACAACATTAGCTACTTCTTCATACCAAATGTCCAAGAATGCAGAGAAGATATGAATTCCTACATGTTTATAGGCCTACGTCACGTACAAGTGAAACAAAGTGATTCTGGATGTTTTTGTTGTACAGGGTGATCCAGGACCCATAGGCTTTCCAGGCCCACCTGGGGTCAAAGGCCAGAAGGTAAGATTCTGTTTCCATTTTCATGTAGCCCTCCCTGGCCCAAATCAGTGTCTGTCAGGTGGATGTCTGGTGGTCAAGAGGCAATAGAGAAGGGCTTTAGGCTTGCTGTTGGTACTGTAACTGTCTACTGTGTCAGGCTCCAGGGCCAACAGTGCAAAACCTTCCCTTGAAACTAAATTGAGATCATCGCAACAGAATGTAAATCACAGCTTCTTAGGTTGGTGTTCTTCAAAAGGCATGGTGTACCCCTGCTTGAACAGAATAGATACTAGGGAATATAGGCTTGCCTGTGTGATACAGCCATTTTTAAATCAATTGTATTCAATTTTCAGGTTTTTTCCCACTTCTTTTTCTATATTGCATATTTTGTAGTATAGAAAAAGCTTGATGGGATCACGTGCTCAGTATTTCTGCACTGAATTAATTTTTTATTTCCAAATGTGTGCCAGAATTGCTAAAATAGAACTCAGGTGGAATAAGTTCCAATTTTGGATGCTACATAACACAATATTTTTTAATGTGAGAAATGTCAGGTGTGACACACTGCATTTAAGAAATATATCCAAAATTATGGCTGTCCTATGTATATGGGAAAGCATAAGGCAAACAGGTAGTTTTGGGAAGGGAACATGAAGGATGTCAACAGAGGAAATGAGACAACCTTAAGAAAATGAGTGCAGAAGACTGCGGGAGTGAACATATTTTATGTGGAAGTAGAGGTCACCTGACACAAGCCCAGTAGGCTGCTCTGATTAGTCAGATGCTCACAAACTGGTGAGGTGGCAAAAATCAGTGAGAAAGCTGGGGGGAAAGTACTATTAAATGCTGTCTTTGCAGAAGATAGTTTGGTGTTGCAAGTGTAATAGAAAAACATGGAGAACAGATATCACAGCAGAATTTTGAAGAAGTATGTAACACTAAAGGCAGCTATGAAGTGTCCATCAAAAGGATGGAACGAATTGTTAGAAAGATAGGCCCTGGTATTTTTCGCCTTTATTTTTGACATGTAGAGAAAGACTATTAATTAAATGCTTGCCTGCTGTTGAAACTGAAGAAAAATGGCATTGTAATAAAATTTATATTCAGTATTATGTTTTAAGATGGCTTCATACAACATTGTCTTGATCTTAAACTGTATAACAATCATTTTACATTTCTTTTAAAAAGTCTAGTCATTAATTTCTAGAATTGACCAAAACATAGTAAAAATGTGACTAGTAAAGGAAGCTATTGCTGAATTAGCACCGGAAGTGTGGAAACGCATTTTGCCAAACGTGTGGCCCACAGTTCTATGAACTCAGAAAACGTAGAGCTGTGACAAGAATTTGTATTTCCTCTGTTGAGAGTTAACCTACAAGCCTGGACACCGATAGCTTTTGTCACCGCTGATCTTGGGGAATCTCAAGGTGACCCAAGTATTGTGCTTTCTTATTTTATCAGGTTTGTAGTTTTGCTCTTAAAACAAAGTAGTTTTTGTTTTAAAGCTTTTTAGATGGGAAGCAGCTGTCACTTGTTCTGGATCATGAGACTGACATTTGGGGGCAAGGAAATTAAAATCTTATGGCCATCATGCTCTCTTCCTGCCACAAGAATTCACTCCTTATCTGGGGGTTAGAGACTCTGTGGAGAATCGTGCTCACTTGATCATTGGAAATTTTACTCTCTGTTTCCATGTTGCACACATCAGACGCTAACTAGAACCATGTTTAAGGTAACTTCTGCCTGACCCAGACTGTAAGAATACCAGCTTTTGAACAGCACTACACCTGTAAACAGTTAAAAGTATTTCATGCTTAGTTTTTTTTAATGACAAGCCCACAATTTTTTGTTTTGAATAACTGATCTTTAAAAGTTACTGCTTTTCAATATACATAAATAAGTAAACACGCTGTTATTTCATTGTGATCTCAGAAATTATTTTCAAAGGAATCTGAGCACAAGTATCTGTGAAGTAAACCTGCTGCAAGAAAAAAATGCAGAAAAATCAAGTACTTCCATTTTTGTTTCGTACCCCAGTACAACTGGGGTATTGCTATAGTATTGAATAAATAACATATTTCCTCTATTTTTTTCTCTTCTAGCTAAAAAGGAAGATAAAATCCTACATATGAGTTAATGGTGTCCCAAATTCTATTCAATTTTGACAGTCAGCTTGTGTTAACTGAGTAGTTTCTAAACAGTGAGTTATTTGATAGTGAATAAAATCTCTAATGTCCTTCCAGATATTTTTAATCATGTAATACAAATCTGTGTTTGTTTCATGGCAATTACTTTTTGTCATATTGACTTCGGTTTTGTTTTCCTGAACGATCTAGAAATTTGAGGTTTTTTTCTTCATGGAATTCATCATCCATTTCCCATTAACTGGAGCGGTGGCTGAAGTGGAGGGTGAGCTGCAATGACTACTGCCCATCCATTGGGCATGATTGCCCCACTTCAGGGTGGCTATGGAGGAAACTGCATTTTAACAATTTTTCTAATCAGAATTTGCCTGGTTCTGAACTTCCTGTGCAATGTTATTTGGTGCTTATGCAAAAACACGTGTTGTGGAAGTTTGAGGCAAGTGTACATATTATTTTCACCTTTTTTTGGCAAGGGAGACTTTGAGAAGCCATATTCAATGTGCTTTTGGTTCTATTTTTCTGAATATCTGAGATCATGTTAGGAGACTTTCTTGGAAAATTTTATTTTACCTCCCCCCAAAAGAAAAGATTTTGAAGCCTTCAGTGCGATAGAACAGCACTAGTAAACTACTGTTTTGGATTAGCACTATAAAACGATATGTTTCTTTTTATAAAGCTCAGAGTCTACAGTTATTTAGTGAGATAGTAAAACAAACGTATGTTAATAATCAGGACTCTGGGAACAGATTATTGTGATTGACTTTATTTTTCATTACATGTGTCGGAGTATGCGTCCTTGTGGTTGCATATAAAATATGACATATTTCTCATGCCTGTAACACACACTAGAAAAAACCAAGTTTTTCTCGGAGTAGGGCTCCAAATTTGTTCTAGTGTAAGAACAGAAAATTGCATGTTTGTGAAGTGTTTAGAGGTCGTTTGAAGCACAGAAGCAATGGCAGGAGATGAGGGTTAGTTTGAGAAGAGTGCTGTTTCCAGAGCAGTTGCACAATCTCACGTTTGGAGCTGCCTTGACAGGACCATCTTTAAATCAGCCCTCAAAACTTCCCTTAAGTCACTCCAGAGACCTCACAGAGCGGAAGCCCTCTACTTCCCCCTCTCCCCAAAAAGGGCCTGTACAGAGAGGCAAGTACTTGCCTCTGCTAGCCAGAGTATGGGAGAGTAGACTGTGAGCCAAAGGACATTACTCCTCGGCATTAACTTGCCTGGGATCTTGCCAGTACATTGGAATGACTGCAGTGCCTTCGTGGTTGCAGGTACTTTGTAATGACATTGGAAAAGATTTTTAAAAAGATTGGCTACAATTTTTGGGCTAGCTTTATTCCCTATCTATTATGTACATAATGGTAAATCACAGGAATCTGGATCTATAAACTACTGATAAAATTCACATACTAAAATATAATATGCCAATACATGTTGAAGGAAGAAACTTGGCTGCAACCTGAGAATGACTCTGTGTTTCCTTTTGTTTTACGTTTGCATCCTATAAAGAGTAAGGCAGATAGATAAATTTCAAAACAGTACCTGTACTGATGTCAACATTATGCTACCAGGTGTCTCCCGCTGCTTCTCTTAGAGAGTGCTATTTTCCTTGAGCAGGAGGAAACAAAACTCTGTAAGAGAAATTCCTCTACTGAATTAGATGGAGAAAAGGTCAATCTTCTGTATGTGTGCTTTTTTTAAGTGATTTTTGTATTCCTTAGGATATTCAGGATAAGAGATGCTAGGTGAAACCTTAGTTGTGTTAATAAACATCAGCAAACAAGACAGAATGGAGCTAGGAAGGAAAAAAAAACCCCAAACAACCATTTGCTGATGAAGAAGTTTTTGAAAACTGGATGCTGTGTAGTGACAACATGGAGCTAATAAGTAAGCATTGCAAAGGCTTATGTGACAGTGCATGGAAATACTGTTTATACACTTACCCCATGCCCAGAAGTCTTTTTCCTGGCACTTTTAAAACACTATTATCTCTCTGTAGCAGATGGTTGTATCATTAGGTATAACAGTTCACCTGCTGATTTTCAGAGGTTACAGAAACTTCTTGGCTTTCTAGCAAAGTTGCCGGTGTTGTGCCAGATATATTTTAATAACAAATGCATCGAAATTTTAATAAAACACAATGGGCAGTAGTAAAATGGAAAGACTTGTCTTGAAGAGTCCTTGCTGATATGATTTAACATCTACATTTTGCTACATACAGACTTCACTCAGTTTGGGTCCCACTGTGCTAGGCATATGGTAGAAGCCAGACACTTAAACTTGCTGTGAAGTCTTTTCTGAGTTATATTAGTTGGCAGTAAAGATTTTTCTCTCACGCAGACCAAAGTATTCTTGCAACTTGCTGTGTTTTTGTAATGTGCTTGAAGTCTGTAATGCTATAATTGGAAGCTTCAAACCTTTCTCTTCCACATTGACCTTGTTAATCTTCGTTAGAAATTGAGAGGTATTTCATTTTGCAAACCAGTGCATGTGAACTTGTACTCTTCTTGTTTACTTTCATCTTAGCTCAGAGCAAATAGGGTCTTTGTTATATGGGTAAGCTCAAGAATACAAAACTAAACTAATAAAAATCTAAGGATTTGAAGAGGATTGGCTAAGTCACAGGAAAGGAAGCCCCTGTGTGATAACTCTCTCTTTGGAATCATACTCATTTTAGCATGCTTTAGCTTCATTCCCAGCCAGCCTTAAATGAGCTAGAAGGAATTAAGAGCATGTTAACTCTGAATAAGAATATGGGCAAACTGCTCTAAAATATGAGTTCAGAGCAGTTTTCCTCTGGAAGAAGTAAGATGCTGTTGTGTAGAAACATGCACATCAGTAATCAGTCCTTCTTCATCTCGCAGTTCCTTGTGTGCCATCTTTTAAGACTGTCCATGCCAGGTGTTAATCAACTAAACTGACCCAATTTGAAACTAAATTGTGATAAACTGCTTTTTGAGTGTTTCTGTGTAGAGCAGCATTTGTTTTCCTTTTCTTCTTGTACAGAAATAATAAACTACTAAGAGATTTCTTCTAGCAACACCTACTTTAGTTGATCATTTAAGCATAGAGAGAGGATAAAATTCTGAAATGGATAAAACTCCTGAAATAGAGTGCAAAAACTATAAAAAAAAATATGGCTTTGAGGCACATTTTGAATGCTAAAGATGAGTTACTGGTTTATGCTGGTGTCTTTAGTTCTACTTTACAATTAAATAAAAAAATTTGGTTTTAGGCATGCATTAATATAGTAAATTGAGATATTTCATATTAACTGGTTTGTCCAAGATCAGCTCCTGGCTATCTGTTAAAGATTTTTTTTTTTTTTTTGCCCAAGAGCAATGCAGACCTCCTTCCTTAGATACAGGATAACATAAATTATTTAGATTTAAGCTACAGGAGAGGGCTGAAGCCAGAATACATTATAATTTTGCAAACTGGCAATGCCTCATGTGTGATTAGCAGAATGAAAGGACACACCTCTGTGTTGCGTTTTGAGAAAATGAGGCCTTTGGGTTTCTTAATAGAGTACATCTCTTTTGGATCAAGATTTCTTAAGCAAGCCTATAATAGCAAAATTGCAAATTTTGAAGCCTTACACAGGTCATTCTTCTATCATCTAAACTTATCATCAAGCAAAATCATTCCATCTTTTAATTTTTTTTATGATAATAAAATTATTTTCGTGCAGAAGTACTCTTGTGGTCACGCAGAAGCTTATCCAAAACTTTGGGATACCTGATCTGCTGCAGCCAGTTGCAGAATTCCTTCTTATTACAGTGGGTCTCAAGTCCCTAACAAGTAATGAGTGTCATCATGCTGTAAGGCAGCCAGATGTTTGACATGAGCCAAAACACTCCCACTGTTCAGTCAATGTCTTTGAGGCCAATTTTATGATAGATTTCTATCCAGAGTAAGGATTGTTTTGGTCTTTCTCTTTCAAGTGCTGGCTTTTGGAACTTGCGTATTCCAAGTACCTCTTGCAAGGGATGTGGAGACCAGACACTTGGCTTCTGCATCAATCATGCAACTGTTACAGTCTCCCTTTTAGGCCATATTGTCTGAGTATGTTTAGTACAGTGTAAAGACATTCAAGAAGGTTCCCCTTTCAAGTGTACTGATTAAGATGGCAGGTTCCAGCTCTTATTTTTAATTATTTAGGAATTCTTTCTTTAAGACATAAGTATGCATAAAATGGTCAATGCACAGGGGATAAAGTTTGATAGCTTTGAGATTCCAGCACCACAGGGAAGATTACTGGGATGAGGAACGGGCTTTTCTCCCTGCTGTTATAAATTTCATAATATAAGGGCTGGAATTTGTTCTGTGTTAATTATTTTAAAAAGATATCATGTTTCCTGGAAGGTCTGTCTGTCTTGAGAGTGTCCTAGAATAGCATGGGATGACTCTCTACTTATACCCTTCCTCTGAACTGCCTTGTTCAGAAAGGGCATTGTGACAAGGATTTGGAATGGGGAAATACACTGTACCGAATCCAGTTCCTCGGTTTCAGCAATAACTGGCAACAGCATCCCATGTACTCATTTGTTTAAAAGAGTACAAGTCTGGTAACGTCTTTAAGCATGCTGAAATCTTGAACTGTCTAAACTGCCATGAAGATTTCTTACTCCTTTCCTCTAACTCAACCTTCATATGAGCTGCTAAGTGTAAACCGCGCTAATGCTGCGGGCAAACGAGTTTGGATATTTTTTTCTTGATAAAGGGAGTATGAAAAAAGGTCCACTTTGTGTGTTTAACTGTATTTATCACATAACTGTTTCTCTACCTGCAGGGTCTTAAGGGTTATCTGGGACTGCGAGGGCCACGGGGTGAGCAGGTAAGTGATGAAGGAACAGTACACTATACAGAGGAACAACTGAGGATAGACGAATGCATAACCCAGTATCAGTGTTCAATATAAGCAATCAGTGTGAACTACTGACTGCTTAAGGAAATACCTTAAGAATTCAGATTATTTAGCAATCAGTGTGGTAAAAAAAGATCTAAATGAAATGGAAAAGACCAGCTTGTTTTTCTTCAGCTACCACGCTGGCTTGGTGGAGGTTGGTGTAAAATTCTTGTTAGAGGCACAATTCAGATTCTCTCAAAACCTCTACTGATTTAATGCATTTTAAATCTCCTAACATGTAGAAAATGAAATGGTTATTTAGTGCTTTTTCTCACTTCAAGAAGCAATCTGCATGTAAATTTCAAAATTTCAAAGACATACAATTGCTGATGTGTCTTGTTAGCATTAGTGAGGCCCCTAATGGCAGAGCAGATGGAAGCATGAGTCTCCTTTTGGATGACACTGAAAGGGAAATGATGATTATAACAGATGATAGACATCCAAAGGGAGGTGAAAACTCATGAACATCATCCCTGACTTTAATGAGTTTTATACACAAATCTTAACTGAACGAGTAATGATTTTTATTATAGGCTCATAAGCACTTTTCTGTGATGACTGTAATTCAGCAGTGAGATAGAAATAGCCAGTGAAAAAAACTAATTCTTAACATCAGAATGTCTCAATCTTTGAAGAAGTTGCAGGTGAAGAGTAATCAGTTATTTACCACGCAGGGGAAAAAGTGAAGCTTGCACTGAAAAGTAATTCTGCTCATTATTCATGCAATCAAGCATGTAAGTTCCTTTGAAGGCAATTCATGTTCAAGAATGTGAAAACTGGTGATGTGCAACTGTTTGATATCTCAGTGTTCTCATACTGCTGCTGTAAATATTTTCTTTCATTATTATCACTTTTAAGAGAACACTTTGCATGAAAGAGTTTTATTTTACATGTAGGTCTTACTGCGGGTATTTTCAGGCCTGGCTGGTGAAGGCAATGAGTTAGACCCACTAGTTGTCATCTGTAGCACCTACCTGTGTTTGTAGTTTTTAGAAGCTTGTAAAGCGAGGACAGACATTCCTCCTGAATTTATGAATTGTGGAACTCCTTGAACAGCCGGTAACAAAGGAAAAGTTTTAAAAGATAAAATTTAAATGCAATGATTACACTGCTCTTTTTAGTTTTTTTCATATATGCATATTTTGAGGTTCAGCTGAGCCAAAATAGGAGACCACGGGTCCTAGTTTCATGACAGAACATCTGTCAGAAGACTAATCACTACCAGTTGAAAGCAGGTGACAGACTCATCTCAATGGCAGCTCATTTAAAGGAAAATACTGCAATCCATTTTTGCATCTGCATTTCCGAGTTCTGCTTCCTAAGACTGCTCTTTCACCGTAAATCAGCTGTGAACAGCTCAGAGAGGAAGTCCTGATCCGTTGCTGTGGTAACACTGACACATGACAGTGGGTGGAAGGGTCAGGCTGGGAGAGTGTCCAATTCATGGACTTGGCTTGTTTAAAATAAAATTAACTGAACAGAAGTAGGTGGAACTTTCTATGTCTTGTCGATGGGCCCATGGCATTTGGCCTCATTTCAGAAAAGAACATTTTTCTGAAAATAAGCAGTCAGGTATGCGGATGCTGAGTAATAAAACAACAAAATTGACTTTTGGATTTATTAGGAGGAATAAGAGAGAGAGTTCAATATGTTCATGACTAACCCAATGCTATATTGACCTGATTCTGGAAGAAACAAAAAAAATTTGACTTTGTAAGGACACAAGTAGTATTCTTTAATAAAACAATGCATTTGTTCAAATACAGCTAAGACCATTACAGTTACTTCATTACAAGGACCTGTCTCCTATAGTCCTCCTCAATTACTTTTTATAAATAGCATCTATGTTTTTATTATGGAAATAATAAAAAATGCTGGATTTCACAAAATCTTGGACTCTTCTTGTAATGCTTTTTAAAGGGTATGTAACTGAAATTGGTGGAGTTACTTATGTAAGATGAGTAAGTTTTAGGGTGTTGCTGTGTTGTTTGCTCAAAAAAAAATTTTTTTCCATGAGCTTACACTGTGTTATGACTAGATGTTAAAAGAGTCACATTTATCAAAAAATGAACCAAATAAACTTCAAAATATGACATTAAACCTGTTTGTTGATTTTTACTTTGTTTTTTTTTCTTCTTTTTTCCACCTCTTTTTCCACCTAGGGAATTCCAGGAATGGCTGGCAATATTGGGGCAGTTGGTTACCCTGGCAGGCAGGTGCAGTAACTATACTAATGTCTTTGCGGTTTGGGGTGTTTTCTTGTTCGTTCTTTTCAAAAGTACCATATCTAACTCTTTTGGAACTACTAGTAGTATAAATGTGTTTGTTTACGTCCTGTCATTTATCCTTGAAACAAATCTCTTTCACAGGTAGTGCCCTTTACGTAATGTTGAGTCTTGTGATTTTTAAACTTGGATGGGTTAGATGCATTAGTGCTGTACCTTTCTGGAATACATAAATGACATTACCAAAGTACTGAATGTCTGAACACTTTACGCTCCTTCATAAACCTCTTGTGGTTCTATGTGTTTTATCTTCTTCATATTTCAAGTCCAGAAGCAATAGGAAACTTCCTGTTGTAGTACAGTTCCTCCTGGTTTTCACCAACGTATTTACTTCACTGCTGAAACTATTTCTTCAGCCCTTTAAAGAAATAAAACATTAAAAGATGGCTTTGGGTTTTTTTTTTCACCCCTTCAGATATTTCAGAAGGAGAATCAGTAAAGCCGGAAAGCAGCTTTCTATAAACACAAGTATTTATATAAATATTTATTTAATTTTTTTAAGTTAATGTATAAGCCAGCAGATACCTCAATCCAGTAATACAAATAAGACATAAAGTAGAAATATTCATTATTTTCCCCATATAAAGGTATATGAGCCAAATTCAACAACTGACTTTCTGGTTTTATGTCTGCTTGAAGGATGAATTTGACCAATACTTCAGTGGTTTATTGGGTTGGGTTTGTAATGGGTATGTATTTTAAAATTCCATTATGATATCTTATATGGTAATGGATGATAACGTGTTTGTGTTGAATCACATAAGATGTTTAGAGCATTTAGACTACATTTGCTATTCTGACACTAGCTTGAAAATAATTGGAAAGGTGTCCAAATACAAAAGCTTATGAAAAATCCTGTGAAATTACGTTGCTGTAATGCCAGATCACTGGGTCTGGAAAAAAATTTCCTCCAAGAAGAAATAATTTTAATGTAAAGGAAGTTTCAGTCTAAGTTTCAGCTGTGAATTAATGGGAGATCTTTCTGAACATGGTCCCAGGGGACTGCTTGATGACATTCTCTTCAATCCTAATAATTTTCAGAATGTATTGACAGTTTTTAGTTAACAAATGCTGTTACTGTTCTTTAGAGCTTATCTGGTTATTTAAAATGAAGTACAACTCATGTCTTTTTGTAATAGGGCTTAGCTGGACCAGAAGGTAACCCAGGTCCTAAAGGTGTACGAGTAAGTAAGCATTTTAAGCTTTTTGCCATGCATGTCTTTTTTTACCCACACAGTACATAAGAAAGAGGATAAGGAATTTCATTCAGCTCTGCCAGTTGTAAACCCACTGAACCACTCTGTCTTTACAAAACCTACAAATGAGAAAACATAGTGTTTCTTTCAAAATACATGTAAGGATGTAAATTTCTTTTTCCGTGGTGAGGAGTGTAGAGCAGTCTTCCATTGTTGTCCTTCCTCTTACTCGGAATGCATGCAGGCAGAGAAGGAAAGCAATACCGAATGTGGGTGTGTGAGAGCTGGGAGTGAAGAGGAGCAGACGTTTCCTGCCCGAAGCATTATTTCCATAATGGAAGCTGTCAAGAAGGGAGACGTATCTGGCATTTGCAATCTGTAACAGCTACAGAAGTTGATAAAGGGAAACGGTCTTGTCACATAAAAACCATAAAAGTTGATATTAAGGTTTTAGAATGGTTCAGTTGTAGTCACATATATCCCAGGGACTGAAGGCTCTTAATGTTCTGCTGATTTAAGGCTTGCTTCTGATTATTCTTGGAAGTAAAATAGGTTAACTTTTTTTCTGAGTTTTTTTTTATTTGTTTTGTATTTTTTTAATAAGCACATGTGCATGCCTACACATGCTTGCGTGTGTATAAGTATTGTTTTAGACTGACTCTCCCTGTCAAGTGATAGACATGGGTTTCTAGAAACTTGCATGTTGCGGGTTGCACCTAGGATTTGAAGGAGCCTTTTGCTAGGTGTTTTCAGGCCCTCAGCTCATGTTGTACAGGTTGCTGAGCAGTGTACTGTGTTGTCGAGTATCTATTAAAATAATGTGTTGCTAGATTTGCTTTTGTCCTGTTTTTCAAATGTAGTTACTAAAAGCCTTTTCCTGCAGCAGCTTTTCAAACATATGTCTGGTTTTTGGGGATGGGTTTTTTTAATGTCAGTTTTCATTACAGTGATGGGGAAAAATTAGTTTGTCAGGATCAAGTGCCAGCAGATATTGCACGCTCAGGGACTGTATCTTTTACATTTTTTCAGTTTGTTCTTGCTCAGATTCTCAATGCATTTTGTCTCATTCTCCCCTCAACCAACAAGACATTTAGTGATCCCAGTCACTTCCTGAAAAGTTACTGCTTCTCTGTTTACACAAAGCTAAAAATGCCCAACATATGAGTAATTTTAGGGAAAAACACCTGTCAGGTCTTAAGGCTAAGTCCTGTATATGAATTCTACAAGCAACTTCCAGTAAAAATGATGACGCAGCCCTGTTGAGACATACTACTATGCCGTGGGGGTGTATAGCGACATGATATGAAGTGTCTTTAGAGCTTTAAGTTTAGAAAATTCCTGCAATCAAACTATACTCTGCTTCTTGGCTGTTATAAGAAACTGTAGAAAAAAGAAGTGCCTTTGTTTTCCTTACTGTCTTTAGGGCTGGATGACAAGATGGGCACTGTCTTTCATAATTCAAAAAAAACCAAAAAACCAACCAAACAAAAACAAACCAAAAAAATCCCACCAGAAAAAAAAGCAACCCAAAACCCCCAATTTGTTGCAATCGGAGGACTGGAGAGAGAGATATCAAAGCAAGGGATTCTTTTTTAGTAGCTAATAATATTTTTGTTCCAATCTCAGTTTGAATTTGGTAGTGCAGAATCTATCTCTATTACTATTTTCTTAAATTGTACTATTATTTCTGCTGAGTCAACAGCATGTTTCTGTGTCTATACAACTGATTATATGAGGGGATCTATTTCTGACTTTCTGGGAGGAGAGGGGGGAGAGAAATGCATTGTGACTGAACTTTAAAAAAAACATTCTGCTTTTGGCAAGGTAAAATTTCTAGGACTCTTGCATATAGCGGTGATCACACAGTGTCACTAAAGATGAGAACATCTTTTCTGATGTATTTCATGAATAAAGTGAACTTCAGCAGCTTTTTTATGTTTCATTTATAAGGTCCCTGATGCAACTTTGATTGTCTGTACCCTTATAATAGGAATTTTTTTTTGCTGTTGGTTGGAGAATAAATCCTAGTCACACTTAAGTTGATTGAGCTTCACTGGTGATTTCAAATGGGCCTGAGTTTAATCCCTGGATCTTGAACCCACAGCTGGCCAATATTGAGGGACAAGCAGTGTTGGTGGAAGCAGCCTTGTAATTGAGAATTGCTCTTACGTTTTTAGGGTTTCATTGGACCTCCAGGTGTGGCAGGACAACCAGGACCTGAAGGAGAAAGGGTAGGTTTAATGGAACATTGATGCAATATTGTTGTTTGGGTAGTAATGCAATATACGTTAGAATGGGGAGAAAATGTAAAAGGTATAACCGTTTGAGTCTTTGTCTAAAAGCAAAACTGATGTGGAGGAAATAAAATAAATAGGTCATATCTAATTAGTCTAATCAATTAAATGCACTGATGCTAAAGTTAAATGGGGAGCAGCTGTAAATTATTATTTGAATTTAATCTAGAGCTGCAAGGATTAAGGTTTTTTTTTTTTTTCTTACCACCAAGGTCCACAATGAGTATTTTTCATTGAAGCAATTTCATTCAGTCGATAATTAATATTTGTCAGTTGTCAGATGATGGTTGCAATAACACCAGTCATGGAAATCTTAATCTCTGTCACTCCATGCTTGAGATTTTTCTTCGTTCTCTTGAGCACAAAGGGCATCTGGCCATGTACTTCGATGGAAGCAGGTTATGTCCCTTCTTCATAATTGTTCTGGTGTGGTCACAGAAAAGACAAGCAAAGTTTGTGTTTCTGCCCCCCTGTTGTAGGACATTGTCTCTATCATTCTTTGGACAAATATTTTTATTTTTTTTTAATGGTGCTTCTTCTCACACTGTCTTCTCCAATCAAATGCAGTTTTAATTACTTGGATTTAAACTATTGAAGAAAAGAAAACCTACTTATGATGGGTTCTTCCTTTCTCAGGGCATCCCAGGCTTCCGTGGAAAAAGAGGCCCTAAAGGGAGACAGGTAAAGCTTCTAACATTTGTTACAATTTCTGTTGCTGAGGCAAATGCACCTGTAATTTACTCTAACTTAAATCAGCTGAAAAATGTCAGTTTTATTTTTTTCTATAGATGATGTTCTATTGCTTCCAGTTAGTACTTTGCAGTACTGCACATTCTGTGCAGGTTGTAACTACTAGATGTTCTGAAGTGAGGAAGACTTAACATGATGAGCCTTGCGGCTGGTTACTGATACCAGCTACATGAGGGTTAAAAGATGATAGAAATACATAAGTATATTCTGTAAAATTAGTGTTAGCACAAAGTACAGATATGATGCAAGTTTCATAAGTTTTATTTTGGTGTTGGTTTGAATGCAAATCAGCTGCTTCTAATGTCTGGTAAATTAAAGCTGTCCTTTACTTAACATATATTTCTACAGCTGAGAATAAACACAAATCTGCCAAGTATACATTATCAAGTTTTACATATTTTCTGTGGTATATTTTCAATGCCAAGTGTTTTGTTTTCTGCTGCAACCTTATTATTTTAGGTCTTTGAAGCTATCCAGGAGTTCCCAATTTTAACTTGCTTGTGGTTTGAGATTGGAAACTGTGATAGCATTCTCCAGTGGTGCACTCAGTTGCGGTTAGCAGTTCAGATGACTTTAATCTAGCATGTTGAACAAGCTTGTTCAACAGTAGTAGTGTGATTACCATCATTTGGCCCTTGATATATGCTATGATAGTTGTGGAAGATTCTGTTTAATTATGTTTTGTTTTGTGTGTGATCTAACACCAACACAAAAGGCACTAGCCTGCAATAGTTTTCCTTTTGATGTAAAGAAAGGCAGACAGAGAAAACTGTCAGTAAGTTGACAGACTTCTCTTTCTGCAGCTGTTCTCAAATTATTAAGGTATAAAATCAAAGTAAGAATCTGTTTTTTAATTGTTCAGCTATCAGGACAGGGTGCTCCTGTGGTTGTTGACCATATGGTAGTTGCTTGTACTTGGAATCAAGTGCTACTTTGTGCACCTGAGTGCTGGGCAAGAAGGGGTCTGTGCCATCAGTACCTCACAGTAGTTGGCACCATGTCGTGCTGGTGAGTCATGTGCAGCATTTAAGGAGAACCTGGACAGAAAGCAAAGGCTTCTGTTCAGTGGGGAAAAGGAAGAAGAGGTGGCAGCAGGGTAACCTGAACACATAGTTTGCATTATAAACTCATTCTCAGTGGCAGGTTTCCCTCAGGCTTCTGATTGCCAGTGTAGTAGCTTGTTTCAATCTGTAACAGTTGGTGCTGTGCATACTGTGGTAAGCAGTTATTTTTCATTTGCAATAAGAGTCCAACTTCTATCAGAGTCAGGGTACGCTCTGATAAGGACTTTTACTTATATAAATCAATTCAGAGAGGTTTCACATAGGTGACAGAGCACCAAAAGCACCTGTGCATGGTGTCTGTGATTACCAGCATTCAGTACTGATTCCTCTGTAATATTGTCATTTCCTCAGTCCCAGGGCTCATCCCAAATCCTTTCTATGATCTATAAAGTACTTATTTGACTGAAGGCTACTAATATAGGGAGCAAACCAGGAAAGCAATCACATGGGAACCTGACTTGAAGTACTTTGCTGGATCACAAGCTTAAAGAATGTGTTATTTTAACTCTAGACAATGGTAGCTGTGATGACAATGTCTTTTGATGCAGTGTCCCGGAGTTAACAACGCTGGTGCTTTGTGGCAGGGCACTGTCACTAAAGGAAATTTAGCATGAGAATTGTGTAGTGCCTGAAGTCAGGCTCATCACCTTATGTACTAGGATGCAACACATTTTATTGGAAAAAACTTGTGTCGATAATACTACTTAGGGGAAGAAAACCTGTCTGACTGTCAGAGATCCTTGTGAAAGAAAGCAGATCCTAAATATGATCTCATTTTTGGAAAGTAATATTAAAATATAAGAAAAGTGGATTGTACAAGGGATTGTACACTTACAATTCAAAATGCTCCTGCTTAGAAGGTTTATTTAATAATTAGTCATTTTTGTAACATCTCTGGCATATTTGAAATGGAACAAAATATTCACTTACCAAAATCTTTGTTGTGAAGATTATACAGTGAGGATTTGTTTGAATTTTAGTTTTGCATACGATATGTTTTAAAGAAAATATTTCATAGCAAAAGCGTATGTATTCAATTTCTTTCCATTGTATGCTTGTAATATGAAATTTGGCTAGTTCTGCAGTATTTTTAATGCGTTGTCTGTCCTTTTAGTATTATGCATAGTGCTTTTACATACATAGTTTGACCACATTTAGGGGAATGTTTTTACATAGTTTTCTTCTATATGGGATTAGTTACATCAAGCAGTCAATGTCACAGAGCAGACCTTGTAAGTTATAACAAGACTTTATTAATCAAGTTCATTGTAACTGTAAAAACATGCTCTGTTTTATGTTAAAATTATGAATAGTTGAATAGTTGTCCTTTGTATGCTTAATAGTAATGTTAAAAGATAATATTGATATAATAAAACACGTTGCACAGTAGTATTACATTACTTCTAATTTTAGACTTTTCTGACTGTTCTCCTATGTTGCCTTTTTCCTTCACCTTTTCTACTTACTAAGATAGTTTTATCAGCATCAGTTAGAAGGCACATGCTGTTGAGCATGACATTATGATGACTGTGGGTAATCTGTCCCTTTCGTAACTCATGCTATGCTGGGTTCCTGGTGTATATAAACCATCATCCGTGGCCTGCATCTACGATCTGGTGGCTGGTAAAACTGTCCTATTGCATCCTTCATTTCAAAAATTTGGCCAATGGTACAGATTGAGAATCAATGAAATTGATTAATTGAGCCCTAACCTACCAACCTTTACTGTTTAATTGATAAGACATATCATAAGTACAATGAAGTACTGTCAGATCTTACAATTATGACTATAATTCTTATTTGTGAGCTCCATGATCAGATCCTGAAAAATAATTTCATTGTTGTGAGAGGCATTCCTACCTTTTGTTTTCCTGAATTTGCAGGACAATGCAGAAAAAAGCTCCAACCAAAATCAACACGATGGTACAGGGAGTGTTAGGCATGTCTCAGATTAATTCACAGTATCATGCATGATGATGACAATTAAGAGCCTATTGTTTCAACATGTTGTTTCATCAGTGTGTATGCATATATATATATACATATAAAAACTTGTCTTAATTTTTATAGAATATTGGTTTAAGTTATTACTAAAGCCAAATATGGCTTAAGCAATGCTTAAACTACTTTGGTTTATGATACAATTTTTCCACCTCCTTGCCGCAGTTTTACATTGGCGTCCTGACTGCTGTTCAATGTAACACTGTATGATGATGTATATCCCCCATTCCATTAAGAAAGGACAATGCTATACTAAGTCCTGTGCTGGATGGCCATGTGGATATGCTCCAAACAAGGTAGATTAAAATGGCCAAATTAATTGTACCTTTGACTTGCAGTAGGTTTGAACACAGTCTTACAGACGTGAAAGGTTAATGCCTCAAAGTACTGTTCCTGATACACAGGGAGGGGTAAAAAGACATTCAAACATTGAAAAGACAATGAAGAATATTTCATGTAAAAATTACTGTAAGGGTGAAATTTGCTCCTTTTCCCTGTGGAGATCAACTAGCAAAGCTCTGGTACTTTGTGGCTGATTCCTTGAGGTCAATGCATCTCTCAGTTATCTTAATACTCTAATACTGTGCAAGATTTCTCAGTTCCAGGAAAAGTTTCTTTCCTGTGAGCACCTTAGCTTGGATTTTTGTCCAGGCAGAATCCCTTTCCAGCTTGGTATTTTGCAAATTTTTTGATAGGCTCTTCTATGGACCTTACAATGTAATAAAAAAGGATGTTGATTTCTCTGTAGATCTGTGCTCCATCCTTTCCCTTAACTTTATACAGTGATAGGAATCATGAAAATATTGCATGGTGCTGCTTCAAACTAATAGCAGGAGTTTGCTATTAGCTTCATGTGGCTCTTCCAGAGAAATAGTGATATCTTCCTGGCAATAGTACACTGATAAAAATAGATTTTAAAAAACCCCAAAAAACTTAAACCACTTTTCCCCTGCAACTCATATGCTTCTGCAGTGGGCAACATCAGAAAGAAGCAAACCAATCTGTTCAGCCCTGAGAGAAAGCAAGAAAGGTTCGAGCCAATGAAGTGGTCGATTTCCATTTCATTTTGCTTCTCAAGCAAGAAATGGAAATTCTGCTTCAAGCTTTGACGCTTGACTGGGCCAGTCAGATTTCCTCCCTGTCCTGATAATCTAGTCTCTGAAGTCAAAATGCTGATGAAATGAATGAGGCTTTTCCATGTCTTGTTTGAGTTATTGTTTCAGTCTCTAGATACAGACTAAGGCAAATGTTCACATTGGTAAAGAAGTGTTGTGCCAGAAAGATGAAAAGATTGATTTTTAATGAAGATGTGTCACAATGACATTGCAACCATTAATATTTGAGGAAGAGTAAGGAGAGGACAAAAGATAGATGTTTAAGTGAGTGCTGTAGGTAACACAAAAAAAAAGATTTTGAAGTAAAAATACTAAGTAGGAAAAGAGACTCCAAGCGAACAATTCAAGTAATACTTGTTTAATATTGCACAAGTTGCTTTAAAGCATTCAATCATCTGATTTTGCCCAATGCTTACATTGTGTGTAGTTATATCTCTTTTGGTTATGATTTTAGGAGACAAATAAATGCCACTATTCTATGCTATTCATTTGAACTCTACAGCTGAAACTTTGTGCTTCTTCCATTTGTCTATCTGTCTCCCTGAATCCACTTGCTGATGTCCTAATATCTAACAGCTATAGGAATTTAGAGTTCAGACCACCTTTTGTGTCTTGGGCAATAAAGAACAATCATTGTCTCTTTTGCTTTAGGGTTTTCCAGGTGACTTTGGAAATAGGGGCCCCCCTGGTCCAGATGGGAATCCTGTAAGTGTCAAATTGTGCGGTTTTTAACATGGTAAAATTTGTAACACTCAATATTAACTCCCTTCCCAAATGGAAAAGAGACTTTTGCCTCAAAAGCAATGTCTCGAAGTCCAGAGAAAAATTTTGGACTAGAACTTTTCCATGGGAATTGCTAGGATAGTACTGTAATAAGCAGTGGTATAAAAAAGAGAGAGAAAAGGATGAGAAAGCTTCTGAGAGAACACAATTTCCACTGCTGCATGTGCTGACTACCTTGAGAATCAGATGTCTTGGTGTCCTCATTGCACTACTGATGAATGTTTTATCTTCAAAAATTCTTACACTGGATATGACTTTGCATTGTTTATTTAAACCATTATTCTAAGATCACCTTAACAAAATGGGATTCTGCATGCATGCCAAAACCCTAGCTTTCATATGCTTATGCATTTGATAGTTGATTTCATCCTTTGAACTGTCACTGAATACAATTATGCTAGTATGTCATTTAGTGCATTATAATCAGTATGATAACAGCTTTGTCCTTGGCAGCGTGTGCAGGCTAAAGTGCTCTTGTGGTATGATATTCAAACTGTGGCACAGTCACGTCACTTCACTGGCTGCCCTCAAAGGAGCTTTGCTGTCTTTTTGTATTTGCAGGGAAACTCTGGCTGCAGACCCCAAACTCAGGTTTCTTTTGATATGAGAAACCAGTGAAAGGGCTTTGGGCCAGACAAGGGAACAGCCATAAGTGCCGGGTAAAAGAGCAGCTGATTTGAATCTGCTTTTATTGTTGGATGCTTCTTTGGAAACTGCTATCAATTTGTGTCTAAAGGCTGTTCTGATACGGACCAGAGTCAGCAACTGGGCAGAGATGGTCTCCTTTTTGAAAGCCTGTCCCCTCTTGACATCCATCTTAGAAACTTATTTTAGAAAAGCTTACATGAATTTTGCTGGTGGGTTATCGACATTTGGTGCCAGCATTTTGGAACATAGGAAGAAAATTATTTTGCGTTTCTGGTCCCTGGGGCAAAGTTCCCCTTGTGAGAATGTCAAGTAATGTCAGTATGGTGCTTTTCATCTTGAAAGCCCTCTGAGGGGTTGTGAGTGTCACCAGCTGCTTTGCAAATGATATAAAAAAGGTTAGTTCTTCCTTCCCCTCCTGGTACTCCCAAGTCTCCCTCCATTCCTGATAAAGCAGATATTGTCTTTCCACAAGTTCTGCAGAACAACAGTACTTTAATAGAAACAAGCTCAGAAAGCCTGGATCTGAAATTACAGACTTGCACTTTACAAAGAAGCCTGTTTTAGCGCAAGCATTTGTGAACGAGTTTCTTCTAATCTGCCAAGACAGCTGCTGATCTTACTGCCTTCTCAGACAGGCAGCAACCCCTCTCACCTCCTCCCCCAAAACTCACCCTGCAGGGCTTGTTCAGGCAAGGGGCCAGAGCTGCAGCTGCAGGGGGCTGTAATGCTAATGGGATATTTACAGAGCCTGTTCATGAGCTGGCAGTGGAGAGCAGGAGCTGCCTGGGAGGCCTGTGGTGGCAGGAACTTGAAGGGAAGACATTTCTTCCCATGTGCTGACTTGACACTAATGACATTTGTCTCCATGCCTAATTTCTTCTGCTTAACAGAGTAATGCCATCTTTCATTTCCACAACACCCTCTCAGTTCTCTGAGGATTTCAGTCTGCTTTGGAGGATGTTGCTAGAGCATTCAAAATCCCCTAACCAAACGTGGTTAGTTTAAAGCAGGTTGAAGGTGGTGTGTAGGCACCAGAGGAGGGAGGAGAGCACGAAGGTGTCCTCTGTGCCATGCCCAGAAGCCATGCCCTGTTGGATGTCTTCAGAATGGGTTCAGATTTGCTTGCATGAAAATCCTTCACTATGGGTGCCAATGGGCTGCAGTGAACCATATCTATGATATCCATGGAGTAGCAGGTCCCAGGTGTTGGGACGGCTTGTACAAAGCATGCTGACCTGGAGGGCTACAGTGCCCCTTTCATACAGGGAAAAGATACTTGGCAACTGATTTCCATGGTGTTTGGAATTCTAGCCTCTGCTGAATTAAACTTCAGTGCAACAGTAGAGTACTGTTGAATTTGTTACTTCTATTCTATTTGTTACTTCTACAAAAGTATAGTACTGTAGTTTGTATCAAGAAATGATTTTTCATAAAGAGACTGTAGCCTTTAATTCTGTGAACTGAGCTGGTATTCTATTTATCTTTTAAAGAAATCTTAATAAATTCTTGTGGGTTTCTTTTCCACACCAAAAAAATTCTTTTTTCTTCTTCCCACTCTAAATATCATGGTAACAGATCTCATATTCAGAAATGATTTCATGATACAAGTATCTTGAGATCTAATTCCACAATCAGGGATTTTAATAAGCATGTTCCACTATACAGTGATAAGCTGCCATTCTTCAGGAACTCTCTATAAAAATCCCAGCTGACTTGCTTTGCAGATCACTTCTGTTTATCTTATCACAGGGAATTTTCTTTAAATGATGAAATTCAGATAATCTAAAATTCATTTTCTTTGAAGGGAATTGTTGGTGGTGTTGGTCCTCCTGGATTTCCAGGACTAAGAGTGAGTACACTTTTATTACTTTGATGTGGCTTCATTAGACTATTTGTCTTGTATGTTTGTGAAATAATAAAAACAAATATAAGAATCCAGAGATGTAAACAGATTTTGTTTTAGTTATGATATTAATTAAAATCACTCTACAAAACTGCTCTTCATATTGCTGGCATGGAGTACTTCTATACTGGGTTTGGATTTGTATGCTTATTTCTGATCTGGTGTGTGTGGGTTTTTTATTTGAAATACCCCTAAAGCCAGTGTTACTTTTTGAAAAAGTGCAGTACTTACACACATTTTAACATCCACAGCCCCCATTCATTCCTGTATATGGCTTCCAAATTCTAAGCAGAATTAATTCCGAAGCAGAATTACTTTATCTTGTATACAGTATCATATTCAAAATTTTTTTCATGTTTTTAGAATAATTTTGTGTTTCTCATTATGGAGTTGCAAGCAATAGTTATATAAATGCAGTTGTGCCAGAGAAGGTCTGTGACATGATTGTGTCCTACAGGAGGCAGGAAAGAGTGATATTTTTATACCGTGTAGCCTTACTCCCTTATTTTAAGTAATTCATGTGTTTGCTAATAATGGACCTGGATTTGATTCTTGATGTTGGCTCAATCAAGTCTGGCTACCCAGCCGTGTTCATAGCTCATAACGTGGGAGAAAATAGTGTGTTTACACTATGGTCATCTAACTTTTCCTTTGAAGTATGACAGTTGAGTTCCATTATTATTATCTTTCTAATTATATGTTAATAACAAAAAATATTGCTATAAATTGTCTCTTGCTGCCTGATTGGGATTGTAATGGCATTGCGTTAGTGAAGACACACAGGCTTGACCAAGGAACCTCTGTGGCTTCCAGCCTTCATCATGCTGCAAACATGACTCATTGTGTTTTTGTCAATTGACATATTTGAGCCAATTGAACCACTCGTGAGACTAGAGGTTGCACTCTTGAGAATTTGCTTTGAATTATCGTTTGCTTTTCTTTCTTACATGCCCGTCTTTGGAATTTTATCTCAAGGACTTCGATCATTGTGAAAATGTATCTGAGGTTTTTAAAAAAGCCTACTGTATATCACTTCTAAAAAGATACTGTTTCTGATTATCTTGACTAAACCTTAGTAGTTTAGTCCTTCCTAAAATTCATGAGTGTAAATGTTTACATGGTCAAAGCTCCTTTTGCTTTGTTGCTGCATTGCAGTCACTTACACAGAAAGACTGAGTGTTAGTAATTTTTTTGTGATACACAGAAATTATTTTCAATCACCAGACCAAAACCTTTGCCACTTGTACATAGCTGAAATATAACCATAATGAGAGCTATTTCTTGAAAAAAAAAAAATTATGGCATTTTTAGATTTTGACCAGCATGAAATCAATAATTGTTTTGCCTGTGAACTCCATTTGAGTGGCCTGTCATCTCTCATTTATATGTTGGACTCTTTTGTACAGTTCCAGCTGTGTAAAAAAGCATTGATTATGTTCCCATGTGCTCTGCATAATTTGTATTCAAAGTAACGACAAAATAAAGGATAGAAACTGACATTTCTTTCTTCATTATGTACAATTACTAAGCTAATTCTTCTTGTGTATAGTTTTTAGTTTCACAATGTGACAATTTGGAACAAGAGTTTTGCAGGGAGTGTGCTGATATTCACATCTTTTGTTGGAATTAGAATTTGATGTCCAGAACTGTTGGAAACTTTACATCATCTGCTGCAGCTCCGTTTGACTGCAAGTAATTGGGAGTCTTCTATGGAGCAGAGAGCTCCTTTGATCCGTACACTTGTGTGTTTGTAGCTGAAATGTATATATATATGCTGAAAAACAATGACATTTTTGGAGGCAGAAATAATTTTGCAAATGAGCTTCTGGTCTTAATGGGGTTTAGTGCTTGGGATGACAAATGTGTGTACAAAAATGTATGCACAAGTGCTTGTGATGTAGAAATGCGGCTCCATAAAGGTAGAGTCATTGTACATTCTTCTGCCAGCTTAATAGGTCTTACGGGTATATTAGGGTGTTTTTAAAGGTATCTTCTTTTATTTAGCCAATTCCCGTTAGCATTGCCACTCAGGGGCAGTTAACTCACCATGGTTGATAAGACCTTTCTGGTACAGTGAGATTTTGCAGTTGAGGAAAATGGCCCAGCAACATTTCCTCCAGATTTCTGAACACCCTTTGGAAGCTTCCAAAGCATCTAGTTGAGGTTTTAAAATAAGGTCAGAACACTGCTAAAGAGGACTTCAGTATCTAGTTGGCACGAGTCTTTTGTGGATACTAACACAGTGTATAGGCATCATCACTAAAATTATACACTCCTCTGTGTCTCTGCATTACATCATATTAGTTATTCTAGTACCCACTTTCCCAGTCAGTAAGATAATTGGAAAAGCTGTGCTTTGTTCCAGGGTTTCTTTATGAAGGATCGTTGCACTCTTTGAACTGTAGCAGAGTTTCACCAAGACCGCAGGGGAACATCAGGTGACCCCGGCATCCCCAAGTACAGCTTGTGTGGTGCAGCCCTGTTCCTTGGCCACACCTGCTCTCCAAATGGGTTTGGAGAGCCTGGCCTCTCCCTGGCCTCTGTTTTCACATGGCCCTTATTCAGCAGACGCTAGTGGTCATCCAAAACTGAGTGAAGAACTAGAGACCTCGATGTTTGTTCTAAAATACTTAGTTATAACACATTATACGATTACAAGATGCAATATTGAACATGAGATTAAATATATTATTCTGGCAGAAACCAACAGCATTAATTCAAGTAGCTTGTCCAGCCCAGCTGTATGCAGTGTCAAGAGCTAATTACAATTTTGTATTTGTTCATGAGAACAAACGGCAAAGTGAGCAGCATCAGCAATCCGAGTCCAATAATTCCTTCCTTCTGTGATTTTTTCAATATACGGAGTTGTTGCCAAGTTCGGAGTTTTAGCTGGCTGAGCAGTCAGTCTCTCAAGATTTGCAAGGACATGAGTTTTAATATGATGAAGACTTTCAGAAAATTTATGACTACAGTTATCAGAGCTAGCTTTTCTTTTTACATTTTTTTCCTTAAAAAAAACAACCCACCACCTAATACCAGGACACATTAGTTTTCCTTTTCTGTTATCTTACCTTTTTGATGGGTAAAAGTAATTTGGTCTTACTTTCACCTGTCCCATAGAAATAGTGGAAAAGGCATGCTTTATGTAGCTGAAGTAATTTTTGTTTTCTATCTATCAGCAAATTTTGGCCAACCAATAAGCATGTGCTACCATTTAGCAAGGCTGTTGCAGATGGGGGATGATTTAAAAAATTGACTTACTAATTCAACCCTTTTTTTTATCAGTGAGATCATTTTTCAGTTTTATTTTTGTGTAGTTCCAGTTCTTTGCTGTTAATTAGGTCACCCAATATCTCTGAAGACTGTGACAGGAATTTCATCAACCAGAAATTTGTAAAGCTGTTTTGGAACTTCTTCCCATTGCTTTTGTGCGATGAATTTCCCAGCTCAGTATCTCTCTGTGATTTTTCAATCAATGCTATTGTTACCATAAGTACAGCATCATTAATACAGAAATGCCTTGCTGAACTAGAATATATAGCACAAGTAAGAGACAGCAATGTAAACAATTTATCTTGGCGTCAGCTAACATGATAGAATGTACCATTTAAGCAGTCATGGAAAGCTAAAGCAATATAGAGTGGCAATTTTCCTGGGAGCTTTAACAAGCATCATTGAGACACTGTCATCAGTCTTCCTTTTTCTTCAGTGAGCCTTGAGTCTGATGATGGTTGCAGAAGAACGTTTTTGCTAACATTGCTGAAAGAGTCTCCAGAGAATAATGAATGTGTGCTGAACTAGAAATCAATAGGTGTCCATCTCATTTTTCCATGTCACTCTCAGCAAGTGACAAAAGATTTCTGTATTCATATTTGTAGCTGAAGTCTTGCACAGCCACAGAGGTGTAACACTGCCTTTTTTCCAGATGTAGAATAGGCAGGAAGTAGGTAGACTTTTCCCTCTGTTGTATAGTTTTAGCTATTGCTAAATCATTTCTTATATTTAGCTCATCATCTTTCATTAATATTATTGCTGTTGCTGTGTTAATCTTTTACAATTCTTAGTTTTATTCATTTCTGGTTCACTTTTCTTTTACAAGTCATAAAACTCTCCAAAAGGAGAGATTAAGTAAGGGCTTTGAAAGGTACATGAGAACAGAAAAAGTTAGCATGCCCATAAGAACTTAGGTTAAGTTTGCTCACTTGGTATTTTGGAAGAATCTCATCTCTTTTTTTTTTAACTTGTAGAAGTCAGTGAGAGAGAAGAAAACCTAGTAAAAGTCACTTTTTATGGCACTACTTATGGTAGAATAATTCCTTTAAGCCAAATTTGATGCTTACAGAGTAGTGCTGTCATGTAACCCTGAGGACAGAGGGAATAGCCACCGAATGTGCAGCTGCAGTACAAAAGAAAGCTTCTTTATTCTGCATTGCCTAATGCACTGTTATCTTCTTGAATACATAGTCTACAGGAGAAGAGGGAAGTTCAGTTCCTTGTGTTTCTGCTGATATGGTTGGGAACTGTAAAGGCTTATAATATGGGTACTTTCTTCCCCCAAGAAATTAGCCTGAAAAAGATTTTGGTTTCTCTCTGTGGTGCAGCAAATGCCACATTCTGTTGCCAGTCTTTAAGTTACTCCATTTCATCAAATGCTTAATGCAGTCACCTTTCTTGCTGTCTCATAGGGAGGCATTGGGCCAGCAGGACCAAGTGGACCATCAGGAATTCCGGGGCCCATGGTATGATGCTAAACGATCTCACAGCCCAGTGCCTATGCTGCTTTCCAAATTATAGACAAACATTGGATTTTTGGTTTCTTCATTTTAATAGGGTCTCCCAGGGAGTGTGGGACAGCCTGGAATGAAAGGTGATAAGGTGATTTAAATATTTCCATTATCTTAGAGTTACATAGTTCTTTCAGATTCCTTTCATTAATTATTGAGCAAAATAATGTACTTGACAAAGCCTTCCATTTTTCCTTTCAGTTTATTTTCTCTTCTGACTTTTATTTTTTAAAATTGCTTCAGTCTCACAATCTGGTACTTTAGACAAACTTGCTTATGGACAGAGCGCTTACTACTGGCATAACAATATCCAGTGCTGTGTCTAGGGTTTCCTAAGGGGGTGCTTCATTGCGATATCTTGCATTGTCGTTCAAAGATCTGTGTTAATTTTAAATACTAAATATTAAATTCATCTTTCTCATTCCCTAATTCTCATAACTACCTCATTTTAAGCTACATACATTAAGTCTGTATAAAATAATATGTTGTTTAGGGTGAACATGGCCTTGCAGGAGAGCCGGGAGACCAGGGGTACCCAGGAGACAAGGTAATTTATAATTGCAGTGTTTTACAAAATTGTCCAATTTCAGCTACTTCGTCAGGCTTCTGAGTCTCTTAAAATGCAACAGGTCAGTTGCATAAAAGTAGAATGCAGTCGTGAAAGTTACTGTATACCACTGAATTAATATATTTTTAAGAAATGCTGTGCTAATTAAAACTTAGTTCTGGAAAGTAGTGAACAAAGATGAGTAAAGGGCATAGGCAGAATTCTGGCTGCCATGTGTTCAGAGATGCATCAAACAAGAACAGAATCATGGTATGATATGAAACTTGCTAAGAAACTGTTGTAAAAGATATTTTTCCTTTGAACCTTGGGTTCATCTGCAGCTCACCTGGACCAACTGTGGTTAGCAGTAGCACGTGGTCTGGTATGCTCCTTCATATCATGAAACTGAGATAAAAAAGTATCTTCTTTCCTATTTGGCTTGTACATCAGAAGTCACTGAAATAGCACATCCTGTTGAGAACTCTTTTGATTGAAATTGAATTTTAGAAGACATTTCTTATCCCACAGAACTATTTCAAAGCCTGTTTCAGGTGGCAAAGTGTAGCAATCTGTTGCTTCTAACATAACACAACAATACATTTTCGTGTGTATTTAATAACTTTCTTTTTTTCAGGGTGCTCTTGGTTTACCAGGACCCCCAGGGATCAGAGGGAAGCCAGGACCCCCAGTAAGTTTACACATTGATTTTTGCTTTCAATAGATCACTAGGCGCTGTCATATTTGATACTTCTTTTGTACCTTACATTCACACTGCATGTAACGCTCTAGAAGCTGCCTAATTCAAAATGCAAAAAGAATAAGGTCTAAGCTGCTTTTATTTCTCATGACTGCTTAGTGAGTGAATCAGATCCTAACGTGAGATTTTATTAGATCAGTATATGTGTCAGATTTTAAAACAGGAGTGTGTAGTATATTAGGTATTCTGTGGCAGTCACTTTGGGGGGGAACAGACATGTTGGTAGTGTTTGAAACAAGTCCACTGAGGGCTTTGGAAGCTGCCAAGATGACCATTTGGGCTTGGAGGATTTGGAGAGAGTGTGGGAAATCTCATTAATAATTGCCAGTCATTTCTCAGAGGGATGGGGGGGGTAGTCATGAATTCCAGTATTTTCTGATTTTTTTAAGCAATTTTAAAGGCATCTATGCAGTGCTGCCACTTCTGTTTGGTTTGCAAATGTTGAGGCAGAAACGGCATTGCACAGGGTTACCTGGCTTTTTCCTCACCTGCTCTTAGCACTATCTGCCTCTTTTTGGTGTATAAATAAAAGCTGCCAATACTTAAAGCTGTTAAAGAATTAATCATTCTAGTCTCAGTTTTTCTCATGTGCAATCAAGCCACTATCTGATAAACCTACTTAGACCTCACAAACATCATATACCCTTAAACTCAATAAAAATACTTTCTTTGTCCCAGAGAACTTATAATATAAACATTAATCCTGAAAAAAACTTGCACAATTTTGCTTAAGCATAGATGGGAAAACTTGGCCTTTTTGCCTTTAAAGATATACGCATTTTCATTTAAAGATAGGCATGTGAATTAGCCCATTCCTGAACAGTTGTGAATTTTCAGCACAAACTGAATGTGACCAACCTCTTGACTGATGTTAAGATATGAGACCCAAATCCTGCAAGTAATACAGTGTTTAACTTTGTAGAATATGTTTACAATAAAATAATTTAATAATTAAAAAAAGATTTTTTCAGGTCAGGTTTTCATTTTGCTCAAGGAACACCTAGTTATGGCTGCAGCAGCAGCAGTAAACTTTTAGAAATGTGGAAGAACATATATAATTTAGAGAAATATTGGGTCAGTTTTTAGGTACGTCAGTATTTGTATATAATGAAGTCACTGTAACATGTGGATAGGACCTAATTTCACTATTATTAATCACAAAACTGCCATTTCTTTCACCATGATTGGATACTTAAACTATATAGGTAAGTGTGTAAACCAATATCCATACATCCTGGACTTTTAAATAATATGTAGTTTTTATTGTGAAAACAGTTACATATTCCAAGGGGGTTTTTTATATGACTACTTGGACTATACCAAAACTCACATTTTATTTGACTAAGGCTAATTTGCATTTTTTGTTGTGACTTCAAAGAGATATGAAGAAGAACTAGTCTTAATTGAATCCAAAGAGAGGCAGTTATAAAATTTCCTATTTAGTGGAAAAGTCATCTCAACACTTGGGTTTCTTTTTGATAAATGTTTTTAAAATCTTCATAATGGTGTGTTGTTAAAAAAATAAATTATCATCAAAAATCTGTTTGTATTTTTTTTTTAAGGGGAAAATTGGAGATCCTGGATCCCATGGACCACTGGGTCCTCCAGGACCAGAGGTAAGAAATTGCTTGATAGAGGTAAATTGAACGTCATTTAGTTCTAAATTACAAAAATCAGAGATAAATGGGTTTGCTTCACAAAAGATTATTGTCTTAGTTGAATTAGAAAATACGTTTTATTCAGTCGTATCCAATGAATTCATTCTCCTCCGTAACGTACAAAAATACTAGCACTTTTAATGCAAAATATTAATATACAAGATCTTTGAATACAAAGTAGTTCCTCATTTGGTGATGTGATTAGTATTTGCTCTCTTTTGAATCTATGTGTAATGGATTAAACCTCGAATGAGGCTCTTGTGGGTTCTCAGGCACACTTCCATTCATGAATTCTACAGCATGTTTAGAAATGGGATTTTTCAAGCCTGGTTGCATATTTGTCTCTTACAAAATAGCATTATTTGCAATGAATGCAAAGAATAAACACCAGTTACATAAGAAGCGTTGCCAAGCACTTGAATTTAGCAGTGCAGTTACCTAAGAACTGTATAGTACTATGGAATTCTACACAGAAAGTAAGCCAGTCTCTGAGTTGTTCAATTTTCGTGCTTTTTGGCATTTATACCATGAGCTATAGGAAAAAATGCTGTGGACTGTTAAGGAAAGATATAAGCATATACAGACACACATATATTGGCTGGAGAGATGAAAGCAAAAAAAATGCAGATTTTTCCTTTTAATCAGCCTCTTCCAACAGATGATCCTCAAAGAACAAAAATTGAGTTTTACTACTATTGTTGCTATAGCTCCTCTCAGTCCTAAAGAGCACACTTTCTTATTGGAGATGAGCCCTCATTAAGAGAAAATTCACTGAGAAATGTGTTGTAGCAACACAAGGTGGTCTTTTCAGAATAAGCCAATATTTGTCAGTCAGTGGGGAGTGAATATTTTCTTGCCCATCAGTTAGAATGAAAAAGGCACAAAAGCCTGTGCAAGCTGCCTACAGCTGCCTCCCTCTGTGGTTTAGGATTTTAGATTTTGTTAGCCTCTTCACTGAGATCCTTGCATCATCTCTTCTTGTATATCTTCCAGCAAGGGAGACCTGTGGCAGGTTAATATCAAATTGTTTGTCTTGAAGTCTGTGTCTGGTGACCATGATGCCTATCCTGGTCATCCTTCACAGTTCCTTATTCCAACCCAGGCACTTTGGGCCTGGGGAGAAATTTGTCATCCAGGGTTAGTACCCTCAGGGCAGATACAGACAAGAGAACTTCCTTTCTGAAAAGCTCAGCATTTCCTTTTGCTTAGGGGTGCAGAACTACTACAGTCATTAGAAGGCAAATAAAGTGCTTTATGTTAGATAAGTAAAGGTCCAGGTATTTTTCTTTGAATAATTGTCCACAAAATGTCAGGTTTAAAACTACAAAGCAATGTTTCTCTTAACTTTAGTCACTCAAGACAGATGCAAATAAAGTAAAAGTTGTTTTGCCTTCTTTACTTCATAAAAACATGGTAACCATAGGGCAAAACAGCAGAAATGGAAGGCAGGCAGGACAGCAGTATACCAGGATCTTGAACAAATTGGAAATTCTATAAGCGCTATAATAAAAGGAATTTTAAAAAACAGCTTAATTGTATCTTACTCTGCCTGTTACTTTGTCTTATAAAAATAAGCTAGTTGTTGTTGCCAGAAGCTATTTAGACACAACTGGATATATGAAGTATGAGCAGTTACTACAGATTTTCCTACATGAAAAGCCTACTGTCGTCTGTCTAATCATGTCTTTTCTTCCAAAACCAGACAGCTAACAGGTTGGTCAGGGGTGCTTTCCATGTTCCTGCTTCATTATCTGAACGGTCAGACTTCCTGTGACCCCATGTAGAAAACAGACATTGCATCCTATACTGCATGTTCCCCTTGATGCTTCTGGAAACAGCAGAATGTGATGAATTAGTTTCTTACAAGGGGAGTACTTTGAATTTGGTATGGACATGACAACCCATACCACATGCCCTTTAGGAAAGATTTTATTAAAAAAAAAGAAAAAAGAAAGAAGCCTATGTTGGAATTTGTTCCAATAACATTGCTATGAGCAGGGACATTGCTGTGAGCAGGAGGAGTAAGGCTGTGTCTGCCCAGTGGTAGAACGTGTCAGATCCTACTTCAAACTATGTCTCTCCCCTTTTGTCCAAGACAGTGGGATTTATAAATGTGCCCTGTCCCCAGGTTCAAGCTTGTTTTGGGTACATGTGAAATAAGTAACTGGAGATCCTTTGGTCTTTCCAATTACACATTTGAGTATGTATTTCATTTCCAGTATAAAGAATAAGCAGTCATATCTCTAATTTTCTTCCAGTATAAACTGCTGTGAATCAGGCCCTACAGCAGCTGAAGTCCATAGTTATCTCTGTACAGAGCAGTGGGAGCAGACCTGGCAGGCTTCATTCATCCTCCCAGGTTTTTGGCTTTTTATATGCAGGTCATCACTGGATTGCTTCCTAAATCTTTCCTCTGCAGCTGTGCAGCCTAGGTACAGCAGATGAGAATTGAAATAGGCCACACACTCATAGTCAGGGTCCATTTGAGAACTGCAGTGCTGATGAGCAGGAGCGAGTAGAAAGAAGGACTAAGGTCTTGTGTTCGCTCTCTGGGCGGCCGTACAGGGGTTGGCTGCCAAGTGCATTTTTTTTTTTGCAGTGCAGTAGTCCTGCAGTGTCAAGCCAAATTCTCTTCTGGGTATGTTGCCGCAGAGCCAAGGTCTGTCGCATGCCTGAGTGCGTGCTGCTCACAAAGCACTGGATATCTTTAGTGAGCACTTCATGGACCATATTCTTTATCATTTTACACATTTTCCTGCTTTGTCATGCATCTAAAAATGAAGAGCCAAAATTCCAACTTTCTAGAGAGCTTTATTTTATTGATATGACAACTGGAAAGTGCTGGTCTGACTGCTTTAACCCACAATGCCTGTGTTTACTGTGTACAATGAAGTATGTAATGCTTATTGTTAGTGTGAATGTACTTAGACAAGGTTTTAACAGGCTTCCACATGTATTCAGAATATTTTATAGTTAAATTTCACTCTACGAATCACATTTAATTATCCCCCAAGAATGAGGGTGTTAGTTTCCTTCAGATGTGCTCTGAGTATTATAAATAGGTTTCATCTGGAGCAGAGGGAGCATTAGTCATTATCTTCAATAGAACTTTCTTCATCTGTACAGTATTTTGATCTCAAGTTGTTAGTTTATTCTTTCAGGAAGGTACTTGTATGGGATTCAGCTGGTATGTTTCATGCTCACGGCAATAGCATTACAAAGGAAAAGGATACATTCAAATAATAGTAAACAGTCATAAAGGCACATATTTTATAAGTGAATCACTGGCTGCTTTGAGTTGTTCATTTAGAAAAAAAGCTTATTTTTAATGCATATTTTATCACATGATGTTTTGAGGTTGTGCAACCAATGACTCAAGTGCAATGATAACAGCCTTCTTTTTCAATAGTGCATCAAATAACTTGCATGTAAATGGCTTGAAGGTAATATAGAAATAAAGACAATTTTGTAGCTGAATTAACTGCATGTTCTGACATACGTGTGACGAACTGTTCTTGTTGTAGAATTGCTTATAATTTCTGCTTGCCTTTGCACAGAATCTTTGAATGGTCCTTTCATAAATTTATTTGACATAAGTACATCTTTCTGATCTTTTTTTTCAAGAAATAAGTATTACTTTTGCAGAAACATTCAATTTACCTTGACTTTTTAATAATGTTGAACAATCCGCGTTCATGTAACCCTCCTGTGTTTTATGTTTTCTTCAGAGTGGTTATGATAGTTCAGCCTGTGCCTGTTAGGTCCTAATCTGTTTCCACAGACCTTCATAGGTTCTTTGCGTAGAATTTGTTGTCTTGGAGATTTTCCTTTTTCAGGCAGAGCTGTGGTGAGACTACACTAGAAAAGAAGGGACATGCAGATAAACAACACTTGATTTAAGTTGCTTTACCAGGGCATTATTTAACTCCTAACATTCTGAATCTACCCAGAGTAAGCCAAGCTAATATTTAAATGTTTTTTATTTGATTTTAAATACCTGCGCTGCTTTGGCTCTTGGGTTTTGGTGTCGATCTTAGAAGAAATAGTAGTCTTGCAAGTAAATTTGAAATTTGTGCCTTACTTTTTTGGTCTGGCCTTAGTCTAGATGTGATCTGATCCCTATGGGCACACAGTTGTTAGCAGCATAGAAGCAACGTACAGTGAAATAATCCTCCTGCAAAAGAACAGACTTCCTCTTTTACAAGGATTATTTCACTGACTCTTTTCTAGACTCACTAGTCTCTTTTCTAAGGTTTAAAGTTAGGAATACTTGATTTTGAAAATGCTCAAAGGTGTTCCTGATGGCTTTCTTCTGTAGTCAGGCTTTGCCTAACCTCACTGTCACTTACTTCATTAGAAGCATGGCTGAAAAGAAGACCTGTTCCTCAGACCTTAGTCATTTAGCTCTTATTGGAGGGCTTCTAACATAAAGCCGAGCCTGAATATTTTGAAATAATTACATAATGTATTATTTGTATCCCTTATGAAATGCCCACATTTGATGCTTGTTTTCACCATAAGTCAGAACAAAACTTTAAAATATACATCTCTCTGCTTAGCATTGTTATATGTATTGGAAAGTTCCACAAAGTAGCTGTTGGTGTTGAATGACTGGCTTGATTTCTGAGTCTTGTGAAAGTAACTGATCAGGTGGATAAGGTCTCCCTGAGCCGTGATTGCCCAACAGACCACCTCTTCCGTAGTGCAACTCATGGGTTGACTACTGGACGTCTTCAGGGCAGACAGGGAGACTGTTAAAAGAGTTAAACAGCAAGTATAGCTCCAACCAAACTGTGCCAAGCTCCCTCTGGAAATCCTATCTGATCCTTGGAGTGGATCTGCACTGAAGTTCATACCAAAGCTCTAAATTTTTCACACTGTAGACTTACAGAATGCTTCAAGACTTGGTTCTTAATATGTTGACTCGTGGCCAGTGCTGCTGTGCTGGTCAGTCAAGTGAATCACCAGCCACCTTCTTGACCATCAAGCAGCCAAGCAGGTCTGTGAAGGACATGTTTTGAAGGGTTGGTGTAGGGCCTTGCTCATTCTGTAAAGTGGACTATACTAGATACTATTTGTTGTAAGGACAATGATTCCAGTGTGTTATGTATAGTATGTAGATGCACTAGTTGGCTTTAAGAGATGATCACAGACGCATCACATTTGGAAAACTGGTGACTTTAAGTCTCTCACAAGAAAATCAATCACTAGTGTTTCAGTGAGCATGGCTGAGCAGATCTGCCATGTGCAATTAGACAGAAGCACAAAACAACATCAGCATCATTTTACCGACATCTTAGCAACAGTAAATTGCAAAGCTTTCCTGTATTGTCTGCTATAATCCATGATTGCCCTTTTTTCTGCTCTCTGACGAATTGCAATTGTATGGTTGTAATTTGTACTGTTAGATTCCTTCCTCCACCCTTTCCAAAATCTGAATTGAAGGTTTGTAGGAAAAAAAAAAAAGTTTTGTCTCTGCCTTTTAAAAATGCTGGCATTAAACTTTGGCTAGATCAGTGCACACAGAACAGAGCTCATTTCAAATCTTTTTTTTTTATTCTGCTTGGCACATTATTGACACTGTCACACAGTTGTGCAAATGGCAAAGAACAAAGCCCTGTAGCTGTGTGAATACTAACATTTCAAAAATTGTGTGGAGAAAAAAATAGATGTTTTTTTTAAAAAAATTCAGTTGTGTCTCTGCATAGCACATACTTCCAGAAGAATAATAAAAACCTTATTTGAGAATACGAAATTACAGCTTGTTTTCTCAGTTTAGAGACATTGTAGTTTTATGCAGAAATCTTCCTTTTGTAATTTGATAATAATTAGTAATAAAGCTCTAATAAGGTATCTTGTTGAAGTTCAGTAGCTGCATCCAGTCAGTATTGCTTCTGATAATTCATTCTAAATTCTCATTCAAATGAAACGCAGCATGTGATTGAATGAAATAATATTGGAGCAGGGACACTTGGCAACTGAAGGGACTGTCACAGTCCCTGGAAAGGTTTTTGGTCTGTGGTGCTCTTCCATGAGCACTCTGTCCTGATCCCATTGAGGGCTGCTGAGGAGGATATGAGAGTCCGGGACTAATAGCGATGCTGGCAAATGTGTGGAAACAGCTTGGAGTGAGTGGGATTCTGCAAATGTAAGAGAATTCCTTCTGAAATGGAGTGTAATTTCCAAACATTTCTGATATTCTGCTTCCATGCTAACAGCCACACAGGAAAACAAAATAAAAGCAACAGCTTTTGCAGGTCCCTCACCTCTGAGGCACTGACTTTAGTACAAAAAGATGTGCCCTGACATAGTAACAGTCTGATCACCTCTGTGTTTTTTGTTAATTAAAGATTATATAGATAATTTACAGCAATAAATATGTTAATTTTATATTTAAATGTGTTCAGTACAAACAGCAACAATTTCATAGCAAGGTTAAAGTGCGTTTGTGTTGAGATAGCTGGTTCTTCAGGTTTTTCTGACACCACCTCTAGTCTGATTAAAATGAGTGAACTCCTAAGTGCTTTGCTGGCAAAAGGCCACATCTGCAGCAAGATTTTGAAAATAATTTGTAACCTACCAGCTGCCCGACTTCTGGCTGATGGGAAGATAAGAATCTACACTTTGCATTTCCTTTGTAGAAGTCATAATAGAGTGATGTTTTGTTCGGAATAGCCTCTGCTGAAAATTACATTGCAGCTGTAAACTATACATTGATCTCCTGGCCATTCACTTATGGAAGAATAATTTTTATCTAGAGTAGCTTCACAGGGAGCTGGATGCCAAATAACTCTAGGCAAATTCAGATATAGGTAGAAATGTATACCACTTCACTGCTCAGAATCTGAATCCGAGGTGTTTTAACAATTCCTTTCTGGTTCATTCATTTTCTGGAATTGTCTTAAGTGGCTGTCTGTGTCCTGGATTATTACAGTTATCTCATGGATTATTAATGTGAGACCATCTTGGAAATAGTGCTCTAATACTGCTGTAGCATCTGTATTTTCTCTGTGATAGTGCTCAAGAAAAAAAAGACTAAGTCCAGCTTTACAGCAAAGACAAAAATGATGACTTTTTTAAACTTTTAGATTCATAGCTAGTATTGATGCTGTCAGACCAGTAGCCCTCTTGCATCCACAGACTTTGCCTGACATGGAAAGGTTTCCAAATGTCATGATTGTTCTAACTGTGATAGTGCTTGTCAATGCTTACAGCTCATAGTTCTTACTGAATTCCTTCTAGAAGTATTTACAGGAATAAATAAATAAAGTAGACATATTCCCTTATAAAAGTGTAAGAATCTGTCTACATAGACATTTTTCTGACAGATTGTTTTCTGGAATGTTTATTGCCATGAGGGAAATTGTCTCTGTGTCAGCATTTAGCACTTGTTCACACATTAGAAAGTTAAAGATTTACAGACATAAAAAACAATCCACCCCTTGGTAACTATTTAATGCCTGTAAATAAGCAAATTTAAAATTAAGAAAGGATGAGTTAGCAACTTCCAAAGAATTGACCTAACTCTTCAGTGTATTTCAGTACATAAGTGTAGTCAGGATTTTTTTAAAAAATCCTCTTATGGACTGTGTAGAAGTCTAGGCTGATATAAGTGAGTACTTTAGGTATCAGTCTGGGTGCTGTGGTCACATGTGAATAATATGCGATGTGCCACCTAGAGGCATGTTGGAGTTGTTGCACAGCTCTACTAGTGGTTGCTGCTTTATGGCAAAATTGATGTTCTGTGAAATGCTGTGTGTTAGGGTTGTCCCACTGATTCTGAAAACTCAGATCAGTTCCTTTTTACTCTTTAGTGGTTTTCTTTAGTACTTATTAGCATTCAAGTGCTAAACCTGATTTTTAAAAATAAATCACAGTTCTGTTTCATATTTTGGTTTTTATATATTTTTTTATTTAATATATGAACACACCTAAAAATATTTGCATCCCATTGTCTAAGTCTCTACTTATGAGTCTCTCTGCATCCTGTTAAGAACAGGTTATAGAAAGCAAACAGAAGAAGAAAGCCCTACAAGTAAGAACAGTGACGCCCTAAATTCTCTTAAAATTTTATTATAATGTGGTAGTTGAAGGTGAAATAATACTTTCTTTTAAACTTCTTGTTTAAGTATGATTTCTCTTTACCTTTATGGTAAGTTATTTTGTGATTAACGTCAGTAATTATGAATAATTATTATAAATTATCAGGTTATTACCTGTATTTGAAGCTCAGCTGTTCTGGAAGAATAGAGTATGCTTAACTATTATCCACTTAGTGAGTTTTGTTTTGTTTTTTTTTTTAAATACCTCTTTCCTGCTTAGAGAACCTAAAAAGTGTCTTTTGGAGCTTTAATGATGACATGTATTAGCCTGCATTAGTATGGAAGAATGTCAGAGAGAATTTCATGCTGGAAGTTCTTTATGAGGTGTTCTTTAAATTGTTCTGAACATGTAGGATGCTTTCATTTCCATTATTGGAAAAGTATGCATGCAAAGGGTGATATTTATAATTTTTAATCTGTGATGATTTTCTATTAAGGAAGAAGGAAACTTGTTTTTACTAGTGTTAAGCGATGGATGTGCACAGATGTAGTAATAAATAGTTCACTCAGAGGAAGAACTTTTCAGTGGCAGTCTTTCTATTTTCAGATAGGCAGGATTTAATGAAATTTAAGAGTTTATAAAAATAAAATCAAATACTGTCTTGGCAGGTGACTGAGTGAGCCCTGTTCTAACTAAAAAGTCAATTACTAATGCTTTATTTATCCTACAAATACAAAGATTACATTTATTCACTGGATGTTTATGAAATTTAACTCACTACTGTATTGCATAAGGGTTAGCTGCATCATTTTGTTTCCTTTAAAGACACTTATTCCTTATAAAGCAATCTAGTTGTAGCACTGGATTCCTCTGACATAGAAGCATCTTCATGGTGTCCCACTCAGTGCCTACTGGCCAGATGGTGATACTTCTAGTTGATTCATTTCCTTTGCATATTCATTTTTAATTTACCAACATCTGGATGTATACCACACACTATTTCACAAAGGCTTATTCTGAATAATGCTACATGCTGGTGACCTTCAGTTACTGCCAGCCAGACCTGGATTAGCACCTGCTGATTTGGAGGCAAAAGGCTTTCTACCCTTATCTTAATCTTGCAGTGATCTTGTCCTTAAATTGCGGCCAAGGATTAATGGGCTTCGGCTGCTCTCTAAGCTTTTTTTAAAAAAATAGTTGAATTCATGAGTACAGGACTTGGTGCTAGCTGCTTTGTTGGGGTTTTTTTTGTACATCAAGACCAATCCAATGGTTTAATTTCAAACGTTGCTTAGTGGATAAAAAGTCTTATGCTAAGAGGAATGAAATCCGTACTGACATCTGCTAAATTGAGTTTAATAAAAGCTGCCTAAAATCTGTCACTTATCCAAGTCATTTCAAGGAAACTTAATGGATTTTGACATTTTGGGGATGGTAGAACTAATTTATTTCTTGTTTCTGTGATTCCGGTTTGTTAAATGAATGAACAGAATCAAAACAAGTACATTGGAAAGATTCCTAGTCTGTAAATCATTTGTATGTATTTCTTTAGGGTTTTCCAGGAGATATTGGTGTACCTGGATTAAATGGCCCTGAAGGTCCTAAGGTAAGACTATATGAAAACTTATTCATAATAACACTAAACAGTATAAATCTCTGAAGAAAAGCTCTTAGAGATGGACACAAGCATTGTGAGAAGATAATCTTAGTGTCAAAATACAGATACTTTGTCTTAGGTATTTATAGGAGGAAGTCAATCTAATATTTAATGCTGTCCATGCAGTTATGAGGGTAATTACTGTGTCAGATGGAAGCATGTAATAGAAAGTTAAGTGTAAGGAAATTTGGAGAAAATGCCATGTAGCAAGAAAGTAGCATATATTTCACCTATATTTAAATAAAACATATGCCAAATGCATGCAGATCTCTATAATCTCACCTGAGCAATACAGGTATTCTTTTAAAACAAATTTTGAAAAAAATAGTAGCTAACGATATGAAAAAAAAAAAAGGGTAAAAATTCACATGCCAGATTGAATAATAGATAAAATATAATAATAATGTATTAAAATTATCTACCAAAGGAGGGCTGTGCCAGATTAATTTAGCTTCTCTTCTTTAGTAGACTAATATTTTAGACCAAACTTAGGCAATGATTCTCATGTATAGAGTTTTCAATGAGTTTTGGATAAAAGTACGTATGGGAAATTTTTGTTTAAAAAACACTCAAATATGAGAAGAAACTTCTTTACGGTGAGGGTGACAGAGCACTGGAACAGGCTGCCCAGGGAGGTTGTGGAGTCCCCTTCTTTGGAGATTTTCAAGACCCGCCTGGATGCAGTCCTGAGTTACATGCTCTGACATGCTCTGGGCAATCCTGCTTTGTCAGGGGAGTTGGACTAGATGATCTTTATGGTCCCTTCCAACTCTAAAAATTCAGTGAAATTCAGTGAAAATGGAAAAGGTAGAGGCTAGTACAAAAAGTGCAGGTGGGTCAGAAATTAACCAAGAGAAAGATGATTGAATAATATCTAAAGATTGACTACTACTTGTTGAAAGGCAAGTACCAAATAAGTTCTTCACTCACCAGCCTTGGGAGTATTTTTACATTGTATTTTCACTGATAAATAGGCAGAAGTATGATGTACTGAAATACATATATGAAACAAAGTTGAGCATCTTTAGATATCTTAAAAACTGCCCTTTATACTAATTCATCCCACTTCTGTTACTTCAGACTGATGCATGCAAGGCCTAAAACAGTAGATCCTACTATAAACTTAGAGCTTTTCTCCTGGCAAGAAGGAAGGACACTGGCCAGATGTCTCTGAAACAAAAGCACAATAAGGCGGTTAGAAATTAAGTGAAATTCTAGAACTCATGAGGCAAGGCATCTCATTAATGCCACTGCACAAAGCACGAGAAGACTTTAAGTAGTACACGCAGTTCTGGCCATTTGTATTCCAGAATGACTCAATCAAGTGGGACTAGATACAGAAAAGGATACTTGAGTGACTGTATTCTGAGAGGCAGTTTATTTATCCCACCAAAATGAAGGGACTCTTTGAGCTTTGTAAGTAAACCAGAGGGGAGAAACGGGTGAGGCAAAAGAACTGTGCAAGACCAACAATATCATTGGTCTGAGGACAAAACATGCAAGTTGTCAATGAATAAACAGAGATGGAAATTACAAGATTTCCCATCAACAGAGCTGTGAAATTCTGTGGCAGACTACTCATATAGCCTTATTTGTACCTGGAAGATTGTAACAGTCACTCCATGCCAAAGCTAATCCTTCTTGAGAAGATCTCAAATAATCCAGTTGCCAAAGCCATAGCTAATTTTTTATGCATCTCATATCTTTCAACTGTGTCACAAATCTGGTTCCAAAATAGCTCAGGCATGAATTCACTAGGAAGGCTGAGATAAGTTGGGGGTAAGTTAAAATGCATTTCCAGAGACAGGTGTGGACTTTTTCTTTAGTTCTGATTTATTGCTTTGCTAATTTGCTTGTATATATAATGTTAGCAGCCTTATATGAATGAGTTCTATTTGACCATTGCAGTGGAAGTTGCCCCTGTGTTTCTGAATTACAAGAGCACTAAAAAAACCTTTTGATGCAAGGCTGTGTCTAGGATCTAGGGGAAATAGGAGAGAGAAATACAACAGCTCTTGAACTGTGGATCAGATTTAATCCTTCAAGATGATACATGAATGATGTAACTGAGATCTAATCCCTGCTGCCCAGTTCTTTCACTAAGTGAGATCATAATTCTATCCAAAGTGTTAAATTAGATGTTTTTGTTAGAATTGGGTTGATGTTTAATACGTACGTTACTGATCTATTGCCTTTTCACAGATTCCAGAAAAAAAAAAAAAGTACTAAAAGGTAGCCTACAAAGTTAGAGTCTGTGTTCCTTTGATACAGAGATTACATAGCTGAACAAGATTCAATGCTCTCCAGCACCTTTGGTCTTAGAGACAAAAGGCTTAGACAGCCTGCTCTAATCAGGGAGAATTCATGGCTTACATTTGAGAAGGAAGATTACCAAACTGGAAAAATTCTTACACTGCTCCTAGTACCAAGGGAGAAGGGTTTTAAAACACTGGAAATGCTTGGCTTTCAGGATTCCCAGCTGTCTTGTGTTGACTGCAGTTTTAAAAAATTCCCTCCAGCTTTTATTTTTAGAAAACTGTTCCCACTGTGCTGCTCTTTTCCTCATGTTTTTGTTTATGCTTCCTCAGAAGCAATACCCATTTTAAAAGCCAAGAAAGCAGGATAAGCTTTATTTTTTAGCAGTTGGCACGGAAGAAATTCAGCTTCTTGGTTGAATGTTTAAGGTCTGAGTGTGATCAGCCGTGTTTAAATACCAATTGAAGTTCTGGATTGTCAATTTTCCCTAAATTAGTGCAGTAATCAGTAAATCTGACCTCTCTAAAATAATGTTCAAAGGATTCATTACGTAATTTGGTCTATAGCACATTACTCGGCTTGGGAACAATATTTTAGAAGGTGTTTGATCTTGATCCACCACTTCATATTAAAAAAAAAAAAAAAGGCACACTTACATTTAAAAAAAGGAAATAAGAATGTTTTTAAGAAGTTCTGAAATAATACAGGAAACAAACTAAATTATTCTTGCAAGTATTTATGCTCTGCAACTGAAGAAAATCGAGAGGAAAAGATGGTCAGAATATGCTGACTGCAACTGTAGTTTTTAAGCAGTGTGTGTTGTACCATGGAAGTAGTTGAGAACTTACTTCCTCTACTCATTTATGTTTGTTTGGATAACACATTTAATAGAATTGGCTATTAGGAGTTTCATCACTTCTGGAAGGGATGGTCAACTGGGAAGTTATATATGTGAAATACAGGATACCCCCATTTGCTGACTCCCCCATTATTTTCCAGACACTTTGGCACATGTCTAATGACTACCCTCATTTTCTGTTTTTTGCCTGAAACCTCAAAGGGAGATGGAAATTTCATTTAGTCTTCATTTTACAGTCTGGGACTTTTTTCAGGATCCAGTTAAGTGCAGTGGAAGGGTGTGTACAGTAGCAGTATTGCTAACATTTCCACCATGCAATTACATTGGACTGAAACCGTATCTCCTAATGTGCTTTGCTATTAGAATAAAACAAAAGTTCTGTAAATGAAAAATATTTGTGACTAACTACACAAGAATATTACTTATCTAGTGGTACTAAAAGTCCTCCCATCACTTTTGTGGTGGTATCTTAAACATCAGTCCACCCCAGTATTCCCCAGCTTGATGGGCTCTTTGATGAAACTCCGTACCTTAAGGTGGCCTGTTCCATTTTCTGTTCTGTTTTACTTTGCGTGCTAAGTAAACTGTTACTGGACCAGTGCCTGTACCTTCTGTCTAGACTTCAGCTTCATTAGTAAGTAATTAATAAGGCTTACACTTGGAACTTTCCCACCATTGCTTTCTTTGGAGGCTAATCATATCTCTCCTAAAGGGCGGTTTCTCTGTTCTTGTTGCTTTATCTAATATTGTTAAGCTTAGCTTTCCTAGAACATTAATAATATGTTTACACAGATTTTTATTTTTTTTTTTGTCCTATGCCAGGTCAAGTGCTTTTCCCAATTACTACCATTGTAGTTGGGATGACCGAGATTTTTGACACATTGCTAGCTGTGAAGTCATTTTAGCAAAGTTTTTAAAATGTTGGTGTGAACAATCATGAAAACTCAGAGTTGGCAGAGTATAAGGTGCTTTATCTCTGGGAAGCTGATTGTAATCCTGACAGAAAAGTAAGGGCTGAAAATCACAAGTAGTTTTGGACAAGCTAGTAGTTTTAGTTAATTTCCATTGCAATGTCATCACGTTATGCTAAAGACTACCTAAAAGATCTGTAAGAGTAACATTGGTTCTGCTTTAATCTTAATATGATGGTGTGCTTTACGTCTTCAAAGAAGAGGAATTGTTCTTTTGTGAGCTCCATTATTTTCTTATTTCCTTTTCAAAAAACAAAAACCAAAAGAAAAACGCTTCAGAAAAATCTATGTAGTAGAAGTTTGTAAGATACTCAGTTTTCCAGCAGACATTAAAGTTCTGCTGCATCTTCTCCTGGCTTCCTAAGGGAAATCCTAACAGTAGTAAGAAATGAGGTCTGCTTCCTCAGTTTTGCGTTTCTGTCCTGGTTTGTAAGAGGAGAGAAACTAGACCAACCTGATTGTTAGCTGATATAAGTTCTCACTATGTGTGTTTGGATGTTTAGGGACTTCTGGGTGACCGAGGGCCTCCAGGGCCACAAGGCCCCAAAGGAGTTGAGGTAAGATGGAAAAATTATCCAATCAAGATTTTATGTTTAAAAGAAAAATTTCTGAGGGGTAAGATGGTTAGACAACAATGTTTAGGTGTTTATGGTGCTGTCATGCAAATTTTCAAGTTTCTTTTTAATGTTGGCAGGTGTTGCAAAGAGGTTTTAGCAGCCTTATGAGGCTGTGCATCCATTATGTGGTTTATTTTAGTTATTTCAGTGGAATCTCAGGTAATGTTTCCAGAGTCAGATGTGGTTCTTTTAGTTAAACTGGGGATATGGCAGGGGGGTGGGGTGGGTGGGGTGTGGGGTGATACGGAGATAGAAACCATCTATCAATTTAATGACAGTATCCTACATACACTTAAGTAAACAGACCTCTATTAACTGAAGGGGCAGGAAGGTGGCTTTTCATCTTATAAATTTATTGACTATTCTTAATTGATCATCATAAAAATAAAATCTTATGTCTCTTAGGCTAAAAGTAATTAACATTAGAAATAATTTAATCAGTGATTCTGGGGATAGACCTCTAGACATCTAAGTATCTTAATTATGGGCTTCTGTGACAGGTACTGAGTGAGTAAAAGCTAACAGTGGTAAAATTATCTGTTTAGTTAGAAGGCAGGAAGCTGCAGATAGGATTTCTTAATTTCTGTTTCCTATTGCTTGTAATTGAAAAGGTTGTGTAGCGCTTCCTCCCAAACCTGGAGAAAATCGTCCAGATTGAGGAGGATCAATGAACCATAAAATGATCACAGCATGACATCCCGGCACAGCATTGATACAAATACATGCTTTAATAAAAGTGTGTAATGAGTGAACCCTGAATAGTTAACACAGTGCGCTGTGCAGCACCGGCACAGTGTCTCATTTCTTCACTTACACACCTGACAATCCTGACCCCCAGCCTCCCTCCACCCTTGAGAAAAGACAAGGATAAACACTAGCAAGATGACTTAGCTAGCTTAGTGTCATAGCAACATGGAAGAGAAAAGAGGAATGTTCCTACTGCTTTTATAGTCACGAAGTGTCATAGGTTGCTAGAAGAGAGTAACTGCAGGTCAGAAAAAGAAGTTGACCCATCATTGCTAAGTCTCTTCATGCTCAAAATTGTGAAAATATTGCTATAACGGTAGGTATACCAACAGTTTCACAGCCCTTCTGGCTGCATCTAATGGCTACGTAGGGCATGGCTTTCTGGGTAATGAATTTTTCTGAAATCAGACTATTCGCTCTTATTGTGTGTCTATCGGACTCACACAAGCACATATGAAGCAAATTTAAGATGGTATAATAAATACAAAGTTATCTGCAGATTTTCTTTTTTAAAGTTAGACTTTTCATCAAGATTATTAAGTCCTGATTTCTTTTTAGGGAGAAGTAGGACCAGCCGGACCTATTGGAGGAGTCGGCCCAAGAGTAAGTATAAGTAATTTTGTTAGGGCAGACTATTTTTCAGCAGAAGTACTGCTTTAAAAGGTAAGTTTACTGTGAGAAGTGACTGTGTTAAAATGGCACCTCCTGAATAAATATGTCTCTTCCCTCAGCACATGCTCAAAGCAGAGCTGGGAGAAGAAATGGTTTTCCATACGAAGGATTTGAGAGGAAATCACAACCATGGTGCACAAAATATATCAAAATATTAAATTGGGGAAAAGCCACCATGAGACTTGGCTTACAGGGAGAAATATAAAGGACTGATGCTTTAAGAAATAATTTTCAAACTGATATGGTAGACGCTGAAAACAGTAAAGCTGGAATGTCACAATGCTGTTTGTGCTGACATGTCTTAAAAGATAAAAATTTAAAACTAACAACCAATTTTATTAGTTATAAAAATAAACTCTTGTCTAAGAGTATTTTAGTGGACTTGAAGCTTATTTTTAGAAAAATTCTCAGCTAAAAATTAATATTAAGCCTGCATTAGGGACTATGGGGGTGTTGCTAAGTTTATTGAATGCAATATGATCTGTCTTTACTTGATTTGCTTATGTGTGGTAATCACTGGCTTGGTCATTTTGGATGACTTCCCACTTCTTGCATGAACTTGGGAAAGTCCCATTGTTTCCTGGTTATAGAGTAGGTACATTCCTATGTCATTTTTCAAGTTCATTGGCTAGTCAAAGCTGGGAATTTGCTTTCTGTTAGAAATAATGTTAAAACACTGATTTGCCACATGGGTTAAAAAAAACCCAAACAAAAAAAAAAAGCCCAAAAAACCCCTCTTTTATTTTCAGCTGAGAAAACATGCAAAACATGGAACAGAATTTCAAAACACTGTGACTCAGTTCAATATTCAGTTTAATCTGCCTAAGCTTCTGCCAAGAGCCTCATGGAAATTTTTATTTTGGCTGCATCACACATTGAATCTCCTCCTTGGGCAGGGCTTCATGGCTGGACAGCATCTCCCATGTTGTGCTGTGGCAATCGGAAAAGAAGATGCTGCAGTGGGTGACTCATGGGCAATGAGACACCTACTTTCACGTTCTCTGCGTCACCGGGCATGCAGAGGCCACCATCAGCTGCTGTCAAAGTGACCCAAGAGGAAAAATTTCTCTGTAACCTAGCAAACTGAAATATTTTTAATCTATTTTGGGTCAGTTTGACCTGAATTATTTTGGTTTTGATTTCTCTCGATGGGAAATGTGCACACCATTGGCATGTCTTATGGCTCCTTGGTTTCTCTCTCTCACAAAAAACTGTTGAGAGAAGAATGTGTGGATCTGAGGTGGGCCCCACAGTTGCTGTCTCCAGAGATATTTTTTTTAGTAGCTTGCTGGCTAACATCCCCTTCTGAAATGATAGGTAGAGCAAGTGGGAATTTTGCTTGATGTGGAGCCCTTCCTGTTTTTTCCCCTCATCCCGGGGCCCATCTGCTCTTGCTTGGATTCTATGACTTCTGTTGGCTTCAGCTGTTTCACAGCTCCAGGCCAACTTGTTCGCACTGCTGCTCCGAACTCCGTTCCCATCTCTGCTTGTCCTTGCTTTTTCACCCCCGCTTGTAACATAGACTGATTATGTTGGAGAGGGAGAGTCCAGATCATGAAGTTCTTAAATCTGATCTACTTTAGCAGGACTGAGTAAGTAAGCTGCTGAATGCATCTGTCTTTCTAAATTACACTTGCTTGATTGCAATTTCACATGCATTTGATTTACATAGATTTTGTTTCCATTTTTCATGAAAGGAGTTTAAAAAAGTAAATGCTACATCTGAAAGCAAATGCTATCAAAACTGTGTTGTCACTGTACTAATTAAGTAGCCATGAGGGCAGGGGAGATCTCTGAGAGGGACATGAAGAAGTGGTCTGGCCATGCATGGCCCCGAGGCACCAGCAGCTGTCACTATGCCTTTGACTGATGTGTCTCTAACTTGTTTTTTGCAGCCTGGAGGGGTGGGGATTCTTCATTCTCCTTGGCAATCTGCTTCAGTCCTTCACCTGTTTTACAGACTGTTATTCTAGTGTCTAGCTGTTCTATCTTGAAAGTCTTGCCTGCATCTTTCTTGCTACAACCTTGCTTCCTGTCCTACAGACCTTATTTGTAAGCATGATAGGTTAGTCCTCTTTCCAGCCAGTTATCCTGTCTTTCTCAGGGTTTGTCTAAACTAGGTAAAGTATCCTTGCAGGTGATGTATTTTAAACTTTTGATTATTCTTATGAAACTGATCCTGTTTTCTCTTGAACAGTAATGGAACAGGTTTCTAGCGTTTCTGGAATTCCTTATCTCTTCTACTGTGTAGTTTTCAGGTCAAAGTGTTCATCCCCCAGTTCAGGTTCAGGCATGCGCCAAGCAGGCAGCCATTAATTTTCACCTCATTTTTCTTCTCCCCTCCTCCTTGCCCTTGTTTCTAACATTTGCTTTAAAAAAACATGCATGAAACCAAAATGCCTGGGACTCACCTGACCAACGCTGCCAGCAAAATAGAACATACTCTACTGGAGTAAGAGGTTAATATGAACCTGTGCTCTGGTTCTCAGGTCCCAGCTTGGAAAAGAATTCCCATATGTCTAAAACAACTGGAGCCAAAACTGAGGATACTTCCCCACTTACTCAAGATATATCTCAGGTTTCACAGAGCTCATTCTGCTTCAATTTAGGAAGAGGTTTTTGATCTGAATCCAATCATACAATTTGATTTTTCATTCATTCCTTTCCAAACATTCACACCCATTCTATTCCAAAGTCAAATATTTACATTCTCTTAAATTAATTCTTCTAAATCAAAAAATGCTGATTTTTTTTTTTTAGTATTGGTTTATTTGTCCTGTGAAAATACAGTAGATGCCACACTAAAGAAGTGACTGTGTTTATTCAGTTTCCTCCCTATTAACTCTCTTTCTCAAAGGCTATCCAAATATTAACACTGTAACTGTCAGTGTAGCTCAGCTCAGTCAGTGTAGGCATTGGTGCATATTATTTATTTTTTTTTTTGGTATTTTCATTGCTGGAGCAGAAAATGCCTTTAAAAGGGGGGAGATTGTTTTAAACCAGAGCGTAAAAAGGAATTGTTGTGAGTTGATTCCTTTCTGAGGTACATGTGTAAAACAAAAGCTGGTATTTATAGTCATAAAGGGACCGGTACCTCCTGAAGATGGAGGAAAGAGCTCTCAAAGCTGCCCCACTTCCCCAGCACGGTATTTTCTGAAGGTGGCATATGTCTTCCTGTGGGCTGAACGCATGTGAGGAGCTTGTGGAGGGATAGGAATAGAGTGATAGTGAGAAATATTTATATTAAAATATACACACCTGTATCTACCCATTGTGAGGTGAAAGGAAGCAGAGGTGGTTGCTGTTTCCTGAAAGGGAAGGGCAGAACTTTCAGCCAATATTTTAGGAAGCAGGCATTTCCTTTGGAATTACCCTGTCCTGGAGGAGTAATTTTCTCAGGGGTTTGCAAGGAGAAAAGCAGCCATCCATAATTTAAACTTCTGTCAGTGGCTTTTCCTCCATCTGTAATTTACAGTTGTGTTGCATTTCTGTTTAAAACCAAATCTGTATGTTTCAAATTGCTTTACCAGTTAAATCCACTTGTTCTGTTTTCTGATCAACTTGCATCTGTTGTGTTTCCTTTGCAGCTAGTACATAGCTGGGGTACTACAGCCAAGAAAACTTTACAATTTGTAACTCTAATACAGTTCTGATAGGACTAAAATTATCAAGGTAGTTAATAGTGGCCACTAGTTTTCTTTCAGTGAATTTCTTTTAAAACATTTTTATGTTACAGTCTTGCTCTCTGGGAAGACCTCAAGATTCTTTGCAGCAAAGTAGTTAAACAGCATGTAGTAATCTGCAGAAACCCATCACTTGTTCTTTGCTAAACCTTGTGGAAAGACATGACTTCCTTTATCTGGGTCTCTCAGAATGTCTTTTCATGGTCTTTTTTCCCTGCATTTCTGGCTGTGCCATGTTTTAATCCATTGGCAAAACAAAAATCTGTTCCTAAAGCAGTGATATTTGTTGGAACTTGTAGGGTAAAATGAAATCACTCAGGCAGGCAGAGAGAGAATGAGACAGATAAAAAGGGATTAATATGAGAAGTTGTGGAACCTACTAAAACAGTATAATTTTAAGACATATAGAGAATTTCTCAGACGCCCAGAAGCTAACACACATATTGTGCTCTGAAAGACAGGCACAGAGCAGCCAGAGCAAAAGAGCCAAGTGGAAAAATCCCATTTTTTTTGAAGAAGCCTTTTTGTTATCAGTTGTTTTAGTTGCTCTTGTCTCAGGACAGCCAATTCAGAAAGGAAAGCTCTCATTAGAGGCCTGTGATAGCAATTATTCTGTCTGCTGAAACTTACAATTTCCTTTTAGCAGAAATCTCACCTTTTTGATACTGAATCATTAAAATGTTGAATTAATTTCCTTTTTCCAGTTGTCAGGCTTCAGCGCTCTCATTAGCAACTTCCCCAAGAGCCACATCCAGACCATTGGACCTTTACTTTTGGTCTTTTGGGGAAAGTTTGCCTAGGCAGGGCTATTCTATTCAGATAACAAAATGGTTAGGCCATGTTTTATATTGTAGAGGAAATTAAGTATACCTGGAGGGAAAACAACCTCCTAAAAGTTGAGGCATAATTATGTTATAAACACCTAATTGAAAATTCAGGGGAAAAGCATTCTGGTTGGTATGCCTTTTTGGGTCTGTGTGAGTGACAACAAAGAGGGATGAATGTTATAAAATGCCACAAAGATCGCTTCGTGGCCTCCTGCTCTGATTGATGTTGCTTTATTTCTTCCAGGTAACAGTATGTTATTAACAGACTATCATAGCAACAATATCTGTCAGCAGCCAAAGGCTTAAAATAATCAATTCCATGAACAACGAGGAGAGGATATTTGAGCTGATTTTGTCTGGCTGAAGAAGTACAATTATGACACCAGTTCCTGAAGTCTAAACATCAAATTCTGTTAGTGTGAATCCCTGTTCTGCTGGAATTAGCCATGAGAGAACATGAACTTGCCTTTTCTTTGTCTCCTGAATATGTTTTTTAAAGTGAAATTGAAATATGTTTGATTCTTGCACTGTGACTATTTTCCCCGTGTTAACTGCTGTAAGAGTTAATACAGATTCTGTTTGCTGTGCCAGTATTTATTATAATGATCAACAGTGTATTTTCAGATGTAGATGTATAAATACACTTGGTTCAAATGTTGGTATTAAATTTTACTAAACGGTACATTTTTGAGTGCGTATATTTTGATAAATTCAGAAATTGGGGTGAAACTACCTTTTAAAAATAAAATATTTAGAATATTTTATTCTAATCATTATTTTAGGGAAAGCCAGGACAGAAAGGTTATGTAGGTGATCCTGGAGCAGAAGGTCTAAAGGTAAGTGATTGTTTTATGTATGAAAAAAAAAAGTGATTGAAGTATCAATTGTGTACAATTATACACTGCTATGTACAGTGGGCATGTCAGTGAAAGGATATGACTATGCAAGCTTCCATATAATATAAATGGATATCATACTGGCGATTCTGATTTCTTGCAAGATCCCATTTTGGAAAACAAGGAAATTATGCAGCTGTAGGAGACAGGGATGTGTGAGCAAAGACACCACCTGCTAAAATGAGATCTATCTGTCTGAGGATGTGAGAGTGTCTGGGCCTGGGGGTAACAAAGGACCCAGGGCAGTTCCTGCACTAGTAGGATTTCAGGGATGTGAGGGGGGTGAGATGAAGTACTGCAGTTTGAGAGGAGCTTGTGGCAGCAAAATTTCTCAGTGTTGAATTGCAATCTGAGTAAAAAGTACCCAAATCACTGTTCATCAGGGCACTGAGATTATAATCATAGCCAGATAATTAATAGTGCATATACATCCAGCTTCCACTTGTAAAATAAATAGCAAAGTATTCCAGAGTTACTTAATGTGACTTGCAGTGCTATTAAGGAGAACAGAATTAATTAATCCTATACTTAATGCTAACTTTTGGGGAGAGAGGGAGAAGTTTGTTAAAATGTCATTCAAATGTCAATTTTCCTAATATTTTATGGTAAAATAGTGTGCACAACATTTACTTCTGAAGCAGTTGTGAAATAATGAAGGTAATTTTCTGAAAGGGAGATTTAAATAAAAACTAAATCATTCATTTATAGTGTTTGCTGACTTAATATATTTAGTGAGTCATTACTACATAGTTTTCATTTTTGGGGCAAGTCCTAAATACATTAGGACATCTTTTTACAAAATTGAAATTTGCCACTGACAAAATTAAATTTTTGCTGGTTGCTTAATTTTAGCTTTTAAAGTTTTAATTGGCAGATGTAATTTAGAAAACAAAGAGGCTCCTAGGAAAACAGAGGACTTCAGAAAAGTAATTTCTTTCATATGTGTATATTAATGAACTACATCATCTGTTTTCTACATTTAACAGGGAGAACAAGGAGACCAAGGAAACCTTGGAAAAACTGGTGAAGCAGTAAGCTTGAATTCTCTTTCTGGTTTTATTTTTAATTCTATATTTATTTGAGAGTGAATGAGTAATTTGTTGCAGAAACTTTCTGATGAAGTTTGCCTTTCTTTGAAGCTGTAGCGTGTTGGCTATACCTTTGTGGTCTTTCAGAATCATACTATTTAAAGAAATTCCCCATTTTAAGTATTTTCCAGAGTTAATTCTGCTTTTTTCTAATAGATTGAGTGAACATTACAGGTAGTTGTAGAGATCTTCCAAAGCACGTTTGAGTAAGTGAACAAGTGATCCTTTTCCAGTTAAATCATTTGACAGGCTACGTTTAGCCTGAGATGTATTTTGCAGACTTGGTCTGTCTACCCTCTATAAAATCACAGAGCTCAAGGTGACCTTGAGGTGACACGTAGTCCATCCTCTGCTGCCTAGGCAGGATCAGTTATCTCCTGACAAATATTTGGCTAACCAGTAATTTAAAAGCTCCAAGAATGAAGGCTCCATGACCTGCAGGCAGTCCACGGCTTCTCTACCTTTATTTTTAAAAAGTTCTTCTAGTTGTGTAACCTGACTCTCTTCTGCTGGAAACAGTGTTTTACAGAGTAACAACCATCATCTGTGTCTCCTTAATTCTTTCTTTTCAGGCTAAACAGTCCCAATTTACTTAGTCTTTCACGTTTTCTAGATAATTTAAGTCACATTCTTACTCTCCTATAGGCTGTTTCTAATTCATCTAAACATCTATGACTGCAGTTTACTGCTCAAACTGTTCAAACCACTGAGAAAAAGGAAAAATTGCTTCTTACAAGCCATATTCTTACATACGTGTGCCCATTTTTGCAATAAGCGTGTTGTTATTCAGTTTGTGATCCACAGTCACCAATACTTTTTAAAGTCATTCTCTTTTCCAGTTCTTCCATTGTGGGTGCTTTTTATGTTGATAATTATCACTTAAATGCACTGCCTTGCAATTCTCTCTGCTTAATTTAATCCCCTGCCCTTTTGTATTTTTAACTTTTGACTGGGAATTATGAGCAGGTGTGAGCTTGTTGACCCATGCTTGAGTTACCCAGATGTTGCATAGAACACGAATAAATTCGTTTTGTTTCTTGAGTTAATGTGTGCTGAGGAGAGATACCATAGACTGGTTAGGGCTCAGTGCTGTACTACTCCCATAAACCCTGTTCAACAGTAGCCAGAGTGGGCTCCCCATTTTCTGCAAAATACCAAGTAGACATACCCCAGGCAGCTATTCAAATGGTTGGCTACTGCTGAAGTTTTCTGATCTCCTTGTAAGTCAAATCCAGCTTCTCTGTGCACTCTGAAGACTCTCTGCTTCAGGGAAGGGGATTGAGAAGCTGGACTGTCAATCAATTAAAAGTATCTGCTTAGACAGGAACTGATAATGCCATATAATGCCGTAAGGTCCACTTAAAACTCAGCCAGCATATCTCTAAATGTAGCGGGTATACTTAGCAGCAGCTTGATCTGTAGCTTTGTTCAGCAGTTTATACATAGCAAAACCTTCATTTTTTAAGGTTGTAATCAGAGCTGTAAAGCAATAGTTTCCTTTCCTTATAAGACCATTTGGAAAAACTGGGGGTTTTCCTATTGCTGAATGATTAGGGCAAATGTGGATGAGTACTGGAGAATGAGGATGTCACAGTAGAGGAGAATGGGTGGGACATCATAACACTACATTGCTTTTATGGAGGGATGCAGAAATGACTGTGTACTGGGACGCAGCAATATAATCTTCTGTCCATCTGTCTATACCACCAGTATTTCTCTGCCAACATTGCACTTTTCTTTTTTTCTCCAACAGTGAGCAAAATGAAGCTTTTATTACATATGAATTCTTTTTTTCAGCCTATAGCATGTTAGGGAAAATTGATAGCATTTACTCTGTTGTGCAGTGCCACATGCACCGAAATCCTCAATGAAAGACAAAGCTAAACTCAATCTTAAGTCACTACATTAATAATAGTACATAAAGCATTCACAGAAGCTAGGTACTTAGGTTTCTGGATTTGTCATGGGCTTTGTTTTGCTCCTCCGTGAACTTGAATTCAGTGCACACATTTTCCACAACTCAGATATTTTGTATGAACATAATATCATTCACTGCTAAATGAGCTGCATTCTAATACAAATGTAACATTCACTAGCTCAAATATATAATCAATGATTATATGTTGCAGTGACGATTAATAAAATAATTATACTAACTACCTAACTGTAGTCAGGAACAGTCTGCAATAATAATATAACAAACATATTCTTTATGCCAAAAGATAATATGTTGCAGCCCTGTTACAGTGTTATATAGAAAGATAATTATGGCCTGTCACTAATTACCGCTTCCCGCATTTGCTGTTTGGAGAATTTTCACAGGATACAGATTGACATGAGATACCTGGAAACTGAAGTGGTTTAGAAGTTATTGATACTCTTTATTTTTACTTGCAGATTATAGAATGTTTTCTGCTTCATGTACATGCATTTTAATCAAATGAGCTTCATAGGCCCTTGATCGTATTATATTACCTTTGCACTATCTGCCAGCAGAGAACTAACGCCCACTACATGATCTTTAGGGGGATAATATTTATTATCTTGTGGTTAAGGCCAATGCTAAAACACCAAGAGCAGGAAACAGCCTTTCAAACACACTCAGCAGAACTCACAGGAAGACCTTTCAAAATCCCTTCCCTTCACTTTATTCATCACTGTAATCTGTAACAGTTAAGCTTTTTCTAAGTAAATTGAAAAGTACTAGAAGAAAAAGGCTGTTTTTTCTCATATGTGGAAAATGGTTTTCCAGATGTGAGTCCTGATGCAAAATACTCACTTCTGTACACTTTGGATGCCGTTTTTACTTCCAGCTTCTCACCAGCCTCTGTTTGTAACAAGTAATTTTTCTTTTCCTTGGTGTGCAGAGAGAATACAAACTTCGAAATTCACAGATAAATCCACTCCTTTCTATTCAGTATTGGCTCTGGTGGCACACACAATGACTCCAGGATATGTCTGGAATTGAACATGCCACATACACACACACAAAAAAGAAAGTTTGAAAGACAAAAGTACAAGAGCAAAGTACAAATACTACTTGCTGCTGTGACAGATTTTGAAATGGAGCCCAAAAGAAGGTATGGAGTAAGGCATCTGTCCTTTGATGCCTTGTGAAGTTTGTGTTACCGCATGCTTGGTGACACCAAATACAAAGAGGATTTGTACAAGCAAGTAGCACCAAAAAATGTGCAATTACTGTACAATTTATTTAATAGTAAAGGCAAAGTGAAAAAGAAGTTAATAAAATGTTGATAGGACATCCAATGTCTGATAAAATTCTGTGCGTATGGTTTCTTCTTTCTGCGCCACCCATTCTTCCCCATCTCCTTTTGGCTTATCTGTTGTTTGTTGTTTATTCATGATCTTTATTGGCTGAGTTTTTCAAATTACAGAATATGATGCATACTTTGAAGTCCATGGTTGAAATATATGATACTGTTTTTCTGGCAATGGGGAATCCATCACAGTATTCCAGTTCTCCAAAATAAAACTAGTGCACTTCCTGAAAAAAACTGTCAAAAAGAAGCAATTTTGCAATAATAAATCCTGTAAATGATGAATTCATAGCAAATTATTACATGAAACACGTGCATATCTGCTGTTGATACCAAAGTGTTGCTGTTCTTCTTCGGTTTCTTTCCATTTTCTTACTTTTCCCTGGTATCATCCATCTTCTGTCTTTGATTAATACATCTGTCACTGCTGCCTGAGGTGCCAAAGTAGTTATTGCTTTTCTGTAGCAGCTTTTCCAGGTCAAGTACTGCTTAATATCTGCTTAGAAAAATACAGATGGCAACTGTGCCAAAGCAAGGAAGTTTCAACTTAATGCTTGGACCATATGCTTGCTTATTCAGTCTAGTAAGATGGGATATGTGCCGAAATACAGTTTTGTCAATAGGCTAGAAGCCATATTGTCCAGCATTTCTTAGGTCACATTAAGCTGCTGACTTTGCAGAGTGCATTTCTTCTGTTGGAGTATTTTTGGATGCTTGGCCAGTGTGGAAACTGAGTAGACTAAATTTACAAATGTTCACACTGCTCATAAGGTTAAAATGACACAGACTTTAATACTAGATCAGAAATGTGCTGAAGATCGAACTTCAGTCACTATTCCTTAACCAGGTCCTACAATAAAAACCTGTTTCTCAGCATTTACCCTGTTTAAAGGGGAATGTGGGCAGGTTCAGGTGGTGCTGCTCGGCTAAGCAGAGCCCAAAGCTGCAGTAGGATTCCACGGCTGTCTTTTGCTGCAAGATACTCGGTTAACTGCAGGACCATCAGGTCCAATTGAAGAGGGATTGGTTAAGATGGTGAGAAGTAAGGGACAGCAGGCAGAGAAAATTTACACTGCTGATGAGACAAAATCTTTTGGAAGTCATGCCAAAGGAAACAACCACTTCAGCTACTGAGAAAACTGCCGTTACGTTTGGGGGAGGAAAATCTCACTTTGCTGACATGTGCAACTAGATTTTGTGTGCTTAGATCAGATGCTATCCAGTGATGGATAGCAAATATCTGAAACCAGCTTCAAGCATCTCATAGAAGTGACCTGTCTGTGTTAAAATGTCAGGATAATTTAAGAAAATGATTCATTGCTCAACTTTTATGGCACAAAATTGAACTCATCTGAACTTAAAACAATTCCTTGTCAGGATTGTGTTACTGTTTGGTAATGCTGGTGTTTATCCAGACTGGGCCACGCGGAATAACTAAGTGCAAGTTAATTCCGGTTTCTCCCTGCCAGCTCCATTACAGCCCTTGTAATTCAGCCCTTGGCCCATACACTTCTGAATTAGAAATCACTGACATTTATACACATATTGAGACAGAGAGTACAAGGGTAGAACTGTCAGCTGCAGCATCTACAGCTGGTATCAAAAGGACAAACTAAAATAAGCAGAGTTCATGAACACAAATCCTGAAAAAATAATCTTCAAAGACCTGGAAAAGTTACATGTCAGCAAGTTTTCCAGTTGCAAATAGTTTTTGAAACAGCAGAAGGGAAACAAAGCTTCCCACCTCCCAAAAAAAAAGCTAAAAAGAATTGAAGTTACAGTCCAGCAAAAAAAAATAGAAGTGATATTCAGGCTGTCAACAGCAGCTCCAAAGCAGGCTGAAAATGGTCAGCCTGTGAGAGTATGTGGGAAGGCAAGAACATATTACAATCAGGCCATGTGCCTGGGACTGGAATTGCTTTTGAGAAGAATTCCCATAAAGTAATTACCACATCTCCTGCAGAGGTAAAAATTAGGTGGATTAGGCACCAGGGATGCTTAATTCATGGAGAATGGAAACTGCAATTCCTTTTGCTTGAAGAAAAGATTAAATGGACTTTAATTGATGTTTTCAGGATGCTCAATAGAAGGAGTTCTTTGAACTATCATGAAAAGTCTGGGCTTTGGGGATATGCAAATGAGAATTGTAAGCCATAGGCCAAAAGAAAGGTCAGCTGAGGAAAAACTTTTTTTTTTTTTTTTTTTTTTCAAAGACTGGTGAATGCATTGGGTATTGCCAAAAGCTTCAGAAGAGGGAACTAGTTCAGCTGCTTTCAAAAACCTATTGGACACAGATTAATGTAAGTTCTGTGAAGACCTTATAGTGAATGGTGATAATGATACTTCTGTGTCTATGCTGTGCTTCTTTTTATCCTAGGTGAACTGATATACTATCATTGCTGTTAGGTCTTTCTCTCAAGAAGAGTGGGGAAACAGGTTATAATATCTGGAGGTTAGCTTTTTCAAGCTGTTGCTCATTTTTCTTGAGGAGTTTTTGCTATTAGTGCTCTTCATCAGTTAGTTTCAGCTGCCGTGCTACCCCACAGAATACCCACAGCCCCACACCCTTTATGGTTTTTCAAGTTAGAACTTTCACCTTAAATAAGTCAACACTCCCTATACCATTGAGTACAGTCAAAGAGAATAATAATCTGCTCTGTGTGAGATTTGTTACCCTAGAAAAAAATCCACTTATTTAAGTGCATAAATATAAATAACTTTTATTCCAATTCAGTCTAGCCAAGATAGGACTCTCCAGAGTAGTATCTACCTTCAGAAGAATTTTTATTTTTTCCTCTTGCACAGATTACAAAAAGTTACCGGTGTGAACTTGACAACCCAAACCAAGAGCTTTTATAAATGTCATTATTCTGATTGTCACTTGAAAAATGAAAATACTTCCGATTTAGATGGGGTTTGTGTCACCCAATTCACTTCATGTCATCTCCAAGCTGCTTATGGCAAGTAGACTGTGCAAAATGCAGTAGCTTTCCCAGCACGTGAACCGTGTCCTGACTGCCACTATAATGCTGACCTCAAGCTGCATTTTTCTCACGGTCATTTAAAAAATTCATGTACAAATGGAACCCTTGCAGATCTAGTAGAACATCAGAAAAGTGTACCAGTCCACTCTTTCCCTGGCCAAGAGAGAGTTTTAATCTTTCCAGGGCATCAGATGCTACCTGTGTGGTAGTTATTTTGCTTGTGTGTTGTTGTTTTCCCACTACCCAATCTATAGCTTTATATCCATACTTATTTGCATGCCCACGTGATTTTGCAGCACTAAAATATGAGAAAATGTTTAAGGCTATTTTAGCAATAATCAAGGCTAAGCTGTTCTGGCATGCATTAAACTTATTCAGTAATAGCGTAGGTACCAGCACACATCCAGTCTTTTCATTGTTTGTCCCTTTTACTGTCTGTCTGAATTTAACTGATGTATTTCATGTACTCTGGTGGTTTTGGGAAGAAAGATGTAGAGAAATAGTATCTGCACATGGCATCTGCAGTTTAGCTTCCAAGGTTTTGTCAGTGGGCACATCCTTCTGGTGCTTTGTAAGCTAGCCTCCTTTAAATGCAAGTGTTTCTCTGAAATACCCTACTTTACACTGGTCTTACTGCAAGCAAAATTTAACCTGTTTATTTCTTTCCTAAAACTGCTGTAAAGTAGCAATGGTTCCAGTGCATTTTGCCTTTCAAATATTCAGGTAGTTGAAGTTTTGAGTTCATTCAAAAATTGGGTGAAACATCAGCTGTGAGGTACAAATATGGTGCATCTCTGCTTTTATTCATCTCTTCCACTGGCAGTAAAAAAGCATAGATTTTCACTCAGAAAATTTCTGGTTGATTACCAAGTAACTTTCTCAACAGACAGAAAATGCTAGTGATACAGAATGGCCAGATCTTAGTGTCAAAAAAGAAGAAAATAGGATCTGTCTTTCAAATATACTTCCCAACATAATGCTGGATAAAGCAGCTACAGATCTTATGGTCGCTTCATAACATTTTTAGTTCTGTGGTTATGAGGTAGGAAATAGTTTCTAAACTTTAGAGGTGGAACCACCAGCTTGAATAATAAAAAAGGACCACACAACCAAAAGCCAGTGTCGCTATGTGGCATATACATGCAGCAGTTTGTGTAGCTGTCAGCCAAGAGCTCTTCAGATGACAAGGTCTAACGTGGGGCCATTTTCTAGTCTACTCTTGGATTTTGATAATTCAAACTAAAGTGCTATTAGAAGGCAAATGTAGAATTAGTCACTAAGGGATTCAAAAGTAATTCAGCAGTTGAACTGGCAATAAGTTGTAAGTAAACTGGCATCCGTTTACTTTATATTCTTTATTTGGTCTTTCAGATAACCCAAATTGCTAAAGTTTCTCCTTTTTATGAGAAGATATATCCTCCAAAATTGATCCTGTTCTATTCTGTTCCCCGAAGATGAAAATCCTTTTTAAACACCTCGAGAATTAAAAAAACAAATTTGAAAGGGTGGGTGATAAAAGCCAAAACTTTGTTTTTCCAAGATGCAGTTCAATTTGTACCCAGGTCTTGCATGGCGTTAAAATACAGACTCTTTGAAACTAGAGTGTAATTTGGTGACATTTTCAGAACTGTTCTCCCAGTTTTTATGTTGGTTAGTTTTATTCAGCTTTCCCAGTGGTCTTGAGACAGGGCTTTCTTTAAAACTTCAGGTTACTTTTACCTCTAAGTGTAGGATATTAACAGCTGCTTCATTCAGTTCATATCTGATACTGGTACCATAGTAAGCAAATGTTCTACACAAAGGCTCTATTGAAAGTCTTCGGTTTCAAAAGCCTGTCTGTGGTTCAGCAATATACTGTTTTTGATCAGATCAAAAGTAGTCATGTGAAAAGCACTGATCTGATACAAATTCACCCAGAAATTGATGACTAGCAAGGTTTGTTTTTCAGAGCAGGTATCAACTGTCCATGACATCTCTTTCTCATAGATGAGTTACCTTTTGTTCTACTGCAGGTGCTATGAAGCCCAAGTAGCAGCCAGTGTAAACCCTGCGTCATGCTTTCTTCCTAATTTTTGTCCAGGCCTGATCGGGGTCACATTTGTTAGAAGCATGCATGAACATACCCATCATGCTTATGATACCAGGGTCCAGATGGACTGATTTTAAAAATAATTGTTTGGTAGCGTTATGTCTGGCTAGCAAAACAGAACTTAGGTTATTATTTATTTCTTAGAACTTAATTTTTATAATATTAGGAGTTTTAGAAGTATTTTTCTATCTATGAGCTGGGTATGAAATAGTAGAAGCTGTTTGTTACAGCATCCACTTTTCTTCCTCCTCCTGTCTGTCACCTTTGATTGTCTTTTTAACAGATAGCTGGCTTGAATCTTCAAGGATCCTTAAGTAGATTTTCATTTCTTAAAATCAAACCTAAATGCTGCCTCATTGGGGGTTTTTTGAGTATTGTGCTAAAATGTATAAAGTCCTTCATGAAGTATGAAGCTGATGGGCTCTTGAAGAAATGTTTAAGTGGGACTCCTAATGAGCAGGCAGAGATTATGATATTGCTGACTGCTGGATCTGGAGTGAAGTGATTCAGCACAGATTCAGGACAAATTTTGATGAAAATTAATTGGAAATACCCAAAAAAGTTCATAGAAAAATGTTAATGTGGCAAGATAATATTTTAAATTTACTTATCTCATTAAAAGAATGTTGAATAAAAATGTTTAAAAATACTGAACTCCAAATGAAATAACATTGGATTGGAAAATTGTCAGTTATCACAGAACAACATGTTAGTGTCAAAGCTTACAGGTAACTGCTTCCACAGGAATGTTTGGAAATAGCTGAATATTAATTTCTCACTACTAAGCTTTTCAATGGATTACTCTATACTTGGGTTTGCATTAAGTGTACAATGTGTTTTCAATTATTCAGCTACAGTCCAGTTTCTAACACAGAGTATATGCCCTGGCAAGATGTTTTTGTCTTTCTCAGGCATGAGTTAGTTGTGGGATCTGGTCTCTGGTTCATTTTCCACAAAAATGCTTTCGTCGAGAAGGTTTCTAAAATGCTGTTATTGTCACTGGAGATTTTTACACAAATCCTTGTAAATGAAAGTTTATGACTATATTTTTAATAAGGTTTAAAACCATGATGATTTTTGTAAACATTTCAGGGTTTTTTTGCTCTACTTTTCTGTTGCCTAATACATTCAATTTGATTTTTGGAATCTACCACTGCTCCCCAGAGGACTGAAGGAATGCTGGAAGACACTGTCTCAACAAACCTGCTTTGGACTGTATTCATCCTCTTACGTAAGGAGGAGAGAGAGTTGAAACCTCAATCCAGTCTTAGTGGCTGGTCTCTATAATAATCCATCCAAATCTGGGATTTAATGGGCCACGTGATCTTTAAGAAAGTCAATAGGGAAAACAGCACTTTATGGCTAATGTGTTGATGGAACAGGATGTTTTGCTCTCTGATTGCACTTTCTCTTCACTGTATGCTATTAATTGTTTTAAGGACCAAAATTATATTCCTAAGTAAGCTTTTTTCCCCCTCTCTTGCCTCTGCACGTACCTGCCCGAGCTTTATCTCAGTCTCAGGCTCTTGCCCTCCATTTTGGATGGAGGAGCGGAAGAGGTTTTAATCCTGAACTGTCATGAACTTCTTTCCTGTTCATTCTTCTTGAAGTCTCTATTGCCTTTACTGTTCACTGGCTTCAATTCTTCTTGTCATCTTGACTAATTTTTTGCTTTCCATATATATCCTTTTCCACTCATGCAGAGGTTTTTTTCCCATCTTTTGTATCAACAAAAATCCACTTTCTTCTTTTAGTACTTTTACTGTAAATTTTCTTTATTTAACTAATTTCTTCTGAGGAACAGCCAGTGTCTAGGAAACTTGCTGCTTAATAGCCAAGTTTTGTCCTCACTCTGGAAGGTGTTGTAGCCTAGACCTAATGTGCTGGATAATACAACAGCACATTCACAGTCACTGCTTCTAGTCATTCCTTCTCTTTCAGACCAGAGCAACTTAGTCAGAAAGACAATACTTTTGAATTGAAAAGGAGGCTTGATCAGGGGCTGTATAGCAAATGGTCCACTGCTGGGGTAAGACACAGCTACCCATCTTTCTAATCAGCATCTTCAGACCTGTAAACAGTGTGGCATTGGCTGGGAGATCAGGAGTGTCTCTGTAGAAGCAGAATAGGTCTGGGCTACATCTTGGCTCTGATTATGTCTTCTGACCTTTCTGGAATAAGAGAATCAAAGTGACTAGTCTTTAGCCTTTTGGAACTGTACCTCCACACCCCTTATCTTGATGAGCAAGAGCACAGCTTTGAAAGAAAGCTTTGTCTCACAGCTTTCTGCCTGGTGCCAAGGCCCACTGTCAGCCATGACTGGTAGCAGTGGTAGCTCTCAGAGTTGTCACGAAAGTCCCTCATTCCTGCCAGTGACGTCTGGGCATTGCCTTAGTGCCAGTATCATAAGGATGAATCTTTGGCTGCTGCCAAGAGGCGTCTTGGTTCTGACATATAATACACAAGTTCCCACACATAATGCATCAGTCCAGCAGCCGTAGAGATGCCTGTTTATCTCTTTAGCCCCTTCCAGAAAATAGTTTGTGCCAGTATTGTCAGCCTCAAAGGCAGCTCTATCAATGGCTTATTGCAATATATTTGAACTATGAGATTTCTGGAGGAGCTAACAGTCCAAGAAAATAAGAAACCATCATAAAACCTTAGTTACTTTGCGTCTGTTATGTTAAGGTGCTTGAGGCTGAACTCTGTTGAAATTACGCTAGTAAAAGCTAAAAAAATGTGGGTTTTTTTCAAAGGCAAAGATCTCAAACTGCAATGTTGTCTTTCTGCTATGACTTTATTTCTATGGAATAAACTACTACTAGGCTCTTGAACGGAATATGAGCTGACGATGAGCTCTGAAGTAACACTTTTTTTAGAAAAAACTCACTTATGTGCAGTGTAGTGCTACTTAAGCTAGTATGTTCCTATGCGTGTAGAGATAGTAATGCCAATGTGTGAATTGCCATTTTATTTGCATTTTTTAAAGTGCAAATAATTTTTGCTTTTTAAAGTGCTACAACGATGGTACAGTTGTGTATTATGTCACTACTAGGAGCTTCCTCCTTTCTGCCATCTTTCATGAGCAGTAATGCGATGTTCTCTGGGCGCCTATTGCTTTTTCTTCCAGCTCACTGTTGCATACTTTTCTCAACTGGAGCCTTGCACTATAATTATTTTTTTTTCTTTTTGTTTGGCAATAAAGGGTGTATTGCAAGAACTTGGAAATAAGCTTTTTTAAAGTACTTCCTCTCCTGTTTCCTATTCCATATGGTGGTACTTGTTCTATCCAGTGGAAATTTGTGGGAGAGCCTCAGGAGGGAGTTACTTCGTTTTTAAAAGGACTTAAAGGCTCTGATCCCCTGACTTCAAAGGCATTTGGGGCTACAGTGCTTAAAGGGAAAATTCTGACAACACCTGATTCAATATCGGTTTTGTTTTGACTGGCTTTTACTTTGTTCCACTGAATTTATTCCCTTGAAATTTGTGGTCAGTTTGAAGCGCTAGCAGAGCAATTATCACCTTTACTTGTATGTTTGTAAAGCTTCTAGCACTGCAAGACTGAGCTCACTGGCAGACCTTAGGTGGTAGCACAGTATGATGATTAAATTAGTGTAATTTTTTTTCAAGCAGTAGCCATTTACTGTTGGTGTGTCTAGATGCAGTGATCCTCCTGCATGGATTGTAAGCCAGGATTGTAACCAGTCTTCACTTCCCCACAGGAGCATTTAGACAAATAGACCACTGGTTCTCTGGGATGAAGAAATGTGCCGTGCTCTGCTGCTGGGTTGCTGGGGAGCTGCCAACCAGGAACTAGTGTAGATATCATGCTAATAAAAGTCTGCTTACTTTTTGTATAGGGATCAGCTGGTTTACCTGGAGAAACTGGGCCATCTGGAATCCTTGGTGAAAAGGTACAACAACGTATCTGACTACTCAGCAGCAAAAATCAGCTTTGAAAACCATTGGGGTGGTAAAATTTTGGTGAGAGATCATTTACTGACCACTGACAAAGCTAATGTTCCTGTAGCTATTTCAGGGCACAGGGATGTAGTTAATGGTAATCAAAATGCTGTTATTTGAGGTATGCATCCTGTATCCTTGATTTTACTTGGCAATTAATTTAGACCTGATAGATTTAATACCTTGTTCACTTTATTATCCACTGCTATAGATTCACAGAAACTGGCACAAATTATACTTGTTTTATACAGTAGTAACTGTTTTTTCACTGCTACATAATGAAAACAAGAGTAGAAAGATAGAATTTGGCTGTACGCATTAACTGAGTAAAGAAGACAACATCATTAGTTTTGTCTCCTGTGCAGTAACAGTTGTGTTTATGAAAGCAAAGTTTTGCAGACTTAATGTGACTAGAGCAGAGTAAATAGCTTAAGCATATTTGACACAGTTTTATTTAGGTGAAGTATTTTAAAAGTGAAAAACAGGAAACTATTACTGGACTGCACGTCAACTTCAATTATAATAAAAACATAATTGTTTGTCAGAATGATCCAGCAGCACTTGTATTTTTTCCTGCAGGGCTGAATTATTTCACCTAGACTGGTGGCTGCTATTTAGATATTTTGTTGAGAAAGTCTTAATAACTTATTAGAACTTCCATGAAAATCTAATTATAATTTATATAATCTATGAAAGGAAATACATGAGTGGAAAGCACTGCTTGTTAGAACTAAAATTTAGACGTCTCATGTGTTTTTAATCATAATATCATCTTTGAATTCAGTGTCAAAGGATTGTTGTTCTTTATAATTACACTTGGCCCAACAGATTACCTTGGGTTACTGCTGCTAGTTTAGCTAGGAAGGAAAAGGCAGTAGAAGACTAATTAATGTATCATCAGCAAATGGAAGCAAGTTTCTTAATGGTGCAATAATTGTCGTTATTGCTATGCTGTTTCTCTAGAATTTTTTGTCTTCCTTTTTTATGAATTAAATAGTAGAATGTAAACATGCCATGTGGATTTAAATGACATTCTTCCAGCATAATTTTTTTAACGAAATGTATCTTTATGGCATATAAAATATAGTGTTATCACTATGTCTTGTGTACTATCTGTAGTAGAAATGTAATCTTTGTATGGCGGTAGTCTACAGCCAAGCCTGATGTTTGGGCTGGATGTTATATGAATAAAAGTTGAAAAAGTATGCAAAGAGACCCTTCCTACTTCCCCTACTCAGTTGCTTCTGCAGCTGCTGAAGGACTGGCCTTGCTTCTAGCTCTGTGCTTTCCTAACACATACTGAAAAAATGAGGGAGAAAGGAACAAAATTTTCTTTTTTTGCTTGTTTGCTGTGGTGAATTTTATGGATTAAAGAACATAACGATAAATTTGATGCACCCAACAGAGAGAAAAGGGATATCCTAGCTGCAGTTCACAGAGACTGATGTAGTACCATCCCTTCTGCAGTCTTCTAGGAAAAGGGGATCAGAGAAACTCAGTTTTATCATCTTCTCAAAATATGGATGGGCTTGTAGGAGGAAGGAGTGCAGAAATTCAACAAAAGTGAAAAAAGGTCTCTGTGATGTTTCTGAAGCATGGTCCCTGAACCAATGGTGTTGTGCACTGCAAACAGTTATTCCCTTTAGCAACCAAACCTTTTAGACTATGGGCTACAGCCCTCATGAAAGACCTCTTGGATTGCTGTGGTATTGTTATTGCAGGTTAGCCTTGTTTGCCAGATATGCCTTGCCCAGTGGACATGGAACGAGTCAGGGAAAGAGCACTCACTGTTATTTTCTTTTTAATTTTTTGTTAAAGGGAGAGCGAGGCAGTCCAGGACCAGTAGGTCCCCCTGGAGAGAAAGGTGTCATGGTAAGTCACAAATAATGTACAATCCATAATTATGTTACTTACAAAGACACTTTAATTTCCAAAACAGTAATAAATTCTCAGCCTTCTGGCTGTCCTTTTTTTTTATGGAAAAGAGTAGTATTTATGATTCCCAGGAAGGTTCATTTAGCAGCTTTACCCCCTCTGTGGAAGTGACACTGCAAAGTGATCCACTGAATGAAGCAGCAGAGCAACTGCAGTTTTGAAAAATAGTTCTAACGAGCCTTGCATAAAAAAAAAATTAAACACAAATAATTGGAGGGATAAATAAAGGAGGGAAAGTAAAATAATAATCTCTTGTGGAGACTGGAGTAACACAAGTTATTCTAATAGATAGCTGGTAACTAGCATCACCTCTAATTCTACTGCACAGCAGTACCCAGATAGCCCCTGGGTGCCGCTCTTACGGGAGGACTGGCTGCCTGACAACACCACTTGTCCTAAATCAGGATGCAACATTTCATGCAGCGTTGGACAATCCAGAGGCTGCTGTCCTGTTAGGTAGGTTGTTGGGGCACAGAAGTAAAAAACTATATACGTGCCTATTGTCACATTCTTGTTGAAGTTCTTGAGGAAAAGCAGTTAGGGTTTGATTGTGTGTTTGCTAGCGAGCACTGTAATGGCTCCAGAATGTATAGAGAACACTTACAGACTTAACCGTGTACAAGGAGATGACAGGGAGATTATAGGCAGCGTACTACGTGTTGCATCCTGCGCCATCTGACACAGATGTGGTGGGCAGTGGTGAAATGTCAGCAGCCTTTTGTAGAGGCTGCAGATATGGGACTGAGTGTGGCGCAGTGCGGAATGTTCTTGTGGAAATTATTATTGAATATTTGCAGTAATTCCTCTCTGGGCATCCATTGGCAAGGAAGAAACCAAGTACTCTCAGGCTACAGACCAACTTAATGATCCATGCAGCAGGAGACAATAATTTTTGAAGCATTCTCTGCTTCATTAAATCTCTCTAATCTAGATTTACCTTCAACCAGCTTTTTTTTTTGATCCACGAAAAAAAAATTATTGGAGATACTAATAAAGGAGGATTTATTAATATACGATCCAATCTTACCAACTACTTTTTTCAAATGTTAGTAATCTTATTGCCACTTAAGTCATAGCAGTGAGAGCCCTTCCCTGTAGTAAATCATTGTAGCCCTCAGACAAGAGCTGTTCTTGGCATTTTGTCTTGGTCAGTTCTGCCCACACCACACTGTGTCCACTTTCTGTTCCCGTTGTCACAGCCTTGAAGTGAGGATTTTGAAATTCATTTAGAACTCAGCAGCCTTTGTTTCAGTACAGCCCAGCCAGTGCCTGTGTGAAATTTACATTGATTTAATGGTTATTATGATATATCCAAACAAATACCTGTTTTCTAAACAAAATTTTGGGAACAAATTTTGCAAGATCAATAATTTTATTAATTTACCTCCAATTTTTCAGGTAAGTAACTGGATTTATTATTGTTGTTATAATAACAATTTTGATTAAACTGTTCTGTCTTTTCTATATTTATTTCAATTCTAGGGCTACTCGGGACCTCCAGGAGGCCCTGGACCTGTGGGGCCGGAAGGATTACCTGTAGGTATAGAGTGGTGCTTTTGTTTGACATAAAATGTACCATTTTCAAATTATATTTTTGCTGTGCTGAAGCAAAGAATGGGTTCTGATTTGTACTGCAGTCTTTAACACTGTCATGAAAATTTACTATCCAGACACAAAGTATGTTCACCTACTTCTTACCAAGATGATCCATGAGAGACAGGAAAACTATATTATTGACTCATCCATTTCAAAATCACTCAGTTGAGACAAGTAGGGGAATAGAATTTTTTAAGGATGGTTTATAATTGCCCAACAATTTTATTTTTAATTCACTGATGCCTAATACAATTTAAATATATTCATGATGTGTTTGGTTTCATTTTTAATAAAAAAGACTAATTCTAATTTGGTGTGTATAACTGTGTTATAATTTGGCTACTATGGGTCTTCAGTACAGACAAAAACTGAATCTTCTATCAGAATATATTAGGTTTTTTAACATAATGTTGCTGAAATACAAGTATCCTTTAGCAATTTAGGGATGTTGAACAGAAGTAATTTCTCCAACATTCACATCATGATTTCTTATTCAGAATAAAGTTACATAGAGTCTCTTATTTAGTTTTTTCTAGACAAATTGTACTAACACAGTTAATTGAATTTCAACCACAAGTGAAAGCGGTTGATTTGTATTGGTTGCATTGACTATTGATCAATGTGCACGTGCCTTGTAATTTTCAGAAATCTGTGTATAGAAGACAGTGAATAATAAGTTTATTTGACATGTAGGGACCTTCAGGGGCAAGAGGACCACCAGGACCACAGGGACCTAAGGGAAGAAGAGTAAGTGATATTGTTGTTTCATGTTACTTAAGAGAAGAGAGTAGTGTATTGCCAATATGAATCTGATGTTTAATCCATGTACAGTTGCTTCCTTTGAACTCTGTCCTCCGGGTTCAAGCTATTTGTACTGAAATCAGACAGATGATACTTGTATTTCCAAGCAGTAAACGATATGAATCTTCATTTCTCCTCACATTACACTTAAATAAGGTTCTGCCATCGATTTCATCTGAGAGCAGGATCAGAACCAAAATGACTGCTGGCCTTATATTCTGTATACATCAATATGCAAATATTAGCATTTATTACTACCATTGGACAGTTTCAAAGTTTTAAGGACTATTTTCTTTATCTGCATGTCATTTATGTCTTTGGAAAGACAATCAAAATCACCCAAACGTAATTCTAAGAGAGGAAGAAGCAAAGTCAGAAGGTAGTATATGCTAGAATCTCAAAACTCTGATTAGATTGTCGTTTCCATTTCATGCATTTTTATCAGGGAAATGGGAACCATTTTTTAACTGTAAACAAAACACTAATCCAAAGCCCACATAAGTAAAGAGGGAGTCTGTCCATATCGATATGTATGAGCATTTGATCACAATGCATAAAATCAGTACCAGTGAAAGTATTGCAGTTTATTTACCTGGGGATGGTTGCCTCCATGGTTTTCATAAACACTTTCCTTCATAAACCCCACCAGTCACTTGCACTTCCTGTCTGGAGTAACTTTGGTCATGTTTTTACAGTCCGAGCTCGAGGTGCCTGCAGGAAGTGCTTCCCATTCATAGTATTAGATGGGTTTGGTTGCAGCATGAGCAAGTTTGTTCTCACTGGGTTTATGGAGCTTGGCAAGAACAGCAGTGAAGATACACCCTTCTAACACCAGTCTCACCTGGCAGTTTGACAGCACATCCATGCTTCCTATGAGATGTGTACAACTCGTATACCAGCGGCTGGACCAGTGTGTCTTCACAGGTGGTGGTAGAATCCAGCAGAGCTTACCATTCATTCCTGATAAAGTCCCTGAATCCATGTCAGTGAGATAATTTTGTTGGTTTCTTTCTGTCACAGGAAGCAGAAATGTTTGTTGTTTCAGCAAAATACAATTGCAGCCTTTATCCTCCTTTGTTATTGTAATACGTATGTTTTTTAAGAAAATACATGTTGAAGTTTGAAAAGTTGTAAACTGGAGGTTTTACTGCAGTTAAAGATAGGTACTTGAGAAACACACATTGCATTTTAAATAAGCTTTTAGATTAGGAAATATTGTGATTAGCAAGCTTTGTAATACAAAATTTATTAACTATATGTTCTTCTACATTTTTCATGATTGCTAAACTATTAAATAAGAGATTGGATACAAAGTTATATTTTCACTATATTCAAAATAATCTATCCAAATATATTATATATATTTGAATATTAATATAGTACATTTGAAACCATATTTTGAGTATTCATTATATTTTGAAATAGACGATATTTTGCATGTTCTGTATATTCAAAATATACAGTGCTTAGAACTTCATGGTACACTACAGGTTTATTCATAAGAGAAGCTTCAGATGTTTCAAATGAATCTTCGTTCTTTAGTATGCTTTCCTCTTCCTTCAGAAGAAATCTGTTTTAATTTACCTCTTTGATCATGGTGCAGTTTGTAGGAACAATTTGTGAAATGTAGCATATGAAATGTATAATTTCTGTTCTGGTTTACCCTGTGTTAGAGAGGTTTCCAGCTGTCAATGCCAAGTGTTTGGGTTGTTTTTTGTTGTTGTTGTTCTTGCATAGTGTCAGACAGAGTATAATTTATCCCAGACTTCAGTTTCCTTAAATGGGTGAAGCAGATTTGAGCATATATCTACATACACTTAGAACTTCTTGTGCTTGTCTGAAGTACCTATCAGTTGGAGTCTGGGGTTTAGAATTAAGGAAGTTATCTCAGCAGCTCATGGAAAAGGACGTACACGCCATTATCAGAGAGCATCTGTATGGTCTTCTAAAAATAGTCTTCATTTTTCCCTTACAACAGATGTGGTTTTTTTAAAGCCTGTTTAAAAGGATATATTAGTTAAAAAAATCTTTCTGGGAATTAATTTGCTAATTTCATAATAGACATTTTAATTTAATAATGAATTATCTGTAAAAAAAAAACGCACTACAAAATCGTATACGCTAAGACATATTCAGTGTTACTTTAACAATTTTACATGCAGAAATAGCAAATGCCCCCACACCTCACAGGCACCTGCTTAATATTCTGAACTGAATATGTCACACATATGTAATCTATCAGTGCCCAGAAAAATAAGCTTATTGAGGCCTGTTTATCAGGCAAAACTGAAATTCAGATATATTTGTTTATGTAACACATCTAAGAAAATTCAAAGAGAAACCTTAATTAGCTGCAGAGAGCAAGAATCTGCCCCCACTGATAAGCACAGTGAACTACCAAGAACTGGTGTAAGCAGGAGTGTCCAATCCCAGGCATCAGCTAGCAGAGAAGTAGCTCCTGAAGCGTTCAAAAGGTGCTTATACAAGTGTGCTCAGTGGAGAGAGGCTCTAGGGACTCCTGGGAGCCCAAGGTTAGTAACTAAGGCAGCCTTCTGACAGAAGTGTGAATCTCTGCTTTGATTTAGAGGAGAGAAGGGAAAACAAGCCTTTTTGCTGCACAGACGTATTTGAAAATGTAAATCAAAACAGAAATGCAAAGCAATTGTGAAGCTGAAAACAAGTAGCAGCTTGGCACCACTTTTTCTTCAGTGGCCCATTTCAATGAAAGAAATAGGTGCCTTGCCTCTCTGTGATTTCAGTAGAAGCATGTCAGAAAGTGAAATACGTGTTGAAGTGTTATGCTGAATCAGGACACACAAGCCAGTGGCACCAGATGAGGAGTGCACATATGCAGTCATTTTTACAGTAAAATGCTCATTTTTGGGCTTCATCTAAAAAAGGAAAATCCCTTGGGCCCTATCAGTCGACCAGAGTTTCAGTTTGACTGGTGGCCTGTAAGATGCAGTGAGTTAGAAGGCTAGCTCAAAAGTAATCTGGTGTAAATAGCTGTCTCTGAGATGGGTACAGAACTGCTGCAGGTTGTACATTTTAGTTCCTCTGGGCATAGCAGTCCCCTCTAAACCCCTCTTCTCATCCTTCCCTCCTGGCAAGTCTGTCTGCCAGCATCACCAGAGCTGGAGTCAGACTGAAGCTACTGACATGGATGTGAGTCCTCCCCTGCAGGCTCTTCTCCCTTCCAGCAGCATCTGCTACCTGCTGATTCTTTTTATGGGGGAACAACTTATTTTAATTTAGATTCTGTTTTGAAGGTAAAAGATAGTTTTTATTTAAGGAGTATCACATCTTCTGCCAACTGAGACAGGAATCTTTGAGGGAGTCTGTCTCTATGATTTTGGCAGCACATTATGGAGTACATTGCTTATAATTAAAGATCACTCAAATCCCAAACATCCCAAGCTCTGTGGAAGTCCCACTTTGGAGTTGTGGTTTATGCCTTTGCCTCCATCCAGCATGACTGGGAATGCTTCATGGAAGGAGGTCTTAGAGCAGACCTAGGTCTTCAGGCTCTGCAAAAAAACTCCCACTGAAGCCACTGAGAATTTTGTCTGCTCTCATGATCAAAATACCAGACCCAAAGTGGAATCTTGCATAAGGAACATATCTGGGGGGCCCTGAAACCTGGGGTTTGTCATCACTGGATCAGAACGAGATGTGCCAGAACCCCGAGCTCTGTGTGACAGACCTCAGAAAAATGCATACCACAGTCCCATACAGAAGTTAAATAGAAGCATATGGAAGTTCCCCTTTGTTGTGTACTGAAACAAGAACGCATCCCATCTTCACAGCTGGGATCTGCAGGAAGTCTTAGGAGTGCTTGACCCTTTGCTTCTGCACTGTCATAGAGTAGAATTCCTTCATCTCATAAATTCTGGACCTTTCAGCAACTGGTTCTCATGCAGGATTACCCAGCAGCCTACTTCTCCTGAGAGTATCCAGCTGCTCAGTCTCCGGTACAACCGGGAGTTCTGGCCAGCTGAAGGCAGGCTGTCTAGGAGTCTAGGGAGTATCTCACTGTCAGGGGATTTGGGGGGATATGGCCACTGAGCATAGTGCTAGCACAGAGCTTCCTCAGCTCATGCTTGAGACTTGATGCACTTCAGCTGGAAAATCACGTGGCACGTTGGGTCCTTTTGTGACCCACATTTTATTTTTTTGCATTAATCTCATGAAAACACAAAGGGAGGACAGTGCTTTGTAGATACTTCAATGGCAGAATGACACTCTGAGGGGTGGGAATATCTCTATCTAAAAGGAGGAATTTCTCTCCATGACCAGAAGGAAGAAATACATTAGCCTGGAAGGCATGCTGGTAGCAGTGTAGACCACCGTGAAGCCATTGTTGCATGTTTTTTTGTTGTTCTTGTTTGCTAAAGTATGGAAAAGAAAACTACAATGTCAGAGATTGGTTCTGCTTTTAGTTTGCACCATAATCTCTGACAAACACAACTGTAGCTCTTAATTTTAGAGGAAAAGGTCCTGCATCATTAGATTCATTTAAATGAGTGAGACCTAAGCAAAATTCTCAATAGCTGCTGAGATTCTTAGCAGTTACTATTCTTCAGGCTGATGTTTGGTGTCTTAAAGCTCAAAAGCAATAATTTTTCTGCTTGCTCTTTCCTAATATGCAGCTCATTAAATTCTATTTTGAGAACGCAGATAAATGACATAGTGAAGTGCTGTAGATTTGGGGTCAGGCAACAGCGTCTTATGTCTGTAGCAGCCAGTAGGGTTGTCTCTGCCTCATTTGTGTCTGTACTGGCATGAAGAGCCTCAATTACCTAAGGACATCATTGCTCAGTTTTAATGAGTGGTATCTTTCATATTTCTCACAGCAGGGAATATAGAACCTAGAAAAATGTGTGCACTTCAGGGTATGTGAAACAAGTGGCTGGTGTGCTGTGTGATACATCAATATCTGAGTGTGTTTATCTGTCTTAATTGTTCAAAGAAAGTGAGACTAAAATTGATGTCGTTTTCTAATATTCTTCCATGTCAACCACCAAAATAGAGAAGTAGCTACATAGTGTGTTCATGTTATTTTCACTCTTCTTCTATTTTGGAGGCAGGATGAGAAAGGAAAAAAAGAGTTAATTGGTGCTTCTTGCCTTCTTAGATGAACTTTTTCTCAGCTTATCCTAGAGTTTTCAATGTGATATGTTCTGTTTTAGAAACAAAGCTGAACCCACGCCAAAGAAAAAAGTAGTAGCAATTATTTGGCAGCCTTACTCCTCAGCTCTGTTGCAATCTAAATTAAATAACAGCAGGAAAATCATGTGTATCTCTCATTCTGTACTAGCTATAGTAGGAAATGTTACAGATCCAATTAATCTGCGCCAATAATGAGTCACACCACGCTATTTATAGGAATGTTATGGTGTGCTTTTGTTAGAATATTAAATTGCCTTTCTCTTGGATTCCTGCACTGTCTGCTACGGCTGGCTAAAGGCAGGCATGGCCAAGAGCCAGAAGCTGAGAATCATGTTGGTTTCTGTTACTTTGTTTTCAATTCAAAATTATATAGTATAAGGTTGGTGTTTTGAATGGTAGGCCTTTTCACTTGATTATTAGTGATAAATCAGTTGTCATTCTCTTCCTAATGATTGGGCTGTGGATGTGAACTTCATGGAAGTGAAGATCTATGTGACTGGTGTGTTATGCACATAACACAGACTGAGAATCCTGTGCAGTCTCCTGATGGGACCACTTCACAAACTATGGGCTATGACCCCCTTTAGGACTGAAAGGAAGCCACAAGTCTTCAAAGACTTTATCTGTTAATATTATTAATGACAGAAGATAAAATCTAGAAATAAATACCTTTATTACACAAATCTGTACAATCAGAACTTGTCCTTTTTCCTCCTTGAATATTTCATCTTGAGATTCTAGCCCCTGATCAGCCTTGTGGAGGATGCACAAAGACAAATAACAAGTCATGTGTCTAAAAAGTCTGAGAAACGCTAAAACTGTCCTGCAATTGTTCAATTCCCCCTTCCTGTGTTGCCCTAGGTGATTCCTCTGCAGCTCTTCCGTGAGCTTCTCTCCTCTTCTACCCCCCAGCTTAATGACCTGTCCTCACTCCATCTCAGAGTTTCCTCCTGTCCCTTCTCCTCCTGTTCTTTGAGACATTTCACCTGAAAGGAATATTAGATCACAGGACTTTAAACCTGCTCAGTCTGCCTTAAATTTCCATCACAACCCTTTTTGTGTGTATTATTGATAGCAGTTACAGAAAAAGTGCAGAGCAGTAAGCCGACATTAATTGGATCAAGATGTTTAGCTTTCTTTTAAATTATGCCAGATATTACTTCAATAATTGGGCTTACACATTTACGTAATCTTAATGTGAAGCCCCGTCGTCTTGTTCTTATAAAGGCCTCCATCACTCTTGAAAACACCATTAGTGTTTTGGATCCCTGAGTGCATTGAAGTCATCAGGAGTTTTTTCCACGGAATTCAGTAGCCGTTGGTTTGGGACCTTTCTTACTGAGAGCCATGCAGCAACCCGGAATGTTTTCTTCTGTAGCCTCTTTTTTCCTCCAGCTTAAAAAAAAAATGCCTGTAAATACTCACTCTTGCCTTAGACCGAAACAAGAAAGGTGGCCAGGATCACCCTGGCCTCACAAAAGCTGTCCCCCAAACTACCAAGGTATCAAAAGTATTCAGACAGCTTTCCCGGCCTGTTCATTTTCTTTTCCCTATGGTTTCTGTGCGTTCCCTCCTGCTGGCCAGAAGCAGCAGTGCTGAAATGATTATAAATTGCTTTAAATCTGGATTCAAAGTGATTTACTAATGGAAGAGGTTTATCTGCCTGTTTTAGAGTCTTACTAGCAAGCTAGATTTTTGCATACACAACTTACACTCAAAAGCAAGCACTCCATATAACCAGTGCTCATCTAAATTCTTCTAAATATGTCTGTTGCATGCATACAAAGAGAAAATATCAGCCTGCAAGCTGGTTCCAACAGAGACCCTGAACACTTTGTTTATGTATTTTTCAAAAAATCTCTCTTCTTAAATTCATATTTCAGAAAACTAGAAATGTATTTTATTCCCTGAAGCTTTCAAACTTAGCGTACAATGAAGATTGATTTTCAAGCTAACAAAACCTGTTTCCCCTCTCCTAAAGCTTAGCTTCTGCCTCCCTGATGATAACCAAAAATAATGCATAATTAATATTCCAAATCACTTGTTCAATATTCAGGGGCCAAGAGGTCTAGACGGTCCTCCAGGAGAACCAGGAACACAAGGCATTAAGGTGAGTGCTTGCATTGCTCAGTAATATACAAAACATTGAGCAGATAAGAAACCATAGCAGGTAAGAAAAGAAAACAAGCAAACAAGCTAGTATGTCAGAAGCCATAAAGTTCTGTTTAATTCAGGAGGAGATTTTTGAATTTCTGCCTTCTTCAAGTACTTCCTTATTAGCCCATCTAAGCCTGAATCTGCACTTTCTGCAGAGTTACCCAGCATTTAAACTGATAGCAACTGTATACAGCTTATCTAGCAAATGCACATAAAATTCACGCATTGTTGGTTGCTTATCAGGGAGAAAGAGGCGATCCAGGAAAGAAAGGAGTTCCTGGGCTCATTGTAAGTATTAGAGCTAATCTTTGTAGTAAGTCTTAGCACAGTTCTGCTAATTTCTGAGCTGTGTTTGGAAATTATCTGAAACCAGCATTGTCTTCTTATATTTCTCTTTGACCAGGGTAAAGCTGGAAATCCAGGAGAAAGAGGAGATCAGGGTGCACTTGTGAGTATGAAATTCTCTAGTACTTCTTCCAAATTAAAAAATCACAAAATCTCATACTTTGTTTCACTCAGTTATGAGGGAATTTGTCTACTTTAGAGCAGCTGGGAAACTCTGACAGTATGGTTTGCATTTATTTATACAAAGAATCAAGGGCAGAAGTGAGGGTAAGTGTGAACATGGTCTATTCTGCTATAAAACCAGTGTTCCCATGGATGATGGTCCACAGAATACAATATGATAGCAAATTGTAGCAGAAGAAATAGCCATTGTCATTATTAGGGGAGTCCTAGAAGTTGCTTTGGGGTTCTTTTAGTTCTGTTGTAGTTTTAAGGGAGAAAGTCATTGTGACATAGAAAAAATATTCTTTGATAGATTTTAAAGTAGATGTGTACTATCAATGTTGAGATAAATGTAGAAAAATGTGTAAAATGTATATCATGTATAGGAGAAAATTCCTCCTTTTAGGGCTTCTTTCAATGGAAATCTAATGTTCTGTTTGAGGCTTTCTTTTACAAAGAAGGTTACCAATCAGTCCAAATTGTATTGGATTTTCCAGAAGGAAGGAAGCAGAAAAGCAGAAATAAAGCAGTAATGGTGGTGATTTTGTGCTGAAATTCAGATTCAAAATGTTGGTTGTCACTGTACTTCTCTTACCTCTTCTGTTCGGATTTAGGAGTTTGTTGCCCCTCACCTTTGCCATGATGGGTTTTCAATTCCTTTTCATTCTCTAGGACTTTTAGATGTATTTATATATACAGAAATGAATGAAGCAAAATCTTATTAGGTTGAAATTATGGGAATTAGTACATTTATTGCAAAGTACAAGATACTGCTCTATTACTCCTACGGCTACAGTTTCTAGGAGACAGTATGAGATAATTATGCTATGAGGTAGGTTGAGCAGAAAGAAAAGTGGGCTGTGAACCTTACTGATCATCTCAAATAGACTTTGTAAGGCAGGACACTCATAACATTGTGTTTAGGCTCAGTTTGCACACACAAGCAGCACATGAGTCTAAGGAGAATGATGATGAACTGGTAAATGGTGGGTCAGCTAAGATCCATCCATATGTAAAAGAAACTGAGGGGGTATTTATTCAGGGCTCCCTCACCTGCCACAGGAACTAGTGATGTGGCAATGCATGTCAATCAGACGAAAAGGCTACACATATTTCTTGGATTTTTCTGAGCAAATTATTGAGTGAGCAGAAATAAGAGAGGAAGTGGCTTTTCACAAAATATGAAACAGCTTGTTTTCAATGATTTTTTTTTATTTTATCTTCCAGGGTTTGCTTGGGCCTCCTGGAACCACAGGAGACAGAGGACCAATGGGAGAGCCAGTAAGTTGATCCTTATGCCTGCTAAAAATTTTTTCCACATATTATACTGAATTCCCTGGTAACTCAAGCTCCATTTTACCAAGATTCAGCATTGCCAGCTGTGGTTAGATAGGAATTGTGTGGCATTTGTTCCAAAACTGCAAGGCTAGAGTCTGGCTCCCTTGCTTAGCGTAACTTGTTCGTAAGGAGGCCTGTTGATCACGTTGGGAAGCACTGAAGTAAGGAGTGCACAACATAAGAGAGCGTGACAGAATTTGGATCACAATATTATGTGGCTTTACGCTGCATTGAGGTAGATGTCTACATTATGGATTATGTAAATGTATGTGCCAATACAGATGTTAGTGGTATTTTTTTCAGGCAAATTTTAGGATAGTTATTCAGGAACTCAGGGACCACATCTATTTGGCAGGTTACATTTTCAACAAAAAAGAGACTTGCAATAAACCTCAGACATTCCTCTGATGGATGAATTCTTGTTCTGATTGTTTTATTTCAAAGCCATGCTCACTTTTATGTGGCTAATATTGTAACAGAAGATCATGCAAAATCTGCAACAAATATATGCAAAGTGCTGCAAGGTGTAGCCATGACAGGAATAGTATTGCATCACCATCTCTGGGGGTAAATCAGGTTGTATAAATACAATGAAAGGGTGTGTGCTGTCCTATGGGGACTTGGGAGAAGGCTGCTGGTTTATAGTGCAAAAATCTAATAGAATTGTCAAAAATTGTGTGTTTTCATTGCTTCTGAAAAGTTATTTTGCACATTAAATGACATGTAATTAATTTAAATCTTGAAAGTGAACTGTCGATATAAAGTTTATTATTTCACTGAATTTCACTGAATTTTTTTTAGAGTTGGAAGGGACCATATGGATCATCTAGTCCAACTCCCCTGCTGGAGCGGGATTGCTTAGAGAATGCTAATTTCTACTCATAATTATTTCTAATATTATTAAATATTATTTCTACTAATCCATAGGCTGACATCCTTACAGACAGCCATTGCACATTTTGGGGAGCTAGAAAAATATCAACATTTATTTTGGTAAATTTTCTTTTGGATATAATTGCCTACTTAACTTAAGCTGCCAACTTGTAGGAGTGGCAAAATGTTTCAACAGAAAATATATTTTCTAACAGTTATTATTTGATTCCTGCCACTTCGTCTCTTTCATTTCTTATATCTAATCTTCATGTTGAGACATCTGAGAGCTTTACAATACAAGGCTTATACATAAAATTCCTGCCTTTTTCCGCTCAAGTCTGAATTTTCATATATATATATGAAAAAATATTTTTTTTTCTTATCTGATTTAAGTGGTCCACTCTTGAGCAACCTACATTTCTGTCATGCTCATCATCGTAGAATTTATACGTGCAGTGTCAGAAGTAAGAAAAGCTTATCCCATGAAGAGGATACCTTTTCTTTCAAGTGATGAAAGAGTAAAATGTTTTCGGAAAATGGTCTGTGGAGCTAGAAAAACGTCATGAAAATTACACAGGATGTTATGAAATGAAACGCGTGGCTCTCTTTTCTAACTGCCCATCCAAGCAGCTTGATTTTATCTTCTGTCAGCAGGTCACTACATGAAAGCCAGCCGCTGAAGCAGTTTCTCTGGCCCTGTCAGTAGTTCCGCACAGAGCAGAAAAACCCAAATTATTGGTGGAGGAGCAGAGAAACATAAGCAGTTAGAACTCTTCATAGTAACAGGCTTAATCTAAATTGCACTCTACCTACTTGACAGACATTTCAGTAAAATCCTTCTTTGCAAATTACCTGTTGTTAATGGCTAAAAGGAGTCCCTATATTGCTATCAATTTTTGGCTTCTGAAAGTCTCAGGGGAAAGATACGTTACCAGTCCAGCAGACTTAGCTCCGTGGTGGTATTATGAAGAAATACTTGACTTCTGAATCAAACTTAAGCTTTGTGACACTTGTCTTGTGGCATGCCATGGAGTTGCTGCAAATGAAAATCGATGGACTTCGTTTAGGACCAAGTGAATTCTGAGCAGGAAATTAACTGCAATTTCAGTTGTTCACACTTAAATGAAGCCATAGGGTAAAATATATGGATCTCCTGAAATCCTCTCAGTAATATGCAGCTTACATTGTTGTTACAAGGGAAGAATATACTAACATTATCACTGCCGTGTCATCAGAAGGAGCAAAACCATATGCATAGTCTATAACTAGGAAGTGAAACAGAAAAGAGTGAATATTTGCCTAAAAGGCTTCTATCATAAACACGGGAAGCAGCATCTTTCTTTTACATCAGAATAATAGAATAACTAAATGTTTCGAATTTAGAACGTTCTTAAACACAGATGAGTCCCAAAGGGGTAAATAGAGGTGAACTTTCTGAAAGTTTGAAGACTGGATGCATCCAGAGAGTTGATTTGTCTCGACATACATTCATAGTGGCTATGGAATCAGCTGTAAGCAACTGTAAGGCGACCTCTACCCTCCAGCACACAAATCCAATTCTGTGAGCAGAGATGGACAGTCGAACATGTGCAGAGAATTGAGCGTGCTGCTTTAGGAAATGATGCCTATGTGTTACTGCAATAAATTTATTACTTAGAGTAGGGCTTATAAGAAATGCTTATAGTAAGGTTACTAATATTACCAAAATGGCTCCAGCCTTTAGTCCATTACACCTCGGTGATTGTCCTGTATAAACATTGCTAAATCCCCAGTGAAGCACAGAGTAGTTGTTTTCAGTTAATTCCATACCAGACTGTAGGCTTTTCCACAAAGCAAACCAGACAGTCTAACAAACCTTAATTAAACAAAGTCTCAGTTCATCAAGAGAAGAGCTTAATTTAGATAATAATTTACTTTTGGTCTAAAAGAGGAGACATCTGTGCTATTATTTGAAATCTGTTATTTCAGTGTGTCAGGATTGGCAATGAGGTCTTCAGTACTGTATGCCATCATGGTACTTATATACACTGTTTGATTCAGGAGGAAAGACAATGAAACACACTTCTTTATCCCAAGTGGAAGAGTTCTGAAGAGACAAAGACGATGTAATTTAATATTAATTGAATGATGCATCTACAATTTTGTTTAATGCCAGGGTCCAAGAGGACAACCAGGGGATGCAGGCCCTATTGGAGAAATGGGTTTTGAGGTGAGCTTTTAATGATTTATGCAGTAATTACAAACACTTAAGCAAGTGAATACGCCTGGACAATGTGTTTATAAACTTATTATTATTATCTGCAACTGACTTAAATATCATGAGATATTTCTCTCACTTAAATAAGTGAGAGACTCACTTACTTAAAGCTGTTACCAAACAAAAAGTCTAAAATACATAGGTGTTTCTGTTGTAAGCACTGTCTTTGGGCATACATTTATGACATCTGCACCTAGAAAGTGAAGAAAGTGAATGCTTAGTTGGGCAAACGATGACTTTTTTTTTTTTTTTTTTTTGGGGGGGGGGGTGGGCAAAGCATCTTTCTCCTTGCAGTTACACAGTAGAACACCATTAATCATATGTCCTTGCAAATGGTAGATGAAGAAAAGCAGCTGCAAGCAGCCTTCTGCTTACTTTTACTTCTATTTTTTGCTTTGTTTTTAATATCTCTTTGAAAGAAATATGACAGAATGTATTAGCCACATTTGCAATGAAGTAGCTGAGGGATGAGCTCACTTAGAACAGAAGGGATTTGGCTTGTTCAAAGAAATGCGCTTCCTCAGTCACCCCAAAATCCAGTCTTCTGACTCACTATTAAAAAAAGGCTTAAGTGTAAACTTTACAAGAAGCAATCTGAAACTGTTAACTCTTTAAGGATTAAAGACTCCAAAAAGGCCTTTGTTCTCCAAGGGCTGTATCTACTTGGCTCCAAGCCTAAACAGTGATGAAGTTGTCAGTCAGATTTACAAAAGATAGATGATTGCTCAGCCTGCTAGTAATTTATGATGAAAGGTACAGGCTTAGTGGTACTGCTGAGTCTTCAATACATTCCTGATCCACAGTGCAGTTCCTGAACTCCTCCTATACACTCTTTTCTTCTGTTGCGCTCTAGTAAGAACGAAGAACTGTGTTGTCTTAATTTGATTTTTTCAGACATCTTTCTCAATGTCTCATGCTGTTTTTCTCCTTCAATTTTGGCTGTATTATTTGGTGGTTGCAAAATTATTATTGGTGACCTTGTGTAACAGTAGCTCTTGTACCATGCAGGGACCTCCTGGCCCCGAAGGAGAACCTGGCCTGCAGGGAGAACCAGGCGCAAAGGTAAGTGTTGAAATTGCTCTCTCTTATGTTGTTTAAATTTTCAAATTTCTATAAAAGCAAATCAGAGTGATTGATTCATTAGCCAAGTAGGTAGTGACACAGGAAATTTTTATTGTCACGATGACTGTATTATCTGTAAACCCTGTCATTGTTAGGAATATTGTCCCTTAAAAGACCAATGATTTATTTATCTTACGATATTTCAGGGAGACATTGGACCTGCTGGGAAGGCTGGAGAACCAGGCAACCAAGGTTTAAGGGTAAGCTATGGATGAAAAATCTTCCCAAAAGGAAAGTATGTTACAAATGCATCAGAAATGCAGATTGAGAAACCTTGATTTATCAGAAGAATTCAATAAAAAACTATTTTTGATACCCTTTTAAAAAAAAAAAAAAAGTGTAATATTGTATCAAGTTAAAAACAGTATTGATTATAATGTTGAAATATTTCTAAGTGTCTTCTGTCACTGAGAGACATGAATGAGTGGTTTGAGCATGAAGGCAAATCCAAGGGTGACCAGCCCTGCTGTTAAGATCGTAGCACACAATAATGTTGTGTATGCATTCCTAGTCTAGGTGAGATAATGGGAACAGTATAGTGTTAGCAGAGCAGGATATCTCTCTGTACCACCATCTAAAGCAGCTGATTTGCTTCTGGTCCTGTGGATGGCTCATTAGGCACTTGATTTTACCAAGCACTTGTGCCCCTGCTTATTCTTCCTGTGCATCTTACCCCCGACGTCTGACCCAAACAGTTGCCTGCTTTTGAAGGCTGAAAAAGCCTTTTAAAGTGCTAAGACCAGATTTTGTCCAGGACGCTTTTAAAAGAGCAAAATCAATATCCTTTCAGGCTTAAGTCTTACCATTGAGCTCTCTTGTTCCATTAGCTGGTTGCTGTCACCTTTTCCTCCTGCCCAAAATCTCCAGCGAGGTGCATTCCACAATCTGCCTGTCCTTGGAGAAGACCAATTCCCGGTACTGGTCCACAGTGGGTGCTCTGGACTTAACCATACCGCTATGTCTGAAATACTATGCTATTAGCATAGGGCAGGTTGTATTTGCTTTTTTAGTATCTGCAATAAAAGTTGCAAGTTGCCAGTGTCTTTACCTGAGAAAAGCAAATATTCTAAAATGCCGTGGTGCTGATACTGTTGGTAAATTGTGAGTTTTTCATGGCCCTAGACTGAGTCACTAAACATACCACTATAGTAGTTATCCACATAAACATGGAAGTTTCAGGACAGAATAGGTATATTTTTGAGATTACTGTAATTACATGTTGTATACTCTGAAACCAAACAATCTCAGTACTACTGTCCAAATCTCCAGTGTTATATGGACATAGTATTGCCTCACCTTTCTAATGCTGATTATCTTTTATGTTTCCCTGTGTTCAAGGTTCACAGGACTGTGACTCTGTTACTGTAAAAAGTAAAGACAAATTATAGCAGCAACGTAAAAGTTGTCCAAAATATAATAAGCATGTGTAAAAATAGTCTGGATTCTTCCAAGGCAATACTTCTAGGTCGAGAAGTTTAGGCAATAACTTTGTTTTCAACTGTTCCTTTCTATAAGGGTGAACCAGGACCTCCAGGAGAAGACGGTATTCAAGGAAAAGATGGCCCAAAGGTACGTTCAGTTTTTGTAGCAAATGTAAAGGAGTCATATTAGCTTAAGAACCCAAACCTCTTTATTTGTCCTATTTCACCAGGTCAACAGAGCCCAGTTGGATGCATTTAGTTTTAACATAGGAGTCCCTGTATATTATAGGCTTTCCTGTGCCTTTTAGGCACGTACCTATCCTGCAAGAGCTGCACAGTTGAATGGCTTGACTGAGAGATGCAAGCTGGAGAACCGAGTACAGTTTATTTCCATGCTGGAGAGAGCAAGCCCAAGGCTGCTTCACTCCCCGCATTGGATCAATGCTGTGCCAGGCGCTGTGGCAGGTGCCAGGGCAGGGGATGTCACAGAAGATGCTGCCAGGTAGTTGGCAATGGATGAGGCAAAATCTGGCTGTAGGAGCGCATCAGTGAGATAGAAAGGGCTTTATCCTAACATGGAGTGTGATCTAAATTTGACTGGTAAGATTCCCCTCAGTTTCAGTGTGCTTTTTGTCAAACTTGAAGATTGAGAATTCACTTTTCTCAAGAGTAGGTAGTTCTGTAGCAGCAGCTTGACTAAGCTTTTTCTGTTGTTCTTTGTTTGTTTGTTTGTTTTAGGGAGACCCTGGAGACCAGGGGCTTCTTGGAGAAGGCGGTGAAAAAGGACAGATGGGTTTACCAGGAATTGCTGGACCCCCTGGTGAACCTGGCATCATAGGCATTCCTGTAAGTGTTTTCAAGTTTAAGTGGGATGTTTGTTCATATGATTTTTGTAATTATTTTCTTCTTAATTTTGCTTCCTTCTTTTATTTTTTATTTTCTGTTGTAATTAGAGATGACCATCTTTCAATTAGCTTGCCTCCCTTTTCTATGTGGTTCAGCTTTTCAGGGTTGGTAGGGAGAGGAAACAAATGGTTTTCCTCTCTTAAATCCAGGACCTCTTAGCAGATAGGGATTCCTCACCACTTGTAATCCAGACATATACACGACACAACCTGGAGCCTCTTGCTTCAGATCTCTCTTCTCCAGACAACCTACAGTCAGTCTCTATCCTCACCTTCATTTGGAGACTGTGAGAATCTCAAGGTATTAGATTATTCTTTAAATTTTCAAAACACCCAAAGAATTTGTCAAGATACATTTACTACAATAAATTGTGCTGTAAGATCTTTCGTTTTTTGTATCACTTTCCCTACTCATGGCTTTGTTTACTGTCCCAGGGCTATGTAGTTTTTAGTTTAGATTAAAAGTTCCATGGGGCAAAGAACTGCAGCCCCGTGAGCATCATGAGCAGTTTGTAAATGATGAAGCATTAGACCTTAGAGCACACAAGATTTGGCTCCAATTTAAGATTTTGTGCTAATGTTCTTACCACATACATTCTTAGCTGTCATTCCTTTTAATAAAAAACAAAAGGAAGGTCTAAAAATAACATTTCAAGAAAAAGTGATATCTTGTGCATTGGGGTTTCTTTACTTAGAAAATTGTTGCAGCACAGACAGCAACAGCACAGGATTTCTTAAAGTGTTGGTGTGGATTATAGCACCTTGTCTGGTAAGGAATACAAGACAGGTCAAAAGTGACTTAAAACCAGTATCACATGATAGATACCAGATAATCCAAATTATTCCTGCTGTTGATTCTTGACCAGTTGGATGGCCTGCCTTTCCTCACAGTAGTCTTTCTACACTGCTGCCGAGGTGTTGTAAAGACAATGTTATGGGTGCTGCCCATCCTGCGCTGGAGCTGACTTCCAGAAATGAGGGTCTATCATGCCAGGCAGCGCTACTTCAGATGATAATTCTGTGCTGTGGTGTGATGCCATGTCTTTGGTGGACCTTCTCTTCTTACCTTGTCAATCACATTGTAATGAGGCAGATACTATAAAAGGTAAGGAGAAAGAAGAAAGAATGAATTTCATGATTCCATTTTTTTCTTGAAAGACATTTATTCTTTAACTAACTTCATTTTGGTGCCTTTGTGAGATGAATTAAATAAACATATCGTGACAGCAGCAGTTGCTATAGACAACTGAAACAGAGATTGCAGATGGAGAGAAATGGCAGCAAGTGTAGAGAGGTCAAATAGTAAATGAGCATTGGGATCTGTAGTTAACATTATTAGATAAGTTCACATATTTGTTCTGGCACCACTCCTAGCAGCTAAAATCCATCTATAAAATCTATTTTGCTGAAGTTTTATTCAACTTCTTAAAATGAGGTAATATTTTAGAGGACAGCTTCCAAAGCAAGTATGTAGCCTCAAGTCAGATTTCAGATTCCCTTACCAAAAATCATCACGGTCTCACTTGCAGTCCTCTGGCTGCCTTCTCTATAGCCCTTATGTGATGATGGAGTCTAAACATTAGTTGGAGGGCCAGCTGTCAACGGCTGTGCATACTGTCCCCTCTGTCCTCTAAGCATCAGCGTTACAATCTGCTGTCTTTAGTCCTGGGTTCCTTACAGTGACCTACTCTCCTAGTGAAGGAAAAAAAAAAAAAGTTCTTTCAGTTGTGAGCACATTTAGTGTGCTACAGAAAAATTTTGGTTTCCGATATAGTGATATCACCCTGACTTTTTTTTTTTCTCTTTTGGATTGGCAATTCTGGAGAAGCTTGGAAGTTTCATACATTGAAATTATCATAAAACAGCTCAGCCCTGATATATCTACATTGTGTGTAATTATACTTGTATTATACAATAAACAACATCAGCAGCACTGCTGTGCCTCAGAGAGACAGGCGGGTCTGGCAAATTGATGGAGGATGTGGTTAGCAGGGGATTTTTCATGTTTCTGTTCCACACATTCCAAAGGCAGTTGCAGAGCTGCCTTCCTCCCCACTCATCCTCCGTGGTGTCTGGGAGTGTTCGGATCAGGGTTTTGGGTTGTCTTCTAGGGATGCGTACAGATCATAACATCCTGGTCTAAACACGGAAATCAGTTTCCTATAATCGGTTTTCTGAGGTTTTTATTGGGGGTGACAGTAATACTACATTTTCCTTAAACAAAAGCTTACAAAGCAATAAGTAAGCTTCACAAATCAGTTTAAATTATATTTACCTTGGCTTACCGCCACAGTGTCTCAAAAAAAACCCAAATATATCTCCCTTTATCTAAAACTGAAGCTAAATTACCTGCTCTAACTCACAGAGCTTTTGTGTAGATTGAAACCAGTGAGCAGTAGACGCATCCAGCCCTTTGGGAGGGTCACTTGAAGTGACCGAGAGGGCAGCAGGGCTGTAGCTCCACAGCACCCTTTATCTGCAGGCAACACACCCAATTACACGGGCACCAGGAGGTAGGCAGTGGTAGGCACCAGGACTTATTGAGTTAGGTCTCTGCTCTACAGCATGTTGTGTCAGGGCCCTGCTCTTCACGCTTGGCAGCCCCAAGGTTTTCTTAGTTTTTCTCTTGTTGTGTCTTGTATTTCTCTAAATCCAGTGGTTGTCTCAAGGCAATTTTATTCCTAAAGTCCTATTTTCTGTCTGAACAAGACTTATTGGGTTTTCTCCCCTATTTTCAGTGCATTTTCACTAGTGATCCCTGATGCTTGCCCACTTGTTTCTGCTGTAACTTGAAACAGTCCTACTAACTTTCTCACAGCCACAGTTAATGAGATTTTTCCTTGCACCTCTCTGCATTGCAAAAGCCTGCTTAGTTATCCAATTTGGATCATGGTTTAAACATCTTTCCAGGCCTTTCTATATAATTTCTTTTTCTCTCTCTAATAAATGTACAGGGCCCTGAAGGAACACCAGGGAATCCAGGTCAGAGGGGCCGTTTAGGAAAGAAGGTAGTATTTTTCATCTTCCCCAGTTCCCTTCCTTTTATCTGAAACTCGAATTTACATTACAAAATAATTCCATTGAATCAAGTCTATCCCTGTTTTATGTCATGCTTCAAGCCCATTCTTTTTCTTGCTAGCCATAGCAATTAGAATTGTCACCATTCTGCAATCAATAACATTCAGGACTTTAGGAAATTTAAATTTGTATCAAGGTGTAGTTTTGCAACTCAGATCAGTTTCTGCTGCTATCAAAAATGTTAAGCTTTTTTGAAAAAGTTTTAAAACAAACCAAAATAATAGAAGGGCTTTAGCAGAGAATTTTTTTCACTGCAGAGTTCTAGGTTCAGACACTTTAAGAACTACAGTAGGTGACATGTAAATGTAATACTCCTATTAAATAATGCTGTTACACGCTTCGGTTAAGCATAAATTTCATTTTGAAACTTAATATCAATCTGTTATTATTTTTAATACAATAACACCAACAGGGGGAAAAGGGTCAGCTTGGCCCTCCTGGAGAAATGGGACCTGCTGGTGATTCTGGCCAATCTGGAGAAACTGGTCCCAAAGGTGCAAGAGGAACTCGAGGTCCCTTGGTTTGTATAAAACATGCTTATTTAAGAGCTCATGTATTTCTAGTTTAGCAGAATAATGTCTCTCCACGGGAGGAGGCAAGTCACAGCTGTAGCACATACGAGTATTTTTTGAGGTAGCTGGAGATGCAGGCAGTATCCTTCCCAGCCTATGCGCCCCAATGCATGCCCTAGTCTTTCTACATCCGAATGAGACCTGTACACCTTTCCAGAGAGAACCCCAGGCCATGGACCTGGAAGGTCAGGTTCCCGATCTGACAATCAGAGGAGCAGGATGGCAGGGCATGCCATGGAATACTCATGCCCCACAGTCCACATATAACCTCACTGCTGTGGCTGTTTCTTAAACCTTTCCAGTTCCAAGAACAGAAATCACGGGGTTTACTATTATGTAAAATAAGCCTTAATCATGGCTGAAACAAAGCATTTCAGATGAGGGCTGCCGCTCCTATTGAATGGGAACCTGATCCACTGAATTAAGTGTATTTCCATTAACTTTGAGCTCTTTTCATTCCAAGCTCCCCAAGCTTGCTCCACACTGTGTGATAGATGCATAGACACAGGCAGCCTCTGCACTAGTGAGGCAACGTGCCTGTCTCACTGCTCCAGGGCCTAGTCTTGTGGCTGCTGAGTGCAGCACTGTGTCCCTGAACACATCAAGTACAGATAAAGTAACTGTCTAATGGCCAACATTTTCAGGAGAAGGATTCAACTTCCTAAGATGAGGACTACCCTCAGCTTCTCTTGGCATACTTAGCATTTATAAACAGAGTTCCTCCACACCTCTGAAAGCTCAGATCCTTTTGATCCTAATTATACACAGAGATTATAAGGTTAGGACTGAAGATGTTGACCGTTTTTTCCACGGAACAGGGAAAAGCCTAATATTCTTTACCAAATGAAGCTGGACCTAACAAGGAAGTTGTCTGTGGCTCTCAAATCTCAATATCTGAAGATTTTTCCAAGTGATAACTGTATAAAATAGACATTGTTGTAACATTTTACAAGGGAGCTCATTTTTCTATCACTGATTATTGCATTTAACAGGGACACCCAGGAGGAATGGGACCTGAAGGAGAGTCAGGAATTCCAGGTTATGGGGTGAGTTTTTTACTGAATTCATGTATGCACAACATTCCTAAATAAGTCTGTGGTACTCTAAATAATTTCAAATATCATGGGGATCTGTATCTAGAATACACAAATACCTTTAGGAGTGTCAGATACTTATATACCTGTTTATATGACACGTGACTGCCTACTCAGAAATGTTAGCCGTAAGCAACAATGACTGGTTTTTTTGAGTTCACTAGCAGTTGTTTCTACCACAGATTTGAAATCCTTGTTTGTCCAATGTATCTCACGCCTTGTGAATAAAGTTCTTATAAAACTACTACAGCTATTTATTATAAAGAGAGCTCAGCAAACAGCACTGCCTCTGCTTACTGTCTGGCTGGGCAGTTTCCCTTTCAGTAACAGAAACTGATTGAGTGAGGTTAGTTGAAGGACATAAAGATATTGTGACTTTCACTGAAAAATAATTATGATCATCATCATAGATGGGTTGAGTCCTGCTCTTACAGACCAGACTGCAATGTCTTTTTTCCAAATATAAACTTCCATCAGTGGCCCTAACCCCTCCCCTGCATCAAGCCCTGCCAGAACTTTTCATTTCCCACTGTGCATGGAGCTTTTCCTGCACACAATACATTTTCTGCCTGGGTGCATTAATTTTGTGCCCTGTCACTATTTAGCATTTTTAGCAATCAGAAAAAAAAATAACTAACAAGCAGCTAAAAGAAAGTTTTGAATTAATTATTTAATTTATTGGTTTTGAACTAAATTTTGGGTTTTTTGCTTCCTTAGGGTCACCAGGGTCCTCCAGGACCCCCAGGGCCCCCAGGACCCAAAGGAGAAAAGGTATGAAGATGGATTATACTGTCTTACACTTTGAGTAATTATAAAGGGAGGAAATGTTACTGCATGCTCACTGTTTTCCACTGCATGCAGCAAAAGCCACCATTTGTGATATTTATTAGTGTTGTGAGAAAATATGAAAAGAAATGCAAAACCGGGGAAATGTATCATTCAGAGGCAGAGTTCTGAATTATACAGTTGAAATGTTTCAGGTTTTAAAACACAAGGTAGCCATTGTAAGAAACACATTTTATTGTGTCAGGTAGCACCACTGCCCTTAGTGAGCACTGCTGGCAGAAATAATCAGTGCGGAAGCAGCTAAGTATTTACTTAGCTTTAAGCCTGTAAGTACACCCACAGATTTTGCTGAAAGTCCAACTAAGATGGACAAAGGTCTGTGCTTAATATAAAATGTTAGGGGGAGGGTATTGCCTCAGTGCTGCCATTTTAGTGTCAAATTCACTATTGTTGTTCTAAGCCTCAAATCTGCAAACAGATTTGTATGGCCCCAAGCAGGTACAGGGATTCCCTTCATGAAGGTTAGTTTGGAGTTACACCGGACAGAGAAATACATTCTTATATTAGGGCTAGTTTTGCGAGGAATACTGATAATAGGCAATTAGTGGGTGATGTTATAAATATGTTCTGATATAATTTTCAGAAACAATAACTGCAAATTAAATTGTTGGGAGCTAGGTGTCTAGCTTGCTTGGTCACTTCTGAAAAAGCACTTTGATGCACTTTGAAAATCTTAATCATATTTAAAATGTAAGCCTCTCCATTAAATATTGCTAAATATCATCTGGAATAGATAACTTTTTGTCTATTAGTTTGAATGGCATTTGTTTCATATTTAAAGTTTAATAGATTTCAGACTGAATGTTGGCGTCTTCTGTATACTTGTTTGTCTGTATTAAGAATATTTCTCAAAACAGTGGAAGAAATTTTCGTTTCTTCCTCTTGTCAAATATCTCGTTTATCCTTTTTTTCATTAAATAAAGAAATGATTACATGGAAGTTGTTCAAATACTTTATTTTTATAGCTGCTTGTCATGGTTTAACCCCAGCTGGCAACTAGAGACATGAAGCCTCTTGCTCACATCCACTGGCTCTTTCCCCTCCAAGAAGGGTGGGAAGAAGTTGGAGGGTGGGGGGGTGGTGAGGGGGAAGGGAATAAAAAAGACCTCATGGGTTGAGATAAAGATAGTTTAATAGAAACAATTAAGGAAAAGGAAATAATAGTAATAATGTCATGGGTCACTCTCACTGCCTGCTGAATTGGCACAGTCCCAAACAGTGATTGTGGGATTCCTGCCCCCTGGCTAACCCCCATTTATATACTGAGCATGACATCTATGATACGGAATATTTCATTGGCCATTCCATTGTTCTGTCTATGCTTTCTATGGGAAGCTGAAAAAAGTCCTTGAATAGTGTAAACATCAGTTAGTGACAACTGAAAACAGTGGGTATTATTTACATTCCTTTCCCAGCTGAAACCAGGACACTGCCTTTGAAAATAGGTCAAATACTTAGCTTTTTTAGTTCTAAATGTCTTTGGGACATTTAGGTGCATGTTAAAATGGAGTTACCATTTCCACTTTATTAAAACCGTAAGTATCTTATTCACTTTTAACTTCTATACAGTATGCTCTCTGGGTGTTTATTAGCATTTGAACATGTGTGCATTGTAGTTGAGGTTGAATTTCCAAGTTAATATTTTTTTAATATTTATCTTTGTTTTAGGGTTACCCAGGTGAAGACAATACAGTCCTTGGACCACCTGGGCCCATAGGTGAACCAGTAGGTCTTTCTTTCTCAAAAAAAATTATATTAGTGCCTCTCAAGACAAGAGACAATACAGGTTCTTTCTGAAACTTCATATCACTGTCTCAGGAGTCAGTACCCCTTTGTACAAAAACGTAGAATGATGGTCCTTTAATCAGTAATCCCTCCCTGAAAAATGCAGTCATGTGCTCATTCCTGCTTAAGAGTACGTGCCCTGTGTTTAATTACACTAATGCCATTAGTCTGTGTTCAGACCAGCACATTTTACCCTCTCTTTACCCTGAATTATACCTAATTGTTTTACTAACTAGAAATATGTTTTAACTTATTTCATTATCACTACAAAGCTAATTTAGCTGATTTAGAGAAAGTTTCATTTTGTAACCATTTTTTTACTGAATTCATATGTGGTGTATCTCTCTGCAGCAATTACAGACATTTAAAAAAAAAATGGCATCTCAAAATCTTATTAGAAGTGTTTCATGTTCAGGCTTTGATTGTGCCAGAAGTAATACATGCACAGCGTGCTTCTCTTTAGATTACCCTTAATATTCATACTTCACCTCCTCAAAAGGCAGGACTGTAAGACCCTGATGTAGCTGAAGACAGAGTCTGGACTAGGAGAATAATTGTGGTGATGCATAAGAGAAGAGATTCCAGCCAATTCTATTGTAGCTGAACTGCCTCTGTGATGCTGACTGCTCAAAGCAGGGCCTTCCCACCTTGGATTACCCCTAGAAAACATGCCAAGAGGCTGCTGAAACCTTGGAGAGCATATAAGCAGTTGCATAATAGTGGTGGATATGCACTATAAGTGACTAATCTATAAATTTGTGAACTATAAAGATATATTGCAGTTACTGATGCCTGGCCGATTTTTCATTATGTGTCTTCACCTAAAACAGGTGGGAAAAAGGGACTCCCTTATTATTTCATCTAATAGTTAGCTGAATGTCTTTGGGAAAGCCTTAGCCATTCTTACTTTCTATGGGCATGATTCCCTATCCCATCATTTTTCCTTTGACTGAGATATGGTCCATTTGCTGCAATTGGAGTTAAAATTCTGGGAAAAATCCCATTTCTTGTGAGATTGGAATAAGAGCATTGCCCTAAAGTAGAGCTAGTGAGGTGTCTGACTGCAGCAGGAAGATCCACGTGACTCTCAAAAATCATGCTATTCCTGCTGCTCCTGTGCAGTTCTCATATGTGTGAGGCACGCTGAGGGACGAAATTGCCTTTTTATTAGGATGAACTTCAAAATTAAAGCGGATTCTGAGTACAGCAAGTCATTTCAGAAAAGAACCCAATTTTTCATGTGTTGTCTTACAGAAACCATAAGAGAGTTTTCCTCATGTGTCTTGAAATCAGTCTCTTAATTTATTCATGGAGATTTCATATATGCATATATATATATGTATATATACATATATATTACATATATATACATATATACATATATTCATATAATTCAGATTTTATATATACATATGGGTATAAATCTAGAGAAGTTCTACTGAGTTCAATATTCCTGCTTCATTTATGCCCACGTAAGACCTATCTTTAGCTTCTAGTCTTCAGTTACAAAATATTTTAGAGAGTGGCTACTGTCTGATTGCAGTGGATTTTGTTTAGAAAAAAATCATATTTATTCCTTTAGACAAGCTAACTTTAATATTTGTAAGCCTCAATTCAGTCTCATCGGTTAGTCTATTTTGAGAGAAATCCCACCTTTCTTTTTCTGCTTCACTGCAGCATTATTTCAGCTCAGCTGTTATATTTTGCTCTTTGTTTTTTTCTCTAGGGTCCTAGGGGTGAACGTGGAGATAGAGGAGAACCTGGCGATGAGGGCTACAAGGTAATAACTCTTGCTTTTTATTCCTTTTATTTAAACATGGCATGCTATGCGTACATGTAGAGTAGTGTAGCAGAAGTATCATCTTCCCTTACAAGTGTGCAGAGAGGCACTTGCTGGTGCCTCACTGCACTGATGAGCTCTTAGAACATGTCGGAGCATCTTTCATATGAGAAGAAGTTGAGAGAGTTGGGACTCATGATCTGAAGAACAGAAGGCTTGGGTGATCTTAATGTGTATAAATACGTAATGGGAGGGAATGAAGATGAAGGAACCAGACTCATCTCATTAGTGTCCAGTGACAGAACAAGAGGCAAAAGGCACAAACTGAAATGTATGAAATTCCTTTTGAACACAAGAAAATGCTTTTTTACTGTGAGGATGACTGAGCACCAGAACAGCCTGCCCAGAGAGGTTGTGGAGTCTGCATCCTTGGAATTACTCAAAACGTGACTGGACATGGTCCTGGATAACCTTTTCTACCTGGCCCTGCTTGAGAAGGTGGGGTTACACTAGATGCTCTCAAGAGGTCCCTTTCAACCTAAACAGTTCTGTGATTCTGTAATACTGAATGAATTAACATTTTTCTCTGAAATTTAAGTGCTAATTCTTTGTAAATCTAATCCTAATAATAATTCATTAATTGTATTCAGTCTTTCAGCATTGGATGGTAACTCTTGGTAATCACTGATGCAGTTTGTTTGCTGAAATACAAAAGAGACAGTCCTTGACATGGAATTAATCCTGTTTAAATTACACAGATAAAATAGATAGACATAGTAATAAATCAATGAACTGAATATGATCTATGCTTACAGAAGTGCAGAAATGTTTAAACAATATGTATCTCCCACTTGCAGTTTGAAGTAGAGAATTTAATGAAGACAAGCTCCCTAAGTTATGATCTCCAGAGAGCTGAGCATACTTCATCTAGGTCATGTCAAGTGAAGCTGGGACCACTCAGCACCTCCCAAGATGGAGTTTACAAGGAAATCTGTAGCTCACTGAGCATAACATCCTGAGTTACTTGTATTGCAATGTTATATTTTCTGCTTCCCAGGGTCACATAGGTCTTCCAGGGCTTAGAGGACCTATTGGACAACAGGGGCCTCCAGTAAGTGTTTCAAACAAGTGAGATTTCTCTATTGGCTGTTGAAAATGTGTTTTCAACTGTATTCAAATGATTCTTTTTATTTATTTGATATATGTTCTTTCCAAAGGGAGAGCCAGGTGAATTGGGAGAGCAAGGACCAAACGGAGAAAGAGGTTCAGAAGTAAGTAGAAAAAAGTAAAGCAGAACTGCACTTAATTGTATGTTTTTAGTGTTCACTGACTATCCTTGGAAAACTGTTATATAAGGTGTGTTTGGGTTTCCTTTTCATACCTGCAGGGACAATAAAAATATAGAATGGAAAATTGCATAATGATCTGGGATAGTAAATATGTTATTTGATAGGTAATTGGTTTTACTTTGGAGTGATATAAAGTATTACAAGAGGCTCTTTTGGAAACATTTAAGTGATATTCAATTATGCCCTTAAATGGAGTTCTTTGTGGCAAACTAGCTCTGGAAGACACCCAGGATTTTAGTCCTCTGATCTGTAAATGAAGCCTCCTGGTACTGCACTACACTGAATTTTCAGAGACCTGAAAATAAGGAATTTGCTACAGAATAATAGAGGAATAATGACAGAGCAAGTAATGAAAAAGATCAAAGACTAATCATTTCCTTTAGAAATAACAGTTCATCTTGGTGATGTGTTGAAAATTGCCAAAAGTATTTTATATTCTCCCATGGGATGAATTTCATTGGCTTCTGAGCCAACTTCAAAAGATTTAGACTAAAAGACTTCTTACAATATGTATTGCACTTCAGCTTAAATGAGATATTTTGTCTGAGAAGTTCCATAGTGCACCTCTGTTAGTTTCAAGATTTTCTAGGTAAATACAAGAATCTGAAGTAGATTAGGGATGGGGAGCAACAGAAGGGAAACATGATGTAAAGACATTGTCAGCACATACTCTAGCCATACACTCAGATATATTGCCTTTGACAAACTACTCAGTGCAAGATAAAATCAGTCATTCCTCTGTCTTTCCCTTGGAGAATGTTTTCTTTGTGTTGTAAATGCCCCTCATATTAAAACTGCCATTTGCAAATATGGAACCAATATCCAGCCTGCGGCAACCCATAAGAGAATAAAAGTTTATGCAAAAATGTCAATAGTGAAAACGTTCATACAGTTTTAACTCTAGTGGCATGACTGGTGCTGCTATAGGAAGCCTTACAAAGCCAGTCCCATAAACTGCAATGGTGAATCATCTGGGTTTACTTTATAGGCATTCAGAAATTTTAATTAAAACAGTATAAAGTTCTTTGAATATACATATTCCAGTTCTGATTGGTGGACTTTTTTTAGGCCTGTCTTAGCAAGAAGGCGTTACATTAAAGAATAGAACAAAATTTTGCTGATTTTATCATACTTACGTTAATTATAAAATATTTACACTTACCAATGACCTTAGCCTTTTCAGTTTATTGCATGTTATGTAATATTGCAGCATAGTAGTTCAGCATCACTTTTGTTTTAAGGATGGTGTTTAAAATAATTAATCCAGAAAATCTTGGAAGCTTTTTTTCTATTTAATCTATGGTAACAAGTATTATTCTTGTCCCTGCTGTCTGAGTGGTTGTATCTTTTAGAGGTAGGATAAAATTTATGCCATAGATCTTTATATTCTATGAAGAATATCCTATAAACAAAATTCTCTGAGGTGCTTTTGACCCATTCTGAGCTTTACTTCCTTGATACTTGGCCTCCAGTATCACTAAACCACTTACGAGAATGTTATCTGCTATCAGTATCACTCAGTTTTCTAGGACTACAGATTCCTAGATCAGTCAAGACCAAAAAAAGTCTGGTTTTAAGTAAATTTTATCTTTTGTGTACATCTTGGATAGGAAAAATGTTCCCATATGTGGCAGTATTGTTTTTGAGTATTCTCTTCCATATCCACTCTGCACCTATGTTCATGACTTTTCAGGACTTCCCTTTTTAAAAGGCACAGGAAGTGCTATGAAAGCGGAGGTGTGGCTGATAGAGGAGAAATTGCCAGATTCATAGTGAAAAACTTTATTGTTGAAAAAGTTCTGAAAACTACACTTTACCAGTTCAGGAAAAGGAAAAATACATAGAATTCTACCAAAAAATGTATTCACTTCCACTTGAAAAACTTTCTACTGTCTGCTGAAATGGAAATAACCTGGTCCAAAGCCAGGCAGTGTGAACATGGGTGCTACAGGGGAACAATTCTCAGCTCTTCTTAGGGGATTGAGTTTAAGACACTTGTCATTTCACGAGTATTTGTAACTTTCAGGGACCCACAGGGAAGAAAGGAGCAACGGGTCAGGCAGGCAAACCTGGAATTCCTGTAAGTAACAAAGTTCTACAGTCTACCTTCAAGTTATAGAACAAAGAAAATGCTAACTAACAAAATCAAAATTGAGTCATGCCAGTGGTACTACGCTTGCTCTGAAGAACCTTCTTATTATCCAGGCAGTGTAAAGGAACCCCTGTGAAAACAAGAATAATTTTTGAAACTATGTTAAATTATACTGAATTATACTCACATGGAAGTGAAGTGCAGCTAATGTAACAACAAGGTCCTTCTTGTAAAGTTACTTAATTAGATCATTTTTGCATGTGGCTTGTAGTCCACGTGCAAGTTACCACATTATATTGCACATAGCTGTACTACTGTTCACTCCTGGCTCTCATCAGTTCTTTGAACAGCTGCAGCCTACAGAAGCCTGGATCCATATGTCCATGAAGGATACGGCTGGCAAATCCCTTGAGGTTTAATTCTTTCTCTCGCTTGCTCTGAGATGAAATTTTTAATGTTCTTTCTTGAGTTACTGTAGAGACACTCACTTGCATCCCTTTCTCCCCAAGGGAGAAGAAACAGCAGGAAGCAGTAGGTGTTCTGTAAACATAACCAAGAACAAAATGCATCAAGGCTATTTTGGTCCCCTAATAAATAATACCACACAAGCACACGTTGTAAATAACTTTTACTACCTTACATCAAAACATTGTCAGTAACCAGAGAAATGCAGCTGCTTCACAGACCTTGTACCTGCTGGGCAGAGTGCAAGAGTAGCCTTTTGAAGGGAAGCAAACAGTGTGTCTTTTGTAAATACCTGGCTCTTCCCTCTGGAGAAGTGCAGAAGCATATCATTCGCAGACAAAGGAAAAGAGGGAAAGGCGAGACGTACAGTGAGGAGAAAACAGTAGAACTGGAACTTGAGGAAGTCTGAAAGCAAGCAGAAGTTAGAAATAAGATTAAGATGGCACACTTCTTATATTCTGTATTGCTGTTGTTAACTATACTTTTTCAAATGAGATGTGTTGTGGTTAGCATATTTAAAGTTTCTAAGAAATGCATTTGGACAGAGATAATTGCAGAACTCCAAGCCCCTGACTGTAAAGAAAAAAATTGCTGTTTCTTTGGTGGATGTGACATGAGGCTTTTCCGTACAAGTATAGCAACAGTTAGTACAAACTTGTCTAATTAGAAGTTTGTATGGAAATTTGATATGTTCAAATTTGAACAGCATAATTTTGCAAATGTACAATACAGAGTGTTTAGTAAAATGAAGGCTGAAAAGACGTATGGTTGGGTTTTTTTACAGGGATAAATCAATTACTTTATTAGGTTTCCTTGCTTCAGTTTAAGAATCAACACTCTCAGGCGTCTTCCAGGCCTGGTACGCAGAGGGCTCAGCCCTATGGTTTCATTTGAAGTTGCTCAGAGCCCACAACAGTGCAAGTCTAAGGTTAAGCCAATAACATTTTAAACCAAAAATCCTAACTCAGAGCCCCCTCTGTGAGTATTCATCTGTGACACTGGGTCTGTTATTATGTAGGGTTTAGGAAATACTGTGACTGAAGTCTAGTTCTGTCATGGTGAAGATGAAGAGAGCCGACAGTGCTATATTTGATTTGAATTTCTTTCAAGGGAAAACCAGGGCCAGCAGGGCAGAAAGGAGCAGTCGGGTACCCCGGACCAGAAGGCATTCCTGGCAACCCCGGCAAGCCTGGGCTGCCAGGGAAGTCTGGCCCTAAGGTAAGTTGCTTTCCACATTTCCCCTCTTTATGGCATTTTGCATTACAAATTTTCTAAGGTTAGGGTATGTAAACAGAAGGAACCATTCTCAGTTCCTCGAGCATCTTGAAAATTAGACCAATTCCTTGCTTGCTTTCTCTTTTGCTCCTGATATTCTGGCCAGGATGTAAGGTTAGCATAAGGGAAGTGGGATGTGAGAAGAACTATTTCATTAGCATATTATAGTAGTAACTACACTCAGTGAAAATGCTTTCTTAATGAGAGAGCCTTCACAGTTGTGTTCCTGAAAATGAGCCATAGACCCCTAACTGAGGCTGTTTCCTCTCAGGCCCCGAGATAATCCCACATTTTCCTTGTCTTTGAATGTGCAATCTATGTCTCTGTACCTAAGCAATTCTGAAGCTTTCCCCAAAATCAGTGAAAAAGAATATTAGGTATCCGAGGTTGCTGGAATTCTTGGAAAGAAGTTTTTTGTCTGCCTGTGCTTTGCTGTGGGCCAAGGGTGGTGACCTGCTGCTTCTGGGAGCAGTGACACAGCTCTTTGCTTATTCACTCCAAACAGGAGGGAGCAAATTCCTTTAGTTGTTGTCACTGTTGAAAGTCTGATCACTTTGATTTCAGGTATGATATTTCTCAGTAGTTCTAGTTATAGATGGACCAGTAATTTTTATAAAAGGATGCCAAGTAGATCTGGTGTGAGGAATTAATCAAGAGGCTGAATGAGGCACCTCTGTTACAAATTTGCCTATGTGGTTGAACAAAGAGAAAATTAAACAAGTTACCCGTAGGGGGCAGATGTACCCTATTTGAGCCTTCTCAATTTTCAGATAATGCCCTCCTCTTTCAAATACTTAAAATTCTTTGGTGTTGGATTTAGGAGTATCACCCCAAAGAATTCTTACATTTTTGCCTTTCTACTCAAAATGTCATCTTTCATATTAAAATATATTACTCCATATTAACAATATATAGCAGCATTACAATTTTTAATAGAGAGGCTTTTAACTGATTTTTGCCACAATGAATTAGAAAAAAAAAAAGAACTTTTGCTATGTAAATTTATCAGTTGATCAGGCTATAAGCCCCAGAGCTTCAAAAGCTCTGAAAATTACATTTAATATAAAAATTCTGTTTCCTATAACCCTTTAATTTCTATGAATGCTTAATGGAATGTCATATGAAATAAGAAAGAAGAGATATATACACACATATATACATTTTTCTACTGAATCACGGAAACATTAATTTGGATGGTAGCAAATTTCCATTTTGTGTTTTTTAACATGTCAAAATTGGCTTAACTCCATGTACTCAGTAACATGTTTTTTCATTAAAAATAGTTGCTTTTTTTATTGTCTGACGTTCTCCTACATTTTCATAACAAATGTTCTGATCTTTCCTGATGTGGAATTGTTATGGTACATGAATCCCTACAGAGTGTGTACAATTATAGTAATATTGTCAGTATGTCTGGTATTTATAAATAAGCATGTTGAGTTTTGAATGTCTCTGTGGGAAGGTAGTCTCACTTTGTTTCTTGATATGGAATTCCTTCTTCTTGAAAAAATGAATACTGTGAATCTCAACTGTGTTTTCAGCCCATCTGTAATGAATGAATCCAGCATCTTATTTTCATAGAAGCAGCTCCTTATTGTAAGCTCAGAATCCTCAGACATTACACAACACTCATCCAAGAACCATCTCAAAGAGTCATCTTCTATAATTAATGGAGATTAGTGTTCTCTTCCTGTATATTTCAAAATAGAGTTAGAAAAGAATTAAATAGGAATCAGCGCTAAAGACTATTAATCTGAACATGCAAATTTTCAGGTTTGTGAAAAATTTTTGGTCTCATATAAACTATTCTGTGTGATTCCCTGTGGGAGGTAAAAGTACTCACCGGTATGCCCGTGAATACGGGCATATACACTTAAACGCACAATTACTGTGGACATAAGGTTGTTTACTATCCAACTGGGTAACTATCCCTGTTTAGGAGCATGCTAATAGGGAAGATGCCTTGCATAAGCCCAAAGAGCCAATTGATTCTCTTGAATGTTCTCAGAAGTCTTTCAAGTTCTAGATAGGTGATACCACAAAAATGACATTGTGATGTACTTATAGTAGGACAGAACAAGGTTTAAGATGAACAATGAACTGAACAACTGAAATGGGCTATGGCATGGTTAGTATTTCCTTTGCTGACAGTCAGTGACTTGTTAAACTATAATAACTTGACTCCTCAGAAACCTCAGTCCACCCCACAGTTAAAGCACATGTTGCTTTGTTGGGAAGTATGATGGGGTTTTGCTTTTGGAGTATTAGCAGAAATCCAGGTAATACTGCCAATTGTTGTCTTTCCATAGATTTTGGTGTACTATCAATGTGTGTCCATAGATACAGAAAGCATTAAATGGCTTTGACTGATTTTATACTATGTGCCTGTTTTTAGCATACAATGAAAAAACATGTTTGGCTGTTCTGCTTTTAATCAATTATTTTCAATTTGTTAAGGGTAATAAAGGAAACTCAGGCTTACCAGGTCTGGCAGGTTATCCTGGAGCTCGAGGTCCCAAGGGATTGCCAGGCATGCCAGGGCCCATGGGAGCACCCGGACTAAAGGTACACACGTGGGATCTTCTTGTTTAAGTACCATGTTACTGATACTGCTTGGTTTTCATACTGCATTCAGTGATGAGTAATTGACATCAAAACTTATCTGAAGGGTAAGACTGTAAATTGTCTTGAACTTGTTTCTATAAACTGTAATTTGAAAACAGAGTTCTCATCCACTTGGATGCTATTCCCAACTCCAGAAGCTGTTCAAGACACTTTGAATTTATTCACCCAACGATTTAGGGCCAAATGTTTACTGACCTTTCTTTTTAAACTTCTGTAACTTCTAGAACAGTTTGAATTATTTGAACATCCAATAGAAACATTACAGATAATTTTCTCCATTTAGAATAGGATTTTTCTTCTACAATACTGATTTGTAGTGCTCTGTGATATTTTATTGGTAAGCAGTTTTTAAAACCTTAAGTTAGTTGAAAACTGGGGGAGGGGAATACTGTGTCTGTCTTTGTTATTTTATAATGAAAATATTTTAGTATGAACTGTATTCACTATTTGTAGTGTTTATTGTAGTGCTCCCTGTCTGGATTTTACTCCTTTGTCTAGATAATGAGCCGTAGGAGGTAGTTCCTGCTCCAAAATTCTTGCAATCTCAAAAAGATGGGGAATAGATGATGTGAGGGAAAACACCACATAGCACAAAAGAACCGTTAGGAGTGGACACACTGAGACAGGCCAAAAGTCTGTCTTTGTTAAAGCAGAAAGGTAATACCTAAGAAAGAGCATACGTGCAAAGCAAGAATGAAAGGTATATATTCCCAGCCTTCATTGCAGCTCGGTAACCTCCTGAGGTAGACATGGTTTCTCTGTATTTGATAGTCCTCAGAGGATTTCTCTTCCGTGAACTTGTCTAGTTTCAGATTGAATCAATGTAAAGTTTTAGTCTAACGGCAAAGTGTTCCACAACTATGCTATGCCTTGCTCAGAGGATTACGTTTTAAATTTACTTCTAACCTGCCTGTTCTGTATTTCATTTTGTGAATTTTAGTGCCTGCAATGGGAGATACCATACTGGAAATGATCCAACATTTATGGTTTCTTTATGTTTCCAAGTCAAGGAACTGTAAAGTCACATTTGCATTTTAGTGAAAGTATAATTATTGAAAGCATTCCTGATGGAAATAAAATGAATGGAGTAGATCTATTAGAGAGAAAGCATATTCCACACTACTGCCAGGAAACCAATCTTTATATTTATAACTGTCATAATTGTAATAAAGGATGTATTATCTTTCTATTCACAGGGTGAGAAAGGGCTTCTGGGTCATCCAGGAAAGCAAGGGAAAAGAGGCCTTCCAGGATCACAAGGTGATCAAGGACCAGCAGGAGACCCTGGACTGAAAGGACAGACTGTACGTAATCACAGCTGTTGATGCAAAACAAATAGTCCAGGAGTTACCAACATGAAATAATAGTAAGGATGCCTGCTCCTATTACAGGGAGAAGATGGAGATCAAGGTTTAATGGGGTTTCAAGGATTCCCAGGTCCAAAAGTATGTGCTCGTTCTTTTCTGTTAGATCTTAAGCCATTTACAGAGTGAGAACATTAGGAAGGCACGAAATTAATCAGCTTTAACAATAATTTGTTCAAAATCTATCTGAACTGTTAGAACATTGTAGGCAGAACTGTGTACTCCGTGTCCAAAGATGAACGTTCTGGGTCAGTGTGCTTGGTGTTTTCATCATTACTGCTCTTAGAAATTATCGTACTGCCACTGCCATTGAAACAAGCAGATAGGTAATGTCCATGTTTGATTAAACTGTTCCTTTGCATTTTCAGGGTCCTGCAGGGGACATTGGCTTAGTTGGAATTCTGGGCCCGAAAGGTCCAACAGGCCAAGTTGTAAGTGTTTCATTCCATGAAAGAGATTGTCAGGATGGCTTGCAAGTAGCACGTTTTTAATTTAGGGAATCATCTTTTTTCTTATTAACAAGGCTGGAACCCTCCAACCAAACCTTTCTCTCTGAGACTATGCCTGCACTAGAAGCCTGTACTGCAACACTGCTCTGGTGGCAAAACGGGTACAAATACACAAGCAGAGCTCAGCTTTTAATCTTGAAGGAAAAAAGCCAGTTCTGCTGACAAAGCATGACTGTCCTAGTATAATTTTATCTACACAAGTATCTTTGTTGCTGTCATATTTTTGTCTATTGGGGTTGAACATTCTGTTTCTTCTTACTTGCAACAATGCTGATAGAACTCTGTCCTACAGCAAATGAAAAAAGGGTGGAACTTTGCCTGCAGTAAGACAGAGTGGTGCTCAGGCTTTATTGAGTAATAGGTAGTCTTTTTTTAAGTTCTTCCCTTTTATTTATAAGATTACTAAACTGCATTAGCTCATTCTTCGTGACACTTTCTTCAAGATGTTCTACTTTGCTACTCACCCAACAGGTAGAAGCAACTTTAGCATTTTGTAATACTGGGGAGTGTGCATCCAGCTTACAGCATCAAGTGTAAGAGAAAAAAGGGGGAAAGGTTGCAGCATGGAAGGCTTTACTACACAATGTTCTTCCCTCACTACTGCCATTGCCATCACAGGACTGAATTAGTTCAGTTAATGAGATGCAGAACAGCAGCTTTAGGGGCCTGTTCTAATAGCTGATTTCTTCTTCTAAATATTCCTATACAAGATAAACACTGGGAATAAGCAGTTTGTTCTAAGTGAAGTGGAACAGGAAAGTAACATTTCAGAAGCACTTACTGGCAGCCTTACAAGAGTACTTGTGGGCAGTAATATAGCTCAAGATATAATATAGTTGATTGTAGCTCAATAAATATGTGGTCTTTGGAAATCAGAGTACATAAGTTTCCACTGCTTTTATTTAGTGCATCAACTTTCACGTAAAAGAAAGGGGGGGGGGGCTTTCCAAGCATAACTGTTACTAATTATTAAAATAATTACCTTGCTGGTTTTGTAGCAATGTGCACTCAATATTCAGAAGGGGAATATCACCATGATCTTTTGGATATTTGCCAGGGCTGTGTTCTGAGCAACTTTAAACCTGAACACGTTATGAGGATTTTCTTCATTTAAAAACATGGTAGACTAATAAATTCTTTGCTTGTTTACAGGGATATATTGGCCCTGTTGGTCAAGAAGGCATAACAGGCCCAACTGGCAGGCCTGTAAGTTTCCCTTCTTTTTTGCATAATTTGGTCATTTCACTTACCCTTGTTTTTAACAGTCTTTTTTACAGCTAGCAACCTTCTCATTTTTCTACTTGCAAATAGCAACTAGCAGGATCATCTTCATGTTATACCATGCTGTTAAGCCAACGTATGTGACTCCAGCATCTCTAATACAAACAAGAAAAAAGTGACAAAAACAATGACAAAAAGTCACGGCAATGGCCTCCTGTCTAAGCACAGTATGCAGAGGGCATGCCTGCAGGGGCAGTGGGCAAGTCAAGGTATAAAACAGCACCCTAGTAACTACCATCTGGATATTTGTTCTCAGTCTTAGGTTTGAGACATGCCTAGAGGATTTCCACACTCGATTTCAATGTAGTTTATTTTCTATGTGCTGATAGAGCTGAACTGTCCAGAGTGTCCCTGTAAACACACTGGGAATGCTCACACGTCCTTGTTGGGGTGTTCCAGGTGCTGGTGAGGTCCCTGTTACAACTCAAACAACTTCTTGGCCTGACAACCTTCAATGCACCCCAGGTTCCCTGCAGTGGGGACCTCTGCCCTCATCCCTGTTCCCATCCCTTGTCGCATTCCCTGTGCCAGAAACAGAGCAATGTTCTGCCAGGGCACCCTCTGGCTCATGTCTTCAGACTACACAACCATGTAAGGTAGTTTTAGAAGCTCTTTGTACCACCCAAGTTTCTCTGTCTGATCAACAAGACTTGGAGTGAATGAGAATGTTTAAAAATTGAAATAATAATCATAAAAATAACAGGAATAGACAAGAAAAGTAATAAATACAAATATTTACAAGTGAAAAAGAGAGGAGAAGGGAAATGTTTCTTCTATAATTAGACTATTCTGTCTGCCTGTTGGGAAAAAAGACAGTACTTTAAGCCTTGCTGCACTCTTTTAAATCCCACTCAGGAAGAAAATTTTATAGTTGTGTATACTTGTATGAAGGCTTTTAATAGATTTCATATTGAATGTAATTAGCATTAAGAAAGCATTAAAGTTGAAGATTACTTCTTTGTGTTATGAAATGCTGCCATCAAGATGCAAAATTCTTCCAGAGAATTTTAAGATTGTTACCATCTTCATAAACACGGTTTAAGTGCAAAACTAACCAAAACTGTCTAGAAATGAAGAATGAAAAAGAGTGTCTAATCTAACTGTGAGAGGAGAACTAAACGGGTAATAAAAACAGATATGTAACCAATAGATTTCTTCAGTGATGGAAAAGACCAAGTTTTGTTCTCTGCTCTTAAGATGGTGAAGTACTGATGTGTTACGGTAGATCAAATTGTAGAGAATGCATCTGATTGACAGGGAGAACACTGATGGTTAAAATTACTGAGAAAAAACTTATAATCCAAAGGAAACAACAGGTTTCCACTTATGAGAATTCCAAGATGTTTTCAAATAATTTAGTTTTCTAATAGTACAGGAAAATTAAAGCCCCAGAGCTGTAAATACTTCCACAGATGAGACTGCACTTTTCATGTGAACAGCGTAACTCTTGTGGATGTTAATTTGCTTATTTCAATCCTAGGTGGCTAGAAAGCATAATGGATTAACAGCTTCTCTCTCTTACAGGGACCGAGAGGTGAAAAGGGCACAAGGGGTGAAATGGTAAGATGAAACAACTTTTGTGCTTTCATTTTTTTCGCTGTGTAAAAACTATTCCTGTGTTACTCTGAATGTACTCGTGCATGCTCTGGATGCCAGACAGTCCTGTTGTGCTTCTGGTGAGCACTGACCAAGAAAGCTGGTAGGATGAGTCAAAAGTCTGACCTTTTCTTGTTCAGCTTGACTTATCTAGATATGCCCAGATGGTGCCTGCTGTCGGGCAGTATGGCCCCTGATCGTATAGCAGTCACATACTCCAGATATGTCACAGTTCAAATCTAGAAGAAAAATCCTTTTTCCCATTTGTTGTCAATTCTCCAGTGCCTCACAGCACAGCCTGCATACACATATTCATACATCTATATGATCTTGGATAGAGAGGGAGAGGGTCAAGACAAGTCTAGAGCTGAGGATGGCTGTCCAGGTATGAGGATGGGTATGCCAGCTGTAGTAGCAGTAGGCAGCATTGATAGGTTATGAAGTTGCTGTCTGTCATTTTTCAGTAAGAATATTACATTAGTTTTTCTATATTAATAAATGTTTGATTTGATTTAAAAAAAAAGAGCTAGTAAAGTCTTCAATTAATAATGGCTGTGTGAAAAGCCATTAAATTATCGTATTTACAGCCAATATGAGTGCAATGATAGTTGATAGTTATGACATTACTTTATATGGCAGGTTTATAATTAATTACTTTTCCAGTAAGTGACGAATGTGATCTTGTTCCTGTTGCACTTACCCTGCCTTTCACCTCACTTAAAATCATTTAGTTTCTCTTGTCTTCTTGTATTTTGCTTTTAGCAGCTACCTGTGTACAGTACCAACCTAAATGCTTTATAAAAGTTTTGAAAAATAAATCAGAGATATTGAAAATTGCTTAAAGAATTAAGGCTTGGAACTAAGCTTGCTGTATGTGTCTTAGGGAACTTTCCTGATTGATTCTAATGCTCTTGAGGCAATTGCTGTCTCAGAATAAGAGGAAAACTGGTGTCTTAATTCTGCCACTATCAACCATCTTAACTGTCTTTTTCCACTGTTTCTTGATGAGAATTGCTGCAACAGCATAGAGCTAAAATTGCTGACACTAAAAAAAAATAATAATAAAAGCCATCCAAAATGGTGAGCAACAAACACCCACTTCCATTATTGGTGCTGGTATTTAAGTTATTTCCTAAATAAAGTCTTGAATTCATCAAGATGAATTAATCTCCTAAGACTGTCTTCAGAAGAAGAATGTTTAATTTTAAATCATACACAGTGGTACTAGTTTATATTACATAGCCAAGAAAGGGATTTATTTCCAACTTTTTCAAATGCGAAGGAGATAAAATTATTTTCATCCAACTGTGTATTTTGAGCTTGAATTTATACTCTTAGAGTTGATACTGGCATTTTTCATAGAATCACAAAGATTTTAACTTTTTTGTAGCAGTAGAAACTTTAGTTACAGTTTTTAGTCTGTCGGGGATGTAGTGTTTATGACTAGAAAGAAATGTCCTTTTATCCCCTAAAAACATGGAATGTAAGATTGTGTCTCCTTGTTGAGGTCAGTGGTGAACCAAAGTTCAGGTCCTCTAGGTTATTTCTGGAGAAAAATGGATAGTCAGAAACGGAGTTTGTTAAAAAATTTTAATCACAATTATTTTTAAATTCAAAATATTCATATCACTGTGAAACATTTAGAAAAACATGGAATACATTTTGGAGTATTGTTTCAGAATTCTGACATTTCTGAAAATGTGTTTTGATTTTCTTAATTTTTTTATTTCATGACATGTAACATAATGAGTTATAAGAGTCATAGGATAATGCAGGTTGTAAGGGATCTCAAGGCATTTCTGGACCAACCTCCTGTTTAAAAGAGTCAGTTCTGAGATCAGACCACATTGCTTAGGGCTTTATTCAGCTGGGTCTTGAAAACTTCCAGGGATGGAAATTGGATGATCTCTCTGGGCAATGGGTTCCAGTGTGTGACTATCCTCAAGATGAAAAAAGATATGATAAGGCATAAACTGTAATTATCTATTATCATCTTTTATCTTAGATTTACAATCATTAATGCCAGCTATTACACTGTATTGTGTATCAGACTATTATATTGCAGGATGTTATTAGGCTCTACCCATTATAAGATAAGGTGACATGACATTGAAATAACAAAAGTGGTCAGGGAAAGCATAACATTAATCAGTATTATTAAAAATACTTTCTTGGAAAATTTCAAAAGTCACGGAAAATATGAGAGTCCTTGGGACTGCTCATGTTTTCAAAGTTGCATGTATCATTGCATGTAAAAGTCGCATGTATCAGGGGCCTTACCATATTAGAAAAAGATTGGGGTTTTCACCTTTGAACTTCTGTACTAGCAATCAAATTGGGTGATTAAAGAATTAGAGAGCACACCAAAACTAACTGTTCTATTCTCCGGTTTTGTTATTATGAACTGGAATTACACTTTTCTCACTGAATTCTAAAGTGATCAAAGGGTAAATTAACTAGATTTGTAAAGGTAATCCTGTACATTCCAGTAAAACATTTAGCAATTAACTTAATCCATGAAAAGTGTAATTTAACCTTATTTTGCTGCTCTGCAACAGAAAGAAAGAACATTTATAACATCTTTACAGGGTTTTCAACACACTCTGTGCAGTTTTGTTATATTTTAAAGGCTTTTAAAGGTAATTGATATAGCCCTCTGAAGTTTAATGCAGTTAAGAAATGTAATATCCCCAAAAGTATTTCACTATAGTATTTCACTATAGTTAACAAATAGCATTTGATATTTACCTTTTTTTTGCATGGTATTTATTGACAAGGAGACAGTGAATCAAAACAAATCATATTCCTCTTCTGCAAAATACCTTAAATTCATTGGAACAGTGCAGGTTTTGATTTTTAAAATATTCAGAAACTGCTATAAATTTGAAATTTTCTTGTCCTAAGACTTTTTGAGTCTTAAAATTGTGACACGTGCCAAAAACATAGAATATTAACTGAAGCATTCAGTCATCTGAAAAATCCACTGGAATGTCTAAATCTCAGCACCCAGAACAAGGACATCTATTCATCAGAGAGTAGTGGTTACTGAGGGACAAACTGTTGAAGACTTTGTGCCTTGCCTTGGTATTTGCATAATCAAGTCCTGAACCAAGATAAACAAATATATCCTCACACTGTCAAGTTCATTTCTCGTTTGTTTTTCACACTTTCTCTTTCATTTTATACTAAACAAACTTCACCAAGCACGATAAGACAGCCCAGTAATATATCCACATGGGATTGAAGGTATCCTGCAGCAGTCTAACAGCGCCCGAGTTGCTGATCTGATTAATGAAATGTGTGGAGGTCATCCTTCTCAACTGGCATACAATAGTGCAGCTCTGTGAAACCCACTTGATTTGCAACAGCTGAGGGACTACCCCAAAATAGTGTCCGTCATCTCTGCAAACTCATCTCTCATCAGTTTTGTAATAATGAATAACAACAATAATATTTTATGCCTATTTAATAGTAATAGGATTTCAAAGGAAATGTCAAGCTGGGCAATAATCAAACTCAGAAAAGTAAAGGGAAGCCAGGTACCTACCACAGAATTCACGGGGATTTCTATACTACTGTATATGCTAAAATGACTTATTCTTTGATTTCCCATTTCCAACATTAATCATTAATGTCTTTATAAACTATCGGTAAATATTGACCTAAAAGATGGCATAGAGTCCCTTCTATAGATAAGTGGATGAAACATAAATAAGTATGGTCAGGATGTACCAGCTGAAAAGCTAACAATATTTGCAGTCCCAAGAGCTTATGCCGTTAAGGTCATCTTTGTTAAGTATCAGAAGACCTCTCTAACCACTCAGAAATCACTTCAATTTTGTTTCTCCCCTGTTCTCCAAAGATCATGGGTAAAAAAGTACATGTTGGGTTCAAAGCCTGTTGCAGTGCCTAAACATATAGACTTATTGGTATAGATTTGGTGCTAGGAATGATGTGATGATCCCCACTTTTCACACCCTTCATAATCCAGCACCTGAGCCCCCCTGGTACAGCCAGGGCAGGTGATATGCAGACACACTCAACTTGGGCAGCTGTGGAGATCAGTGTAATCCCTGACAGATGCATTCCCCCGTAGCTTCCATGTGCTCTGCCTTATGAATATGTCTAGAGATAGTAAGAAATACAGCTGGTATTCTCCTAAAAATCAATAAATTTGGAGCCTCGGTGACTCCTATCTGCTTTGAGAGCCTTTTTTTAAATATACATGAATTAATGTTAGATTGAATCTGACCTTTCTTTAACCACTTCCAGCTGCCCTTGCTGATGGCAGCTTGAAGCACAGCCCAAGTTCAGCAGCTGAATCATGACACACACAAATCTTGCTGTGAAACCTCACAGCAGGAATACTTTTTATTACTATATTAAGTGATTTACAACTTAATACCTCTTTGACTAGATCAGTTTCGCAATATTTGTCAGCATGACCATATCAGATAAGATTATTTTTCTTTTGGTAGAGACTTATTAGTAGCATAACCATACTGGTGTAAGAGGGCTTTTGTGGGAACAGCTTATTGTGCTTGAATAAATTGTACAAGCAGCACTGGCTAAAGAGTGCTTTGCTTAAATTAACTCAGTTATGTTAAAAGGTTTTACTAATACATAATGCAGGTCTGGCCCGTGCCTTTCATTCCTCCTTCTCTTTTGCTGGAATTAAGGCACTGCTACCTATTTTCCTTGCCATTCTTCTTGCCATTGTTTATGTTATAGCAGCTCCTAGAGGCTTTGAGTATATAGAGATTGAAGAAGAGAATCTAACAGAGACACAAGTGTCACTGTATAATTGTAAATATTCATAATTGTTCCATCTTAATGTGAATAGTTGCTCAAAGAAAGGATAATTCAGATGGGGTTATTGTCTTTGAGAGGGTCCATGTCTAACCCTAAGGCAAGCTTAAAACTGAGATTTAAGACTATGTGCATTGTAGGCAGTATAAGCTAGGGAAAAGCAGCTGTTCCTTTTCCTCCTCTCCTCACCACTGCATCATCCTACACACTAAAACAATGCTACTTAAGATGAGGAAACAAGGGTTTAACTTCTTGGATATGAAGGAAGCCTGCAATACCACTGTTAAACAATGAACATGACATGTTCTGGCTGAAAATTGACACTGCTAAAAAATGGAGCTGATAAATGCCTAGCAGATGCTCATGGATTAAAGTGCATCAGTCTGATTTTTACAACTACCCATAACATTATTTACAATGCTGATATGATCATTGTAGTAGTATATGACCTTGTAGTACTTGTATTGGCAACATGCAAATAATGCTGGCACATTGTATAGGATGTTATATCACTACTTTGTATAACTGCTAATGTTCCCTTAATATTGCAAATAATTGGATAAACAAGTAACCAGACAAGTCAGCAACTCTAACAGGAATATTCATACGTTATCAGAGTATGATACTTTAAGAATAATCTACAGCTTTACCAAAACTGGCATTACATCTTCTTCATTACATCTTTACATCTTCTTCATGTGATTTAAAAAATACATTAATATAAAAGCAGATATGCTCATCTATAACTTGTTGCATTTTATCTCTATTTCTTCTAGGGGCCTCAGGGACATCAGGGCCAGCCAGGGCCACCTGTAAGTGCATAAAAACCCCCCATGCCTGTGTTTTTCCATTGTGATTGCATTACAGAAACATGTGAAGTATCTAATATCTGGTTTCTCCCATTTTCCAGGGACCACCTGGACCACCAGGACCAAGAGTAAGTTCTGTAACAACCCTAACCTATAATATAGTCCTCTTTTGAGAGTGAAAATAGCAAGATCCTCTTCAAATGCATTGCTTGTTTCATCACTTGCACATAAATGTAAATATATTTTTCTACAACTTCTGTCACTACAGTAATACATTTTTTGAACCTTCCATCTTACGCTGCCAGTTCTGCTGTGCCACGCTGTTGAGCCCTCAGCAAGCAACGCTTACGGACACTGCTCGTGGACTTTTGACATAGGTTAATTCTGTCACACTTTAAAAGGTTTTACTTCTGTTCTGCATTTGAACACTCTGAAAGATAGCAGAAGAAAATGTTTTTCTATTTCTGGCCCAGATGTTCTCCCGATATATATACACACACAGAGATTGAGTTTGTTAAGGGATTGTACCAGTTAGGACAGAGTCAATATCTAAAGTGTCCTAAAGCTGTTATGATATATGTAAACTGAGAACAAATTGCAAGAACTAGATGTTTGCATGGGTGACTTAATTCTTTAAAAATAAATAAACCTGTTGTCTGGGTCTGGTATACACGTCATACAAATTGCAGAGAATGAAGATACACAAGAAACAGGCTTCTTCCTTCAGAGGCAAGTTTGTCAGTCTTGGTATTTGTTCCTGCATCATGAAGACTACTTTGATCTGTCAGCTGTTGATGGCTGATTGAGATATTCTTTGTGTGCTTCTCTGTAAAGGAATAACACCTTTTCACACTTACCTGGATTGGTTTTCTTAAGTATATAAATTAAATGGCTGGGAGGAATAAGTTGGGACATTAGTCTGTAACAACTATTATAGTATCTTTTTCCCAGGTCCCAGGAGTATGATCACTAAATTGGGTATGGGGATGCTAATAAAAATACGCTTTTTCTATATGCATGCTTGCATTCTTTGGAAATGGAAGGCAGGATCCTATTTTAAAAGTAAGTGTTTATGATGAATTCTTTTCTCAAATGACAAAATAATGAAGCTATTATGTATGTTGCTACAGTGCTCAAAGAATTTACCACCTGCTTTTTAGAATATTCCTGTTCGTCTTTATATATTCTGAAATATCTTTTTTCAGAAACAAGTGGACATCAATGCTGCTGTTCAAGCTTTGATTGAGTCAAACGCTGCGCTGCAGCTGGAGGTAATATATTTCAATGTATTTACATTATCATACTGGGTATGTAATTATAATTCTATTTTTTTGAGGACAGAACAGGGCTTCTTTACAAAGACTTAATTTAAAATGAATCATGGATAGCAAGTAATTACTGTAGAATATAATTAAATTATGCTAGGATTTATAGGACACAATAGAAATTAAGAAAAACAGCAGCATTTATACCTTTTTGTCATGATTGGCAGTAAAAGAAATTTATTGACTATCACACATAGCAGACTGCATCTGTTCAGCCGCAGATAACAACCCCAGGCAATGCTACAGGTTTGGGGAAGAGTGGCTGGAAAGCTGCCCAGCAGAAAAGGACCTGGGGGTATTGGTGGACAGCCAGCTTAACATGAGCCAGCAGTGTGCTCAGGTGGCCAAGAAGGCCACCGGCATCCTGGCCTGTATCAGGAATAGCGTGGGCAGCAGGAGTAGGGAAGTGATGGTGCCTCTGTACTGGGCACTGGTGAGGCCTCACCTCGAGTACTGTGTTCAGTTCTGGGCCCCTCACTACAGGAAGGACATTGAAGTGCTGGAGCGTGTCCAGAGGAGAGCCACCAAGCTGGTGAGGGGTCTAGAGAACAAGTCATAGGAGGAGAGGCTGAGGGAACTGGGCATGTTTAGTTTGGAGAAGAGGAGGCTGAGGGGAGACCTCATTGCCCTCTACAACTACCTGAAAGGAGGTTGTAGAGAGGTGGGTGTTGGCCTCTTCTTCCAAGGGAATAATGACAGGACCAGAGGAAATGGTCTGAAGTTGCAGCAGGGGAGGTTTAGATTAGGTATTAGGAAGAATTACTTTACTGAGAGAGTGGTCAGGCACTGGAACAGCCTCCCCAGGGAGGTGGTGGAGTCACCATCCCTGGAGCTATTTAAGAAACGTGTAGACATGGCACTTCAGGGCATGCTCTAGTGCCCGAGATTGTTGGTTTGTGTCTGTTTGTGGGTGGGGTGGGGTGTGGTTGTGGGCATTTGTTTTGGTTTGGTTTTGGTGTTTGGTGTTCTGGGATTTTGGGGGGGTTTTTTGTTTGGTTGGTTTTGGTGGTTTTGTGGGGTTTTTTTGTTTTGTTTTTTGTTGGTTGGACTCGATGATCTCAAAGGTCCCATCCAACCAAAAATATTCTGTGATTCTGTGAGATAATGATAGCGGCATTTAGGTCTTGATCTCAAAAATACTTCCATATATGCAAGTGTGTGGTCCCACTGATTGCAAGAAAATTCCTTACATGGGTGAAGTCAAATACATTTGCACATATTTTCTACGTTAAGTCTAAGAGTAAATCTCTGTTCAAAATCTGAAACTGCTAAGTATACTTTAAAAATGCACTAATTTTTTTCTTTTTTTCTTTTTTCTTTTTTTTCTTTTCTTTCCTATATCCACATTTTTATGTCAACATGTCATGACGTATTTGCATGATCTTAACTTGCCTGTAACTCCACTGCTTTGATAATTTGAATAAAATGTACTAATTTGTTTATTGGAATATGTTACTCTTACCCTGTTTTATATGGCTGATTGCATGCGTTACAAATACTTTTCTTCTCTCTGGCTATTTAACGGCCATTTGACTTTTACTGCATATACTGTTGTTGTGATATGTCTTTGTGGTAACACATTTGCTAATGGCCCGTGGCAGAAATACCAGAATACTGAAGTAACTTTACTAGATCACAGTACAGAGATATTCAAAACGCTGCACTACCTTAGCAATTTACTGCACAGCATCAAGAACCCCCTTGGCACACGGGATAACCCAGCACGCATCTGCAGGGATTTGCTTAACTGTGAACGTAAAGTGGCAGACGGTAAGTCCCCACTTTCATTAAAGCTTGAACACAGCTAGGCTTTGAAATGTGTTGCTTCCAATTGTAACTTTCTACATCAAAATTCTAATGTGAAGATTTTTTTATTACATTCTGTTGCAGCGTGCCTGACAGCTATCTTTATTTTGTCTTTATTCTAGATAAATTTTTTTAATTTTAAAGATGAAAGTATGTAGCTATCCAATATTATACAGGTATTAGAGAAGATAATATATATCATTTTTAAAAAGCGTCCAGAAAATTTGAAACTGAATCCAATTTTGTGATTAAAAGTTTCCCAAGTATTTATACCTAATCTGTAATGAATTTTTTGTGGATCAGATTCTAGATTCCTAATGAGAAAATTGTATGCAATACACTACCACTGTCAGATACACTCACAGTTGTTGTATCCCAGAAGATTCTGAACCAATATTTGAAATAAAAAATAATTATTTAAACCTGCAATGTCAATACTGTGACATAATTGAGTTTCTGAATGGCTAATAAAATAATAAATACCTGTAAATATCCCTGTTGTCAAATATTAGCACTAACAAGCTAAGGAGGAAATGGGAAATTAAGTTAGAGATTACAGGGAAATCGCTGTTGTATATAAGGATGGATCAGTTCTTTAAGACTTTAGTAAAAGATCAGCCTAACCTTTATTAGAACTGTGCTCTCCTAAATAAATAAAATAAATCTCAGTCCCTTAGGGCCATGGAGGTCACTGACACCATCCTCCGTCTCAGAGGATTACACACACACATACGAATTGTACAGCACAGGCTCACACATATTTAACCATAAATTAAGGGAAGCTAAATCTTTATATAAATTGCACGTGTCCTATTTCTGTTATTGGACTAAATCCCATGGATTCACAATGGCAAATACTGCTTATTACCATCACTAGGACATGTCATGTACAAGTGTCTGATGGGGGAAAGTCATTGGAGAAAGAATCTTCAAGATGCTGTGAGAGCAAGAGAATTTAGATTGATATTTTACATCCTGAATATATTCTCTGTATAAAGCCAAGCCCTAAATAAAAAAGTTAAGTTTTAATACAGAAAGAGCAGACTGGACATACCATTTGTTCTCCCTATTTAGCTGTAGAAAGAGAAAACATTTTTGAAACTATGACAGTATTCAAAACTCATTGTATATGTAATCAGAATTGAATGGTTATGAAAATTTGCTCGATATCTGCTATTAGTAGAATTATAATAGTGAAAAGGCTTTCACATTCCTTTTATTTCAGTTCCTAGTGAAGCTATGGTGATAATATGGTAATAATACTTGCCAAAAAGTATGACTATTTTAGCAAATCGTTTAGTAACAATTATATTTTGGGTTTATTTTCTATCTGGGATTATATAATAATAGGAAAATACTGGATTGACCCAAATATTGGATGTCCTTCTGATGCCATTGAAGTTTTCTGCAACTTCACTGCAGGTGGTCAGACATGTTTAAGTCCGCTATCTGTGACAAAGGTATGCATTGCTTCCAGAAAGACTCTATCTGTGCTGGAACTCTGAACAAATGAATGCTTATTTGCTTAACTCATGAAAAGATGTTAGATTTCAGGGGTTTTTTTTAATGTGCATCTTTGTGGAAGGGCACATTATATATTCTGTTATAGAAGTTACAGATTTTCTGGAGACAATATATGTTAGCGTAACTCCCACTTTGTTCATTTACTCACCATCCATGCTGGTAGAATTATTTTGTTTTGCTTTATACTTTTCTACATAAAGCATAAAAATAAGCTTGAAATGCTTCTAAGCTACTTGAGTTACTAATTAACTCATCACTCAGGACAGCTAAGTGTAGAGATGCTGAGGTCATTGCAGTGGGAAGGAAGAAAATTATGACTGCTTTTCAACACTTAGCTAATTTTAAATGCCATTAGGCAGAGACTTTTTTTCTTTATGTCATTAGTCTCTGCTCCTCTTTACATGTAGTCCTTAAACCCTTGGGAGTAGAAGTTTTGTATTAGTGGAGTTTTGCACATGCCCTGTAGTCACTAAGAGCCTCAGAAATACCATAAAGTTCCCATACGTGTCCTGTATTTGGAAGATCCCTGAATATGATCTAGCCTTGAGAAATTCTTGTTGAGTACCTGTATTTTCAGTCTAAAATCAAGGTATTGTTACAAACTTTTTTATTTTTAATGGGATGTAGGTATTGCCAGCACCTGTGGTCTAAGACGACTAAGCAGCAGAATGTGGCTGCAGTTAAAACGTTGCCGTTCATAATATTATTGTCTGAATCACAAAATCATTTGTTTCAGTTTCCTTATTTAAAAAGTATTTTCTGCCCAGCTGTGTTTCAACAAGGTTGTAAGCATTAGCAAATGTTTATATTTAAACTTTGAAAATGTCCTGTGAAAGCTTCTGTTTACAGTAATCACTATAACAGAACCTAACAGCTCTCCTGAAAAATACAAGTTGTGCTTTTTGGCATTGACCCCAATGTATAAACATGTATAGATGCTCCCATGCCTGAACACCACAGATGTATGTGCATGTCACTTTGCATTGCTGTGGTCATTCAGCATAGTCCAGCTGTAAGTCTAATGATCCATTTCTCTTGGAACTTAGTTGGAGTTCGGCGTTGGAAAAGTGCAGATGAACTTCCTTCATTTACTGAGCTCAGAAGCAACCCATAGCATCACGGTTCATTGTCTGAACACACCAATGTGGAGATTAAATACAGCAGGTGGCCAGAAAACATCTGTTAGCTTCAAAGGATGGAATGGTCAAATATTTAAAGCAAATACGCTACTTGAACCAAAGGTGCTTGTGGATGAATGCATGGTAAATACTTTTTAGCACTAATATTATTAAAACCATAATGGAGTTGCTGTTTAGACATTAGTAAATTTCTGCAAATAAATAACACTGATTTAGATTCACATCTGTAAAGTTTACTTCTTACATTGTTCTGCATGTCTTTATATGCCAACCTTTTGCTATTGAATTCAACATCTACCCAAATGTAAAAGCAATTGCAGTAACACAGAATTTATATATTTGCTGGGGAGAGATCAGAACAGAAATAACAAGGTCCTTGAGGAAACTTCAGGAACAGTCACTCTCAAAATGAAAATTCAGGCTTCAGTTAAGAGTTCTGTTGAGGTTACCTAACCCCAAAGCTCAGGTTCAAACAAACTGGAAATTATTTTTTGGACAGCTAAATATCTTTAAATTCATTGACTATGAGTCAATTGTTTGGTTATTTAATAAAATAGTGATGACTGGAAATGGACTCCATTGCGAACTAAAATATTACATCATATTTAGGAAAAATTGGAAGAGTTTATTAATTTTCTAATGCCTATTAGATTGCTTCACTTACCAAGATGGGAGCCATTTGGTAAATGTCTTGGTAGAACACTATGAAATATAGGAGACAAGCACTTTACACTTTCAGTATTTTATAACTCTGCTTTCATTTACAAGAATGAAAGACGTGAGACTGGTTCCATATGAATACAGGGGTGTCAAGTGAGATTTTTAATCTCAATACAAGAAGTGGTTTTACTGAGGCACTTCGAAGTTGTTATGCTTCCTCCCAGTCTGTTTGGGACTGTTTTAATCCCTGAGAAAAATTAAGGCATATAGTTGGTGGCTATTGAGAAGTGCTGTTTTTCTGTGAGTTTCTACAAGGTCTGTTGCTCTTTCTGTGGGAAACTGTGTATCATACAGATCTGCTGCAGACTCTCACACGCTTCCCTCTCTGCAGGGATTTCACTTTCCAGTGGTGCCCACTGTACTTTATGGATTTTAAGAATGGAGTGATTGCAAACATCAAGACACTCCCAGCCTCAGACAGTGTTATAATGTTATTTTATAATTTTTATGATGTATCAATTTTTTACTGAGATTTTTAAACGATTAGAATAATCAATACAAAGTTCATGGCAAAACTGCGGCTCTCGTTTGCCATGATTGCTCTTCAAGGGCCTACAAAGTCATTCAAGTGCCTGTAGAGTACATAACCTGAGACCTACCATTCAGATTCTGTTCAGGTGGATTTAGCAAGAGCTCTAGGAGTCTGTGTGAGCCCAGGACTGCTTGCAAAGTGACAGGCGCTCAGCTCTGAGCCGTGTTGCACTGTGTCTGCATCCACTCCAGATGGATTCCAGGCTGGGCATTTTTACAGTTACAGTTTTGCCAGAAGTGCCCGTGGTATTGCATGGGAGAAGTGGCATTTGTTAAATTACACAGTTCCTTTAGGAACTGCTGGGAGAAGAAGTGCTCCTGTACGCTATTCCTCCTCCTCTCACTCTTTAAGCACAATTTCCATTTGTGTTTTGAAGCTGATCTTTGATGTGAATCTTAATATTCTGCTTCTGTGTGTTGCAGATTGAAGATGGCAGCTGGCACAAGACACAGTTCTTTTTTCACACTCAGGACACTAATCAGCTTCCAGTTGTTGAAGTTAATGCACTTCCTCATCTCAAACCAGGGCAGCAGCACTTCATAGAAAGTGGTTCAGTGTGCTTCCTTTAAGGTTTCTGTCCTAGGGTTTTTTTTTGCATCAACATGAAATTGCTGCATAAATTGAATGCAAAAGGAACGATCCATTACAGGCAAAATTACTAGGAAACTGAAGAATCCTTTTGAACAGTGTTGGTTAAAGAACCTCAGGAAGAAAAAGACTTCCTCCTAAGGAGAAATGGCATTCAAAAAGAAAAGAAAAAAGAAACGACTACAATAATTTTCATAAAGTATTTTTAAAAAATTGGTTGGTGCTTTCTTGCATTAATTTCCTGGAAGTGAGTATCTGAACATGGAATTTTTCAGGATCTCTAATGTTCTTAGCGGTCTCTTTAACAGCACTGCAAAAAAAAAAACCATCTTGAGGAAAGCTAGAGACGTACAATACTAAGGAGCAATACTGGCTAATGCTCCTAAATGTGCAATAGCTTATATATGAAAAGTGAATTATGCCACAGTACTATGTCTTCTTTTCTTAAACATTGTTTTATTACAGTCCATTGTGGACACATACATCTTAACAGATGGCACACTACCTCTTTTGTGTTTTCTGTCCATGTTGCCTTGGTGCTCTTCATAACACAAGGTGCTTGTGGCCTTATCAGAGATTATTTGAGTCCCTTTTTATCTTTCAGACTGTATGTGCTGGTTACATCAGGATATGTTTCTGTTGTAAAGGTACTTATTTTAAATCATTGGTCATATACTTCACTACAATTAAAACATTATTTATGTGGATTTCTTGTTTAAACTATTTTTTGTGTACTGTTGTGGAAATGGTATATGAAACAGCACGTTGTATATGAGGCATATAGTCAGACCAGCTAGCTTTACAGCCATTGTAAAAACTATTGTGGAAGAGCTACCTACAGTAGTTTTGAGTTTTAGATCCTGTATTTCAATTAACATTTCTAATGCCAAAGGCATCTTAAGATGATATATTGTGTATATATTTTTTAACTTGTGAAAAAAAATCTACTACAGCATGTCTTCTGAATGGCTGCTGTTAAATTATAATCAGCATTTCATCAACCTAAAAATTCCATTTTTTGCAATATTACTAGATCACTTGGAGTTTTTTAAATTAAGCCTAAACTGTTCAACCACCTTTATTAAAAAAAAAGAACCATTTTCATTAGGAAAAGCACTCTTTATAATGGTATACCTCTATCTATTATGAATCCAAAGTGTGCTCAGTAGTACATGGCAATGTGATACCAATCTTTACTGGGGAGCAGGGGAGTGTTCAGACAACTTGTTTAACTGTCTTGATCCACAGGAAACCATACTTACCAAAGTATAATAAAATAAGCTTCCAAGCTATCTGTTTGTCTTTTACTATTCTGTTTTGTATTGCATAGTTCATTCTTAGTAACGCTGAAAATCCTCTAGAAGGGTACTTGTTAGGTGGCCAGGCTTCCTTTACCCAAGGGGAAGAGCACACGCTTCCTGCCTTAGAATACTGTGAGAGTGACGGTGTTTACTTTGACAAGGTAACGTACACGTACATCCCATCTTACGTTTCATATCAAAGCATTGGTTGTGTTCCCTTTGAGAAAATCTGATAAAACTAAAGACAAAGCAAGATTACAGAGTGATGATAAAGGTTAGAGAAAATGCCTCACTTCTTGCATTTGCAGCGTCACTTGACATTTGCTCTTAGTTTGCCTGTGAAGCTGATGTTGTGACAAATGGATTATTTATTTTTTGTAAGAATGTCATCTTTTAGAAAATGTTCTGCTTCGTGTATATTAGTCTCATTGCCCTATTTTTGGAAATTCTTTATAGCCTATATTTATAGTTTATATTAGCATGTCTCAGAAGTTACCTATTTTAAAAAGAAATAGCTTAAAGCATTATGAAGCTGCTCAGATGTAAATGTGTGCATTTCTGCAATTGAGGCAGAAATGCCCATCCTGTGGAGGCAGCACAATCAACTTGTGCCACAGGACGCTGACAGGTAACAAGGCACCGTGTGGCTTGAGCTGCGTTTCCAGAAGCGGGTGGCAGTGTGTGTTTTGGAAAACCTCTTGTATTCAGACATCTCGGTCTGAATATACCGAGTATACATGTATACTGAATATACTCTGGTATACATACTGGAGCTCCTAAAGGTGTTCGCAGGAGATCTGGTACAATTTTGTCCCACCACGTTAACAAGTACCTGTACTCTGCAATTAATTTTTTATGGTTTCTGAGGTGGTTGCCTACTTTGTTATCTTTCATTTTAAAGCAAGCCCTCATCTAGATTACAAGAGTCTTTGTCACAATTCTTTTACCCTTCTTATTTTCCATGGTTAAAAATCCACTAAGAAGTGGGGCTTTGAAACGGCCTAAAGCAGGAGGCATACAGCCTAGAGGCCACAGGATGCCCCCAGCGCCGCGGGGAGAGGCAGATCTCCTCTTGGCTTCATCCTAAAGCGGGTGGAAGCCGCTCCCTTCTCTCCTGCCCCGGGGCAAAGCCCTGCCCTTGCGGCGCCGGCCCGCGGCGCGGCAGGGTGAGGCCGCTGCAGCCCGAGGGCCGCCAGGCGGCGCCGCCGCCCAGGAAAGGCCGCGGCCGGGCCCGCCCCGGCCAGGCCCCGTCGGGCACCGCGTGGGGAGGCGGCGCCGCGCAGCTATGGCGGAGCTGGAAGGCCCCGAGAGCCCTCGGCGGTCGTCAGGCGGGCGTAAGATGTCCCTGCAGAGGTAGGGGCGAGGGCGGGGTGCGGGAGCGCCCTCACGTGTCCCGCGGAGAGCCCCTGGCCTCCGGCGTCTGCGGCCGCCAAGCCTTCCGGCCGGCCGGCCGGGCCCCCGGACCGCTTCCCTCGGGCTCCGCGAAAACTCGGGGCCGCCCAAGGAAAAGGCTGCTCCGGCCTCTCCTCACTCAGCGCCGCCGCCGAGGGCCTGCCCCGGGGGTTCTGCGGGGCCTGCTGTGGGCCGGGCCGGGCCTGCCCCGGGGAAGGCGAGGGAGCCATGCCGAGGCTCCCCGAGGGGCGCGGCGTGGCTGTCTGCTGAGCTGCAGCCCCGCGCCTTCTGCTTTGCCCTCCGTACGTTTGGAGAGGAGCAGCCCTCCCTGGGGTGGGCGATAGGGCTCGGGTACGGGGCCGTTCCGTGGCGACAGGAGCGAGGGGACTGCTCCTGGGCGTGTGGGGAGTTTTGTCCTCGGTAGCAGCGTCTGCTTCTGCCTGTTAATTGGGGTCTGCGGGCAGCTGATCTGTGGCAAAACATTCATAAAGCTTGCGCGTCGTGCCTGAGAGGTTCCCTGACTTTGGGGTTTGCACTGCTAATAGCCAGAAGTATTGCTGACGATATTGTCCTGTTTTTTCCTGTGTCAGGGAAAAAAAGGATGCAGTGTTCAGGTTTTGGTGTGAATCCTCAATATTTAATTTCTGTCTGCTTAAAACTGGGAGCACTGTAAGCCGGCATGGCACAGTGCACGTTACAGGTGGCGTAAACAGAAAAAAGCATGGATGCAGCCAGGCTGTGAAGCATAAACTGGTACAGCCTTGCTACACTTCCAGCTCTGCAGCTAGCGTACGGATTTTTGCTTTTTTTTGGGTATCTGCCCTGTGTTTTAATATAGGTAAGACCCTTGTATGTGTTTTGAGATATTCCACATGGCTTGCATTATTTTATCTGCTACTTTATCTAATCCAGGGTATTTGTATTTTATCTTTCTTCTTTCAAAGTTCAGATAACGTTTCCTGAAAATGCGAACTGATGGTGTAGTGCCTGGTTGTTGAGCAGGCACCTGCCCAGGCCAGTCAGGCACAAAGGTCCTTCTTTATTAAGAGGTACGTTTTACTTCTTTCAGGTGCGAAACATGTAGTAAAGAGGAAGCTAAGTACAGATGTCCACGATGCATGAAATATTCGTGCAGGTATTTATTATCTGAATTAAACTGTTTTGGTTTCTTCCCCCCACTTGGGCTGAACGTGGCATGTTAATGCTTTTCTTTTTGTCATTTCAGTCTGTTGTGTGTAAAGAAGCATAAGCTTGCACTGAGCTGTAATGGAGTCAGGGATAAAACAGCGTATGTCTCTGTAAATGAATTTACTGACTTGAACCTTTTGAGTGGTAAGAATATTCCTTGTACTTTTTAAAATTCATTGCTTTTATGAAGTTAGTACTACAGTGCTCTTCTCTTGCTTTCAGATTATCGTTTCCTGGAAGATGTAGGAAGGACAGCTGATGCTGCTGCTCGACATCTTGCTGTGCATCGTCCAACAGCAAAAAGACTTGTAAGTTTAAAATAAGCAGTTTGGTCTGTTGGAGATAGGGTTGACTACCTTTGAATTCCCATTGAGGCAATCCCAGCCCAGATTTCAGAGCTGTACCTCTCTTACGAAGGTATGAATGACCCAAATTTTGGAGCTACAAATCAAAATAAGTCTCTAGGTTTATGTAATAATAGTATTGATGGCTATGCCCACTTGCATAGAAGAATAGATTGCTAAGAGTGTACATTCTTAAAATCCATGCCTGACCACTTTTGCTTTTGATGATAGATGTGTGTTAAGAAAGCCTGGATGTTTTCCTTCCACAACTTTTTTTAGTTTTTAAGTACAATATTCTCAGGTAAGCAATGGATTTATTAATTTCCTAAAAATTATTACATGCTTTCCTATACACCAAATGAAGGCAACTAGAGTTCTGCAAAGATTAAATTTATGCAACGATGAAGTAAAAGCCAGCTTTCTAAGGGTTAGAGGGATTTTACATTGAAATTCCTCCAGTTCCAGTGAAACATTAATGAGATCACAGAAATGTATGGCATTTCCTGAAAGTCCTATTATGATAAGCTATGAAGACCAGGATCAAGAAGGAGAAAACAAACCTAGAAAAACAAAATCAGGTCCAAAATACTTTGATTCATTAATACGACACAGAAAGGCATCAGGGCCATGTTGTTTTCCGCTCTTGTGAAGATAGCTTTAAATATAGCACTAAACTCAGTTGGAGAGAACTCATGTTGATGACAAAGTAAATTCAGAAGACTCCAGCTTTCTCTCAGGCTGAAGTCATACTCTGTGTGTGTATTTATTACCATGATCTCTTGAAAACTTGTGCTGAAGATGGTGAGATGCTACATAAGTAGCAGTTTTTAGGATGTGGTACTAGACATGTTTACGGGATGATATCCTTAGTGTTACCTTCCAGTCGGAATTTGTCAGAGTGGCTGAGATGGTGCTTGTGCATCCCTTCTGCTAGTGGGGTTGTAGCCCAAAAAACAGCTCTATGGGTAGTACTGCACCCACAGTGGCTGGCTGGGGCTTCCACGGTATGTTAAAGACTTTTATTATAAAGAGGTCATCGCCATGTTAATTTTTAACAATGGAAAAACTTTACCTGAAAACATTTCAGATAGTTTCTAGGCTTACTTTATTTCATTCAGTAAGTTTTTTTAAAAAGTCAAAGAAAGTACTTCATTAAATGTGGCCTTTTCTACAGTTTTCCCATAATTCCTGTCAGCATGACTCTTAACATTTAACTTTCAGGTTTTGAATATATTATTCAGATTTTTTTTAAAAAAATGTTTTTACTTTTTGCTAGTTATCTTCCTTGAGAAACAAAGCTCAGAAGTGTAATATTGACTTAAGAATGCTGCCCATTGGATTTACAAAGAGAAGAGAAAATTCAACCACCTTCAAGTCCACGTGAGTCTTCAGTTGGTTATTGTCAGCAATATTTTGTTTTCATGGAACACACAATTAGCAGAATCTGAATTCATACCAATATACTTGATTTTAAAATCTTAGATGCATGTTGTTTTTTTACAAAAGCTATCTAGATTTAATATTTTGTGCTGCAGGTTTTCATTTTTTAGACTTTTTGAGCTCAGTTTAACAGTTTATGCAATTCATGCTTTATTTTCAAAAATCCCAACATTGAATACCAGGAGGAAGAATCAGTGCTGTTGTGTTTTTCCATCTTTTTATTAACATTGAGTTTTGTTGCTGGAAAAAGAAAAAACTTCTTTAAAGGTTTAAAGCTTTAGGTTTAAAGATTTAAACCTTTAAAGGTTCTTTACAATAGAGGATTGATGAGAATGATTGCAAAAAATCCCTCTCTCTGAAAAGGCCAGCTTAAATCTGAAGAGGTACTTCCAGTACAGTTACCTCTGTTGCATGCCATGTTAGGAGTTGCTGTGCTGGAGGATGCTTGGTATGGCACAGCTTAGAGAGACAAGTGCAGACACACACAGATTAATTAAGGAAAAGGGCTAAGAAGAGTTCATCCACTCTGTGTTTCTTCTCTGATATCCAGAGTTTGTAATTTAAAGTATTTTCACAGTAAAAATAAATAAAACAAAAATTATAAAGTATTTAATTACGGCAGGAAACAGATCTAGAGTTCAGCTCACTGATCTACTGGGAGAAAATATAAATGCCTTCTGAGCTTCTCGCAGTGATCAGCTGTGCCAACTACCCCTGATGGCTCCTCCACTTGTTGTCTTCATGGTCTCAGTTTTGGTGGCAAGTTCTGTTTTCAGGATGCATTTTTCCCTCTCTTGTCTGAGATGTACAAGCCATGCTGTCAAGTGCAGCATCTGGCACGGGAGGTGGCGGTGGCTGGGCACTGACTAGCCACCAGGTGTCCCTCTCTGACAAAGTAGTAACCATCCTGAAAAATGGCTCAACAGACTTGCCTGTATCATTTCTTCTGTTCTGCGGCAAAAGCATAGTTTTTTGGTTTTGCAGATATCTTAATTTTTAGCAGAACATAAGGCATAACATAGATTTCGAAGTGTAACCTTTTAAAGTTACATATTTTAGTAGTTCTGATAGAGAAAACCCAGGGTGGATGAATGGAAAGAAAGGAAATCTGGGGCATTTTCTCCTCCCTCTACCCCAAATTTATACAATGCTGAGGCTCTCTCACAGAACAGACCAGGGGATGGCCCCAAAGCTTGCAGGTGTTAGTCATGTGAGCAGAGGCTGTCTGCCTCTGCACCAACTTTCTTTTCCTTGGCCACATGCTCTGCATTTTACAGGTATCTTGGTGCTAGTCTCATGCTGTTGAAGTATCTGAGGCTTAGAGCTGAGTTTAACTTTCCTGGAGGATTTCCTTAATGTTGTGGACAAAACAACATAAACATCCTTAGAAGTACAGGGTAAGGAGTAGTCTTAAAGAGACAGAGCAAGTGCAGAAAGCGCAGGGATGCTGGTATCAGTAGCTACGAGAAGGACAGAACAACAGAAAAGACAAAGATACAGGGAGGTTTGACACTATTGGGAAGATCCTGGGTGTGATACAGTGCTGTGCTGACAGAAATTTGCCTTCGTGTAACATGTTTTTCAGTTCTTTTTCTCTAGAAAGCCTTTTTGGGTACATACTGCAAGTGTGTAGTAGAATAGTTTGGGTTGAAAGGGACTTTTAAATGAGCAGGGATGTCTTCAACTAGATCAGGTTGCTCAGAGCCCCATCCAACCTGACCTTGAACACTTCCAATGACGGGGCATCAACAACTTCTCCGGGCAACCTGTTCCAGTGTTTCACCACCCTCATCATAAGAAATGTCATCCTGTTATCTAGTCTAAACCTATCCTCTTCTAGTTTAAGACCATTACTCCTTGTCCTGTCGCAACAGGCCCTGCTAAAAGGTTTGTCGCCATCTTTTTTTTAAGCCCCCTTTAAGTATTGAAAGGCTGCAGGAAGGTCTCCCCGCAGCCTGCTTTTCTGCAAGCTGAGCAACCCCAAACTCTCTCAAGCCTGTCTTCATAGAAGAGGTGTCCATCCCTGTGATCATTCTTGTGACACTCCTGTGGACCTGCTCCGACAGGTCCATGTCTTTCCTGTGCTGAGGGCTCCAGAGCTGGACACAGTACTCCAGGTGGCATCTCACCAGAGTGGAGTAGAGGGACAGAATCACCTCCCTTGACCTGCTGATCACACTGCTTTTGATACATCCCAGGATGTGGTTGATTTTCTGGGCTGTGGAGCACACATTGGCAGCTCATGTCCAGCATTTCATCCACCAGTACCCCCAAGTCCTCGGCAGGGCTGCTCTCAATCCCTTTATCCCCCAGCCTGTATTGATACCGGGCATTGCCCTGACCCACATGCAGGACCTTGCACTTGGCCTCATTGAGCCTCATGAGGTTCACACGGGCCCACTTCTCGAGCTTGTCCAGGTCCCTCTGGATGGCATCCCATCTCTCAGGCATGTCAACCTCACCACCCAGCTTGGTGTCGTCAGCAAACCTGCTGAGAGTGCACTCAGTCCTACTGTCCATGACATTGATAAAGATGTTAAACGGTACTGGTCCCAATACAGACCTGAGGGACACCACTTGTCACTGGTCTCTGTCTGCACAATGGGCCATTGTCCACTACCCTCTGGATGCGATCAGCCAGCCAGTTCCTCATCTGAAGTGTAGCTTGTGTTGGGAAAATGTTGGCTTTTAGCAGATTATGCTTTCACACATCGTGTGCTTTAAGTTGTTCAACAGAAACAGATTTAAAAACTAAGAGGATGGGGCAAGGGAGGTGGCTTACTGAAAACAGGCGTGGAAGTATTTCACAGGCTGGCAGGGAGAATGCCTTACTGTTGTTTTTCAGTCACAGAGTCCTGGGGTATTTCTTTGTTGTTGTTTTGGGATGCTGGTCTTTCTGTGACTTTCACATCCCATCAGAATGAAAATGATAACATTCTCTGTTCTTAAGAGAGTAGGAACTAACTCTGTTTCCAGTAAATGCTGTCCAAGGGCATGGAATATGCTCAGTGAGAACTACACAAAGAACATGTTTCCTCTCTTTTGCTGCTACTGTTTTTCATGCAGCAATGCGCTGTTTGAATTCAGTGATAGTTATTAAAAACTAACCTTTGTTTTTTGTTTGTTTGGGTTTTTTCTTATTAATTGGCATGTTTTGCTTACTCTCCTTACGTGAGTTCCTGAGGAATCAATCCCCATGTTTGATTGAACTAGTGAGTTTCAGCCATATAACACCTATCTCATGTGACTTCATCACTTCTGTTGAATATTACGTTCAAATGGATTAAAGCTGTGCAAATAATTGCTTTATATGAGTTTAACGCCTGGCAGTGGTTAAGGTCTGGTGTGTCTTCTGTAGATCTGAAACCCTTCTCATGCTGTTTGTCAGTTGAGATTTCTATATGGGTTGCTCCAGAGAGTGGAGGTTAGAAGCTGCTCTACATGTGCGTGTGGAAAGCTGAGAACAGTCTTCTCTGATGTCCTCTTTGCGCTCTCCATGTGAGCCAAGCTGTGAGGCTGTACAAAGCAGGAATGAGAGTAATCCAAAATTAGGAAGTACAAGATGTATTATTGTGTCATCCCCTGCCAGCTCTGGAGGACAGATCAGTGGTTGGTTGGATGTGTTAACCAGACTCTTCATTTCCTGGTTTCCATTAGTTTATTTGCTAAATTCATTGTTGTGAAAGCATACATGCCAGTGCTGGGCATCACATGGATTAGATTAACTTGTAATATTGAATATCTAGGTAATAGAGGGTCATTAGAAAGTATAGTTTGAGTCCCGCTTGTGAATTCAAGGGACATCTGATTTAGAGATGGTCAAGGACACCTTCTTCGCAAATTATTTTTAATGTGTTACTTCACCCTACCTTTCCTGTGGTGCCTTTATTTTCCAATAGAAGTGATAGTTCCCCTTCTGGACGCATGCTGCCATGGAGCTGGGATGTCCTGCTGGGATAGGGAGCCTTTGGGAAAGGGGCGGAGAATGTGACCAGGCTGGGACGAGGGCTGGGGCAGGAACTGGGGAGCTCCAGCCGGCAGGTCAAATGGGAAGAGGGGAGAGAGCTTGCAGCTCTGTGGCTCCTGGTTCCCTGGTGGGAGACGATGACGGCTGTGAGACGCTGAAAAGGCGCAGTGCAGGTCCCTCAGCACTGCAGTCTGTGCTGCCCTGCTCCCACCTTCCCTGCTGCTTACACTGCCACAGGCACCTCCACCCTCCTTCCTCCCCACGCAGCTCCGGCACCTCCTGGACAAAACCCGGCTTGCCTCGCCTCCCCGCCAAGAGGGGCCGGAGGGCTGCCGGTCTCCTCACCAGTGGAAGGCATGCCTGCAGCCTGGGAGCATTTGACCAGAGGATATATGTGGGAGAAAAAGGAATCTCTTTAATTATCTCTCTTCTTCGATTTAATTCTGAGAACAAAATACAGTATGGAGATTTGGGATTAGCATCAATTAAGAGCTCATTAGTGTTACAGAAGCTACTTTGAGGTATACCTGAAAACCCTAAAATGTCAACTCTAATCCTTAGCTAGGTAGAGGTAATTAAAATTAAGTGTTTCAAGTGTTGCTGATCTTGAGAATTTAACAAGGAGTTATCTGAGCTGGGTGTTGGACTGATATTACGCTGTTGGAGCTGTTAAATCTGAATTTAGTTGTTACTTAGTAGTCATACTTGCTTTCTAGGACCGATCCAAGTAAGTTCCCAGGCAAAGGATTGCTGCTCTGGAATGGTTGAAAGCAGGATGTTCATGCTTTTCAGTAAATCAGTAGCTTTTCAGAACAACATTCCCATGTGAAGATGGGTACTGACTGAGTTCTCTACCTGAGATTATTTTTTTCTTTTTTTGTTCAGCAACTGAATTGTTGTATTCTCATAGTGAATCTGATGGTAATTTTATTTATTTGCAGATGTTAAAGAGGACAGTAGTTTTATTCTTTAAAGATGCTTACAGTTTGGGTTACTTGGGCTCGGCAGTGTCCCTTTGCTTTACACAGGATGCTAGGTTCAAGCCCAGCGTGTTTGATTATTGCAACACACATGGTTAGTAACAGCTCCTGCTGTTGGGAGGCACCCTGATAGAAGACCATATGTGTTACAAAGGAAGTGCACTTCAGTTTCTTCATTGATCATCGTGCTGTTTACTGTAACTAGGAAACATATGAACTTTCAGTAGAAATATTTCAGTTTTACTGTTTATACATCAAATCCAGGAATTAGCTTGATGAAGTTTCAAGAAAACAGAAACATCCTTTTTTTGTGTGGCATTTTTAAAGTGCAACAAAGTCAGTTTGGCACTAGGAACACAGAGTTTGGTGGGGGCAGAGGGGTTGAAATCATCACGCTTCTTCATGTTCTCTTATTTTTAATTTTTTTTTTTTTTTTTTTTGATCCACAAGAGAATCTAGTCACTTACTTTGGCTGAATCGTCATTGTTTAAGCAAGTTGAGAAAGGCATTATTATCCAAAGGTGTAGATACTGAAAGCCCAGTAGTTCAATTAAACTTTAGTGCATTAGGTGAGAGTACTGGGTATTGTCAAATTAAAGGATAACCAGTCCTTCATTAAACTTCCTTATGTCCTTTTCGTCTCTTTTATCAATTTAAAATAACATAGGCAGGAAATACTACAGTATTTACGCTTTGATATAAGATGTCCTGTATACTATTTTTAAAATATTTTAAGAATATTAGTCACTAAATAGAAACAAAATCATGAGTGAATCACTACCTTTGTCAGGCTGGCAGTGAAGTACTTCTGCAGAGCCCAAACTGCAGTTGGTATCTTAAGATATGATATGATGAATTCGGAATATTTTGTCAATACATATTTTATTTTACATATATATATATGCACAAATTTTAAAAGGTTTTATATGCATAAAACCTACTGCAGTCTAGGCAAAATTGACTCTTCAGAGGAAACCTAGGTAAGAAAGTTAAGCTTTATGAGATACTTCACAAATGTTTTAAGAAATATGTAAATTGGACTCTTCTAAAAATCTGCCAGGGCACTTAACTGGCATGTCCAAGTCCCGAAATCCTTTGTAGACCTGTCCTTTAATTCCCAGCAGCTGTAGTGCTTACATCTGCAGTACTTCAAGCATCTGTAAAAGATGGTGAGAATTTTTGCAGTTGTCCTGAGAGCTAGCTGAAGGTAACAGCCACCTTGTATATACTGCTGCTGTCTTTGTGACATCGGAAATAAAAATCAATCAGTTGTTGCTGTGAAAAGTTTAAAAATCATTTACATGAAGTTCTGTGAAAACTACAGTTTATTCTAGAAAATTTTTTTTTTTAGGAGAGATGGAAGAGAGACAGTTACTTTGGTTTAGAAGAACAGCAATTGCAAAACAGCCTGTGCACTTCTGAACATAATTTGCAGCTACATCTCACGCAGGGGAAGAGGTGCTTGGCTCCTCTTTTTCCCTCTGATCAGTTTCCATGCTTCTGAAGTAGCCAGAATAGGATGTGAAGCCAAGCAATGCAGGGATGGGCTATGATGCTGCTTTTACTGACATCAAGGATGTGCTTGTGCCTCATCCAGATCTCTGCCTTTTGGTAGTTTTATAGTCAGTGCCTTGGTATTCAAGAAAACTGTGGAGTGGCGTTCCATGGCAGTCAAGCGGCATGGAACACTTCATGCAGTGAGCCGTTACTCAACTGCAGATGACTTACCCAATTAAGCATTTTCATTTAGAAAATGAACATATTACATGTCAGTTGTAGCTGAAGGAAATACTAACCCTGTGAGCCATAATGGAAAATGAAGTCAGTGAGATTTGGAGCCAGGATATCTAATTTTAATCAGAACTTTTTGTGAAGCAACTTTGATAGCATCTACAGTTGACATGAAGTTCTCTAACTGGGCAGAGATCAGTGATGGTGAGGGATGCTTCGCTTTAATAACAGGCATTCAGCAAGTTGTTTTTCAAGACTTCATTGTACAGTGAAGAGTATGAGGCTATTCCAGTTCTAAGTTTCTTTTTCCCTTGCTCCTTCTACCCAGTTCTTAATCTATCTTACCTCTTTCTGCTTGCCATTTACTTCCAGGCAAGAGTGCTGTGAAGAGAAATCAAGTAAGTAACTGCAGTTTCAGTATTAGCATGCTGAAAAAAAAAAAATCAACATTTCTGTTTTTCCAAAATGAAACTTTTTGACAAGGAATGATTTTTTTTAACTTCAGTTAAATAGCTGAAGCTCATAGCTCTTTCTGTGCTCTATGCCATAGACTAGATTGTGCCTGGAAGGGGGAGGGAAGGCAAAAGTCTGAAAAGATCCCTCTTAAGCTGATTATACAGCTGCAGTGATGAGCTGAGTCTGCCTCAGTGAGCCCACAGGGAACTGGTCTTGCATGTGAAATCAGAATGCGCTGTGTGGCGACCGTTTCTGCAGAAACATAAAGAGTATTCCTAAAACCGGGTAGCAGCTGCCTAGAACTACTTCTGCAACGTTTCTTTTTCAAGTTCCTGTGTTAGAGACAGCTGTCTAGGCCACATACATGTTTCTGTGAGCTGTGTCACAGTTTGTTTCCACTTGTGAGAGGAAGTTCAGCAGTATTCCTGTGGCTTTGGCTGTCTTGATTTAAAAATTTGACAGAAAGAAAGGCCGTATCACAGGAAGGGTTTGTCACTTAGAGTAGATAAACATGGCCTGTTTGAAAAAATTGTGGAAATGATGAGTTAAATGACAAAATGCAAGAAAGCCTCATTTTAGTTGATAACAAACAACAAAAGCCTCATTTGAACAATCCTTTTAAGTATTGTAATAAATGTGCCCATTGCTAGTGTTTCTTGCAGCTAATGATGATGACCCTATTCCTATGTCTAAAGATTACCAACTGTTATTAAAGTCTCCTTGTGAAAATTGTTTGAATTAATACCATGCTGTGTTAAATGCCAGATAGTAACGTATGTCTGAGAGAGGAATCACAAGCTTGTTAATTCAACTGGTTCCATAACCCTATTGATATTCCAGTTTGCTCTTTATGTACAGTAGCATTGATGCTTTCTTAGAATCATAGAATGGTTAGAGTTGGAAGAGACCCCAGTGATCATTGAGTTCCAACCCCCCTGCCATGGGCAGGGACACCTCCCACGAGATCAGGTTGCACAAAGCCCCATCCAGCCTGGTCTTGAATACTTCCAGGGATGGGGCATCCACAACTTCTCTGGGCAACCTGTTACAGTGTCTCACCACCCTCACAGTAAAGAATTTATTCCCCATATCTGATCTAATCTCCCCTCTTTCAGTTTAAAACTTTTATTCCTTGTCTTATCACTACGCTCCCTGACAAAGAGTCCCTCCCCATCTTCCCTATAGGCCCCCTTTAGGTACTGGAAGGCTGCTCTAAGGTCTCCCTGGAGCCTTCTCTTCTCCAGGCTGAACAACCCCATCTCTTTCAGCCTGTCTTCATAGGAGAGGTTCTCCATCCCTCTGATCATCTTCATGGCCCTCCTCTGGACTTGCTCTAACAGATCCATGTCCTTCTTACATTGGGTGCGCCAGAGCTGGACATGGTACTCTAGGTGGTGTCTCACCAGAGCAAAGTAGAGGGGCAGAATCACCTCTCCTGGATCTGCTGGCCATGCTGCTTCTGATGCAGCCCGGGATGCAGTTGGTTTTCTGGGCTGTGAGTGCATTTTTACAGCTCATGTTGAGCTTCTCATCCACCAACACCCCCTGGTCCTTCTCCTCAGGGCTGCTCTCAATCCATTCTCTGCCCAAACTGTATTTGTGCTTGGGATTGCCCCAACCCACGTGCAGGACCTTGCATTTGGCCTTGTTGAACTTCATGAGGTTCACATGGGCCCACCTCTCAAGCCTGTCCACGTCCCTCTGGATGGCATCCCTTCCCTCCAGCGTGTTGACTGCACCACTCAGCTTGGTGTCATCGACAAACTTGCTGAGGTTTAGTTGATCCCACTGCACTCAGTCCTTCAGCTGTCAAGATGAAGAATTGCAAAACCTCGTTTTACTCATGTTGCAATTCCACTATTGATTCCACTCACTGATTTTGAGTTATTTCAAAACTTTTTTCAGTTTGATCATTTCAGACAGTATCATGCCAATACGCAAAATACCATAAAATTTATGAGGCAAGATACCATGTCAGTTTCTGGTTATATATGCTGTCTGTGTTATCCTCCAGCTCTGGTCATAAAATTTTCTCACCTCTCTCAGACCAGATCTGCTCTAACTTGACCTTCTTTAAGGAAGGCTCTCTCATTCTCAGCTTTACCAAATATGAGCAGATAGAGGGGAAAATCAAAATACATACTGCGAAACTCTGCTGAGTCACGTGTTGCTTTGGCAATCTTGGTCTTCACTAGTTTTTTTTACTCTAATTATTAGCTCCATGGAGCTAGGGTTCTTGCTTGCTCTTTTTGTGGTAAACAGTAATGCTTCTGATTTTGCTTATACTCCAGGAACTATAGTTCAGCGGTAAAGCTCAGTTTTCTCCTAGGAATAACTAGGTATGGGAATGATTATTTATTTGATAAGAGCACTTTTTATAAAGTGCTTGCATTTAAAAATTGGTATAATAGTTAATTGAACTTAGCAGCTAAGTTTACTGTTTTGCTACTGGATGCACGCACACTTTTCCCGGCAGCCAGATAGAACCTGCTGGATAATATTTCATCTGCCTGATAAACAAATTAAACAACATGTTGGAACAACACTGTGTTTACTTTTAATTGTAGTACCAGAATCTTTGCATAACTGATGGTAGTTATCCTGGATATAATGATTCATAGGTCTTAAGTAGTGTTAAGAAAAAAGGGGAGGGGAAGTACCGTTAGACATTCCTATACTTCACACTTTGTAGAGATGTCTGGCCTCTGATTGCTAAATGGCAGTGGTTCCCTCCTTCTTCTTCCAAGTCTTTGCTGTTTGTCATGAGTGTAAAATTCTGAACCAGAGCAAAGGGCAGCGCACCTACCTTTTAGACTGTGCTTTTTTTTAGGAGATTCTTTTAGAAAAATATTGTTACAGTCACCACATTGAATGGGAGAATTTGGAGCAATGACAGGAAAAATGCTTTGTCTTAAGTCAATACTGACTTCAGCAGTGTTTCTGCAGATGAGTAAAAAGGCAAAAGGAGATTTCCTAATGTAGTGAAGTATCCTCTAGGTAATACTGCCTTTCCTAAGACAACATTGCACTGGAACCATGCTTCAGTAACTTTTAATCTCGGGTATTAATAATGCTAGCTGGAAAGGGAAGATGGCTGTTAAACTGCAGAAAGGAACATGGCATCAGTTTTGTTCTCTACCAAAAGCTTCCTGATCTTTCTGTAAAACATTTGTAATTTCTAATTTCTGTTATCCATGTGATACCAAAATGCAGCTTCCCTCTGTTCCCTCTGTACCCCTGACATGTTTTCTATTGAGGCCGTCACTGCTGTGATGTCGATTTCCCTATTTTGTGTAGAACCTGGCTTCAGCTGGGACCTCTGGCTGTTATTGTTGCACAGGTCACTCTGCCCGCAACAGTTTGGCAACCTGTCCTGGATGATATGCCAAAAAGCATTTTCCTTTTCTGAAATTAAAGGGCAGGTATACATATAGAAATTCAGCTGGAAGATGCTCCCTTTTAAAATGTGAAATGCTGTTGATCAGTTAATTGGTGACATCTTACCTGTGTTTATAAGGAACAGATTTTCATCCCATGAGGACTTGAAACTCAGTGGGATCTGGGAGTGCTATATCTTTCAGTGCCCCTCAGCTTCTCTGCATGCCTCTTTAACTCTTTGAAGATGCCATTCAAAATCTTGACTGTATATTTTCTTCTGCATCCATGACGTAGGCTACTGAGCTTTATCATAGAAAAAGCAAATAGTAGTTACCAGTTAACATTAAGAATATGCATTTCTTTTTATTTTCAGGGAGAATAAGTTCTACTGGCATTTGAAGCTCGTATTTCCTCACTGTCATGCTGAATACACTTTAAAACGGTACAGAGCTTGAAAAACAGTTTTTTATAAAGTTTAAATTAGTCTGTGGAAATTAAACTGCAAAATACTTTGATCAGTTCTTATCTTTTTCTATTATACAAGATTTTTCTATTATACAAGATAAACTCGAATATTATTTTTGGTCTTAATTAGAAGGGCATTTAAATGGAAAAAAATACTTTTAAGTTGTGTAGTGCTTTCCTCTTTGAAAGTTAGCAGGCTTTTCAAATTGGACAAAATGTTTCATTGATAGTCCTTTTCTCTATGTAAACAGAGCAGCTTGTATATTCGTGATAGGGATATCCCCTAAACCTGCTCTCATGGAGCAGATGTTCGGCAAGATTTGCCGTCTCTCCTCGCCTGCACAGTGGAGCTGACCTTCATATAGGATGAAATGGTTGCATTGTTTGTTTTGTAGGAAGGCCCACAAGCACGTTTTGCAAAGGCCAAAAAATAAGCTTTTGTTGACAAATCTTTCTCCTTTTTTCCTAGCCTGAAGGGGCATGAGAAGTATGCTCTTGTCTACTTCTAGGGCTGTAGGAACAGCATGTTTCTGCTGCAGTTAGAAACTAGAGATAGGCATCTGTTTACTCCTAGTAAATGTCAGTGAAGTCCCAGTGTTGAAATTGAGATAAAGCTGTCAATTATCTATGCTGTATTGATACACATTTATGATTCTCCCATAAACTACTCAGTTGTGCCACTGTAGCGTGCGAATATACAGCTTCCTCCAAATGACTCAGATAATAGATTTTTGTCTACATGATGAACCATGTCTTATGTATTTGATTTTTATCTTTGGTGAAAGGGTGCCTGACGATAAAACACTCGCTGATATCCTTAAGCCATACATTGATCCAGTGGAGTCAGATCCTGTAGTTTGTCAAAGGTGGGTATTGAATAACTTTTCTGCCAAGTTCATCAAATGCACTAATAAAATAAGTGAATGGTTCTGAATAAATGGCTTAAACTAGTTGCACTTCCAGCACGTAGAGCTGAGTTTGTGGTCGGTACATCTTTAATTCCTGTGACGAAAACCATCCTAACATTCACCAACTAACTAACCGTAGAGAATAACCAGCAAATTTAAATAAAATAAAAATAGCCAGCAGATAAAGAAATTGCCTCGTGGCATAAAGATCAATTAAAGCAACTGTAATTCTAAATAATTAATCTCAGTGGGGGTGACAGTGAACCTTTTCCTTGGAGTAATTAAAAAAATATACTAGTAATTATAGCCCTAATTTATAGGAAATACTTAGTATATGGCAATTATTGTCTTTATGAAGATATGTATACTTTTAGTTGTTGACATGCAAAAGATACCCATCTCTTATAGATGATAGGAAGAAATGTCATCATACATCATTGTTTTTTCATCTCTGTTGCTTTTCCTTTCAGATTAAAAATCTATACAGTGTCTCCTCAGTCAGATGTACGAATTTTAATGAAAATAGAAAACAGGAGACAAAACTCTGTCAGGTAAGGTGGTTCTTCAGTTCGTGTGCTTATTGATTTAAAAAAAAAAACAGAAGGAAAGTTTTTAATATTACAGATGGACATTATATAATCTCATGGATGAAACTTCAGTAATTACCAGTGAGTTCCCATCTTAAAAATGATTCAGCAAAGATGTTATTTCTTTGTCTTTTAATATGTCAACACTGAAATTTCTGTGCAATTACTGAGCAGTAAATTCAGCTGACTCAGACTTGGACGATTGCAGGGGCCAAGCCGCTCACGGCTGCATTGTTGCAACAGTGAGTGCGCCTGTACCTGAGCTGCTTCAGCAGCAGTCCATGAAAATGTTAGTGTCTGCAGCAAAGACAGATTTGTGTTAAAGTGCTAAATTACTGTATTGACCAGCAGAAATGTAGACATCCGTTCCCTTTTGCAGGTTCCTCTGTGGATACATTAACCTCCCTGAGAGACTTGAAGCGATAGTTGAGGAGAGCTGTTTTTTTAAATCACTGTAGCAAAAATTATTTGCTTATCAGTATCCAGTCACTGCATTTGAAATAACACATTTTTCTCAAAATTACTAGCTCATCAATCTTCATGTTACCATATTTCAGGGTGTGGGCTTTTAAGTTTCCAGAATTCAGACTTGTGCAGAATTGTTTTCTTTGTTTCTAGAACAGGCGATAATCTTGAACTTCAAAATTAAACTTTAAAGAAATAATTTTTATTGGTATAAATACGATTTTGAACACTCCACCCTGTTGCCATTGTTACTGAAAAGGATATGTACCAGCTTAGTATCATGGCTTATTGTGGTTGACCAGTGATTCCTAGTTAGGGTTTTTAAAGTACATTCTTTTCTTCAAATGTAACAAATGTAAATAATATGCTTTCCCTGGAGCATGGTATATTATTTCTAAGGGGGGAAAGAAGGTATATTGAAAGAATTTTAGTTGTAACTGAGCTTGCTGTTTGTGCTGTATTTTTTTCAACAAGTACTATTCAAAAATGTGTAACGTACTTAGAAATTCAAGCCCCAAACTCTTCATGTGTTTATTATTTTTTTTCTCTCTCTGCAATCATTATTTGAAATATGGTTGTAACATTTACCATCAGAGTTGTCAGCTAAAAACCTGTTGGTTTTGAGTGAAATGTCTGGACTGATTTCCATTTAATTCAAGAATGGCCAAATTCTGGGTGGTTAGGGGGAAAACTTAGAAATGCTGGTATTGCGAGCTACCCTGGAAAGTTCGTTGCAGAAGCACCTGGGCAGGTGAAGTTTTCTCAGTTCTCTGTCTCTCTACTTCATTTCCCAGTGCTGCATGAGGGGCTGTTCCGCACAGGCACTTTAGCCGTAGACGCTGAGTAACAAATGTTGCGCCCATGTAAAGAAACCCCTCTAGAGCTCAGCTCCAGGAAATAAGATGAGAAACAATTTCCCATTTTTAAAATATTTTTAGCAGACTTCACTGCTCATCGGTTAATAGTGGTACTCCAGGCAGATTCCCAGTGCATGAACAACTTCTGTCCCCTTCTCAAGTAATTAAGTTAATGCAGCAAAAACTGAAAGTGCATTCAGTATGTTACTGCTGTACATCTTCCATGTGACTGGAAAGGCAGTATTCCAGCAATTATATTGAATATTAATTTGTATTTTTAAAATACAGTAATTTATACAATGTAGGTTAGGGATGGATCTTCTGGAATGCACTACTGAGGAGAAGTATCTGGGAGTCCTGGTGGACAGCAAACTTTCCATGAGCCAGCAATGTGCCCTTGTTGCCAAGAAGGCCAATGGGATCCTGGGCTGCATAGGGAAGGTCATTCTACCCCTCTACTCTGCACTGGTGAGGCCACAACTGGAATACTGCGTCCAGTTCTGGGCTCCCCAGTTCAAGAGAGACAGGGAACTACTGGAGGGAGTCCAATGTAGGGCAACAAAGATGATTAAGGGATTGGAGCATCTCCCTTACGAGGAAAGGCTGAGAGAGCTGGGACTCTTTAGCCTGGAGAAGAGAAGGCTGAGGGGAGACCGTATCTATGTTTACAAGTACCTAAAGGGTGGGTTGAAGGATGATGGAGCTGGACTCTTTTCAGTGGTTTCCAGTGATAGGACGAGGGGCAACAGGCACAAGCTGGAACATAGCAAGTTCCGTTTAAATACAAGGCGAAACTTCTTTATGGTGAGGGTGACAGAGCACTGGAACAGGCTGCCCAGGGAGGTCGTGGAGTGCCCTACTCTGGAGATTTTCAAGACCTGCCTTGATGCAGTCCTGAGTAACGTGCTCTAGGCAATCCTGCTTTAGCAGGGGAGTTGGCCTAGATGATCTCTAGAGGTCCCTTCCAACTCTGACAATTCTGTGATACACAGGTGGGTTTTTCCCTGGTATTTTAGTGCTGGATTTTCACATTTCTTTTTTTAGAAAGGAAGAAAAAGTTGCTTTTGTAAGAGCAGGTAAAGTTCACCTTATAACCTTTTGAAGTAGGGTATGTAAGTTACATAGAAGGCTTGGGAAAGAAACCAATTTAATATCAAAGTGGACCATCTCTTCTGCTCATCAGCTTCTGTTACTTACCCATTTTCCTCTTCTGAAATCTGTGTAATGCCTCCTTAGCTCACAGATTTGTTGAGACAGAATTCTTTTTCATGAGGCTTTTTAGAAGAATTTCAGGACTTGTGCTATATTTAAATATCCTTAAGTTGGAATCTGTATTCCCAGAATAACGTACGTTGATTGATGTTAAAAGTCACAGCAATTAGTATTTGTCCTGCTTAGGGAATGTAAAGTTTAAAAAGAACTGTAGAAAGTTAAAACAGAAAAGCTTTTTGACTTGAGGAATGCAACTCCTCACTGGGAAATTATGTGAATCTTTTGATAGAATTTGGTGGAGCAGGCCCAGCTGTGGCGGTGCAGACAGGTTAAGGAAGCAGCATATTGAAAGAAAATTCCACTTCTGAAAGGAAAGAACGAAGTTTGTTTGAAATGATGGGGCTGCTATGTCAGCAGAAAAGCATCTTCTGTCGACATGAGCTGTGTCTCTGCCAGCAGGCGCTCTCAGCGCCGCGATACCAGCGTAGTTGTTGTGACAAAGGCTCTACAAGGGAATTTAAATTTTTACTGTAGTTACATTGCAGTTAAGAGAGAATTTGTTTTGAGTTCTTCTCCTTTTGGCTTCCCTCCCGTGAAATTAATTTGAGGTTTATGGCTGTTATTCTATAAACCAACACCTGGAATTGCAGTGGGAGTACTTGCGATTGAAACGGGACCGGCTTGCTGCTTAGCGGTGTTCAGTACGGAACAGAAGCTGAGAGCAGACAGAGCTCTCTCACGTTTCTCCAACAGCAGGGAGCTGTTAACTGCTGGTTTGTGTAGCCTTGAGTGCCACTGTCAACTCAGAGTAATTTCCCATCCTGTGCCACCTTATTCTGCGTGATTTTTAGGCTGTATGTTCCTGTTCGGCAAAATCCTCTTCCGTCACTCTCTGGGTGGACTGGAGGAGTAGGATTGGTGTCTACTAGTACATGCAAGTCCACATGAATGTTTTGTTACCCAAAACTTCCCCTTTGCCCACGAGAAAAATTCCTTCTCCGCAAGCACTAGATAATAGAAAGGCTGTAAATATACATTGTTGAATCGGATGTTGTTTTTAGGCTTAGCAGAACCTTTTGAAAAAAATACTTTTCATAGTTACAATTACGTATTATTGAGGAAGTGCAATGGTGTTTCAGAGAACATCTAAGCAGGATTATTATGGGTTATAAAATGTTAGTCTTCTAGTTTTAAGATAAGTATGTTACAGAAGGATTTCAGTATTTCCTGCAATTGTTTATGAAACAGGAGTTTGTGGTTTAGTTTTGGCTGCTTTGTGTGTTTCACAGCAAATGGCCCTTTTAGTTTGAAGGTCCTTTGCAGAATGCTTCAAATTTTTTGGTTTTTCTTTTTTTCTTCCTCCAGAAATATAAATTAGCCATGTAGTACAGATTTCTGCTTCCTCACAGGAGTTCTGCAGAACTTCAGAAAGCAACTGGATAAATCCACTGGTGTGCAGATATCGTGGATAGCTGCCAAACAACATGGTGCTTGCTTTCGTCCTCCTGGGTGCCTTTTATCATCAGTGGTGACAGTTCTTAGGGAACTTTGTGATAAGCTCTTACTTCTGTCTTCTCTAAAACCAGCCTGTAAGAATTGCTTTCAGTATGAATCGGTAGCACTCCACAATTACTTAGGAGTAACCTAAAGCATAATCTCTCCTCATGTCCCCTCCTCCCTACCTGTCACCTAACGCTCTGTAACGCAGAAACTGTTACACCACTTGATAGTCTTCTCGTTAACTGCAGTTTATAAGGAATCTTATGAAGGAGGGTTTGAAAAAACAAGTGTTACGCAACTCTCTTCTTCCTTTAAAACCTTGGTTTGGAAAAAATCTGCGTTTCAATGGGTTATAATAGTTTTCCGTTTTGTGGTGCTTGCCTCTATCACCTGTTATGCAATATTTAGCTGGTGGTTGGTGTCCATTCTCTCCTTGGCTGTAACGTTTCCAAGAAAGGTTTAACTGCTGCCTCTTGGATGATTTTTACAGTCTACATTCTTTTATAAAGCAGTCTTTTCTTTCTTCAGGATAAATTAGTGCCCTGACTGTCTTCAGTCCTTTATTTGGGATGCCTTCAAAGTGACTTCATATGGTAAGAGTATTGCTTTTTCCACTAAGGAAAGGAAAGATGCAACTGCCAAATTATACAATCTAGTTTGGGAAAGTACACCTTCTTATTTTCCTGAAAATTGCCTTATTAGGCTTTGTGTAACAAAAAAACCCAACCAACAAACAAACCAACCCCCCCAGAAAAAGAATTCCTAAATCTAGCAGACCCTTGATATCTGTTACTTTAAGTAAGTTAATGGTCAGAGTAGTTTTTTTCTTAACTACAGATATTTAATGAAAAAGTTAGTTACTCATCCTCATCATGTAAGATGATCTTATTTCTAGAAGAGAAATAACTGCAACAAACTTGGTTTACAGTATATATTTTAATCTAAGAGGCAATTAATTTAATAAATCTTAATGAGGTTAAACCACACAAATGGAAAATCTCTTTTACTGTGTTCAGTAACATCTGTCATGAGTCTGGTTTAGATAGTTGCCTGTCTTCAATGACATGCATTTAGTTTAATGGAATTAAAAAATAATGGTTTTTTAAACATCAGTGTTAGGTCTTTTATATAGTAATTTTCTTTTTTGCCTGTTAGTATATTCAGAATGGCATGTGAACATTGTTTCAGAATAGCTGATATAGGAGATTTGGGGGACTTGAAGATACCATAGGTACTGACATAATATTTAGGTGCATGCAAAATTTAGTTTGGTTGGCCTTAAAAGCTTTGCAAAGCACACTGCTTTCAATGGACCATATCCTTCAAGGAACTGGAGTACAAAGCAATACCAGACTGTATCCTGTAGCTTTCCTGTTGTAAAACTGCCACACCATACAGAGTTGTGTATAGAATCAGTTGTAGTGTTGGTTTTTATATTGGTAGTACTGGTGCAGCTCATGCTTCAATTACTCAGCCAAAATATCAAAAGCATTTCTGTACCAGTTCCAATATCAAGGGGCTTCTTGCTCTCTGTGGTGACATTGGCTGGTGCACATGAGAATACTGGCATGTTTGCCACTTAATTCTTGTGGACCACAGGAAAGAAAATCTGCTAAACAAGTATCAGAGGTTCTTCTCTACTAAATGCTATTCCTTTATGGTGGTGAACACTTATTTTGCTTTAACTGATCCAATGCAGTTGCTTCCCAGAAGGCTGGATGATGTTAGTAATTTTGGAGCGCTTCCCTGTCTCAAGATCAGCTGGCAGAAATGAGAGTTATTTCCTTGGATGACTGAGTTCTGTGCTCAAAGAGAATTTTCTTTTGTAGTCTATTGTTTTTAAATAACTACGGGTTAGATCACATTAGTAGGTCGCAGTAGTCACAGTAATAGATTTAGAAAGATGAAGTAAGTTTTTTGCGTTAGTGTGTGCAAAGATGCCACAGACTTTTGGAAAATTGTCTTGGAATTCAAAGAATAATACAAATAAAATGGAACTAAATCTTTTTAAATGTAGTATTTATATTGGATTATTTTCCTGTCGTTAAAAATGTCTATTACATATCTGCTTTGTCAGTGATTTTAAGATTATCAAAACCTGTTATATTTAAATACATTGCAGGTAGCCTCAAATATTAATAGTGTTAGTGTTTTCCTTAAATTTTTCATACCTTCTTCCTGGGGCACTTCCTTCTGCATTATAGTTTGTCAATAACTTCATGTAAAACCACCAGAGCTTATAGCCTTTGCTTTCTGCTTTTCAAATATAATTCAGCTGCATTAAAAAAAATCACTGCTATTAGTCTGGTGCATGGATCAGTTCTTTTTACCATCATATTACAACCTCATTTCAAAAATACTACTTCATCTAGCAAAACAAATAAGCTGGAATTGGCATGTTTCAAGCATTATTTCCTCCTCTGCATTTTCTGCCAGTGTTGAAAAGTGTGGGGTGGTTTATTTAAGATTCTGTAGCCTTACTTAGGAAGCAATTTCTCTTCACATTTGTGTAGTACGTGGTATACATGAGACAGGAATTAAGGATACAAATCCCTGGCTGAACTGCTGGCCTTGGCATGAGTTGGAACAGACCCCAAGCTGGCTTTAGCCTATGCCAGCAGAAGATTGACAGCAGAATTCATTACTCGTCTCTAGCTCGCAGCAGCTGGCACAAAAGCAGCTCTGCCAGCTTTACAAAAGCAGGGAGCAAGCTTACAATGCTCATTCTTCACTGCACAACTGTAGTCAGGCTCTGGTGACTTTGTACTGTTCCAGGGGAAACAGAATTCGGTCTGCAGTCTGTTTCTTAAACACCGCGCTCCTGTGTATACTTGCTGCTGTTCTTTTCCCAGAGTGTTGGGGTTTGTTTCGTGGGTTTTTTGATTTAAAACTTCAGCTTTTCTAACCAAATGCTTTGCTACGTTTTCTTGTAGATCATTTCAGGCTTTCTAGTTTTGTTACTGCAGCCATTTCAGCGTCATTTTTCACTTGCTTCTTCTTTATCTGAACATTGGTCTTGCTGCTGACAAAAGTGATGCAGAGCAACAGATGCCAGGATACACAGCTTTTACTGTAAAAAAAGAGTAACTTTTCCTTCTGTATCTACTTGCGTTTTTTATTAAAATCCTGTATTACACAACATAGATGAAAAGCAGAAAACTAGTCATTGCTGAGTATAAGAAGTACGTATGATCTGAATCTGTAGCATGCATAGCTAAATGTTTATGGTGTCTGACTACAATTACTTGACCTTTGAGAAGATTTTTGGGATGATTCCAAAGGAAACAGAATTTGTCCATCTTACTATCTTGAGCAATCATTCATTTTTTTTTCTTGAAAGAGATTGCTTTATGAACCAGTAGGCGCCTGTTTTTTAAAAGTAACAATCCAGCATTTTGTAACCCATGCTGAATTCTTTTGGATGAACTGTTTTATAATTAATGGTATTGCATTAGGATTTCTGGAGTGTCGCTGCTAGAGAATCGCTGACTGAGATATCTATTGCACAAAGATTTATTTGAAGTTATAGCCTCCACTCCAGAATTCTGCAGTCCATGTTGCAGCAAGGTAGATCCAGAACACTTACAATGAAGAATATGTGAGTAAATAAAGAGGTGGAGGATGAGATAACAATAAAACTGTTAGTATTGCCTTCAGCTAGTGGTTTGTCCTGTCTAGTCACCTAGTGGTGTTCTGTAAGCACCACAGGCAGACCTGAAGACCCTTCATGCTTGCAAAGCAGGTAGGCAGACGCCAGGTTCTAAAACATCAATAAAACTGTACACAGTAGCCTCTTTTCTGTATCGTAACTGGGCTTGAAGCACGGGAACAGCAAACCCAGCATATGCAGAGGCAGATCTTCTCTCCTCTCTCTGAGGAAGTGTGCACCTAAGAAAGGCTGTTTCAAGAACAAATCTTGCAGTTCGCTCCAGCCTGACATGTCTCTTGTGGAGCAGAGAGGAACTTGCCTGTAGGTATATAACATATGCATAGTATGGGAAATGCCTTTGTGGAAGTCTGTGACCGTATGGCATGCACGTATAAGGCAGAGTTGAAGGCAGAAAGACAGGCCATGCAGTCCAGGAAAAGATTGCAGTTGGAAAAACCCTGCTGAATAATCTGTTGCCCCTTGGCTGCAGGGAAGGAGCTGGTAAAAATGGGCTGTAGAGCAGAAATAATGTTCAAACCGTTTGTCCTATTCCAGTCTAGTATAAGTGTTGTGAGATGTATCAAGGGGTTTAAATTCAACTGTAGGGCTGCTGTTAAAATACTTTTCTGAAGAAAAAAGAGGATTTGCTGCTAGTTTCTTGGAAGAAAAAGACACAGTGAGATGCTGACTTAAAGTTAGCCAAGTTTCTCAGTTTTGGGGACCAGGCACCATGGGGAGGCTGGAGTAAGAGGTTTCTAGGAGCAAAGATAAAAACTCTTTGGCGTTCAAGGGCAGTTGCAGTGATGGGCGGAACTTGGAATCTGCAGCGCTGTGAAACATGGCAGCGTAGCCATCAGCGTTTTCACGAAGGCAGGGTAGAAGAGAACCTCTTTGTGCTCCAGTCAGGAAGGAGAAAACCTGTTGTTTCCTCCTGATGCTGCCAAAGGGGAATCCCTCTGTTTTTTTCTCTTTCTTGACGGAAATCATCTAGGGCTGATTGTTTCAACCTCGCCAAGGAGGGAATTGACCTTCCTGCTTGTTTGCCAAGAAAATAATTTGTTTATTTCATAGTTTTTCCGGTTCATTGTAAAACATTAGTAACCCCTTCATGGAAGGTTTATAGCACTCTGATTCTGCTGTATAAATTTCATTTAGTACAGAGTGTTAGAGGTATTCAGGCTATCTCTATATGAGCTAAATTTGGATGTTAGAATTTGCTATCGAGGGATCTGAAATTACAGAAGTATCAGTTCTTCTGTTACTGAAGTGGAGGTTTGTTAGATTAACCCAAGTGTAATAACAGAAGTATTGCCAATTTACAAGGATGATTTCTCATCAGTTTTATATTTCTGTTTATTTTATCAGTGCACTACTTATGTTAAATTGTCAAATGAGATTTGACCTGTTAGTTCTCTGAATTTGACGTATTAGGAGTTTTTCTTTGCATCCCTTGGTATTCCTTGGTACACCCCCCACCTCTAAAATTATTTACAGTAATGTTTCATGAGTCTGTGTAACAGAAGTACTGTAATTAAAGTAGACTTACAACATTGGCTTTTTCTCCATGATTATTCCACTATTCTATCAATAGTACAAGTTACGTATTTCAACTTCCCTGCATTTTTGGGGAGCCACCCGCAGCTTTCACTTGTACTAAAGGTGCCAGTAAATCTCTTCAGTTTTTGAAACTTCAGGCATTCATCTTCAGTAGGGCACCCACTCTCTTGTTAATAACTTTTCCCTTGTGAAACTTTGTATTCCCTTTAAGCCTTCTTGGCTGTCATTAACTCATTAGGCTGTTTTGGTTTCTTTATCTCAGTCATATGGTAGCCTTACATGGCTGTGGTATACCCTTTTTCGATATGTCTGCTCTGTACCACTTAAAGGCTATAAATCTTGAGCTTTTGAGCAGTTTGTAAAGCTGCCTGGCTTCACAAAGTAAGTAAATTCCTGTATGTGTAAAGGACTATTGCTGTGATGCACTTGAATTATAACATCTTTACTTGCCGCTGGATTTTGTTACTTCTTTTCATTATGTCTTATGAGATGGGGAAAGTATTTGCTTTCTTGAAATTCAGTATCACTTTACTTCTGTATTCTTTGAACCAAACTCTACCAAATCCAAGAAACTGGCATTTGTTAGTTTCACATTTTCCTTCTGTTTTGTCGTACTTTCTCCCATAACTAAAAGATGCAGAATGGTTTGTACTTCAGTTAATCTGTAGATCATTGTGCATCCTGAATCCTTTTACCACATCACTCTTAATGCTCAGTCCACTAAATTGTAGCAGCAGATGTCTTATCTGCTTTATGGGTTTTGCCATCAACTGATACCTTTTTCCATGATTGTCATTAAAGAGCTTTTACTGTGTTTTTCTCTTTGTGCAATTGCCTCATTCTCAAGAGGTTTAAACAAGGACAGTCTTTGTGCTTCTACAGTGACATAACTTGTAGTCTTATTTTGCTTATCTCTTCTTTCCATTAACTGTTTTGTATATTTTCTAGGGTAAAAGTGAATAAACCATTAAATCTTTCTGGACATCTACTACTGTGCCAAATAATTTGGGTGACAGTTTGTATTCCTGCTGTCTTCACCTGGGTATTACTTTTTTTTTCTTCTAGGATGTTTTAACTCCCTGAAATATGCTTGTAAGAAGAGGGGTTTTGCGGGGTTTGGGTTTTTTTCCATTTTACACTTTAGTTTTCAGTAGTTCTTAGATTTCCCTAGTGCGAAGGGCCTCTTATGGCCCATAGAAGAGAGGAGACCACAGATTGATACAGGTTGTCTTAACATAGTCCTTGTTTGAGGATGATCTATGGCAGAAATATGGCAAGGAAAAGTGTTCCTTAAGATGGGGATCTGACTTGAAAAGGGCTTCGCCAGGCATCTGCTCTGTATTGCTATAGGTTGAGCTATGTGGATGTCAACAGTGTGGAGGAGAGGTTGGAGAACATTTGTTGAGGCAAAATATGGAGGTCCTATACCAGGAGAAAAACCATAGACCAAGAGTGGAAGGAGGATCTAGCAGGTTTTAAAATATTTGTGTAAACAGTACTGTCACTTTTTTTCATATTTATAAAGTACTGAACTTGGTTCACGTCCCCCTTTAAAAGAGTGTTCAAGCAGAACAGTCTTCCATGTTGTTCAGCTGTTGATAAGAATTAGTTACAAGGGAAGTGTAATGACAAGTCACTTCCTTTTTTTGTTTCTAAGGTCTCTGCTTTTTCGCTTGTAGAATTTTCTATTTCTTTTTTACACATACAGGCTAACAAAATTCACTGTGTTCCAGATTTCTAGAATGTCAACATTCTAGTGATAAAGTTAAATATAAAAATTGCGTATTGTTTTAATACATTGTGTTTACTTTCTGCCATATAACTTTCCTTTAATGCCTAATTCAGGAGTGCATTTCACTACTTCCATGTTCACCAAATCATAACCACACGAAGAGGTTATTCACCACTTAGGAATGAAAGTCGCATCTGTTAGTTATTATCTCTGCAGTGTTGCAGCACTGCAGAATGAGTGCTTGAGAGAGACTTTAAATACTGTGCCCAGTCTCGGCTCTCTTCTAGGGAAATGCAGATACCTAGGAAATGCTACTCACTTTTGTTTGGGATGGTGGGAGGAGAATCCTCATTCATCCCATGAGTTAGAAAAAGTTGGATTGTGGATTTTTGGTCTAGGCCCAAAATAGCATTATTTATTGTATCAGAATTATGCTAAGTAAATACCTCAAGGTTTCCACTCAGTTCTAGGAAGAAAAGTCATCTTTATTTAAAATAAACGCAAGGGTTTTAGTTGATACCTTTCACAGGAAAATTATGAACATCGTTATACAAATATGTATTTTAGTGATATTTGTAGTGATTTAGATGGTTAAAACTTGTTTGCTTTCTTTTCGGTGTCTGGCAGACTAAACTGAAGAAATAACATGGTTACAGTTTATCTTTAATTCCAGATTGCAGATTTTTCTTTATTAGTATTAAAATCAAAGTTCCTGTAGATGACATTCAGGAAAACCTGATCAGCAGGGAATTTCCTGCTGTCTGAATTTGTGGAGACAAGTTACGCCACTGCCATGATAGCCACAGGCTCCATTTGAGGGGAGCCGCTTGTGATGCGGTGACCTCATGCAGCATTCCTGCCTGTGGGAGACAGATTAGGCGACTGAATTGTTGAATTCCTGGAAGGTGGTGGAATAACTATAGATAGTGAAACTGTCCTTTGCAGAAACTCATAGATCCTATCAGAAATGTAGAACCGCATGAATTTCAGCGTTTGGTGAAAGGTAACGAAGCCATTTGTGGAACGAATGTCATAGATTATATTGGAACTGATGTGGGATTGCTGAATCTTGTTAAATTTTCTAAATTGCCACAATTTTTGTAGGCTTTTAAACTGCCTGCTGGCAGGCAACTTCTATTTAATTTTTGTCCTTTAAAAAGCAGTTATTGTTATTTTGTTCCAGCTAAAATCAAAAGCTGTTGTCTGCCAAGAGTGTCTCTTTGTGGTCCTTACAAATGGAGTTGTCTTATTAAGAAGAAATCCAGGCTTATTTCTTGCTTCATGACATGAGCATAAAGCCTTGCTTGGGGCAAGAAAATAGTCAGGAAAGTATATTATTAGATGGTGGGAGTTGGACAAGGAGGCTGAGGGAATGTATGGGAGAGAGGAAATATGTGGGAAGTAAATACCAGGGAGGAAAGAAGATTCAGAGGGAAGGGTGCAAAGAGAAGTACGGCTGAATACAGGGATGGGGAAGCCATAGTGCAGACCATTTGTATGAACTGGGCAGTGGGAGGAAGGAGAAAGCAGGAGGAGGGTTTAGAAGAAGAAAGGCATGAAGATGTGGCATTAAGGGGATGATTCTGTCAGGGTGGTCAGTTCATTCAGAGCCAGACTTATCTTCAAATCCATCCTGTCACGAAGGGCTGAAGGAGCTCATTTAGGATGACAGCCTCAGTTAAGTTGGTTCCTGTGACTGGCCCTGGAGCATGAAAGAGTCCGAGTGAAAGGGCAGACTTAACATTGGTTGTCAGTTATTTTACTGGGCTGTATCTTGAAATGCACAGGCAAGGAAGGGCCTGAAGAAGGTTTCATGGGTTCTTACTAAGCAGGTTATGCAGCCCCAGTGATACAGGACAAGTAGGTAAAAATGGTGATAAAAGAATATCTGGTAGTGCCTGGTTACCAGGTTCTCCCTGCTCCATCCCCTACCTGTGGTGAGAACTTCCCTGCAAATTCACAGCAAGACCTGCATTCCAGTGTTGCCCTACATCCTCAGCTTATCCTGGTGAATAATCTGTACAGGAAGTTATAAGACTTGTAAAAATGCCATTTCATTTCATTTTAGTTCTTCTCCAAACAGGTCTAGCCTTTTCATAAGTAAAAATTGAAATTGGGTGTGTATTTAGGTTTCTGGAAAAACCTTACAGGGCAGTCATCTTTTGCCCAAAGGTCTGTGTTCATCTTCTGGTGTATGGCTTTTATTCCACTTCTGGGATAAAATTGTGAAGGTTCTTACAGTGACAAAGTCATTCGGAGAGAACCTGAAAAATCAGTCTTGCTCAAGAGCCAGCCTGTATTAGACTTTGGAATTGAGTGACAAGTATTAGTTTTCTTTTGAGGTCTCTTAAGCATGCACAGCCAAGGGTTGGCAGGTGGATTAGCAGAAAACCTCAACTTGCAGTTGTGTATAAAGTAGGGAATGTGGTGGAATGAGGTCTTTTGGATAGCATAGACAATAACAGCAAAGCTTAAAAAAGAGAAGCATTAACCTCCTTTGTTATATTCTCCCTGAAGTTTACAGCCCATATTATGCATTAAAAATTTGGATGTTTTCTCTATCACTGTCAACCAATAAAATTTACTTTAAAAACAAAAAAGATAAAGCTCTGACTCAGTGATCTAACACTTCAGTAATTTACTATCATAAAATAGTTTTAAGTACAAATGTTTTATCTTATGCCAAGCTGGACGCTAAAGATGTTTTGTCTAAAACATGAGATAATGGAAAGTGTATTGTGGCATGTGAATTACTTTAGCCTCTTGGTGGTAAATGTTTGCTTAACCAGAAAAGAATGTGTTGAGGTCCTTGCCAAAGGAAAGGTATTGTTGTACTTTGCATGTGGAGTATTGTAAATAAAGCAGTAAATATGTTTCTGTTCACGTGTGTTAATCCACAAGTTACAAATGCATTCGTTCAGTAGAAATGTAATATACTGTTATCCCTTTTAAAGGGTTTCAGTAAGAAGAGGTCATAATTACTTTGGGTTGAGAGAAATATGAAACCAAATATTTTCATGATGATTGAAGTTGAATATGAGAGAGAAATAGTTTTTGCTCAAACTAAGTTTCTCTTAAATCCCAAGAACTCAAATTCTGTTTTATCTTCAATATTCTTCTTGTCTGCTGACTCCTTTGATATACTGTTTTTAATCACACATTACTGTAAATCATAAAGTATATAATTTTCTTTACCCATCCAGTGTTGTCTTTGGCAAAAGACAACCCAACTGCATAATATGTTAATGATGAGAGAAAGTAGAGCAGCTATGGGAAGTACTCCACTTATTGCCCACAGTGTATTTTGGTTTTGAACTTCATTTGCCTTTAACTGATACAATAGCTTAGTAGTAATTTAATAATGCTGATTACAGAAAGAATTGCATAACTCAGATTGCAGTGTAATAATATCAGAGCATCTGTTGGATGCCACAGTTACAGCAAGTGAAAGCAACAGGGTTTCTCTTTTAACAGAGCTTTGAAATATCCCCTTCTTTCCCCAAAATCCCACGTCCAGGTTTCCAGTTAGAGAGTTGGGAGAAAATATTACAGTTCTAGAAAATAATAGTGGAGAAGATGCTCAATTTATTCTTTATTACTGTAGCATCATCTGTTACATACCTGGCTTCACCCTCCAGGGTGAAAAGGAGCCCTTTTCTGGGAAAGGACTGTGCATCTGAGCCATGTGGGAATTTCTACAGGGAGTGTTTTTGCAGTCAGTGCTGTAAGCAGAGATTTGCTTAGGCATAGGTGAGGACATTGTACCATCTTTTAGAAATTAGTGCCCCAGTGTCCTGGGTATCAGAGCCTTTACTTTTGCAAAACCAGAGCTCTAAGTGCTTCCAATATACCTTCCTTCATTAGTTTTTCAGATAGGCTTTTTATTTCATCTTCCCAGGACTTCACTGATAATTCATAAGTAAACGTGATAAATAATCTACGCTACTAACCATGTAAATTAAACTTGTAATGTTAAAGGCCGTAAGTAGAACATTGTTATTTTTAATTTAGAATCTGATTTTGGTAAATGTATCCATTTTGATAACTCTTATATCCGTATCCAATTTTGGTAAATATTAATTAAGAACTCGTAAAACATTTTGGCCCTCAGAGAAATTTGATTCTCCTCCTGTTCTTACGCTTAGATGTTAGGAGGGTTAAAAAAAAAAAATGTAGTTGGGTAATAAGACTGGGTATGTAATTTTAAGCATAAGATAGTTCTTCTGAACATGATATCATCTGAAAAGTCTGTGAATTGCCAGAAGGCTTGTGGTTTTTTCCCCAGAAAGTGTACATTATGTCCTTGGTAGTGTTAAAATCCAAAATAAACTTCCCTGTTATTTTTAAGGTACAATGAACTGGATGCCAGTAGAAGCCTCCTAGACAATTTGAAAGGCAAAGTAATAATTGAGTATCCAACGTTATTTGTGGTCTTGAAAACATTGAAGAGTGACATGGTGGTTCTTGGCCAAGGTAGGCGTATATTTACTTCCTGTTATGCTATAGTTAGATATTTTAGTTAAATAAACAATAATTAAGGATATACCTATTAATAATGACAGGAATGTGCAGTATGTCTCGTATTTCCCTCTGAATCTAGAAGATTGCTATAAAAAACCTGTTATGAATGCTCTGTCTTAAAACTGCTGGCTGATGGCTTACATTCATAAGCTGTATTGTATGTGTTTTTCCTAACTTTGTTTACTGGTGCTTGATTCTGTTTTTTTCGTGTGCTTTTAGCCACTAAGGTAAAACGGCTCTTCAGACTAAAGCTAAATTTTGTATTTAGCAAAGTTTGACAGAGTTGGTTATTTCTAAAAGTCAAGCTGTCTGGAGAAGATGAGTTTTAAGTAAGCCTGCTAATCATACAGAGGAATCATTCTACATTATTTCGTAGCATAACTCCTAACATTGGACAAGTAATTCTGAATTAGAGGATAGTTATTAGATATTGTAATGGCAAGGTAGCTTTTGGGGCGAGTTAAAAGCACAATGTTATGTTTCAAAAAGTACTTGGGGGAAAACTTTAATCTTTGAGATAATTTAGAGGAGAGTCCAGGTCTAGCAGGAATTTGTATTTTAGTTTTGAAGTTAATTGCCATCTTCCTCCCCAGTATAAAGGCTTCGTGTCCCAGCTTTGCTTTCTGCAGCTGCTGATACAGTGAATCAGTTCCCTTGTCTCATAGTGCCCCAGTTAATCACCTTAGTTATCAAATTCCATACTTCTCAGTGATGAGCCACTCTAATTTTTACAGATCTCTGAGGAAAAGCTTTGAAATATTTTTGCAGTGGCTATTTCACTGTGGCAGTTTAATCATGGATCTATATATAATTTGACTGAATAAATCCGAGGCTGAGAATACCAGTGATATCTGGCTTCGGTGAATCTTGCCTGTTCTGGCTAGATGACACTGAGTGATCCATTGGAGCAATCTGCTCTCAAGGAAACAGCGTGCAACCATTTCCTGCGCTACGTGCTGACAGTGCTGCTGAGTGTGAGATGCCGTGCCAGGGGATAAGGTAGGAGTCTTGTCTGAGCAACTGGGTCCACTCGCCCTAGGATATTCGCCCTAGGAGTACACATACTAGGTATTTTCAGTTTGTCCATTATTTCTTGATTTAGGTCCCTTGCTTTCAGTAGTCAGCCCTATCCCAATGATTTAGATGTCAGGAGGGAATTACAATTGAGTGACTCATAAACTTAATCTGAATAGGGTGGTTGTCATGTCTCCTGAGCTAGTAGGGAGGTTGTCCTTTTGAGGGTATAGATTCAAGTAAGTGTTGATTGAACAGGTATTATTTTGAGGTCATGCTACTGCAGCAACTATCTGATTCTGTAAAAGGCAGAGTAGAGGGGCAAAGGGAAGAGAGAGAGACAGTAAGAGCTGGGGATGCGCCAATAGCTCTGTCACAGGGCAGTGCAAGACAGTGACCTTCCTTTGCTGCCGGGATCATTCAGTCAGCAGTTATCCCTGAAGTTGGTATTCAGGGAACACTGGCAGCTGTTTCAGGTTTTGGGAACCATTAATTTTCGTAGTCTTTTTTTTTTTTTTTTTTCCACTTTCTAGAGATTCCATAAAAATCAAGTGCATAGTTCCCTATTGAGGTGTCTTGGGTATAACTTAGCAGAAGATTATAACTAGAGGCAAAAATAACATGATTTTCACAACCTTTATTATAATTTATTTTTTTACATCTTTTTAGTTAACATATTAACACTTCAGCCTTGAGGTTGCTTTGAAGCCTGTGTTCTTAGAGTTTTTTCTGTTAAGAGTGGAAGTCTGCCACAGTAACTCCAGATTCTTTCAGGAGGAGCGTTCAGAACATAAATTTAGAAATATAAGTGCTTTTTCATTGCTGTTATTCCAGTTGAAGACGAAATACCGCTTTTGTTGAAGTGTGGCACAATCATAGTACTCTTCTTTTGTCTGTCATCCTTAACAGAATAAAGGAGAAAAACCACTATTTAGTTTGCTTTACCAGTTGCATTTACAGATAATTGCTAAGAGTGGAAATCTTGGGTTCACCTCCAGACTCTCCAGGGAGAAGTCTGATGTAGTGAGAGGTGCTTTAGCCCACTCCCATCTCCCAGGAGGTGACCTTTCTGCTGCAGCATCTTGTCTGTTACTTGCAGTCCAGTTTCTTCAACACGTAGGGCTTTTTGTATCAGTTGCACGCTCCTCCGAAGCCGTCCATCCTGCCCTTGCTTATCCTATCTCTGCCAATACTGCCTGTCCTTTCCACCGGCCTTCACGTGTGCCCGTGGGGACGCTTGTCTCGGAGGCCTGTCTGGCTGAGCTCCCCTCACATTCCAGGCCTTCAACTGCCACCACGGACATCTGGCAGGGTGTCTGCCAGAGCGCGGGGGCTGCCACTACCATAGCCCTCCAAGATCTCTTTTCAAAGGACCCAGGCTGAACAAGAAAGAAAGTCTTGTGGAAGTTTAACTGCTAAAATGATCGTTTTTTACTGAGCAATCTCAGATCTATCCCCTTCCTCGGGAAGAACAGAGGCAAGTTTTCATACACATAGCAACAGGCAGGTGCTGAGGAAGGATCACTGTTCTCCCCTGCGATTCGAGTTACTACCCCCCAAAGGCTGGGGAGAGCTAGAGCTGGACACCTTCAAAGAGAGACTGCTAGAACTTAATGAGGACAAAGCCCGTTTCTCCTATCCTTGTTCTAAGAAATGGCTGAAGTATTTTGGCTGAAAGTTTCAAAAAAAAAGAATAAGGAAAGTAAGGATTGATGAAGGAAACTGGCACTGAAAAATTTGAACCCAGAGTTTTAATTTTACTTTATAAGTAGACAGCAGACAGTTTTATGGTGGGAAGGACTGGTCAATCTTAATTTATAGGCAACGCTATCAACACCATAAAAATATGTTCGTTTTGAGTGATGACAATCTATAATTCCTGTTAAATAAAACTTACTGTAACAGACTAAACTAAAGCTAAAACCTGTCTGTTGAGCTTCACTGTGAGTCAGAAGACTGCCACATTCTTTTATGTGATGTTTTGATGCTTGACTTGCTTATAGCAAAAACTACAGGTGCTCTGATTTCAGCATACAAGGTCAGTCATGGCTGAAGATAGTAGGGGATTATGGAAGCTTTCACAGGACTTAGGGGCAAAAACAATCCTTACTTTGTGCATTACTCAGTACATATCTGGCATATAAATGTTAATTGATTATACACTAGATTTAATATAGACAAAATGTGACCTCCGATGTTTCTGGGTGAAATGCTTCTATTTTCTTGAACAAATTCCATTGGAAGTGTACAGGTGCACACTGTGTCCTATATATGATCCCGTGTTTGCCAGCTGTAGAACTTATCTGGACAAGACAGTAACTACACCACATCAGCTCCCTTTTGGTAATGTCTCCTTAATGAAGCATCTGACACTAAATGCTCAAAACATTCTTTAAATTCATAGTCGGATCAAATACTGAAAATAACAATGAGGCAGAGTGTGAATCACAGGCCTGCTTTGCTGTAGTTTATTTTTGTGCTGCTTGAGTGCCACCAACCAGTGGCATTTGGTGACCTCACCACAAGGTGACGGGGTTCAGGGTGTGTTAAAGAAGGAGTCTCAGGGTGTGAGGCTGAAGACCAGTTTGGAAAATGACTGCTTCACAATTTCAGCAGACCGCAACAGCCGTGTCCTAAAGCACAAGTTATTGTGCACCTTTAACCTCATCAGCCTTAGCTCATGGATTCATGCAACTTAACACCATCTTTGGGATGCTGAAACATGTGGAAGGAACATATAGGTGCAACATCTTAATTTTCCATTTCCATTTAGAATTTCTCACTAGTTCCCCATCTTATGTGAAATGCTAATAAAAGTGTGATTTATAATTCATTACAGTTGTGAGATATATATAGCAACTCAGAAAACAACATTTAAAACAAATAAGCCAAGAGAACGGTTTGAAATTCTCCATGGATGAAGAGGAAGAGTTTTGTGTGGAATAAATACTCTGCTTACCTACTTGTCTGGAAGACCAATATTTAAAAACTAAAAGAAATTCTCAACATTGTCTTGCTTTCTGCTTCAACAACAAGGTCCTACCCAGGGATTCATCCCATGTTACGAGACTGGTTATGTCTTATGCAATAGCCATCCTCCAGGAAAGTGTGATTGAAAGGAAAAGAAGATACGAAACTGCTTCTTTTTGGTGAGCAAAGAGCATTGCTGAAACTAATTGCTTGTTTGTTTTTTGTTTGTGTCCTACACCCTCAGATGCCAGTGAACCTGCAGAGAGCTCGGATGGTGAAAGTTCCTCCCGTTCATCCATGGAAGAAGGGGAAATTCGGGACAGTTCATGATGGGTCTTTGAGAGAAGAGGGCGGAATGAGACTTTTATGTATTTTTTTTCTTTAATTCATTAAACCTTTTTTTATACAACTCAGAGGTTTGGTTTGGTGTCCTTCACTAAAGGCAGCACTTCCAAACTGCCTGCCTATTTTTGGATTTAGGAATGCGTATTTAGGTATGTAAATAAAGAGATGGGGAATTATTGGTTCCAGAAAAAAAATACATTCTTATTTAATTGCAGCCTTTTTGTCCATGTATCTTTAATAAATCACAGTAACCCTAATTTAAAGTTTCCAAGTTAGTTTCAACAATATTTTTTTTCCTTTTATCCTAACAGCTCAATGTCTGATTTTTGTGTTTAAATATCCGATCACATATTTGTATTTATACATGGATTTGAGCCTTAATGCTCATACTTACTAGAAAAAAAACACAGGTGTTTCATTAGATTAATTTTCTTTTAGGGTATTTCTTTATCATGCTGAGCTGCTGCAGATGATCTTACTTTACTTTTGACTTTAATCTTTTGTGGTAACATTTTGGGTGCCTGGTGCAATACGTTTGGGGTTTTTTCTTACTTGGTTGCAGCTTGTTTAATGTGTTAAGGACAGGTCAAACCATGTTTTCAAGGTGGCATTTTGCTGTATGTTTAATCTTCTACCCTGATCTAAATCAGCATGGGTTTTAAAATCAATAGAAATGGATACATAGCGTCATTAGTGCTAACATATTGGAATTCTAAACAATGCTTATGTTACGCATCTCATGTTACTAGTTTACCTACTGAAGCCAGGTATTGTAAATATTTACTGGAATATCAACTGAATTTATGTACTTAAAGCCAAATAAACCTTAAAAAAAAAAAAAAGTCCTGCACTGTATAATCTGCTGACAATAGAAATCTGTTGTTACCTTCTGAGAAGATTCCGAGATCCCAGACCGCTTATCACTGTACCCAAGTCACCCCGTGCCTGTGGGGTCTATTGGAGGTGGAGAGCAGCATGTGCTGTGTGTGAGTGGTGTGACACAGGTGGGGCCCCTCTGCCCATTTGCACGGGGACCTCGCAGGAATCAGCTTTGGTGTTTGGGGTTACTTTGCAAGGGTCAGCATTTGTAAATTCTTAAGGACATGATCACTTCGTAAACAGCTCTGTGAGGTTGTTGCTGCCATCGTTCATGTTACCCCAGTCTGTCTGTCTCCTGCTTGAGACCAGCACCTTTGTGGAAGAAGTTGGTGGCGGGGGCTGCACATTGAAAAACCCCCATGAAGGTGGTTTTTCAATCAGAAATGTTCTGCCTGCCAGTGCTGTTGTTACGGGTGGAAAGACAACAGAAAGCAGTGAAGGAACTTGTTGAGGTAACGGGAGGCTTTGACAGCACTATGGGAGAGGGCTCGGGCTTCCAGACTCGCAGTCTAGCCTTCAGGGCACCAGGCTGTCAGTTCCTTACCAGTCGTACTGTGTGGAGAGGGTTTTTGAGATGTTCAAAGTTTTAGAAGTCATTTTTTTCACACCTTTGCAAGCAAATTGTTATTAAAAAATGTGCAGTGTGACATGCAGCTACTGAAGTTTGCAAAGAGCGTCAGACCTTTGTAGTCACATATTACTTTTTCTCACAGCGGTGTCACGTGTCCTTTCCCTTGTGTGTTTTGCAGCCCCGGGTAAAACAGGGAAGTTTTTCTTCTTGCCTGGCAGTAGCCTCCTGTGCTCTATTTTCTTTTTTAGTCATTGTTGGTCCTCTGCCCACCTCTTGTTTCAATGTTTGTTTTTTTAACCCTTTTTAAAGGACCAGGATTCCTAGCTATAGGTGCTGCTTTCATATTTTTTCAGTCCAGTGAAAGTGAATAAGCTTTTCCTAATCAGTGATTACTGCATACTCACTTGGTAGTCACAAATTACTTTAAACCAGTATTGAACCCATTCATAATAACACTGATAAAAGAGCAGAACAGCAGAACTGCCACAGTTCATTTGCCAGAATATGTTTCATCTGGAGTAAAAGCGTGGCATTTCTTTTAAGATTCATAGCACGCAGTGGAAATTAAGAGTGCTGCAAATATTAGTGTTGATCTGCCTCTGTGTGTGATTAGTCTTTGGCTGAGGAATGCAGACTTGTAATTTGCATTACTTCCCTGCATTCTCGGAGGTTTTCATTAATTGTATGAAAGGGTTTGCCTGAGGTTTTTTTTCTCACATAAATCTAGTTTAAGCTTCCTTGTGAGTGAAACACAACCGTAATTTGGTTTTAAATGAAGATGCTGTTAAATCTACACTTCAGATTTAAATCTTTTCCTACCCTTTAAGGTTTTAAAAATTTATTAAGGAGCATTCTTGTGGTGGTTACTAGAACTTGAAATTTCCCAAAGATGGGAATCATCTTCCAGAGTTCAATCAAATAGAGAGTAAAAGGCCTTGGTAGCATTTGCCATTCATTCCCAAGTTACTATTTACCTATTTTTATTTGGTTTCGATAACAGTTGCACTAGTCTGAACAGTGGTGATTCATCAAATGCAAGACAAGATAAAATGAAAATATTTCTGTTCAGTTTTGCTAAGCTTTGTTAATATTTGTTTATAAAAAATTAATCAAAAATATGGTCTCTGGCTAGAAGCACATCCTTACTGGTGACCAGTATAGATCCCGCAACAGTGGTAATTCTTCATAACAAGGTTACTGATTTAATCAAAAGTTTATGTACTCTTTGGCTAGGCAGATGGTTTTCAACGCTTTCCTAGGCAGTTAGGGGAAGTTTTTAATTCCTTTCTGAGTTGACTTAACCCAGAACGAGCATCGTGTAATAAACTGAAGGATAAAATGCATCTTTTAAAGCTATATTTTTAAATTTCTGGTCAAGCACTTGAAATTTAAGACATGGAGCTGAGGCTGCCTGGAAAACTTCAGTTCTGTCCATTTTGAAAACATCCTATTGCAGTCATACTCTACGAGGATCCCTGCAGGACTCTGCCTTGATTCAGTGCATGATGTCTGTGAATGAAAACTGTGATGTTGTTTTAATCTTCGTCGTCCAACACTAGCTTGCATTGAGTGCTTGATTTTACGCCTCCTACGCTTACTCATTATTTTTTTCCCTCTATAAACTACTCGTCACAGAAGGAACAAGTTGGTTTTGTGTAGCGTTGTTATGGCATTTCTTTTAATGTTTAGACTTTTCAGGTTTCAAACCCTGAACCCTCACAATGTGCTTGAGCTGAAGGACCGTCAGCTTACAAAGCAAAGAGTAAAGGCTCTTGTCCTGAATGAACATGCTACTTAAAATTAAAAGCTTAATGAAGTCATCCCTTTCACAAGCCATAGAAGACAAAAATAGAGCATAGCTAAGCGCATAGCAATAGCTGAGAGGTAGGATTGAGTCAGCCCTATGAGAAAACTTGTTTCTTTTCCTTTTTTGTATAATTTCCTGTGTGTATGAGGCATAAGTTGTTGACTTGTCATGGGTAAACAATGCTACACCCCCTGTCAGTGTAACAGCTAAGTTTTGAATGAACACATCTGAATTCTAGGTTTTACTGTATTTATCTCTGCGTTAGGAATTGTTGATCCGCAGAGGAAAAGAGGGTCGTGCCTCAAAATGTGTGGTTGGCGCTGGGTCTTGGAGGCAAAGCCGGAGCAGTTTTTGTTACTCCAGTCAAGCAGTGCCGTTTTACTTTGCATTAGGAGTAAAGCTGTTTACCGTGCGCTCTAGTCTAAAAAAGTACATCGATTCCTAAGTTCGCTGTAGTGCAGATAGGAAGTGCGACCTTTGTTTTGTGTATAAACATATCTGTGATTCAGACCTTGCCCTGCCAGATACGGCTGTTCTCTGTTGACATCTGTAGGAACTGAGAATGTATAACACCTTGCAAGAGCAGGCTTTCAAAGAGTAAATATACAGCTGTGATGATGTAACGCCAGGCCATATTTGGTCACAAACATTTCGTTTTGCTTTCTTAAGTCCCATGCTCCTTTCCTGAAAACATTTATTCTTTCCCCCTCCAAAGGAAAAAATATCTTGAATTTGTGTTGATGTTGTTGCTATGACATTGGGTTAAACTGTATGCAGATGCACGTTCTGTTAATAAGAGAAAAAAAAAATGAACTGTGTACTTCAGTGAACAAAGATTACCCTGTGTTTGTGTTAAAATGTTGCTATGGCAGTGCATATGGTTTTATTTGGTGGAAATTTGTGGTGAAGTGGAAGGAAGTCACATGTATGCAAGACAAACAAGAAACAGCAGCAAAAACAACTCAAAATACATACTGAAACTGAAAGGGAAGTTGCAAATGACCAGGAAAAAGCAGGGATAGTTGTTTTGCTGCCTGTCTGTCTGCGGCTTGATAACAGAAATGTGTTCCCACTGTGTCCTGCCGGGTCTCGGTGGCCCATCGGACAGTGATTTAGCTCTACTGGTGCTTTTATTGTGAGAGCTTCTTTCTCTCCTCAGCTCTGTGCATCGTAACATATTTTTGGTTTGGAAGCAAAGTTCCACTGGCTTGACCTGCTTTCACTGCTGCTAACTTTTCCTGCCGAAAAGCATTTCCAGGTTATCTTATTGCAGAAGGTTTTTTTGGCAGGAAAAGTCAATAGAGTGATAAAATATGGAAAGCCGCTAGAGCCTTGCCTACCTTTGGGGCAAGGGGAAGTCTTTGTGGACTTACTAGCTCCAACTAGTGATAGAAACAGTAGATTCTTATGTTTCTTTTAACTGGAACGGTAGTCCTCATACTTACCTAATCCTTTTGCATTAGGCTGCTTTTTGCATCATTTGCATCAGTACAGCTCTTTGTGGGGTTGCGTGACAAATCAGAGCGGGTTAAAAATAATCTGCCAAAGGAGCAGGGATAGAAACGAGAGGGAGTCTTGATTTAGAGAATACATTGCCACACTGAGAGCTGGCTGGTTCCTGCACAATCCCAGCTAGTGAAGAAAGCAAAAGTGTTTTTAAAATCACATTGCTGCTTTCTTCCTATTATCCCACTTCTGCCTTAAGAAGGAGGAAGAAGTGACTGTGAAAGCTGCCTGTTCCCTTTCCACTCCTTGCTTCCAGGTTTTCTCCTGAATCATGTTGTAGCCCCAGAACTTGCCCGTTTTGCCAAGAGTGCCAACAAGCGGTAGAGAGGTATGTCTGAGTGAGGTGAAAATTAAGTTGGTGGATGAAGTATAAGCATTCAGGAAAAAGAGCGGACGGGGGTGGCGTTAAAAGCTTGCCTGAGAAGTCCCCATCACTTCCACACCTAAACTCTCAGTGGTATCACTTGGTTGACCTTTTTTCCCAATCTCTGCTTTCAGCTGTCCTGGAGTATCCATACTGGTTTTAATGGGATTGTTCCACTACAGCGTGAATGTCTGCTTCTGTGGAGTAAAATGTATTTTCCTGGTTTAAGTTCTCATTAACAGACTTGCTTTACAGCTGTGATGTCTTGATGTCTGATTTTGTCAAATTCATAAGCTAATTAGGATCTAACCTGGTTGGTTTGAGAAGCTCAAGAAAATCAGCAGCTTCTGTGAAACCAGTGTCTTTGATTTGGGCGATCTGCTGGGCTCCTTTTGGTCTGGCTTTCAACCAGGGTCCTCAAAATATTGCTGCACTACAGTGCTGACCGCTCAACTGAGATCTGTAACGGAGCCCCTTGATTCTTATTGAAACTGCGGTCATCATGAGGTTAAGTTGTTCATGTGTGTGTCCTAGCTAGATCTCCATCTGAGCAAATCTATGCACCTTACCTTTAAATTTCTTCTCTCTCATAAGCGAGAACTTTATAAAATCTTGCGTAATCTTTTCCTCCTGGACGGTTGCTACATTCCATCCCGTAAGTGTACTTCAAGACAGATGAAGTTGCTTATGTGAATGGTGCCTTGGGGTCTTTCAGGATCTTCTCCAATATAAATTGTGTATATAGAAGTCATAGCTCTGTAGTTTTTTCTGGGGAAAAAAATCACAGTATACTGGATACAATCTGTTCAAGACACAGATACTCATTGCATCATTTTGTTGGTTGAAGTCATGTTTTACAGGATTTATATCTTCTAGACACCAAAAGTCTCACTGCAGTTCAATGCAGTTTGGTTGTTCATGAGTTGAAATGCATTTATAGCTGTCTCCAAAGCTAGCTGTATGTTACTGCTTTCACCATGGCACCTCCGCATTTCTGTGTGCGATTTTATACATGGCTACGTAATGTGAAGGAAAAAATGGTGAGGATCAAAACAAGGGCATGTCTATGTGAAAAAAACAGGCTGGAGGCAGAGCCGCCTGTACAACTACACAGCCTTCCCTTGCTGTGTGCTGAGTGCTCTGGGCACTCCGTGGAAGTGGTTCCGCTGATTACACAGGAGTAAACTAAAATGTGCACGTGCATCAAAGTGCTTTTCTGCAGGATCTGCTCAGAAGGGCCAGCATCTGGCCAAAAGAGAGCCGCTGGTGTGGCACATTTAGCTGCTGCTGTGTAGGAAGGTAGGTTTGACTTCCAGCCTTGAATGTCTGCCCAACGCAAACTTTCTTCTTTTGGTCCTCAAGACCTTTGTAGCTCTAGCACAGAAGTTCTCCTGCCTACCCAAGTCTGTGGCAGAGCTCCTTGTCTGGAGCGTGGGGGGATTCCTGCAGCTTCAGTGGACTGTGGGCATGGGAAATCCTCCTGCAGCGATCCCACCAGTCTACAGTGTCTCTGCCTGTTCCCGTGCAGCCCACGTGTCACTTCAGCTGCCCACCAGCAGCAGGGAGATGGTCCCGATTCCCAGGAGGCATCCACCAGAGGATCAGGCAGCTCAGCGGGGACCGCTTTGCTGTGGGCTCTGCAGTAATTTATATATGGAGTATGGAGGTTCTCATGGCTCAGCGCGGTGAGGTTTAGTTAATAGCTTGGGGCTGTCCCGCTGTCAGTAAGATGCTGGCTTTTCCTCCATCTGCTGCTCATTCAGGAGAGCGAGCTACGGCGTCCCACAGGAGAGGGCTTAGTGTAATCATGGAAGTCTGTTTTCTGCATACTCCTGCTTCTATTTTGTTTCCTGTGATGCAACGCTTAAGGAAGCAGAAGCTTTGTCTTCACTGTGTTGTGGAGGGAAGATTTTATACGTAGCCCAGGTATTATCGTGATTACCACCATCAAACCCCTGTAAATAAGTGCCTTGAACACAAGACTACGCGTTCCTTCAGTCCTAAAACTGTAGTTTGACAGATGCTCCTTTTGGCGGCAGCACCGGCTTCAGCAAACTGCCCCGTGCCACCACGCTCCATCCTCGGGTGACCCCAGCACACACCAGTACAGCTGCCTGGGGGGCTGCGTGACAAACCCCAGCACCTTAAAAACGCAACAGCCACAGGGGCAGGGGTAGCCGTGAGAGGGGAGAGGTGGGGTGGCTGGAGCAGGGGCTGCTGCAGGGAGGACAGTGACCACAGGGTTTGTCGGTGCTGCTGGCCCGTCGGGTGTGCCGGGGCTCCCCAGAGGGGCGCGGGGGTCTCTGGGTGCCTGCCTGGCTTAAGGGGAGCTCCACACCCCGCAGGTGGCTTTATTTTCAGGGTTTGATCTGCCTGATGGCCTGGCATTGAGATGTGCTGAAAACTGCCCGCTTCTTGTCAGGTACATCATTTAATATGTTCCTAACTCCTCATCTTTCAGTATTCATCTGGAAGAAAGATAGTGATATTTTAGGTTTTGACCAAGAAATAAAATTATAATTGTGCTCATTAACCTTACCTGTAAGCCCTGCTGATTGCAGTTAAAGGAATGCTTTTATTGTTCATATTTTCATGTTTAGTGTTTAGGGGGTTTTCTGCTGGAACAACAGAGGGTATAAAGATTTCAAAGCATGTGCAAAGACAATGCACAAAAAAACCGACACTGATTCCTTTTACAGTATGGGAAATTGTGGAGTTTAGGAGTTTTCCCATGCAACTGTGAAATGCAAAAAGCTAAGAGAGGACTTTATGGATGATGATCAGTTGGTGCGAGATCCCAGGTCTGGAAGAGTTGCAGTTCATTCTAGTGTGGTTTACAGCAGGAAAATTTCATTTAGTGTATTTCACTCCTGAGCGTGATCTGCTCCTGCAGCCCTTATTTTCCCAACAGTACATTTACAGGTTACAGAACCACCCACCCCTCTCTCTACCTGATGAAACGTGGAAAGCCCAAAGTGCAGGTTCTAAAATCCGGGGTCTGGCTGGAGCCACGCCTGAGGCAGGAGCTGGAAGGGCCACTGTTGTTTATATACGGTGTGCGTGTTACAGACGTGTAGTCTACCTGTATAGTATAGTCACACGTATATGTAATTTTTTGGGGAACTGTTACTTACGTGGGTTTGAAGATGGGTGTTATTCAAGTCTAAGTGGCAGTGGGGATGGCGAGGAACGTGCCTGCAGCCGCTGTGTGTCTGTGAGCAGCGCGTTCCTCTGCCTCTCTCCATGCAGTAACCCAACATGGAAACCTGGGGGTTTCTCAGCGAGCGGCTGAGGTGGTGACGTGTTCACTGCTAGATGCAAGCAGAAGCCAAACAAAAGCACTTAGTTGCATTTTACGCTTTTACTGTCAACAAATATTGTACAGACAAGTTTAGGTACAGCTGAGACTGGTGGCCAGGTGGTGAATTCCAAAACAGCTCAAGTTTTGAATGCCTGCGGGGAGAGAACTTGACTGAGCAGAAGAGAGACGGCTGTAATTTCTCAGGCAAAGCATTAGCTGCCAGAGATGAACTTCTGAGATATTTGGCCATTTATTTCATTGAAATATTTATGTCTAATCTAATAAAAAGTTGACTCTTAACAACTTCGGCATCTAACTATGTGGCTGGATGATACCCCTTCGCAATTCTAAAACCTGTCTCTGGTTTTTATGAGAAGTAGCTTTCTTATGGGACTATGGGAGAGTGTTTTGCCAGAAAACTAAGGACTGAGGAGGAGGCAAAAAAGCCCCGTTGCAGGTTTCCTTTCCGTCTTATCTGTAGCACAGCTTTACGCTAACCCGCACAGTACAAATGTTTGAAGCTGCTTTCTCGGATCCTCCTCTAGCTCATGTCTTTAAATGTCATTTTCTTACCGTGTGCCAGCTTACAGCTCCCGCAGTTAGCCAAACGTCACCTGGGCCACAGCATAAAGTGTAATTACATATTTAAAAAGTGGGAAGGGGAGGTGAGGAAGAGAAAAGAGCGGCTGCTTTGGCTTTTACTCTATTGGAGAAGTACTTGAAATTCCTCACATTCTTCTCCCGTTAACAGTATGTTTACTTTTCATCACTGGGTTATTAGGATTAACAGAAGTCATTGCTTCAAGCTCATTTAATTTGAATTTAGTGAAAGCAAACTACCTCCTGCAGACTGTAGGAAACATTCTTCTTCCACAGAAATGTATTAATTCGCAAAAAGCAGCCACCAAAAAATGTGAGACCTGACGACCACGTCCACCCCAATGTTCAACATCACCCTGCATGCGCTGCATTCTAATGAAGTACCTTATGTTGCAAATTCCAGGATGGTTTGAGTAATCTGACAGTCTAATTAACATTTCAGTCCCTCTATCGAACATTTGCTTTCAATGCCAAGAAGCTTTCTCTGTCTGTAGTTTCTGGAGCAGACTGCATACACCACTTCAGAAATGTCATTTACCCCAAGAATTTCTCTCCGCTTTCTTGCTCATGGCTGCATCTGTGTAGAGCTGGTTTTCATTTTCAGAATTCGAAGTTTTCGCAGAAAGCTCTTGCATTTGTTACGTTCGAGTCTGTTGCTTATCAGACTGCTCTGCTAAGAGTAGTTAGGTAAATATTTCTTTATTAAATGATTAATTCCATAAATAAATTCTTTTAATTCATTGAATATAAAATTAAAATCATTTACAACTTATTCCAGTATTACAGGGGGTGTAAGGGGTAAAAAAAAAAAAAAAACCACCAACAAAAACAAAACACAAAGAAAAACAAAAAAGCTACAGTTTGATAAATAAAATACTCAGCTTTAAAACAACTGATTTCTGTTTGCCATTAAACTACAGTTGGTACATAATAGCTGCCACTGTGAACACCCCACAAGTGCCCACCTCAGGAAGGAATGTAACTTCCAACGTGGTTGGGAAAGGGTGGGAGAAGATGGAGGGAGGGGGAGAAGCATAGTGTTAAATTGAACAGGATAGAAAAAAGTTTTCATAACCGGAACAAAACATTTATCTGATCACTTACAAACAGAAAACAGTATATAATTAGGTAAGGTGCTCCAAAAAGAAGCAGTAACATTGCTCCAGTACTATGAAGCTTTAAGTATGCTTAAATCTCTGTTGCATTAGTGTCCAGTTGCACAGTGCACTCTTGTAACATCTCAAAGTTGCCCTCAAATGGGCAAGGCACCATTTCCATCAAAAGGTCCTTTCTCCATGGCTGGTTACTTCAAAATTCTGTTTAGCAACCCACCCCCAACACAACTTAGTCCCTAAATTTGTGAATGTCATTGACCAGTCTGTAGTAGGGATAAGCCTCATTCGCATGCGGACAGTTGTAGTTGCATCGGCAGGACTGGATCATCATGACGCTCTTGGTGAAGGTTTCCCCATCATCGCAACGGAACCTGATCTTGACAGTCCTGGTCTGCTGAGGCGTACAGCATCTGCCGTCCACGCAGGAGCCACAGTACTTGGGGCGGTACTTCTTCACGCTGGAACATCCGGCGTAAGTAAACTTTACTGGGGATGGGGACTTCTTAGTCTTAGTACATTTCTTTCCCTTCTGCAAAGAAGAGTCAACAGTATCATTAGCGGGAGATTTTTCTCCAGCCTTTACCCTCTACCCAAAGCAGTTTGGAAAGAGGAGTCTGTATTTACCTTTAGGGAGGCATAGCTAGGCTGGCCACATGGCCTCACTTCACATATCCTGGTCTCTTTGATGAGCTTGCAGTCAGGATTGTCGTTGGTAACCCTCGTGGAGATGCCAGTTCCACACGTTTTTGAGCACTGGGACCAGGAGGTTGTTTGCACAATGCATTTGGGATTCTCAAAAGCTCGGCTTTGTGGCTCAGATCCAAAAACTGGAAGAGAAAAGGAGGGCTTAGCCGAAACATATCCTCTCACAGGGTTTCTTTCTTTCCATTGGGGTCTAAGGAGTCATATGGCCATCCTCCCGCCTCCTCCCCTTAACTGTCACACAGATTAGCCCATACTCACCAGGTAGCATTTTCAGGCCTCCTTTCACAATGGCAATTAGCTCATTGTTCCTGGTTAGCTCGCCTTCAGTATCATCCAGACCAAACTCTTTGCTGAAGAAGCCTTCCAGCTCATCCAGCGCATCCTTGCTTTCATCACAGACCCACTCTTCGCAGCACTGGCCGGGGACTTTGACCAGCCTGGGGCTGGGGCAGCCCAGGTTAGGAAGAGAGAGCTCTTGTGGGCAGAGGGGGATGCAGCCCACAGCTCCATCTATGCACGTACACTGGTGTTTACAGTTCGGCTGGAAGCTTTCGCCGTTCTGGTAGATTTTGGAGTTGTATTCGCACGGTCTCCCCTCGGACTGTGCTGCAGAGATCAACAGAGAGGGAAAGGAGGGAGTCAGCGGTGGGAATCGCTCGCCTGAGCACAGGTATTTGCTGGTCTGTTAAATTCAATTTACGGCGGAGCTCCCTACAATCCCCCGGAGACGGGGGGCCAGAACAATAAGTTAGTCAGGAATCACTTTTCCTTATGTGCGTTTAGCGCAGCCCAGACATACTGAATCGCATTCCAGACTGCTGAAGTCATGTGCCTTTCTGCCAAGCTACCAACAACAAAGCATAACCATACATGGACTCGAAATTACTAAACTTCGGCACTACGGGGAGCGGGGTTTTCTCCCGGGGGAGGGGGAGCCGCTTACCTCTGCAGATGCCCTTCAGGGCGGCGGGGCTGGCGCCGAAGTTGCACTCCAACCCCTTGGTGTGGTCGCAGGGATGCACCCGGCTGCAGTCCTCGTTCAGCTGCTTGGCGCAGACCTTGCAGCAGCCGCAGCCGTCCGGCACCAGCCCCACGCCCGGGGCGCACTGCGGCACGGCCGCCGGGCACTGGCAGACGGCGGGGCACGGCGAGCCCAGAGCCTGCGGAGCGGAGCAGAGCGGCGGCCGATGAGCGCCGGCAACGGAGCGGAGACACCCGCCGCCTCCTCCCCGTCCTTCCCTCCCTCCCTCTCCTCCGCGCAGAGCCGTGGCACTTACCAGGCGGGCCAGGCAGAGGAGAGCGGCCGCCAGAGCGGGGCGGGTGCCCGCGGAGCCCATGTCTAGCGCCGGCGGTGTGGGAGCGAGAGGCGGTAAGGAGCTGCGAAGGCGGAACGGGGCCGGCGCGGTCTGAGGCGGCAGCGGGCGCGACCGCCCTTATATAGGGCGCGGGGGCTGCCGCGTGCGCCGCGGCGCTGACGTCGCGCGTTCCGGGCCGCGGCCGCGGCCAGCGCTCGCGGAATCCTAGGAATGCGGCTGGCGCGCGGCGCGGCCGCCCCGCCCCGCCCCGCCGCCCGGCAGCGCGCGGAGGCTGGCGGCGGCCTCGGCCGCGGGGGGCGGGAACGGCGCGGGGGGGGGCGGGCTCCTCCCGCGGGGCACACGGCCCACGGCCCCGCCGGGGAGGCTTCCCCCCGTTACGCGGGTCTGTTTTCCCCGTTACGTGGGGTTACTCCCCCGTTATGCGGGTCTTTTTCCCCGTTATGTGGGGTTACCCCCCCGTTACGCGGGTCTTTTCCCCGTTATGCGTTTTTTTACCCCCGTTATGCGGGTTTTCCCCACCGTTATCCTTACAGACGCCCCTAGCCGGGAGGATGCTGACCCCGGGAGCCGGTGGCGCTCGGGGCCGTGCCGGTGGGTGCCCCGGCCCCGGGCGGCCCCAGCGCCACCTGCAGCCCTGGGGACAGACAGACGCACGTCTGTTCGGGCCCGCCAGCTGCTGCGACAACCGGAGCGAGCTGTTTGTCACACCGTCCGCATCCTCACCCGGCCGCACGCGGGACTGTGTCGGTACCGCTGCAGTTCTGAGGGAGAAAGGAAAGGTTTTGCGTCCCCCTCCCCGGGAGCCCGCTTTCCCGGCAGGAGTTGCTGGGCCCCGCAGCGGGCAGCCCTCCGCCCTCCCGCCCGAACCCGGGGCCGGTGTCCCTCGCTCAAACCGGGCGACCTCGAGTAGTGTTTCCCTGTTGGAGATGCGGGGCTGGGGAGGAGAAGCTGCGGCTTCTGTTGTGGCGTCTTTTCTTTTCATGGCTGTAAGTATTTCCAGATGGGGATTTAGACACCAGACGTAACAATATTTCCATATTTGGTATAGCAGTAGCCTGCATTTTTCACATTTTTCTGCTCTGTTATCCAACCACAAAGCATTCTTGACAGCTTCAGATGTTGTTAAATATAGCCTTAACTTCTGTTCCCAGGGCAGGAAATTCTTTGGAATTCCTGTTTTTCACGCAATCTGTCTATCATGATTTAGGAGAACTGGGCTGGAGGAGCCAACTGGCGTTATCCCGCAGTTTGCTCCTTTATTGAAAAAAGCCCAGCAGTTGAGGCTGCTCCCCAACGGCGTTACAATAAGTCCCCATTCCAAGGATTTTTCTTTGCAAATGAGATTATTGTTCCTAACACAAGTTTGGGGGGGTTTTGATGGGGTTTTGGTTCGGTGCTTTGTTTTTTGTTTGGGTTTTTGGTTTTTTTTTTTCGGTCTCCTTCAAGGGCTGGAAGGTGGAGGAGCCGATCCAGAGGAGAGGCGAAACTTTGCAAAAGAAAAAAAAAAAAACAAAAAACCAAAAAAACAACGAACCCCAACCTCTCCAAAGCCCGTGAAAAGCGGAGGGGGATGGGGAGGGGGGGTGGGGAGGAGGGGGCGAGGGAGACAGTGGAGAGGGAGGGGATGCGAAGAGGAGGGGGATGCCATGAACCTGTCCGCGCCGCGTTTCCATACGGCGAGCGCTCTGCCCGCGCCGCTCCGCCGGGACGGGCATCTCGGGAGGGGGAGGCGGCAGCAAAGCCCCTCCGCTGCCCGGAGGAGACAAGCCCAGACGTCTCGTCGCCTGCCCGGTGCCACGGCCGAAGTGTGTGTGTGTGGGGGGGGCGGTGTGTGACAGACAGACGGGACCGTGCCGCCGGAACCGAGCGCGTGGATGGCTGCGGGTAAGTGCCGCTGCCGGCGCCGCTCCCCTTGCGCGGGGGCCGGGGGTCGCGGCTGCCCCGCGCCCCTCTCTGCGCCCGGCTTGGCTTGTTTTGTGTTTTAGTACCAGCAGGAATAATAAGGCAGCCTTGTTGGACCCTGCCGGAGCCGCAGAAAAAGGGGGTTTGTTGTTGTCTTGGGAGCGCTTGCTCCTGGAGGTGGCGTTGGCCGGAGGAGTGCGGCGGGGGGACGCGGGCTGCCAGGGAGGCGACAGCAGAAGGGGCGCGCACAAAGGGGCCCCTGTCCTCGGCCGGGCCGGGCGGCAGCACCGGCCTGAAGCCTCACGGCGGACTTTCCAAAAAAACATACACCGGTTTGTTTCAGTTCTGCAGCGTGCATCCTTCTCTCGGCGGCTCCGGCTGATGGCGACAGCCCGGCGGGGTACAGCCTGCCCCGGGAGCCGCCGCGCAGCACCGCGGAGGGAGCCGCACCGCCACCCGGGACGGGCGGGGATGCAGCGGGACGGGATGGTGCGGGACGGGGCGGCCTCTCCCCGCAGGGGGATGCCGTCACCCCGGGGACAGAGTGCGATGGGTGTCGCTGTCGGAGGGGACGCCGGCGCCGTTCCCGGCCCGGGCTGCGGAGCCCGGCCCCGTCCTCCTCCTCCAGGGATGTCCCCGCGACGGTGGCCGTGCCGGGCAGAAGGGTTCATGTCCCCAGCGCTGCCATCCCTCCTCCCGGCAGCGGCCAGGCCCAGGCGCAGGCCAGGCCTGATGAAGGGTTCCCGTTGTGGTTTGGTTTTTTCCCCCCACACAATTTATTCTCTTGATATTGATGTTTTACTTCGTGGTGGTTTTGTGGTTCGGGAAAGGTGATGGGATGAAAGCTCCAGGCCCTCTTTGCCCAGAAGTTGCTCTACAGAAGGCAGCAGTGGTTTTCTTTGTCACCCGTGTGCTTCAAAATTGGACTAGAAAGCACAATAGCTGAAAGGGAAATTGAGTCTTTAGTTACATGCAGCTATCTCCTGAGACTGCCAATATATACCATTTAGTGCCATTTCTGATGGCAGGAGGTATTTTATGTGTCCGTTAAGAATTGGACAGAGACCACTGGCGAACTCAGATGGTTGCCAGTAATGGTAGTAACGACTTTCCATCCCTACTGATTTGGCCGAGCCCCAGCTGGTGACAAGGAGGAGCTCAGTTCTGTTTTCAGACTCCGAGCTATCCAGTACGCAGGGCTTCCCTTGCTTTTGTAGGTCTATGGGGTTTTGGGTTTTTTCTGCGATACTTCAGTTTTAAAACACTTGACAGTGGTTTTTAGACAGATAATTTGACTGGTGCTTTTTTCCCAGGACGACTCTTTACGCAGCAGCATTGTGATCAGGAGGAGCAAGTTTGTGATTCAACGCACCGTGATTAATGAAAATTTTGAAAATTTTTCAAAAATTTTGAAAAAAGCAGGAGGAGCTGGCACACCAATGCATGGTTAAATTGGCCAGTTTTGCTTTTCAGGGATTTATGCAAACACTTGTTTATTTAATTACATCTAATTTAAGGACACGCACCAAGCGTTTTGCTTTGATCTATGACTTTCACAACATTCAGCAAATGCCACAGGAAAAGTCAATGAATAGCACCTTTTCTCACTTGGTTTCATGTCTTACCGCACATTCACACAACTTTGATGGGAAACTGTAACTGAGCCTACCTTTGCTCGAAGAAAGGTCACTTTGAAAGCTTTGAAGCACCTTTTAACAAACCTGTCCTGAATTTCAAGTAGTTGACAACACTTGAGATGGGTTGAGTTTCTTTGGAGTTCAGGTTAGACTGTGACCCTTTGATAGGCTTTCCCTGTGCGCATCTCCCTGTCACAAACCGTGACCCAGCATTTACCTTCCAGGCTCTGCCTACATCTCCTGGATGTACGTCAGGAAACAGGAAAAAGTTTGGAATGTCTCCTTTTTTTAGGTTTTGTTCAGTGTGATGTACTGTTCCAGACCTTTGTTGTCCTAAGTGACCTGGGAAATACTCCCTGCTTCGTGTCCTGAAGAGTATTTTACTGGCTCCTCACTTCTGGTGCCAAAGGCAATTGCTGTTTGTCAGGTGAGGTCTGCTGGGAGCTTGGCTGTTGCAAAGCAGGGATTTGAAACGGTTGGCTTACGCAGCAGGTATTACAGATTTACTGAGTGTATCCTGTCATTTTCACTCTCTCCAGGGAAAGGACTCTCCAGTGAAACAAATCGAGAAAAAAATGACTGAATGGTTTATCTTCCCTCTGCCCAGCGTCAGTGTTTCGTGGCCGTGTGTAGGGACTGCCGAGCAGCGTGAAGCACTGTGTAGGACGGAGGCTCCTCCGGGTGCTGGTGCTCCCACTGACAGTAAGTATCCAGCACTGAACCAGAGCACACCAGAGGTTTACAGCCATGTGAATTCTAGGGAAAGATCTTATTAAACCCAGCGTACGGCCTTTTTTTTGTACTGTGTTTAATTTCCTCTTTCTCATTCTCTTTTTCCTCTGCCCATCCTTTGCCACCCATTTCTTCCATCTCTTTCCTCCTCTCTCTTCTCCTTTTCCCTGTTCCAGTCTTTTTCCCTGTGGTCTTTCCTCTTCTAATGTTTGCCTACCTCGGGCTGGGCCTCTCCCGCAGCCCCTGCCAGGCCGCCGGTTCCTGCCGCACTAAATCAGTGCTCCCGGAGTCAATGGCTCCTCTCAGGCACTCACAGGAGGTGCAAATCCAGGGGGGCAAATTAAGCATAGCGACGCGCAGGCAGAGCGGCCGAGTAGCCAGAAGGCTTCAGCAGCTAAAATCTAAGTGGGTTCAGGTTTGTTTTTTTCTTGCTTTGATTTGCTCGGAGTTTATGCTGAATTCTTTGAGTATGGCATTTCCTATTTGTTTTCTTCCCCTTCCCTACTACCCTCCCTTCAGCTATGCTCACGCCTGTCAGTTTTTATATACTCTGTACCTTGCCTGTGGTTTCTAATATTTGGGGTTTTTTGCTTTGCAGTATTTGTGCACTGAGAGACACTTTGCTTTGTGGGTGCGCTGCGTTTTCCTGGGGCTGCTGTGAAGGTGTTGCAGAGGTTCCTGTTCTGTGAACGTGGAAGGGGGACTTGCAAGCCTCCTAACTCCATGGGGAAACAGAGATGGGAAATTTGCTGTAGTGTACACTTGTGCTCGTTGCTGCTTCGGTGTGTGAACTGCACTGCTATACGGATATACCTCACACAGATATAGGGAACGTAGCAGCGTAACCGAGGGAAGAAGCAGCCCTGCTGACGGTCAGCGTGCTCCTACCGAACCGCTGACCGGCGGGACGTACTGCACGGCTTTCTCACCCCAAGCTGGATGCAGAAATGCAAAGCGGCCACAGCCAGCTCCTGCTTAGCTCCTCCTGCCTCAAAATACCTTTATCGCTGCCGTTCAGTGATGTGGTATTAACTTTATTTTAGTACCAGCCACTACCATTTCCTCAGTGAGACAGCTGGATTACTTAATATATATTGGCCTACTCTCATGCGTGTGTACCTCAACACTAGACTACATTCGGAAGATGCAATTTGCATCAGGCACATCCATATTGCTGAAGTTTGCAATGAAAAGACTGTTACGGGCTTTAGCTCTCCATGCCACAAAAAAAAGAAAATATAAAAATCAGGTGGTCTTAGCTAGCACCTTGCTGCACATGGATTTCTTAGCCATGTCTATTGTTTTCATCCCATGCAGTGATACAGTTTGGAAATGATAGCAATATAGCCTGAAATCTCTTTGTATATTCTAGAAAAAAAAATTGTCACAGCTGTATCTTGTGAGTTTCATGAAGGGGGCTGAGGCACCCGGAACCATATACAAGTTCTTTCCCAGTGTCAGCTGAGGTGAAGGTCCTGGTCAGAGATCCCACTCCAGAGAGTTAGTCATCCCAAAAGACCTCAGTAGAAACTTCTTAACTTTAAACTTTGGTCTTCAGAGTAGAGCATTTCCCAGTGGAGCAATGCAAGAAAACTGACATCTGTTGAGATGAAATGAACAACCTCAAAAGAAAATTGCTCACGATCGCAAGGAGTTACTGGAGCTAGCTGAACCTGATTGCAATCAGCTGGCTTGTGCCCGAGAAATCCTTGATCAAAGCTCACTTCCAAGCTGTGGCCCATAATGGTTGTCAGCTGCTGTCTGCCTCAGTCTACAGCTTAATGGCATCTTGGAGACAACCACCTCCTGCTTTTATCTGTGTTGCGGGACTGTGCCCCAGAATATGCTCTCTTTGGTATGTTCAGGTTTGCTTGTTTGTTTTCTTTTTCTATGTTTTAAATATATGGTAAACTCTTCTTCCCCCAAAGGTGTTTTATTTCATTATAGTTAATAATTGCAGCTACCTTTCCTTAAGGTTAGTTTGTGTCAAAGCTAAGGGAACCTTCTGCCTTCCTTCTGATGCTTGCCTGCCCTCCCTGCTGTTCATGACCTGCTGGAGCTGTTTCTTGTTGCTGATACTTGGCCATTCAAAGGATTTGCCCAGCCTTTGGTTTTAAGAACACGTTTTTGTAGCTATTTTCTTGAGAAAAAGCGAGTATTGATTAATTTTTTTGTTTTGGTTTTTTTTTGTATGTACATAGAATGGGAGGCCTGATCTGGCAGGATGCTGAACGTGCTGTGTGGCACAGTGTATTCTGTCACTTACTGCACTTTCCAGGCTAGCTGCTGGAAATGTCACAGGATTAATTTCAGAATCCCCTGAGGTGCCTGTTGGCTTTGTCCAGAATGATTACTCATTCTCTGCTACATACACAAGCTTATTAAAACACGGTAAGACCTCAGTTGTGTTTGCTGCGTTACTGTTTATTTCCATTCTGTTCCAGCTGGGCTCTTACCCTTTGCTTACCAGTATGTTACGTGAGCACCTTGCGGTGGCAGCTAGCTGGGTTCTTCCATTGTGTGTGCTTATTTTGGGGCACATGTGAGCTAACTGACGCAAGGCAGCTAGCCACAACCTCTTCCAGGGCTACTCTGCTGCTGGAGATCAGTTCTCTGGCTTGTGCCCCTCGCTGCTAGTCCGTGATAGCCTAGTGAAAAAATCACTAGCAGACAAATAAGCAGACACGATGTCATCCTTGCAGATAGGGAGGACTTGCAGGCAGCCAACAGATCATCTATGTGCTTTAAGAATGTTTGCGGAGACTGAGTTAGGATCCAAGAATGTGCAAATAGCTGCCCATCCCAGTCTTACGTGCCTGCGATTAGGCAGAAGTGCTAAACCATCTCTAGACTTGATTAGCATCCAAATCTGAAAGATGTGTCTTGCACCGAGGAGCTGGTTGGAGCGATCTTTCTAGGGCAGTGAAGATGAAACTGCGTGAGTGGAGTCTCTCCCTCACCTTATCTCTGCTGAGGGCTAAGATAAAACTGGAGGGAGCAGGCTGGCAAGAGCTAGAGGGCTGCTCTGCAAAAGGTTCTTCGTGGGGATGCCATCCAGCAGTGAGGAGCTCGGTGGCTTCTCGGAGCCCCTTGGGGAGAAGGACATCTCTCTGAGTCAGCCAGGAAGCCTGTCTGCTGGCCGCTGTTTTCCCAGGGACCAATGTCCTCAGGAAGTAAAAGGTTAGCAGGGGCTATCAGCAGACTACTGTAGTGCGGAGACTTTTTTACGATGGCATTAATGTCTCTTTTCCTGTTGTTGTACAGAAATTATGACTCCTATGTCAGTGTTGAGATGAAAGTAGAAGCTCTTTTGCATGGAGTAAGCATTAAAAGCTAGCTATTTTGTTAATCATAAAAGAAAATCAGTGCTGGCTGGCAGCTCTCTACTTTCGGAGAAGTTTGCTTTTGTGTTGTTGTTCTTTTACTCTTTGCACTCGTCTATATCCTTTTGTACACAGCCAGCTACATACCTGTCACTGTCCTCTCTTACTGCCCAACCTGGGGCCTGCTTCTGAAACTCCCCATGAGCTCGACTTTTAGACTTATGGGATAATGGGATCAGAGCAGAAAAATGGGAGATAGGGTGGGTCTTTCAGGTAAGCAGTGTGTGATAACATGATAATGTTTGTAACCGGTTGCGAGGGGAGAGCCTCTGGTTTCGAGGGATGGGCTTTTTCAGGAGGTACCCATACGGTGTTGAACAGTGTCAGGTCAAAATAAAAATCATTGATTAAAAGTGCGCCTTACTTGTGCTGCTAAAAACACTTCTAGATTATACGCCGCTGAAAACAGTAAATATTTAATGTACAGGTTTACTTTTCCTGGTTTATAGAGAGCTCAGTGGGCCTGACAGAGCAGCTGGACAGATGTGTTTATAGCAAGCTCCCCGGGTGGGTACAATGCTGCAGTGTTTGGCCTGCGAGCACCGCAGGGGCATGCTTAAAAAAAATAAGAGTGTTCCATTTACATTGGGGGGGAAAAAAATCCTGAGAATGTTTCTATTAATACTAGCTGGTGTAAAACCCCAAATTCTACAGTTCAGGCCTTGCATATTTCAAAAATAGAGGACGAGATGGTGGTTGGTGAGGATGTGGGGTAAGAAACGTTTCCTCGCTTACATAGCCAGTGAAAGGGATGGTCAAGGTGGCAGCTCTTCTTGCAGGAGAAGAAGGTTGTTGCTGAAATGCCCCTGGTGGAGGTCAGGTGTGATTTGAGGAGTGAGCAGAGCGGGGCGGCAAACCCTGTGCAGGGGAAAGCACGGGTCGGTGCGTGGGGGCACAGAGCAGTGTGAATTTCCACAGACTAGGAGCTCAGGACCGTGGCTGAGAGCCTGGACACTGTTGTTGGGCATGTTCCTATAAGGTGAGAAAGACCAGATGCTGTGAGGAAAGCAAAATGTGCAGAGCCCTCCCCACACACTGGGGTGTACACCCCTCCCACACCTGCAGAACGCTGATGGGGACGGTGGGACATGCACATCCAGGGAGATTTTTTACACGTCAGCTTTGATCTTAGCTGAGGTCTTATCTGAGCACTAGCTTCTGATCTCAATTATACTGAGGTTAAAACTGATTTATCTGGCCAAAATTAATGGCATTAGTTAATTAGCACACATTAATTAACTGAAACAGCTGACATTTGAGTTTCTGGAGAGCTCCCAAGAAATGGGTGGCTGTATCTGCCTCTCTTTGATTTCTTCAGAAGTTGTCCTTGCCTGAGAAATGAGCTTATTTTGATGATCTGATTAAACAGCTGGCAGCTTTTTAGCTCTTGAAGGAAAAAGATTAACTTTTAAAAGGGTTTCTTGGGCTGACTAACTTCTCAGGGAAGTTTTCTATTGAAAAAAGTAGAGTTAGGAAGTAGAAGTCTGTATTAGGGCTGGGTAAGCACTCTGTGATTAAATATAGCCATATATACATATAAAATTTAATAGTCCTCTCGGTGTGTGAATAAAGCTAGGAGTCCTGGTGAGGATGTTTTTTCTTTCCCACCAGCTTCACCCGCAGTGGACATCTTTCCCTGACTGCAGGTGACCTGCCACCCTGTGACACAAGGGGATGGGGCCATCCTATGGGTACCTGCTGAGGGCAGGACAGCGTCATCCTGGTAAAAGCAGCTCAGCACCTCTCCTTACTGGGGCCTTCCATCACAGGGGCACTGGGCTGCCTTTGCCTTCCAGCCCCGTCTGCAGCTTCCCTGTCTGCAAGCTTCTTTTTCTGACAAGTGCTGTGCACAGACCTCCCCATTGCACCTGGGGGAGAGCATGACGAAAGGAGGGTGCCGGGAGAAGGGGGGTCCTGTGCCGAGCGCTGGTGTTGCCACAACAGCACTAGGGACCATCGCACATCCAGGAGAAGCGGCAGAATAGCGCAACTCTTTCTTTGCAAGCTGAGCTGCAGGCCGTGTCTCAATACGGCCTGCTCGCACCTCTTCACTGGGCGTTAGTTGTGAGCACCGATTCAAGCAAACCCAGCCATCTTGGACCCAAACTGAGATTCTTTGATTGCGGCAGTGGCGCTGGCCTGAGGCACCCTGCTCTGCCGTGGCTGCTCCCTGGCGCCCCGTCCCCCTGCATTTATGACCTCCTTTTTGCCGTCGGAGTGGCACACACATGGGTCTGCAGTAAAACAAAGACTCCAGCCCGGGTCTCCCAGGGGGGAGAGAACCAGCACATTAACCCACTGTGCGACCTGGCAAGGACTTGTGACTCTCTCTGGGTTTTATGGCAGGATACCCTTGCCTGAGTATCGCGCGTTTAGGAGGCTACACAGTCGATGCACAGTCAGCTCCTGAAGGGCAGCTGGCACGATGACAGTAGGCTTAAAAAATGAATGAATTGTCAGCTTCAGTCTGGATGTCACCATCATTTTAATGCTAATGGACTTTTTCCTCAGCCAGCCTCCTGTCTGAATGGGGAGCACAGAAACATCCCAATATTTATGGGATTTTAACTAGATTAGTTACAAACCTATAAAGCAAAGAAAGAGACAGTTCATCCACTATTGGGGAGGGGAGTGTTAAAAATGCCACCTCAGATAAAATATTATGGGAGTTGAGTAACTGTAAATAAGAGCCTTGCCTATGAAATAGCTTCTTATGTGAGCTTGGGATGAGGGCCAAGAGAACGTCTAGGGCTTGGGGAAATTTATTAGCCCAGATCAACAGGATTTTTGGGACTCAGGAGATGGGGTGGCAAAGAATTTGCCTGTTGGAGTCCGCACTTCCTCCATTCATGCCTGCAGCAGGAGTTTCACTCATAAAACTTTCAAGATGTCTCATTTGCATTTTTTGAATTTTCTTGGTTCTCATTAGCAGCTGCAGTTCTGGCCTGGGACTTGGGAGAGCTGGGTTCGAGCTCTAAGTTTCCACAGCCTGCCAGTGTGGTCTTGGACAAGTCATTCATCTCCCTGTGCTTCAATGCCCCTCTGTAGAGAGGAGATAAACATTATTTCCTAACTCACGGGGATGTCAGGAGCATGTGATAAGGACTAGGAGGCATTCAGAGACCTAAAGTATGAGTGAGAGTGCTATGGGTGCTTACAAATGACAAGAGCACGTGCAGAGCAGCTATAATGCACAAGTGGACCCTTCACAGGGGGACAAATGGCATTTTGGAGGGGTGATGGGTCTTCCCTTTGATCCCAGTCATTTTAGTCACTGCCATGATTCTCCCTACTCAGACACCTTTATTTCACACCCTCTGCTAGTTCAGGCTGGCTGTCCTGGTAGGATCATTGGTTTCCTGATGATATTAGGGTCATCTTGGCTATGCATTGCCTTAAAAAGAGGGCACATGCACATCAATAGCACACAACTTGGAAACCCGACGCCTTTTGTCCGTCCCACTTTTCATCTCTCTCCTTCCCATTCCCACCTTTCTGCTGCTCCTTATGCTATTCCTTACCTCTATTCAGCTTTCTGGCCAGGTTCTTCTAGCATGTGTGTCTCCTGCGTTTGCTTTGGTATTTCTACCTCCACCTCCATCCTCACTCCTACATTTTGTCCGTGTTTTATTTTTCTTGTCTTGTTTTTGGAACCCATCCTTAGCCTCTCCTATGTATTTCCCTTTTCATCCCTCTAGTTCCAAGAGCTCTTCAGTAAACAGCATCCCTCTCCTATTCTGACTCATTGCCCACTGACAGTGGAAAGATTTCATCATGAAAGTGATACAAAGATCTCCCATTTTAGAGTCTGGGGTAGGTTAGCATGACCTCGCTCCGCCTGTCAAGTGAAGAGCCAAAGGGTCTAATTCTTCAGCCAACGTTCATTTGCCAGTTTATCTCACGGATGTTTAAGACTGTCCAGTCATTCTTCATTTCCACACCAGTATAAGTACCTGTGTGCGCTGGGGGGATGCTGTTCATGCCCTGTATCTCCTCTCCCGTGTGATGGCAGCGTGTGCCTCAGAGGCTGTTGGTAATGTACTTAGCCGAAGTGTGGGAAAACTCTCAGACTTGAACTTCGCTTTGTATTTCCATGCCATATGAAACTCGTTGAATATTTGTCCTTCCTTTCACGTGGCTGCTGCCTGCTCTTGTATTGCATTGACATATGTGAAATCTATTTGGTCTCCTTTTTAATATGCTGCTTACAGCATAAATACAAAAGCAGACAGTGCTTCTGAAAAGAAATAAATGTAATTGTGGTTGTTGTTATAAATAGTGCAAAGGATTTAGAAGCTGTTTAGTTTTCGGGCGGGAATCACAAGAGTTCTGTGTAATAAAATCTTAAGGCTCCCGTATTTAGCTGTCGAAGTCTTCCCAGTAGTGATTGGCCCAGTTCACTCATTACTGTTTGGCTTCAGTGCAGGGTGAGGATGCTCTGCTCTTCACAGGAGTGAGGCTTAGCCTCCAAAAATGTGGTGTGCTAGATCATATGCCCGACCTGTATATGCATATAGCACCCGTTATTCATGCAAATCAGATATTTGCATGTGCAACTGGTGCCTGTTTGCTTAAAGAACCGTGGTATTTCCACGCATGAATTTTTGAGGTTGGTTCCTAAAATCAGTGCTGCATTTTTCCTCTGCTGGAGTGAAATGCAAATATTTATTTATTGACAGAGCTGGAGCTGATCGTTTTCCCTGTCCAGGTCTGAGCTGTCTGTTCCGTCAGATGAAAACAAGCAGTGTTCTGATTTCTTTTTAAAGTGCATTTGTTCGTAACTGTGTTAAAAACAATTAGTGCCTGCTCTCTGCCAGTCCTGGTAAAGCGCTATATATATTTGTGTGTGTTAGTGTGTGTGTGTATGTATATATATGTATATCAAAAGGGGCTGAACGCCCAGAAATTCTCTTGGCAGCCCTGCTGTCTGGTTAGGAAAGGAAGTGAGCTACAAAATTTGAACATTCAGTTCTGAGACTTGAAAGCTTTCTGGATTTTATTACTGACTCAACAGGGTTTTCATTATGTATGTGGCCAAGAGGAGAGGTTTACGCAAGAGGAACATATTGTAGTTGAATATGTTTGTAATTTTACACATTGTTAAATAATTGAGATAACTAGATGTCTCCTAAATGGACAAAATAAATTAAGTGCTAGCAGCAGTGTCACTGTGGCACAAACAAATCAATACAAAAGAGTGGCCGGCCCCCATCCAAAAACTGATTTCCAGTGCAGAGGGGTCCTGATCCAGATGCTGAGTGACATTTTGCTGTTGATGTGAACAGGAGCTATCTTTCCCTCAGTGTATCTGGAAGCCTCTTGCTGCCTGTCAGTCTCTTCTCTTCTACTCCAGATGATAGCATCTTCAGCTTGCTTTTTTTTTTTTTTTTTCCTTTGCTTTTTAGTAACTCGGTGCTATTTGAACAGCAGTTTGAGGCTCGGTTTCTTCTGCTCTCATTTTGATGTTAGTTTTAGGAAGGAAAATATTTTGAGAAGCAGATTATCATGCAAAGAGAGGAGGTGTGGGATGCACGGACTAAGCTGTAAATACAGACGGAGGCTGTGTCCCGCTCGCCTGCTGCAGCAGGGGATGTGCTGTCGGATCGCACCCTGCGGCCGGGCAGCTCTGCCACAAACCAGCTGGACAGCAAAGCTAATTCTTGTCCCACAGACAACACGCTCCCGGCTAATTTTGCACTTGTTCATGTGATGGGTATTTATTCTTCATTGTCTTAAAAAGGTATTTATTTTTAAACCTCTGTGGTCTCTGGTGCCGTACAGTCTTAGTGCATGCGTTCCCAGGAAACTACTGTCAGCGGGAAATGATATCTATATGTCCCTTTGCATTTCACACATGGGAAGCCGAGGCACAGGGAAAAATACAAGATCACTGGATAATTCAGGCTGGAATTCAGAATGCAGTCTGAACGTCTCTCAGCCCCGTTTATGCCCAGTGTCTCTCCTGTGTGCACCACTGTGAGCAGCCTGGCTCTGCCTTCTGGAGAACCACCCCAGACCTGGGCGGCTCTTGGGCCTCACGGAGCCTCCCCTTCTCCAGGGCGACCAAGCCCCCTTCCCTCAGCCCGGCAGGCTGATGGCTGTCTTCGCTGCCAGCTTGTGCCCAGTGTGCATGCAGGAAGCCTGCGTCTCCATTGCTCTTCACCCGTGTTGCAACCACCGAGAGCGAGCTGGAGAATCCTTGGTCTCCCTTAGCAGGTGCTGTGATGGTGGTGCTTGAAGCTGTCCCACGGTCCCGCTGCTGCTGGCGACAGTGAACTCCCATGGCCACTAGAATGTGTTTGTCTTTGGTTTTGGTCTTTTTTAAAAAATATGTGCCTTTAGGGCATATGACACCTCCAACATTGTAAATCAAGCTGGGTAGCCTCTCGTTTTTGTCTTTGATCTGTTCCATTTGTTCTGTCGTGTATCCTCGTGGAGAAGCATCTACTCTTACTGCTCCTGCAAAAGATAGGTGTGAAATGGTGTTTCTCGCAGGAGCAGCCAGTCTGTGGCACTGAACATGAAGGTCAGCAAAGTTCAAAGGTGTTTCCCTGCCAGTGCTACGTAATTAGTCTCATTGAGGGTAAACACATATGCAAAATAGATCCACTCATAATGTGGGAAATGCAGCTTGTGCCTTCCCAGCTGCATGTACCAAACAGAGGAGTTTACTGGCTTTTTCCCCACTTACCCCTCTGTTGCTGGGCTGGGTGACCCGTGGCAGGGCTGTGCAGCCGTCGGGATGTTCTCCGATCCTCATGCCCACAGCAGGCAGTGGGAGAGCCCGGACCGCGCTGCTGGGCTTGTGGGGGGACACAGCGAGGGGGCCAGGAAGGTGACTGGGAGCCCTCCCTTGCTGTCCTCAGCTCCCAGAGGTGTGTGGTACGTGTCCAGTGCCTCCTGGCCTTGAAAAAGCTTTCATTTGTGGCTGCTAGGCTCAAGACTGTGGGCTGCCCCTGTGTTGTAGTAGAATGTTTTTGTAATGTCGTTATGCTGGCTTTCTTATTAAATGCATTTTATTTTTTTTAGTCACTTTTGCCTGCTAGTTCACCCTCTATTTTTGAGTCCATTGGATCAATTTCAACCAACCATGAAAAGAACGTGTTTGTTTCTGAGAGATTAGGCTGGAGGCAGAGCCTGAGAAGGCATGCAGCTGGGGGAAGGATGGAGACCCTGCCCTTGCCCTGGGAGAGCTGGCAGCCTGAGCTGGGCTCCAGTTAGAGGCTGGAGGAAGAATCCATGGTGGGGAGGCAGAGGGAGAGGCCGTGAACGCCCTGACCACAGAAAGTATCTCCTTGGCACTCGTATGGTCTTCAGACACCGGAAAGTCCAGCCGCAAGATACAAATCCATAGGAAATGAGGTCTCATTAGTTCCACTGCCCACAACGTGCTCATGGCTCCACCAGCGCTTCCAAGCGTTCAGTTTGGTCACAGAGCTACTGGAAACTGGGCAGATGCCTTCCCTGAGTCACCCTGCCTTTCCACCTCCCCAAGGTCGAGGTGCTTCACAGGCAGGGCACTGCTGGAGGAGATGTCCGGCTGCCCATCATCATACAGGCGTCCAACCTGTGTCTGTTGTGCTGGCACATTGAAATCCATCTGGATTTTCTTCGTGTTTTTGCCAGAGATTTTACTAACCAGTAAATGTGGCATTAAAAGAAGACTGTACCAGCTTGTTATTCATATCCTCTCCCCAGCAAGCAAGAGCCAGAGAGCATGTTTTAAATGTAGCCCACGGTCAGATGGTGTGGGGAGTGTTGGAAGTCTGGGATGGTCTGGCAGAAAAATAATTTCCCCTTTTAAAACCACTGAACAGTCCTTGTTCCTCCACACTCCAGCTGGTTAGCTTGGCCGTGCAGCCTGGGCATGGAGACGTGGCCGGATCCACTCCCGGTGCCTCCCAGCACCCCTGGGGTGAGCTCTTGCTGCCGTCTTTGCCACCATGGGCGAGGGATGGGCTCTGCCCTGCCTTTGGCTGCCACAAAAGAGGGGCTGGGGGCCCGAAGGGAGGTCCTTTCCTCGTCCCTTGCTGGCAGCTTTGCAGCTTGTTCATGGTTGGAAGAAGTTGTGGGGGTTGTTGACGTTTGGGAGGGAGCGGGGGCAGAGGCGGCAGGGGAGAGGGTCAGGGATGCTGCCGGTGTTGGTGCTGCCTCTTGGGACTGGGTTCCCCTCAGGGGGTCTGCTGCCGCTCTGCCACGCTGTCCTGAGGGGAGCGATGGGAGGTGGTAACGCACAGCACGCGGTTTGGAAGGAGAGAATAGCCCTTCAGGAGCATCACTAGGGAAAAATTACCCGAGTGCTTGGGCAGCCGCTGTTCAGTACACACTAACGGCAGCTCAGATTGTGGGGAGCCAGAGGCACTGCCAAGCCTTCTCCTCCTGCCTGTGTAACGCTGCACCCCCGCTTCCCCCCACCCCGAAACACAATGGCTCTGTGACACAGAGTTTTCCAAATGTGATACGTTTCTCTGAAAATTATTTCTGAATGTTCCTAGCAAGAAACTGCGCCGCTCCTCTTGCCCGTGGCCCTGCGTGGCCAGCGGCAGCGTGGGCGAGTGTGGCGAGGCTGTGGGTACAGCCCTGGCTCAGCCGGCGGGGAGCTGCCGGCCACCGTAAACACAGCGTCCCTCAAAAGGCGGGTTATTGCTGGGGGGGTGCCATCGACGCCCTTCCCGGCGCTGCCCGAGCCATCGTCTCTGCCTGGCCACCGCGCTGCTGCTTTGAGCGCTGTGCCCAGCCGAAACGGGCAGCCAGCAGCGCGGTGGCCAGCTGCAGCCTGCAAACCTCACATCTGGAAAGGGCGTTTGAGCTGCTCCTGGAGATGAACCCGTACACTTCCCAGGGCTGAGCCAGGGCACCTCTGCTTGCCAGAGGGGTCCCACCGCTCCCCGGGGATGGGAGGCAGGCGAGCAAAGATGGTTTGAGTGAATCCACAGAGCTGGGAGGAATTCGAGTGAAATGCCAGCTCCATCCTTTGACGCTCCCGCCCTGTGTCCTTTCCTCCTTCCCCTGTAAATAGGCTCCCTCTTAAACGGCAGGGGAAGGCAGAGCTTCGATATCAAATCTAGTTCATTCAAAAACAAAGTGATGAAGGAGGAAATTTACCTTGTCTGAGCCCACCTGTCAGTGTTTGCAGTTTTACTATCAGATTTTCCAACATCTTCCCAGTGTTTTTCTCTCCTCTGTTGCTGTACACAGAGGCAGAGGAAATTTGCCTATGCAGAGGAAAAAGTGAACCAGGCTTTCTCAGATGTTCTAATAAACAGCCTGAAAAAGCTTTACACATTGATCCTGTGCCACTTTAGTCATCAGAGGGCTTATTTACAACTGTAGTTTGCTGTAAAAAAAGACCAAAGCAAAACACTGTAGGCCTTCTGTAAGTACAGATTACCTGGCTGCCTGAAGAAAATAATCTCCAAAGAAAATTGTAAGTTCAAAAGACTATTGAGTTTTTTTTTTTTTTTTTTAAAAAATCCAAGTATTGTCTTTTGGAGAAGAAGGTACCATTTAAAAATACTAAATGAGTGTAACAGCCCCAGCACCCGCTGCATGTCGCCTGGCGTCGTTCCACGATGCTCATAAATATTTGGACGCTTTGGTGCATTAATCCTTTACAGCAAAGCTGTCAGCCGAGAAGGGCTGCAGCCATCTGAAAGCCCATGGGATGGTCCGATAGTTCACAGGATTTTTAGGGCTTGACTATTTTTTTTTATTTTTTTTTTTTCTGCAAATGGGACGGAGTGGAGGGGGAGGAGAGGGATGCGCAGAAGGCAGCGGTGCGGTGGTGTCGGCAGGACGTTGTGTAGCTGCCTGTCCTTGGCAGCCCCTCGCAGGGCTCTCCTGCTGCCCTCACAAACCACACATGGAATTTCGTGTTTACTTCCCCTGTTTGAAGGCAAAAAAAATTAAAACAGCTTCACTGAAGAGGACTTAGGAGAGGGGTTCTGATAGCCACAACTACAGCAGCCCCGGAGTGATTTGGAGCAGCACTAGGACTGCTCTAAATTATTCAAGCTATTAACAAATCATGGGAGTTGCCATCCTGGAGTGCGCTGGGGTCCAGCCAAAACCCTCTTGTGTCCAGTGAGAAAACCCTCTTGTGTCCAGTGAGTTGCTGGCAGGTTCCCTGCCCGCCGATGGCACAGGAACCCATGCGGTAGAGCATCAGACGGGCATGGACCAGGGCTGCCAGTCGCCTACCCGGCTTGCCCTGAAGCTCCATGGTGGGAAGGGTGACACGGGTATTTTTTGGAACAGTTGGAGGAAACTAAAAAGGTCAGAAACCAAATGGAAATGGAATTGTAGCTTCTCTTGCGCGCGCGCTCTCAAAAAAAAAAAAAAAAGGTAAGAAGCTGAGGGGATTACAACATGTTTGTAATCAGCTGTCACACTGAAAAGATGCAGCACGAGCCTCTGGGTTCATCTAGAGTACAGAGCAGCAGAATTATATGGAAGTGTTTTATTTCATTAGGCAAATCATCATCTAATCTGTGTGGGAAATGGTAAACTTTGTTTCCACACAAATCCTGCTTTTTAAAATTTGTTTGTTTGCCATCATACACATTGTGTTAGTTAAAGAAAAGTATTTAAGTCAAAGAAAATATGACGCAGAAGGTTCAGGGTGCCATTTGATAAACAATGGGCTGCAAGTTGTCATGAAAAAAAAAAAAGAGGCAAGTCTGGCACATGCTGAATCCATTCCTTTCTGTGCAGGAAGAAAAATAACAATTTATTTCCCATATAACTGAGCTCTTTCACAATCTGCATTGCTCAAAGCTTGAGTAATGGCCAGCAGCAGCAGGGATGGCTGTCTGTCAGGATGCCCTTTGCAAGCAAAGGTAAGTCAAGGGTACAGCGCCAGGCTCTCAGTGACCCTGTGGCTGAGACAGTGGGTTAGAAGCAATATTGTCTGCGTCTTGGTACAGGGTTGATGAGTTTTCCCTCCCAAATCGCAGTGGGCAGCATCTGAAACCCATTGAATGCTTTCCCGTTTGGGCCAGGTAGCCTACTCACGGTGTTGTGCTGGCCGAAGGTTGCCTACGTGCCTCAGATGCTGAAAGTGAGCTGTTCTACAGCATTACCGGTTACTGACTCAAGATGGTGATACAAACAGTGCAAAGTTTGGATCTCATCTTACTGGCTCACGTTGGCTGGCAAGTTAATCTTAAAATAGCAATTATCTAATGGGGAAAATCCCACAGATCTAGACAAGTGGATTGCAAAAATAGCCACTCGCACTCATAAGAGTCCCAAAGTAATTATTGAACCATGCTGTGGCAAAGAGCCACGGACATGTACCTGTTATCAAAAAAAGGAGCAAAAGGCTGGCATGAACTCCCCTTTAATCTGCCTGGCATCAGTAAATACCTGCAGGTCAGCAGAAGATGTATTTATAGTTGTAACCACATGAAGCGAGAAAGCCTTCGCTTGCCCTGTATTTTTCCATGAAAGAGGTGAAGTAATTCAGGGTTTGTGAATAGATCACTGTTCTTGGACCTTCTTTTTTGACCCTGATTCCCTTTATATAACAGTCCTCTGTTCCTCCTGTGGATATGGTTTTTTGCTGGGAAAGTTATTTTTGGAATGATGGTTTATAATTGATGTTAAAGCATGCAATAAGGCTTTTATATATATTCTGTGTGCTCACACGTTCTTTATGTGATTACAACCAAAATTTAGCCCATTTGCTTTCAGTTTTCTTTCCTTGTTTACACCTGCTTTTGTTTCCTTCCCATTATAAAGTTTTCCAAACACATTGTTGGACATCAAGGATTCAATTCAAAGTCCAGAGCTGCAATAATATCTGTTCAGTTTGTGCAAAAGTGCTGATGTCATAGTAAGTTAATTGTCACATCATGTCATCTACTTAGGCTTTTTTTCTGGGGGGGGGGGGGGGAAGCTAGTGAGCTATTTTAACATATTTATATGCACTCAGAAATACAAGGTACTGAATGAATGTATATTTAGGACTTACTCTGCTTCCCCTTAAACTCAAGAGGGGAGGGGTAGAGCAGGGAAAGAGAATTCTTTCTACTTGGTTTGTGGAAACCTAAATCTGGCCTTCCTGCCAATAAAGACAAGCAGTCCCAGTCTAAGAATACTTATGTACTAAAATGGCTGAAATTTTACCAGATAGTGACTTCATATCATGAGGCCACATCATAGTTACATAAGAGAACTCTGGTTATCTTCATTTCGAGATACTTTCAAAACGCAGGCATGAAAATACATTCTGGCAGAAGGATGGAGACTGGAAACTTGTGCTGGGAGGGTGCTGTTGAATTGAGGCAGGTTTTATTTGCATCATTTCTCTACTGCTTGAAAAAAATCTAATGAAGCTAATTTTGCTGAGGAAACAGATACAAGGTCTTCTTGCAAAGGTGGTTCTTTTTTACTGTAAACCATACTGAGACAGGGGTGCTTGCTACTGTTATTATGCTCCTAAAATCTTGTTTAGGCATACAATCAGGTTTGCCTGGCTTTTTGGAAGTATCGAGCATGTAGGTTTTCCAAATTCACTGTGGGCTTCAGAAGCCTTAAAAATCTTTAAAATTCTTAACTTTCGTTAAAATGCCTTAAGATCTGAGCCTGGAAATCAAATGCATGGAAGGCTCCACCTTGCTCCTAGTCAGAGGAATGCCTCTTTTAACAAAAACCGGGTTCAGTAACCCACATTTGAAAAAGCCCTGGAAGCTTATAGTGTCAGTGACTCATCCTGAGGGTGAGTAGTGCTGGGGCTCATACTGGTTTTCTTTTAAGCGATATTTTTACCCTTGTTTTGTTTCCCAATTCAAAAGCTTTTTTGTGAATGAGATAATCTGTTATTTTCAAAACTACAACTAGGTACTTTTTATACTGTTGATATGATGCCATTTTTGGTACCCATTATGTCTTTCCTGTAACTCATTCCCAGATCTGGACAGATACTCTCCAACATGTGGTATAGTAATTTTGTCTCTTAAGTGTATATAGATCATTACAGACTGCATCCCAGAGCAGGTGTCCAGGGATGGGGATGACCATTTTCCATCTGTTTGTTTTATTCCCTGCCTTATTTGTCACTATTAAATGATTACTGCAGTGACAGAACTCCCCAAGTATGCATTACTGAATTTCTATTTCAGCCGGGAAGCAAGATGATAGCCCTCTGGCATGCACACAGCCAAGGGGAGACAAATATGAACAAAGTGGGGCTTTCAGTTCCCATATCTTTGTGAGAACTTTTTTCTTTTTTTTTTTTTTTTTTTAAATAACCTTGTAAGGCTTAGTCATGAGCCTCTGCCAACGCAGGCTCGGCTGCAAAGCCATCGAGGTCAGAGGCGAAATGAAGCGGCAAGTGGGGCAGAAGAGGGGTGGCCAGGAGAGCTCTGCAGGTGATGGCATGACCAGGATGGGGCAGGGGGACGGGTGCAGGCTCTGGGCATAGGAGCTGCCTCCTGTCCTGCCGAGGTCACCTCCTGCCAGGCTGCCACCCTGCAAGGAGCAGCGAGCTCCTGCCTTTACCCAGGACAGGCATGGGTTTGTGAGCTGCGTTTGAAGTCAGGGTGAAGGCAGTGAGCACGAGCTCAGAAGACCAGTTAAGTTCAGCTCAACATGTTTATTAAGCTACACTGATCAGGCAAAATAATATTACCAAGCACTACTTCATTCTTGGTTATCGCTACTGAGTCGGTCAATAGCATAGGCTTAACATATAAAGTCTATTTTTATTCTTTTGCTCAGTTCCATTTAACTATAAATATTCTACAGTCTTAAATAAAGCCCCTCAGAAACCGAAGTGCTGCTATAAAAACACAGCGTTATTAGGGTCACATCCTGATCCCTTGTCCCTAGAAGTATTTGGTGCTCCAGAGTGTAGGTAAGAAAGAAGCAAGTTACCAAAACCTGTATCAGATTTACAGAGTAAGCTTTCAGTTGGCACA